>NC_064627.1:49692594-50371879 GCF_023864275.1 Schistocerca cancellata
CCACCAGGGTGAATGGTTGCAGTGTGTGATACCTGGGACCTTAACCTGCATCACCGTATAAATAGTTTCAAAAAGTTGATAGAACTGCTGTGGGCCTCTCCTTGTCAGTCTCTACGCAATCAGCATCCACTTGTAATCATCGCTAACAACAACAGTACTGTCTTGGCACAGCTCCAGCTGCATGTGAAGAGAATAGTTGCTCAGACCTTTACATCTAATTAGTGACAAATGTACACTGATGTGTGCGTGTGTGTGTGTGTGTGTGTGTGTGTGTGTGTGTGTGTGGAGAGAGAGAGCCATACGTCATTCAATGAAGAAGCATTAAACAATGACTGAATTGTGATACGTATTTTAAAACCTGACCAAAAAATATAAACAGAAACAAACAAAAACATGTAAAGAAATATTACTCAGCTACTGGATGACTGTAACACAAGTGATGATGCACTAGTATGACTGCCCACCAAATTCATAAATAAGGGCTTTGACCATTAATCAAAACATCCCAGGAGCCAGGGCTCAAACACAATCACTGTTTAAATTCTGAATAAACATTATTAGCAATGGCAGCCAAAGGAGGCCGGTATAATAAGTATGAAGGTAGTGAAGACCTTGCCAAAGGAGACCAAGGAGCATGTACAGTTTCAAGGCAAACTTGGTCTTGGGATGGGAATCTGCCCCTAATAGGCACGTAAATCGGCAATGATCCAAAGCATGAAGATGCAGAAGGCAGTGAAAACCACTGCATTACAAATACACTATGTGTATCCACAGGAAATGTGGCCTGCAGTTGATAATGTGTCATCAAGACACTTCCAATGTCAAAAGATTCCGGATTAGTCCCTGATTCTGATAGGGCTGCCAAGGGGAAGGTAACCATGAGAAGAATATTGAGTAGCCAATGAAGAGGTAACATACTACAAGCCGTGTCAGGTGTTTATACATGCTGATGTCACAATCAATCAATCAATCAATCAATCTCTTTATTCATCCGTTAACAATATACATTGTATGGATGTAGTCAATTACAATACAGTTTATTATTTTTAATTTGTTTCAAAAACTTGGATAATAAATACAAATATTTTTATCAGTATATATAAATAATATTACTTTTCCATATTCAGATATTCTTCAATGCTATAAAAACTATGTGTTAGTAAAAATTGTTGAAGATCTACCTTGAATTTATGAAATTCTTTAATTTTCTTTATTGTAGAAGGCAATGCACTAAAAAATATTTTAGGCTGGTAGTTTACACCTTTTTGGTGCAGTGCTGCTTTGTGGGTATCTCTGTGAAAATCATCCCTGTTCCTTGTTTCATGGTTATGAACCTGGTTATTTAATGTTGAAAATTCCTGGTGAGTTTTCAGAAAGCATACATGTTCATAGATGTATAACCTAGGAAGAACATTATTTTAAATTCTTTAAATATTTCCCTGCTTAACACTCTGCTGGGAACCACTTTCATTATTCTAATAGCCCTTTTTTGAAGTTTGAAAGCTTGTTTTCCCGTACCTGTATTTCCCCAGAAGATCACACCATATCTAAGCAAAATGTTCATGTAAGCATAATAGGCACACAGCAATGATTCAGTGTTGCAGCATTCCCAAAGCATTCTTACCACATAGCAGCATTTACTTAATTTTTTACTCAAAACTTCTAGAAGCTTTTCCCATCTCAAATATTCATCCACCCACATACCGAGGAATTTTGTGTATGGAGCTTGTGCAATAACATAGTTCCCTAACTCAGCTTTTACTCTTCTACTAGCTTTACTTTTAATATTCCTGAAATTCAACAATACCATTTTATCCTTGTTTATGATCAAAGCATTATCACTAAACCATTTTCCTGTCTCATTCATTGTCCTAGAGACACTCAGCTGTAGATCAGCCCCAGTGTGTCCTTTTATGTCCTTTTATAAAAATGCTAGTGTCATCAGCGAACATCACCATTTCTGCTACTGTCAGATGGTTTGGCAAATCATTTATGTACACCAAGAACAACAGAGGGCATAACACGGAACACTGGGGCCACTCCATAGCTAGATTTTTTTTTTTTAATCTGAAAGATACTCTTTGCCTTCATGACATATTTGTACTTTCTGTTGTCTATCAGAAGATACCATTTGAAGGCAAGTCCCCGGACACCATAACATACTAGTTTCATAAGCATTAAGTCATGGCTGATTAAATCAAATGCTTTAGATAAATCTAAGAATATTCCACAGCTTAATTCATTCTTGTCCAAGGCATTTAGAACCATTTTCATGAATTGGAAGACGGCCGTTTCTGTAGATCTGTTCTTTCTAAGTCCATTTTGAGCATTAGTCAGTATTTCATTTTTATTCAGGAAGTCAGCTAGCCTTTCATACATTACTCTTTCAATTACATTAGAGAAACTTGACAATAATGACATGGGCCTATAATTATTTATGTCAGCTGTACTATCCTTTTTGTGAAAGATAAACAGATAGTATATTTAAAAAGGAAGATGATGAGACTTACCAAACAAAAGCGCTGGCAGGTCGATAGACACACAAACAAACACAAACATGCACACAAAATTCTAGCTTTCGCAACCAACGGTTGCCTCGTCAGGAAAGAGGGAAGGAGAAGGAAAGACAAAAGGATATGGGTTTTAAGGGAGAGGGTAAGGAGTCATTCCAATCCCGGGAGCGGAAAGACTTACCTTAGGGGGAAAAAAGGACAGGTATACACTTGCACACATACACATATCCATCCACACATACACAGACACAAGCAGACATTTGTAAAGGCAAAGAGTTTGGGTCTGCTTGTGTCTGTGTATGTGTGGATGGATATGTGTGTGTGTGCAAGTGTATACCTGTCCTTTTTTCCCCCTAAGGTAAGTCTTTCCGCTCCCGGGATTGGAATGACTCCTTACCCTCTCCCTTAAAACCCATATCCTTTTGTCTTTCCTTCTCCTTCCCTCTTTCCTGACGAGGCAACCGTTGGTTGCGAAAGCTAGAATTTTGTGTGCATGTTTGTGTTTGTTTGTGTGTCTATCGACCTGCCAGCGCTTTTGTTTGGTAAGTCTCATCATCTTTCTTTTTAAATATATTTTTCCCACGTGGAATGTTTCCCTCTATTATATTCATAAACAGATAGTAGACGTATATGATGATGCACGCACTTCCCACTGCTTTGATTATCCCCAGTATGCAGCTCATAACTGTTTCTTTATATCACACTCCTGAAAGTAATGTAGAACAATGTTTAGAACAACCTGTGATCAGTATACAAAAGTATACTAAATACAAAATATTAATATTTGGGGATCTAAACATAGACATTAGGAAAATGACAGCCAGAAATGTTAATTTAGTAAATATGTTAACATCCTATCATCTCTTTAGTGCTAATGGAAGTCCTACAAGGCATTTCTCCTGCCTTGAGAATCTAATAACAAATGTATACAAATGTGATTTTGAGCTACGCCTATTTAATGTTGATTACCTGTCAGACCACAGAGGTATATGGGTGAAACTAATTACTGAAAAACCAAAAAAAGACCAGTAACAAACTCAGTGTGTGAGACTATTTACAGATAGAAATTTTAGCAAGTATAGAGAAGAACTTACGTCTATAGATTGGAATACTGTTATACATTCCTCCAGAAATATTGATAAAGCCTTCAGCACATTCCTCAAAATCATTTCTGAAATCTTCCATACATGCTCTCCACTGATTAAAAAACAAAAAAGAGTCACTCAACTTTACAGAAGTGGTTTTCACCTCAAGTACAAAAACTGAGACTATTGGTAACTAATTGTCACGATAAGGTCAAAAAGGGAGCAGTAGATAAAGAAACTTATAAAAACCTGAAAAGAAAGTAAGATCTGAAATTTAAATAGCCAAGTGTAAGGCAAATGGTGATTTCATTAAAAAATCTTACAATAAATGTAAGGCTGCATGGAAAGTAATAAAAGCAGAGATAGGTATGTATAAAGACAACACAAATGCTGATAACATCACGGCTGATGATTTCAATCACTTTTTTGTCAACTCCGCCAAACTTAGTCTGTCAACTCAGGGCAACCAGAATTCCAATTCTACACAAACACCTATTTCTCACCCTACAGCTGGCAGAAATTTTCAACAAAACATTACAAACACAGTGTCAGCTTGTAAACTGAGAGAAGTACAAGTAACTGATATAATTAAAGCAACCTCCAAATTAGGATACTCCAAATCTGAAGATGTTTATGGCCTGTCAAACTTCGTAATTAAAAAAATTGTAGATCATATATCATATCCTCTTTGCATACTGATAAACTGGATGCTCTCTAGTGGACACTTTCCAGAATGTCTCAAAAAGACAGTTGTCATTCCATTTTACAAAAAAGGTGACAAGTCCTGTATCAATAATTATAGACCAATTTCACTTGTGCCTACTCTCTTAAAAATAATAGAATATTGCATACTGTAGCAAATATGAATACATCTATCAGACAATAATATATTAAATGACACTCAGTACGGATTTAAGTCAAACTTATCAACAGTCAAAGCAGTTGAAAAACTTATCTCCCACGCCCGGGTTCCCGGGTTCGATTCCCGGTGGGGTCAGGGATTTTCTCTGCCTCGTGATGGCTGGGTGTTAAGTTCTAGGGGACTTATGACCACAGCAGTTGAGTCCCATAGTGCTCAGAGCCATTTGAACCATTTTGAAAAACTTATCTCTTTTGTACTAAACTCATTCAAGTCAGAATTATCTGTTGAAGTCATTCAAATTGACTTGAGTAAGGCTTTTGACACAGTTAGCCACAAATTATAATTAGATAAACTGTCTTGCTATGGAATCAAACACTTGGAACTCTCACTAATTGAATCATACTTCAGCAATAAAAAACAAATTGTAAAGCATAATGGCCAAAAGTCACAGAGTGTAAGTATAAAACGAGGTGTTCCTCAGGGCTCAGTGCTTGGCCCTCTACTATTTATATGATTTGTAAATGACTTTCCGAGAACTTACCCTGTAAATCTATCCTCGATGCTGATGACACAACATTAGCTAATTCTGGAAAGGATATAAACAAACTGAAGGAGGAAAGTGAAGAATGTCTCAAAATATCTAATATCTGCTTTAAAGCTAATGAGTTAACTATGAACCATGAAAAGATTGTCAAGATAATCTTCAGTCTATCAAACAGTAACACTAAGTTACTATCTGTTAAACTACTAGGAATACACGTTGACTCGAAATTAACATGAGACACACATACAGGTTATGTATGTCGTAAGTTATCACTAGTTATCTACCTACTAGCCAAACTACAAACATGTGTTACACAAGATTTATTACTTCATTCATACTATGCCTTCTTTCAATGCCATCTACAATATGGCATTCTTTTATGGGGTAACTCCCCAGGAGCAAAAAAAAAAAAAAAATCATTTGGCAGAAAAAAGCAATTAGATGTCTTCATGGAATCACTGACAACAAGACCTCATGTAGACCTTATTTTACAGACTTAAAAATCCTCACAGACCCATTTCTTTACATATATTGTTGCCAGTTAAACATAAAAGAAAACTTAAACCATAACACTACAAGGAAATCTGTTCCATCAACACAATACTTGACAAACTAATATGATTGATATACCCACAACCAGGCTTAAGAAAACCCAATGTAGCTATGAATACATAGACATGAAATTACTCAACACTTTACCCATACAGGTTCAATTGGTTTCACTGCATATTTTCAAAACTAAAAACAAAGTGTGGATGAAGGAAAATACTTTCTATAGTATAGAAGAATTTCAGAATAGTTGTAAAAATGACCTAATTTATTGATAAATTAAGGCTTATTGTGATGTAGGCTTATGGGTGTAGAGGCAGCTGTATGCTAGTAGGGTACAGCACTGCTAGATATCTTACCATGTAATATTTTGTTAAGTAAAACATAATGTACAAATAGCTGTAATTCTTCTGACAACATCGATTGCATGTTGTTGTGGTCTTCAGTCCTGAGACTGGTTTGATGCAGCTCTCCATTCTACTCTATCCTGTGCAAGCTTCTTCTTCTCCCAGTACCTACTGCAACCTACGTCCTTCTGAATCTGCTTAGTGTATTCATCTCTTGGTCTCCCTCTACGATTTTTAGCCTCCACGCTGCCCTCCAATACTAAACTGGTGATCCCTTGATGCCTCAGAACATGTCCTACCAACCGATCCCTTCTTCTAATCAAGTTGTGCCACAAACTTCTCTTCTCCCCAATATTATTCAATACTTCCTCATTAGTTATGTGATCTACCCATCTAATCTTCAGCAGTCTTCTGTAGCACCACATTTCGAAAGCTTCTATTCTCTTCTTGTCCAAACTAGTTATCGTCCATGTTTCACTTCCATACATGGCTACACTCCATACAAATACTTTCAGAAACGACCTTCTGACACTTAAACCTATACTCGATGTTAACAAATTTCTCTTCTTTAGAAATGCTTCCCTTGCCATTGCCAGTCTACATTTTATATCCTCTCTACTTCGACCATCATCAGTTATTTTGCTCCCCAAATAGCAAAATTCCTTTACTACTTTAAATGTCTCATTTCCTAATCTAATTCCATCAGCATCACCCGACTTAATTCGACTACATTCCATTATCCCCGTTTTGCTTTTGTTGATGTTCATCTTATATCCTCCTTTCAAGACACTATCCATTCCGTTCAACTGCTCTTCCAAGTCCTTTGCTGTCTCCGACAGAATTACAATGTCACTGGCGAACCTTAAGGTTTTTATTTCTTCTCCATGGATTTTAATACCTACTCCGAATTTTTCTTTTGTTTCCTTTACTGCTTGCTCAATATACAGATTGAACAACATCGGGGAGAGGCTAAAACCCTGTCTCACTTCCTTCCCAACCACTGCTTCCCTTTGGTGTCCCTCGACTCTAATAACTGCCACCTGGTTTCTGTACAAATTCTAAATAGCTTTTGGCTCCCTATGTTTTACTCCTGCCACCTTCATAATTTGAAAGAGAGTATTCCAGTCACCATTGTCAAAAGCTTTCTCTACAAATGCTAGGAAGGTAGGTTTGCCTTTCCTTAATCTAGCTTCTAAGATAAGTCGTAGGGTCAGTATTGCCTCACGTGTTCCAATATTTCTACGGAATCCAGACTCATCTTCCCTGAGGTCGGCTTCTACTAGTTTTTCCATTTGTCTGTAAGGAATTCGTGTTAGTATTTTGCAGCTGTGACCTATTAAACTGATATTCAGTAATTTTCACATCCGTCAACACCTGCTTTCTTTGGGATTGGAATTATTATATTCTTCTTGAAGTCTGAGGGTATTTCGCCTGTCTCATACAACTTGCTCACCAGTTGGTAAGAGTTTTGTCAGGGCTGGCTCTCCCAAGGCTGTCAGTAGTTATAATGGAATGTTGGCTACTCCCAGGGCCTTGTTTCGACTTTCTTTCACTGCTCTGTCAAACTCTTCACGCAGTATCTCATCTTCATCTACATCCTCTTCCATTCTCATAATATTGTCCTCAAGAACATCGCCCTTGTATAGAATCTCTATATACTCCTTCCACCTTTCTGCTTTCCCTTCTTTGCTTAGAACTGGGTTTCCATCTGAGCTCTTGATATTCATACAAGTGGCTCTCTTTTCTCCAAAGGTCTCTTTAATTTTCCTGTAGGCAGTATCTATCTTACCCCTAGTGAGATAAGCCTTTACATCTTTACATTTGTCCTCTAGCCATCCCTGCTTATTCATTTTGCACTTCCTATCGATCTCATTTTTGAGATGTTTGTATTCCTTTTTGCCAGCTTCATTTACTGCATTTTTATATTTTCTCCTTTCATCAATTAAATTCAATATTTCTTCTGTTACCCTAGGATTTCTACTAGCCCTCGTCTTTTTACCTACTTGATCCTTTGCTGCCTTCACTACTTCATCCCTCAAAGCTACCCATTCTTCTTCTACTGTATTTCTTTCCCCCATTCCTATCAATTGTTCCCTTATGCTCTCCCTGAAACTCTGTGCAACCTCCAGTTCTTTCAGTTTATCCAGGTCCCATCTCCTTAAATTCCCGCCTTTTTGCAGTTTCTTCGGTTTTAATCTACAGTTCATAACCAATAGATTGTGGCCAGAGTCCACATCTGCCCCTGGAAATGTCTTACAATTTAAAACTTGGTTCCTAAATCTCTGTCTTACCATTATATAATCTATCTGAAACCTGTCAGTATCTCCAGGATTCTTCCATGTATACAATCTTCTTTTATGATTCTTGAACCAAGTGTTAGCTATGATTAGGTTGTGCTCTGTGCAAAATTGTACCAGGCGGCTTCCTCTTTCGTTTCTTACCCCCAGTGCCTTTTCACCTACTACGTTTGCTTCTCTCCCTTTTCCTACTGATGAATTCCAGTCACCCATGACTATTAAATTTTCATCTCCCTTCACTATCTGAATAATTTCTTTTATTTCATCATACATTTATTCAATTTCTTCATCATCTGCAGAGCTAGTTGGCATATAAACTTGTACTACTGTGGTAGCAGTGGGCTTCGTATCTATCTTGGCCACAATAATGCATTCACTATGCTGTTTGTAGTAGCTTACCCGCATTCCTATTTCCCTATTCATTATTAAACCTACTCCTGCATTACCCCTATTTGATTTTGTGTTTATAACCCTGTAGTCACCTGACCAGAAGTCTTGTTCCTCCTGCCACCGAACTTCACTAATTCCCACTATATCTAACTTTAACCTATCCATTTCCCTTTTTAAATTTTCTAACCTACCTGCCCGATTAAGGGATCTGACATTCCACGCTCCGATCTGTAGAACGCCAGTTTTCTTTCTCCTGATAACGACATCCTCTTGAGTAGTCCCCGCCTGGAGATCCGAATGGGGGACTATTTTACCTCTGGACTGTTTTACCCAAGAGGACTCCATCATCATTTAACCATACAGTAAAGCTGCATGCCCTCGGGAAAAATTACGGCCGTAGTTTCCCCTTGCTTTCAGCCGTTCGCAGTACCAGCACAGCAAGGCCATTTTGGTTAGTGTTACAAGGCCAGATCAGTCAATCATCCAGACTGTTGCCCCTGCAACTACTGAAAAGGCTGCTGCCCCTCTTCAGGAACCACACGTTTGTCTGGCCTCTCAACAGATACCCCTCCGTTGTGGTTGCACCTACGGTACGGCTATCTGTATCGCTGAGGCACGCAAGCCTCCCCACCAACGGCAAGGTCCATGGTTCATGGGGGTAGGGATTGCACGTTAATGCTGATAAATTAAGGCTTACTGTTATGTATAGATATGGGTGTAGAGGTGGTTATAAGCTAATAGTGAACAACACTGCTATATTTTTACCATGTAATATTTTGTTATGTAAAACATAAAGTACAAATAGCTGTAATTCTTCTGACGACATCGATTGCATGTTAATGCTTAAAAATGGATAAAATAAATAAATAATCAAATAAATTTATATGACTTTATGATCAATATATTCAATATATTCAGATATTTTTATGTGAGTTTCTATTACTTTTAATTCATTTTACCTGTGTAGCCATACAAGATAGGGCCATGCCGCTTTCTCTATTTGTTTCTAATTGACTGTTTTTCTTTTACTTTTTTAAGAGACAACCCGATGATACTCAAATGGTTGAAACACATTACTGATATTAAATAACCTTGCAAGCAAGCCTGCTTTCATTCTGAAAAGTATATGAGGATACTGAATTATTAATTCAGTATTTAAAAGGAGATGATAATCTTATAATCATAGAGGACTAGATCATGGTAGTAGGAGAAGGAATAGATGAAAGATTTGTGGCAGAACATGGGCTTCATAGTAAGACTCCAGGAAAAACGTGAAGGTATCAACAAATAAATTGTCATCACAAGGACTAATTCAGCATATTGAAAAAAAAAAAATGAAATGAACTTCATATAAATTAAAAGCAAGGACATTAGCATCAAGAGTGCAATGGAAATTCCTCTGTTACAATCACAGAAGTGTGTGGACAAGTGGAAAGAGCACACTGAAGGCCTCTAATAGGGGGAGGGCTTGTCTGATGACATAACCGAAGAAGAAATGGGAGTCTAGATGGAAACACGGGGGAGTCTGTATTACACTCACAGAGTTTAACATAGCTTTGGAAGACTTGTGATCAAATAAGTCAGAGAGAATATAGAGCATTCCTTCCAAATTTCTGAAATCATTGAGGGAAGTAGCATCCAAGCGATTATTCAAGCTAGTGTGTAAAAACTATAAGATCGGAGATTTTCTATCATCCACAAAGTCCCAAAGTTAGCACCAGCAGATGATTGCAAGAACAGCAGCTTAACCACTGAGGCATCTAAGTTGACACAGATACAGATAATATACAGAGGAATGGAGAAGAGGACTGAGGATCTGCTAGATGATGTTGGCTTTTGAAAAGGTAAAAGCACCAGAGAGGTAGTTCTGATGTCGCAATTGGTAACATGAGCAAGATTTACAAATCAAGACACCTTCACAGGATTTGTCAACCTGCAAAAAGAGTTCAACAACATAAAATAGTGAAATATGTTTGAAATTTTGAGATAAATAGAAACAAGCTATAGGAAAACATCAATGACACACAAAAATGGTTCAAATGGCTCTGAGCACTATGGGACTTAACTTCTAAGGTCATCAGTCCCCTAGAACTTAGAACTACTTAAACCTAACTAACCTAAGGACATCACACACATCCACGCCCGAGGCAGGATTCGAACCTGCGACCGTAGCAGTCGCACAGTTCCGGACTGAAGCGCCTAGAACCGCTTGACCACCGTGGCCGGCAATGACACACAGTATATACAGAATCACAAGGGTGCAATAAATGAAAGACCAAGACAAAAGTCCACAGGTTAAAAAGGGTGTGAGGTAGGGATATAGATCTTTGCCTCTACTATTCAATTTATGTCCACCACTCGTGGTCTTGCAGTAGCATTCTTGCTTCCTGAGCACGGCATCCCCGGTTTGATTCCCGGCGCAGTTAGGGATTTTCACCTGCCCCAACATGACTGGGAGTTGTTGTGTTGTCTTCATCATCATCATTCATCCCCATTAAGGTTGGAAGAAGGCAACGGCAAACCACCTCCATTAGGACCTTGCTTAGTACGTCGGTGCGGGTCTCCCGCACCATTCCCCTACGCTCTGTCAAGAAGCATGGGACTTCACTCCCATTTCCATTCAATCTATACACCAAAAAAGCAAATGAAAGGTTCAAGGCTGGGATTAAAATTCACGGTGAGGGATATCAATGATAAGATTCATTCATGACACTGTTTTACCCAGTGATGAAGAAGAATTACTGGATGTGTTAAACAGAATGAACAGTCTCATAAGTACCATAAACTGGGCCAACTTTGGTCCTTTGGGGCAACTTTGTCCCACATAAAGGAAAAAAGACAAATTATTTTCTGCCAGAGATTACGCTGAAAATCCACCTAGGTTCTATACTCTTTGCTGGCATATGTGGTGTCAGTCTAAGTGGATCACATTGGCTTCCAACTATGTTTTCAGTTGGAAGAATTGTTACAAGGGATTCGTTTGGTTGTGGTGAAGTCGAACAACAGCTTTCTTGTGTGTTGATCTTAATTTCACCTTTAAAATTCAAATAAGTACCAGTTTATTCATGTTATTTAGTATAAAATAACATTATCTCTTTCATAAAGCTTAATTTCTGTTTACTTCCTTACAATATTTAAAAATTGCACTTGTGTTACAATATAGCTTATCTAAGTCAACTTTGCCCCAGGAAAGAACTGCACCAATTTCAATTAAATACACTTGCTCATGGCACAAAACTACAAATGAAGAAAATTCAAATGAAGAAAAATTCAAGACTCTTATCCAAGGATATGTTTTCAAGATTGCTTAACAAGCTAGTGACAGAATTCCTCAAGGCATAAAAGAAAGCATGGTTTTTGGTTTTAGGCCCTCCGCATATGGAGTAGCCCAAAAGCAACTCGGTAGTAACATGAGCTGGTAATGGGTCAGCAGCAACTTTCCAACCAGTTGCAGTGACTCTGCACCCACACTGTCAAGCAACCTGAGTTGTGTTGTGCCCTTGAACACAGCTCCTTATTGGTTTAATTTGAAGATGGACAATCAGGTTGTGAACATTAGCTTTGTATGGGAACTCGAAAAATATCCTACTTTATAGAACTACAAGCTTCCATATTACTGCAGTACAGAGTTGATAGAGAAAGCACGGTGTGCAGTGGGAAAAGAATTTAATATTACAACTGTAGTGTTCAGTACATCTATTGTTTAGAACAAAATTATCAGTATGTCAACGGAAGCAAATGTGCAAAAAGTTGTAAATAGTACTGATAGTGCTATTTTGTATGACTTGCAGCCTTTGTCATTCTGTAAAATTACACTGCCAAGTGGGAACGAACAGTGAAAAACCACATATCTCCAACAGACATAAATACAATGCTGTTCACATAAAAATGGTTTAATGAGCACTGACTAACATTATCACAATTCCATGTATATAAATCTCAAGATCTGGATTTTCAAAATAAAAGTAACAATGTGTTAGGCAGAAGGAGTCAATGGTGCCAAATCACTGTACCACTGTTTAGTCATTCTATAAAAAGCTATGGCTTTTGAATCTCTCTTTTACAGCTCCTTGCTACATATAGCCTGCAGTTCATACTTCTGTGAATGTATGGATGAATCCAAAATTTTCTTCATTTAGAACCACATCTATCTCTGTGCTCGGCAAGCCAACTGCAGCCAAAAGATGCTCAGGTGCAAAAGACAATACTCCCTCTCCTGCATGCTCACACACGGCAGCTGCAATTTCCCATTTCTGAGTTGCCTGCTGCACAGAACTAGTTTGCTGTCTAGTTGGCAGTCAGCCGCCAAAGAAGATCGTCTGCTCGTTGCATTCCTCTTCAGTCTCTCCATGTGTGGATGGCTTTAGATGTTGTGACATCTATCCTTCTGATGCAAAAGCAGTTCCGAACAGGCTGCCGGGTGCTGACAGGTCTGTGAATGATAAATGCATCAGTGAAGCATTCCTCGGAACAGTAATTAGTAAGAGAGTAGAGACTACACAAGTTGTAAGAAGCAAAACGAAAACGGTAAATGTGGGGTCTGGGAAAGGAATCACCACTGTAGACTCAAAAGTGCAAATCATTCACTCACTTATAAATGAGTCCGCAGCTCGTGGTCACACTCTCGCTTCCTGAGCATGGGGTTCCGGGTTCAATTCCCGGCAGGATCAGGGATTTTCACCTGCCCCAAGATGACTGGGTGTTGTTGTGTCATTTTCATCATCTTTACGGTCAGAGGAAGGCAGAAAGGCAATAGCAAACCACCTCCATTAGGACCTTGCCTAGTACGGCAGTGCAGGTCTCCCACATCGTTTCCCTATGCTCTGTCAAGAAGCATGGGACTTCATTTCCAATTTCCACTTATAAATGAGGAGAAGAGGAAGGTGGGAAGGCCAAGAAAAAATTACTGGTGTGTCAGCTTCTCTAGTGAGGACTCTGACTTCAGTGCTATGGGCAGGAGGACTGTGACACTAATGTGAACCCTGTGCAAACAAAGGGTGAATCATGAAAAGAAGACCTGAAAGAAAAGAACTATATTGCACTCAGTTATAATGGACAACTCTACCCAGGTGAAACTGATGGATTCATCACAAAAGGTGGAACCAAGAAAAATAGAGTGATGTCTATGGAGAAAACTATTAAGTTCTGAAAAAGCCAGCAGAAGGGAAAGTACATGAAATTATCTATGATTTTTCAGATATAAAAATTTGAATAAATGAGCCCAGATCAGTCAGGAGAGGCTATTATTCTGTTTTGCAACACTTTTGTCTAACTCCATTTCTTTCTGATCTCATGTAGGCCTATATACTTCCCCTGTTCGTGTTACATTCCCATGCACAGAGTTTTCATTCCATAAAATATTCAGTTAACTATCAGTACATAACTTTAACTGCCTATTTCTGTCTTACTTTATCTTACAGAACCTGTATTAATGTTATTTTCTCATAACTTCAATATTGACCAAGTGATCAAAAAATATTTTTCAAAAAATAAAACTGTATACATGCCAAAGTTGTCTTACAATTGGGCAACGTTAGCCCATTTAGGAAAAAAAAGTTTGCTTCCAAACAATAATGATTAATTATGCACTCTATGTCAAAATGTACTCATCCATCAATTTTGCCACAGAATTTTTTCTGCATTGTTGGTACGCAAAAATGGAAGACATGGTAAACTTTCATTTTGAAAAACCACAAAGTAGTGGACCAAAGGTGGCCCCATTTACAGTATTAAACATGGACTGAGAGTACACAGAAGAGTTGTGAAGAGTACAGATATTAACAATAAACTTAACATCAAAATGGTGGACCGCGAAGTGAAGAAATTTTGCTACCTTGGTATCAAAATGGGTAAGGTAAGGAGAACATAAAAAGCATATTAGCTCTGGCAAAGAGGGTGTTCCTGGCCACCAGATGTCTGCTAGTAGAAGGAAATGTCTTTGGAAGAAGTTGCTGAGAATATATGTTTGGAGCACAGCATTGTATGGTTTGCAGCTGGATGCTGTGAACTTCTTGCCAGGATATTTAGGCTGACAACCATCCAGTCATCTTCAGGTGAGTGTGTTCTGCACTGGAGATCATCAGTTCACATCGCCACCATTGTATAAGAAACTGGTGTGGAGACACATGCACAAAAGCAGCTACTACATGAGCAACCTTTGCCAAGTTTTCTGTCCTACTCAAATATTGCTTCATCTGTGGCACCTCAGAATCACAATGTTGCTGGTGTTTTTCAGTTGCCTTTGGTTGTTGCCAACAAACTTCATAAGTAAGTTAATGTAGTATGAAGCTGTACCATAGTCAGTATGTTCAACTGTTCAAAGATCTGCATACAAGAGGTTCTACAGTGGACACCACTCATCATCTTTGTCACTCCTTTAACATGAGTTACTCCACAGTAGGATACCATAAGACACTAGTGGGCGAAAATAGGAGAAGTAAGTCAGCCTTTTGACATTTTTATCTCCAAAATCTGTTATTATCTGTAACATAGAAGTTTCAGATCTTATGTGCATAAGAGGATCTGTAACATATGACTTCCAACTCATATCCTTATGTGACATATGATTTTCAGTTCAATGTCTTATCAATACAAACACCTAAGAATTTAGAATATTTTGTTTATTGGTTGCCCTCAGACATTTTGGTTAGCATTTGTCAATAAATAAGTGAGGACTTAACTAGTGAATCCTTATTTAAGGCAGTTTTAATACTGATTATTTCTTTCTGATACTACTGATCAAGGACACATGTTGCTGTCAATGTCCATAATTGGATTATTCCCCACAGTAAAGTTTCCAGTGTAAATTGAAAGTAATATTGCAACCGCTATTGACTAAAACAAAATACTTACACTGATTTAGTTGTATATTCTATTGTAAATTGTAGGTCAAATTGTGACAGTAAAACATTCCCAGATCATAAAAAACAACTGCATGGTCCTCCTGTGTACCATAAATATCTGAAGACGACTGTTTGCAACAGTCAAAATCAGTACTCTATAAACATAAATATAATTGCACCTGACAATGATTTAACAATAACCTCTAGCTGATAAATATGTTCTACTTCATAAAAAGATAAATATTGTGATCTTGTGTTTCCTAGAGAGTTGAGCTAACTAAGGTTGAGTTTCCAGTTGAGTGAAACACCTATGCTAGAAGCAACTGAGAGTGACAACTCTCAGAGGCATAACAGCATTTCAGTGAATTCACCCAGATGGAATCCAGAAAATTTTACAGAACCAAATATTATACAACAGAACCACAACCAGTAACTCACAAGTGTGGTTAAGAAAATGTTGTGAGAGCATTGGAAACATAATTGTAATGCAAACAGCATAAAAGAAAAATGTAATGTTTTCTTAAACCTATCCACACAATAGTACAAGACAAGTGCCAGATAGAAAGGGCTCTACTCAGTGCAGAGGAAACACAATCTGGAGCATTTTTAAACCCTAAGCAAATAAACCCATGTTCTCCCAATGTGTGGCAATGACATACTGAAATGGCCACAAACCTTAATGATTACTGTATATCTCGGAATACTGAATTCCCTAACGATTTCTGAAATGGAATGTCCTATGTGTCTCACTCCAACTACCATTCTGCATTCAAAGTCTGTTAATTCACATCGAGCAGCCATAATCATCTCAGAAACCTTCCCACATTAATGACATGAGTACAAATGACAGTTCCACCAGTGCCGTGGCCTTTTATACCTTGGGTACACAACACTACCGCCATCTGTACTTGTGCATATTGCTATCCCATGACATTTGTCATGCTAGTGCGTCACACACAAATGGTATGGCATGACTGAAAAGTTTATATTATTCCAATCATTAGGAAAGGAATTCACTTACACAGTAGACACTGCAGTCCATCAGAATTGTCTTCACCTTTTTTTCATCCTGAACATGGTTGCTTTCTTTATAGACTTGATGTTGTTAGGAAGGTGACTGTAATTCTGCTCGAGTATCAAGGATGCTTTTCTGATCGACAGACAAGGATGCTTTGGTAATTGACAGATGTTCTGCCATGGGAGGTATGAATGTTATTCCAGTTTATCATTCTATGATAGTGGACAGAGTTGATCTGCTTGTAGGGACTGGAGAATTTGAATTATTCTCTTAGAAAGGCTTTAAAGGCTATTGTTTCATATATGTACAGGGATGGAAGGTTCAGTGTCTCTAGTACAGGGATAAGAGGATGACATTACTCTGACTCTTTACTTTGCATGTGATCCTAATGGCTCAGTTTTGAGTGGGGTTTGACTGTACACGGTGAAAGTATGCAAAATATATCAATGCAGTTTTCTGTTGAGACATTAGCTGATCTGTGTTTAGTACGGTTGAATTTGGGCTCTTGATTGACATGCTTGTCATCATCACACACTGCACTTTCTGGTCATTTCTAGTTATTAGGTCATTTATGAAATGTTAGATCAAAAGTACATCTACAATTGAATCTTACTCCTGTGGTGCAGTTTTATCGGTATGATCTGCATTCTGTTTATGAGTAAAACTCTACACTTGTAAAATGGAAGTTGCCATTAAGGCTGTCATGTTTTTGTTCACCAAATAGAATTTCATTGTTCACATTAGGGCTTCATAAGGTGATGGAGTGTAACAGTAGGGTTTAAGCTTGCCATGACTTCATTCATTAGGCCACATTTAGCTTTATCTGTGGACAATACATTATGCATGCCAAACTGAGAACCAGTTAACGACATTTGCTCATAATGATTGAGTATTCTCTCATAGGTCACCTTTTCCAAATGTACAATGGATCTGCAATTTCCCAAAGTATCTCCATTTTATGCATGTCTTGAGTCAGTGACTAATTGCAAAACTTAAAGGTGGCTTTGTAATTCATAACTATATATATTGGTTTGTCCTATATCTGTACATGATGTCACAAGGCCAACAATAAAATAAATAAATAGCCAATAAAATCATTTTATGGGACACTGAAGCTGAAGCAAATTGGTTCGGTACATGTGATTACATTGGAGACAACACAGTGTTGAGTATATACTCCTGATGAAAGCTAGCCCGTGTGTACAGCAACAAGGATCCCACAGCAAATGTGCCAAAGAAATCAAATTCTCTTCTGGCAGCGTTGGGGCCTGAGAATGATGTGACAGAATAAAGACATTCTAGAGATATGGTTACAGTGGTACTTTTTCTCAAATGAAGCGACTAAAGTGTGCATTGAGCAAAACCAAGCACTAAGAGTACTGTTTGAAACAGATTAGCACTTACCTTGATTAAGTGTCTTTAGTGGCCTCTATTTTCTGGTCAACTGCAATTTACACTATCACAATGGAAGACAAAGTTTATTTCCATGTAGACTTTACCTCACTGTCAAAATCTGCACTGAGCTACATATTCTGGTGTACACATCTTCACTCAAGTTTTGTCAGACAGAATGTGCAAAAATCGGAATCCCTCCACATTAAAAATAAATTTAAAACTTACCTTACTATTCACTGCTACTACAAACTACCTGACCATTGAGATTCAAGAATTGACAAGTTCTGTTGGCTGCACAATGCGTAGCAATGGTCACATAAACAGGCTTCTAAAGTCTCATGTATTGATAACTACTAATCTTTGATTTCTAAAAGTTACCAATACAAGATAAGCAGTAGTTACATAATACACTTGATGAAACAGTTTTTTCTCTCTTTGTGAAGTAATGGATATTCTCTGTTTCTGCTATGTTAAATTCAGCTTGCATCAAACGTGTGTGTGTGTGTGTGTGTGTGTGACAGAGAGAGAGAGAGAGAGAGAGAGAGAGAGAGAGAGAGAGAGAGAGAGAGAGAGAGAAATATCACTACATTCACCTACAGAATTTTTCTGATAGTTTCTGTGCATTGCAACCACAATTAAGAAACTAATTTGGTACAATATTTTATGCTTTCACTGGCAAAAAGCTCTTATTTGAAGGAAATGAAATATGTATTGAGGTAAGTCCACTATTTCGATTATGTTCCAATTTGTATCCATAATTTCTTCTTATTTTCACTCATTAGTGCTGTCATATGTACCTGAATCATAAGTCCAAATTGTATAATTATAGGCATTGTACCTGTTTTTACTGTAAATAAGAAGTTTACTTATTAATGACACATGTTCTGTATATGTGAGTACATTACTTGTGTGTTATTTGCTACTTTTATCAGCAGGTCCCTACTGTGTGCAGCAATGAAGAGCAAAATTTACAGCCATCCTGATTTAGGTTTTCCTAAATTATTTCAGCTAACTGCCAAGATCATTCCTTCATCAAGACCATGGCTGGCCATCTGTCGAATCCTCAAACCATACTTACATATTCTGTTCATACATACAAGCTATTGACTTTCACTCTCTTACAGTAATAATTCCTATATCACTGTGAGACATCCTCGGATGAAAAAATATAAATAAATAAAGTCAAATAATGGAAAATCCGGGATGGAGTGTAATACTATCATAAAAAGAAAGTCACTATTCACCATATAGTGGAGCTACTGAGCTGCAGATACACATGCAACACACACACACACATTACCACAGGCTCTGGCTTCAGCTGCCAGAGACTGTGATCATCTACGTGCGAGTTGCATTTGCACGTGTGTGTGTGTGTGTGTGTGTGTGTGTGTGTGTGTGTGTGTGTGTGTGTGTGTTTTGTCTATTTTTGACAAGGCCTTGTTGGCCAAAAGCTTATTTTGTTACAGTCTTTTTGTTGTACCTATCTGCGACTCAGCATCTCCGCTACATGGTGAGTAGCAACTGACCTTTTCATAATATTGTTAAATACATGAAGTGCTGTAGATGCTGCAAATACAACAAATACTGGTCTTAAGCTCTGGCCAGGTTTTGTAAATGATAGTAAAGCATATGTAGATCATGAACATACACAGGCCCAGCACAAATTCATATTTATATCGACTTACACATGTTACCATACATTTTAGGTTGGCAGTTTTCCTTTCATAAAGATCATTACTTTTTATTTATTATTTATAATATGTGATTTGCTCTTGTGATGCAACATCAATCAGCTTGCACTACTATGGAAAGGCAATAACTTCAACCTAGTTTGAAGGCCAAGTGTTCTTGTTTGAAAAAAAAATCCCTACAGAGATTAAAAACATGATAGTTACAAGAATTTTACAGAAATTATTGTTAGGTTTTAGTGAATTACAATAAAATGAGAAGAAAAAGATCCATATGACTTATATCAAGTGCAGTATATGTCTTTGCAGCTCCTCATACAGTAATTTCAACAGAAGGAATGCATTTTTATTGTTTTACAATACATCTTACACATGAAACTTCATACATTCTTATGTGGTCATTGTGAAGACATTTTCCATTTTATAGAGTGATGCAATGTTCAGTAAATCATAGGACTTGGGAGTCTTCAAAGAAATATTTCACTCACTGATTACTGTCACATGCTTCTAACAATGAAGTAAAAGAAAACATAACATATGTACCTAGAAATAACAGACAAGATTGTGTCATCCCCCAAATAAACACACAAATATTACTAAAATGTTCAAATGTGTACAGATTTTGAGTTTTCTGAAATGCTTTACATCAGAGAGCACTTAGGGATGAGTACTTATGCATAAGCATATTCACAGCAATCTGGTAAGTGATGATGTGCAACAGTTAATTACAATGTTTGTCAGTGGACCACCAGTAGAATGAACTAAAAATAACCATTTAAACTTTTCAAATGTACATAGGTTGTCATTACACAGTACAGCAATTTTGTGTTCAGTGCAATAATTGACGTGACTACTTTGCTAACGAGTATACTAAAATATCCTTTGACAGCGTACAAAATCTCAGAAAATCATGTCACAACTATTAATTACTTTTGTCAAACCAATCACTGAAATTTTTGTGTAATGTACTAGCACAATACTCTATTACAAATCACAAAACATTTTACAAAGTTCTTCATAGCCATTTTTTGAAGCTATTTGTGTCAGAGTTTCCTGATTTATATTTTTGCAATTTTTTACAGCAAGAAGTTTAGCATAATTTATGTCCTTTAATTCACTTAACTCTTTTAGCACTGTTTCATCCTTTTTGCTCATTCTAATAAACATACGATCAATCAGTTTTAGTGTGTCTGAGACTTCTTGTTTTCCAGCTTCATGGGCGAAATGTAGGGGTGTTTTTTGGCCTGTTTTGGTTGTTGCATTGTATACTGCACCATGTTGCAATAAAATGCACAGTATTTCATGATGCCCAAATTTTGCTGCATAATGCAGAGGTGTAACACCATTACTGTTGCTCAAATTAACACAAGCCCCATGTTTAAGCAAAACATTAACAACAGGTAAATGTCCTTTCCAAGATGCATACGTAAGCGGTGTTTCATACTTGATGCTTCTGCTGTTGACTGGTGCCCCTTCTCGAACACATTTTTCAATTTCAGCACACTTGCCTTTTTTCACAGCTTCAAACAACTTTTCAGTAGCACACAATAAAGCATTTACATTTTCGTTTCTTAGTAGAGCAGCAATCTCTGACATGGAAGTGTTCCCATTGTAATATGCACCGTTCTGTAATAAGCATCTAGCGACTGCAGGATCGCCATACTTCACAGCCAGGTACAGAGCGGTTTCGTTTTTGCTTCCCTTTGCGTTTACATCTGCTCCGTTTTCAATGAGAACTTTCGTGGTATTCAGTTTTGAAGCATGCACCCGTGCATCCAAGTGTCCCATACTGAAGAGAAGTATTTGGGTGGAATTCTCACCTACTGCAAAGTGAAGCGGCGTCCACCTTCTGTTATCAATTGCATTAACTTCGGCTCCTTTTGCCAAAAGGTATTTAACTACTTCAACATGCCAGAGCTCTGCTGCATAATGCAATGGTGTAATCTGTAGACAAGTCCTCGCGTCAACTTCAGCACCACTGCGAATAAGAATTTTTACAGCATCTAAATTGCCCTCGCGAACTGCCCAGTGCAACGGATTCAACGTTCCAGCGTCAATGGCATTCATGTCTGCATTCGCAGAAACTAGTGCTTTCACTACGGACGAATGGCCGCGCTGTGCCGCAATGTGCAGTGGAGACACACCGGAATTAGTTTTGGCGTTCACATTAGCACCAGCACTGATCAAAGTGAGTGTTACGCTTGGGTCAAAATTTCTGGCTGCAAAATGTAACGGTGTCATACCCTGCTCGAGCCTCTTAAACACTGGGGTAATTATGCAAGCCCCTGCGTTTACATTACAGCCACGTGCGATAAGAGCTTTAAGAATGTCCAAATGACCCCATCCCGCAGCCAAATGGATCGGTCGTACCTGGAAAAAGTCTGAGGCTTCGAAGTCTACTCCTCTTGCCAGCATTTCCGCGACAACTTGCAAGTTGCCGGCCTTTACCGCAGCGTGGAGTGTTCTTATGGTGTCGTTCGCGTACATAGTTCACAGAATAGATCGCGGACGCTAATGCGGAGAAACACACATACACACGCGAGCAACTCTTGCTGAACAAGAAATTCACGTGAAACTGCTGCAGAACAACACGTAACCTTTGCCTCAGTAACTGCTTGTGGCAAGATCCCCTCAGCGCCAGGACTGAAACGTAACTGCGTCACTCAGGTACTCCAACATCTGAGAGACTAATGCAAGTTGGTAACACAAAATCGAGAAAAACTTCTCTACGGAAATGATCCAGCAGCTATTACCGAAAAATAACGCTGCGATCGTTGAATAGTCTCTTTCAAATATTAACACTGTACTCCAGTACTTTCAACAGCCCTGATCAAATATGCACACTATGGCGGACAGGTCGATACCTAAAACTATATACAGGGTGAATCCCCTTAGTGAAGAGGTACACCATTTACCAGCGAAGCCCACGAGAAAGACTTCACAGCACGTGACAAGCCGTATGTTATTCCGAGAATTTTGTGACGACGGGGAAACACCTTACACGCTATCTTGTACAAGGCGGGCCAGATACCTGAAGGCCTGGGTGACGTCACGGAGGAAACTGCCGCGTAGCTCGGAACAAGCATTTGAGCGCTGAACAGAAAACATCGACTGGAAATACTGGAAGTACTAAACTTCAATCGCTATCAGGTAGCACAGTCACTCCTTCCAGCTCTCCATCATCTTCAGAGCGAGAATAACAGTAGTTTCTTTCACTAGGCCGTCTAAACGTATGAGTACTGTGTCTATTTCCTCATCGAAAAAGATTTCTTGCTGTATGTATTCTAGCTCAATTTTTTTTAAGTGTTCGCACAATGGAATCCAATCTTCTTTAGTCATTTCATTACATCTTCCCTCGAACAAACGTTTCACAGGCGTTACCGGTACGTTGCAGAGCTTAACTAGAAGCTACTCAACCTTTCACAGTATACCTAATATTCTCTATTCGACTTAATTACAGGTGGTAAGGAGTTTGTAGAATCTTATCGATAGAATATTCGACACCACTCAGTTTGGTTCTACGAACTAGTTAATATAGAACAGGTTTCAGCATGTCTACCGAGAATGGGATACGTGCCTTTGTTAACCACTTTCTGTCGTCGTTATAGTTCAATTCTTTTATCTTGGCGGCTCGCGCATGCCCTCCTAGACGCGGGAGATTGCTGCGTTGCCAGTTGCAAACGACGCACGCGCCAAGTGAAGCAGCGCCATACTATAGCTTGGTTCGCAAATTTACGTTTAGGGGGGAGCGCGCAGTTTATGAAGTAAAGCCACCACCGCCGCATTAACCCTTTCCCTGCTACAGAGACGAGCTCCGCGCTGTACGCGATTTTGTCATCACTGCACTGCTCGCCTGTGCAGACACATGGTGTTCCGACTGCATTGACACACTTATCATTCGATTTCACAAAAACTATTTGGCCCAAAAATTTGATTTTTACACATCTCTTGATTTATACCTTCCCCCCATAAATGACAATTTTGTCTCGATGTTCAACGCAGTTATTGTGCAGCATTAAATGTAGTAAACCATTGCACGAAATTCTGAAGAGTTTGCAGAGGTAAAAGTTCATAGCGTATACTTGTCCGCATGGTCGATTTTAGTTGCCACAATGTTGAGAATGAAATGTGGACAAGATACCTAAATTTCATATAAAATTTACTGTATAACAATATCTCATTTAAGTACAAGATACGTGCCGTATGTAATATTGAGAAATATTCCGTCTTTCGCGACTGTAATAAAAGTTTTATTTACACCTGGCGCGTTTGGCTTTATTTTAAAGCACTTCAATCAAAATACAATTTTTGTGTGTGGCACACACAAACAGCATTTATTTGCTAAAACACTGATCAGCCAACACAAACGTTGAATATTGTGTTACCGCAGCACAAAACTACGATAGGTGACTTGGCAATTGAGGAGACAAAATACTGTCCACTGAAGATGCTTCAAAAGAGGAAAACGCGTCTGGTCTAAGTAAGACGCTTATTACAGTGGCAGAAGACGAATATATTTCAATACCATTGGTAAAACTGCGACTGTGAAACAAAAACAAGAAAGAGAACATGAGCATTATTGTGTATGTGCCTTACCTTTCATTGTTGTCAATCGCTGCGATTGTCTTCTGCATCGCTGTAGTCAGTGTCGCAGTCCGAGTCATCAGGTCTTAAGAGTGATGACGATGGGTCCAAGCAAATTGTAAATTACAATTTCCCTGTCCATGTCCTCCTCCTGTAGCCTTTGTGCATGGCGAACACATTCAGCTCATGCTGAAGGAGGAATTCTGTGAAGTGCTTCGTGCAAAAGCATTTCTGTATCGGCAGTTTTTAATGTCACGTTTCGTTCTGCGACATACCATTTCACTAATGCCTAAATTAACTCAATCGGATTGTATTGACAATGATACGGTGGGAAACGCAAAACTGTGTGTCCATGTTCCTGTGCAATACAATCGATTTCATAAACTTTTGTGCGAGGCTTATGGAGCGCTACAAGATACAACATTTCAGCACGAGTTTGGTTGGCAGTATGTGGTATATTTTTACTTGCAAGCCATAACATGATATCGGCTTTTTTTTGTACTTGTTGTGGGTGTCTTGCCAACAACAACGGAGTGATAACTCACATTGTCCTTTACAATCACCGAGTTTGCAGGCAAGTAAGGGAGAAACTGATTCCTAAACCACAATTTAAATGTCTCTGAGTTCATTTCGGAATGATAATCCCCTGAATTGCTCTTTTTTGCCCGGAACACTATTTTGCTTTCCGGAATGAATCCGGAAGCAGAACCAGCGTGATGTACAATTATTCGTCCACCTTTACCAACTGGTACTTTAAACCCACCCGACCATCACTCATTTTCCAACACGCTTTCCTTGTGTGGTTTTCGTTTACCCATGTTTCGTCCAAGGGAAAAAAGTTCTTATTCCCGGATTTTCTTACTTCAATAATACGTCTTACAAACTGTGCACTTGAAGCACCGATATCACTACGACCCATTAAAAACTTCCTTCCGTCATTTGTATGTACATATTTGAATCCAATGTTTTTAAGTATTCTATTCACTGAAGTCATGCTACCTTTAAAATTTATAGTTTCACTCATTTTCATAGTGATTCTTTTTTTTTACAGTAGGAAATTAGCCTGTGCTGTACATGTTGAGCACTTCTCGTCTTAGAACATCTTTGTCGAAATTATCTAAATTGGTTACAGTCCTCTCACGAGTGCGATATTTCCCTGGCGATCTGAAAAGTGGGCTTCCACAGGTCTCCGTAGGTAATTTTCCTTCATTGGCAATCCGCTGAACGGTTCTCAAGCTAACGCCTGTCGCTTCTGCAGTGCGTTCCTGAGATCTGGCGACATCTATGATACGTCCACCGTTTTCTGCTTCGTGCTTGAAAAAAGCGTGTATCCTGTAAATTATGTCCCTCGCCTGTTCATGGAGAGTTTGTACACTCATTGGCTGTCAGCGGATGCGTGACGTCAGGTGCGT
This sequence comes from Schistocerca cancellata, assembly GCF_023864275.1. Taxonomy (NCBI): domain Eukaryota; kingdom Metazoa; phylum Arthropoda; class Insecta; order Orthoptera; family Acrididae; genus Schistocerca; species Schistocerca cancellata. The sequence goes on from NC_064627.1 coordinate 49,718,121, forward strand.
AGAATGAGCCTTAAATCGACCGCAGTCGTTCGTGGTTCCAACTATACAGAGTGTTCATTTTAATTGCAGACATTGAAATATCCGAAAATCTACACATCGGATCAAATTTATAACTAAAAATTGTTTGTCTCCGAGGGGGACATCGAATGATACCAAATCCGACGAATTTGTGGTCAAATTTGTTATAATTGGATGTCCTCTCCCGAGAGGAACTAATTTTCATTAGGATTTATTTTGGCTCTGTGTGTCATTTTCAAGAGATTTCAATTTCCCCAGTTAAAATGAAAACCCTTTATAACATAAACAGTGTTTATAAATTGGGAAATATTCTATCTTTAGCGACTGTAACAAAACTTTTATTTATACCAGAGTCATTTGCCCTTTTTTCTAAAACGTTCTGATTAAAACGAAGTTGGCGAAGTACACAAAACTGAATTGTGGACGGAATAAAACATAGAAACTAAAATATACTGCCAGTGGGGCGCAGTGCGCAAACAATTTGTGTTTGTCACAACGGACAGCAAATACTTGCCTAAATATAGATCAGTCGACGAAAACATTGAATATGATGTTGCCAAAGCAGCGAAGCAAAGAATTGCGTCAGACAATCAAGTAGCTCGGCAACGTACGAGCCGAAATTGTGCTCTAAATAATACTTTTAATATTGTCGCGAAAGAATATATCTCAATGTGAGTAGTAAATCAGTGACTGCGGAAGAGAAGATATACAAACAAAACAGATAACATGAATATTGTATGTCTGCCTTTTCATTGTTTTTAATTGCTGTGAAAAGAAATATTGGAGGAGAAGATTAGAAAAACTGAAAACTTATTATGATTATAATGAAGAGACAAAGCACTGGAAATTTCAAAACATTACATTCAAACAAATAAAATTCATGAAGTAAGACACTTCTTTGTTGTTTTTAAATAAAGAAATTATTGAGCAACAAATAAGGTTTGATCTCCAGACCTTTTGCTTAGTAGCCCAATGCCTTAACCATCACGCTAACGCAGCTTGTCAGCGGACAGGATCCATGGAGCAGTCTAAAATATTACGCAAAATACCGACACACATTGTTGGTATGACTATGAATTAATCACGTTTCGTCGAAGTACAGTAGGAAATAAACAATTACCGCTGTTCTTTATTGCGAAAAAGCAGTTCGTGAGAATGATACAAACATCTTTCCTTGCTATCGCCTGCCGGCCGGAGTGGCCGTGCGGTTAAAGGCGCTGCAGTCTGGAACCGCAAGGCCGCTACGGTCGCAGGTTCGAATCCTGCCTCGGGCATGGATGTGTGTGATGTCCTTAGGTTAGTTAGGTTTACCTAGTTCTAAGTTCTAGGGGACTAATGACCTCAGCAGTTGAGTCCCATAGTGATCAGAGCCATTTTGCTATCGCCTGAATTAGGAGGCTTATTGCTTGTTTGGTTTAATTAATTAATAGAATACGAAGCAATTGGTATAAAGAATGTTTCTTCCAAACTTTCTATAAAAGACATTGCTTTTGTTCAATTACTTTATTTATGACTGAACGTTTCTAAAACTGAAGACACTCGTCCGTGCTCTGCACTGCAGTCGAGCTCTGGCAACGTCATTCTCTGTTCATTGGCTGACTGTGCTTTGTGACGTCAGATGCGCAGAACGAACCTAAACTCGGCCGCCGTCGTAAATGACGCGCACTTTAGTAGAATTAGACGTTGAAGCTTTGTTTATTGTAACGTTGTGATATGGAATATTTCCATAAATAGTAGGTAGATAAGTTTTAAATTGGTAATCACCTCTTCTGTCAACCACTTTTCATAATTTAGTTGCCTCGTGTGATTTGGGTAACCTCCCGTTGCTTGATTTGACTTCCATACGACAAGCGCATTTGGAATAAAGTCATTTTCACCGCCTGTATGAGCCATTACGAGGCGTTGTCCTTTTTATATCGGTCTGAGAAGACCGTGAGCTGTATTATCATCACTCCATGATTTCCCCCTTACGTGTGATGATAAAATGAAACTTTCATCATCATAAACAATGTCTTGTTTTCCTTCATAAATCTTTTCAGTTGTTTCAAATACACAATTCTTTTTTCTCAGCTATCACTTCTCTCAAACAATATGAGCTTGCTTTGACCTTTTTTTTCAGTGGAAACTTAATTTTCTTAATAGCCACCTTACACTTTCCATTGAAGGCAGTCGTTTTTCAGTCTGATATGGCAACTATTTCCTATTATCTTATTACAAAATGTTATACTGTATAGATTTGACTGAATACAGACCAAAGAATGAGAGTTAACTAGGGGAAGGTCGGTTAGCTCCTGAGATTTAAATGAATTTTAGTTAAAAACAAAATAAAGAAGTATTTTATTTTTACTTTAATTTTATCACACAAATTAAAAATAAGCAATCATAAATAATTTTTAACGGGTTATTTTAAAACTTTGGCTTTTTTTTTTTCAACATAATGTACACTGGTGGGCCAATTACTTCTCGTGCTTACAAACGTCACAGTAGGAATAAATATCTGAAGAATTTATATAAGTAGAATTTACATAAATTTAATCCAGTCTTCAAAAATTTCTTTACATATGATGAATTAGGTCTCATTTCCTTGATCTTCATCAAACTCAACATTTTTCTTTGTCTTCAACATCCTTTTAATGCCTTTACCTTTTGTTTTTTCGGTTTGTCCTTTTTATTGCATTTACTTTTCTGTCTGTTCTCTAAGTATTTGATATGGAGTAGATGTTTAAATCACGGTCTTTTGTAGTTAATGACTCTGCATTATAGACTTTTTTTCACGTGACAGGAAGCGGCGCGAGCTGTTTTAATCCTGTAGCGCTGGCTGAAGGCAGCTATTCAGTAGCAGGCAACTTACGGCTAGTGGAGAGAACTGGCGATGAAGACTGGCTGAAGGGTGATTCGGAAGAATCCGCTGCTGAAAGATGATTCGGAATATTTTATTTACGATAAAAATCTAGCGTGACGTCTTTCGCCAGCGAGCGTAAAAAGTCAAAGTCAGCAGAAATTTCAGAGCTTGAAAGGGAACACTGGTGAGCATCTGAACCAGTTTTATGCTATGCAAAGCATAGCTTGTTTGCATGCCCGGATCTAGAGAAGGGAAACCGGGGTATCTGCCTCGGTCGGCAACATCAGGGGGCGCTAAATTCATATTCTTGAAGAAAAAACCCTTGTTTCAGAAAGCGCTTACCATCCAGCGCACATTGTTCCATCGATTATTCATATGATTTCGAAACGCGCTCCTGTTGGTTTTGGAACATTTTTGAACAAATTAAAAGGTGATTTCTGAACGTATCATAACTTGTTTTTTTGATGCGTGTGTAGTGCACGTGGTGTTTATGCCAGGGGAGCCCCGTCGCATCTAGAATTAAAAAAGCTTTCCTGCACCAACAGGAGAATGGGCTGTACGAACTGAGCTGAATATAAACCTGAACGGGTGAACGCCGATCTCTGTTTATGTGCTTGATTGGGTGTGGGAATGATCAGCGTTGTTATAAATACTAGCGAAATCCATATATTTAGACTGCCATAGTGGAAATAAACGACTAACAGGAATAACGGATAAGAAAGACTACATGTTAATCTTCTCGATGTATCCAAGAAAATAAAATTTTGGCAGAAAATTTTTGCCAGATCGATACTCAACTAATGCCCAGTTGTGCAATCCTAGGTTAGCAGCCGCTAAAGTTCTGTTCTCGAAATAGAGCGGAAACTGTATTGTACGAACACGAAATAACTCCTAATAGGAGAATAAACGCGGGATAACAAAACTTTTGATTCTGGGAGAGTTAGTGAAGTTAACCAGAGAATAAGTTTCGACAATGGCGGGAACAGTTACAAAATTAGTGATGACAAGATTGTTTGTTTGAACAAGGAAGGAGAAGAAACGGGTACATCACACAAATTATGTTGAAGAATCTGACGATTTCAAATTTATATACAAATTTTGCACTTTTACTTTTTGATATTATGCTTGAGAAATGGGAAGGTATGAACGAAATGTGAAACTATTTCCTAACATAAAACTTTTTGCTTGTAGTAGGTCTAATAGGCATTCGATATTGGTACTTCCTGCATTATATTCTCTCGTGTTATTTGTGTAAATGATGTAGATAAAAATGTCCGTTTGTACCAAAGCACACTCGCGTATTTGGGGTGTGCTACAATATTAGGAAGGCCTATTTCGTTTTATCTACCAGACAGTGACAAAAAAGACGTAATCAGATAGAGAAACCACGCTAGTCTTAGGTACTGTTTGTATTAACAGCTTTTTCAATATTAGATAAAGACATTTTGATTTTACGTGTACGAAAACGTTTGACGAACTTTGATGACGTAATAGATTCTTTCGCAGAAAGGAAATCATGCCGTGTACAGCTGTAGCAAGATTAGAGAGAAAAAAAATGTTGGGACCTAAGGATTAAAGAAATCTGTACTGTCTTGCTTGTCTCTTGTCTTTACTGGTTTTGTATTTCCTGTATTTAATTTTATGTCGCACAAAAGATAAAGTTATTAGCTAATAGCCAATAAAGAAGGTAAATTTTCTGAAGAGTTCTTATCCTCCCAGTTAGAAGGCGCCACAGGACATTTTAATTTCCATTGTCCTGAATATAGGTTTGGTGGGCTCCATTACAAAGTGTACACATTTGAATTCCACAGAGCGAAATATAGTGACTTGCGATAGAGAAATTCGCTACAGCAAACTCTTCAGAAAGATATGCGCAACAAAATGAACACAGTTTTGGAAAATCGATCTCTTTTTTTAATTTTTGATGTCCTATCTCAAAAGCTCTAGGGGCGGGGGGGGGGGGGGGGGGCACCACTATCGGCGCGGAAATATCGTACATCCCGGGCTGCTTGTTTGCTAAAGGTTTCGCCCACAAGTGCAGTTGCATCAGATTCATTTATTTCAAGACGCAGGATTTCGTCTCATCCAGTTCCAAACGCAGTCTCAAAAAAGTTAGTGAAATGCTCTGTCTAACGGCAATTAGTAAATAGTCGAATGCAGTGGTATGCTCGGCACATGAATGTGATGTTTACGTGCATATTCTGTAACTGCCAGTCCTTTATGACTATATTCCGTTTATCATAAGAATAAACCTGATGTAAATAAACACAAACACGGTGATCGGTCAGCAGCCGTAGCGCTCGTACACTACTGTTGTTCCGCTCTTGAAAGTAGGTCCAACTTATGTACAAGACATTTTACTACTTTGTCGCTATAAATGAAGCTTTAAGACATTCTGATGGATTAACAGCCAGCAACGTTTTTCTTAATCATACTTTCGATACGTAATTTTTATTTCAAAAATCGTGTACAGAGAAATGAATTGAAAGTAATGAAAATATTACACAATTAAATTTTTGGAGAAAAATCAGATATTCTTTGTGTGAATTTGCCCATTGTTTTATAGGACAAACGTGGCCTCACACGAGCCAGATTGATAAGCGTCATAGAAACACGAAAAACAATATTCGCGCCGTTCAGCACACTGTACAAAGCTGCATTTTTACAACTGCCACCGTATCACTGCTATCTGAACCCAATAGAATTAATCTGGAGCCATGTTAACAGATTTGTTGCGAGAAATAACAAGATATTTAAGCCGCCAAACTTAGTGGAACTAATGCACGAAGCTTTCTGACACGTCATTGCCGAGCGATGTCGAAATGCAGAACACAGGAGGAAATGTGGACTTTTTGGTGGCTTGGGATTCTATTGTTGATCGCCTCGTTATCAGCGTAGCAGTACTGGAATGTACCGTTAGCCTCGGAGTCCGATATGGAATAAATTCAGATATTACCAGACGATTGACGGTAATACCTTCAGTGGCTTCAGTATGTAACTACATGGTGAAATCCCAGCAGTGCGCTTTTACACCGCACATGGCTCGTGCCAGGGGCGATTCTAGAAGTCGGTCAAGGGTGGGGGCTAATGGTTGGGGGGGGGGGGTGGAATATCGCTTAGCAAAAGGAGAGCTGGGGTCCTCCACCGCCAAACTGGGAAAATTTGGTATTGCCTAAAGTAGTTTTTGGTACTGTTAAGGAGTTCTGGGTAAAAATGTGTATTCATATATAATAAGACGCCCATTTTAAGTTAAATGATATTTATTGGTTTAGACAGCAAACTATTTGCCGCTCTTGTTCTTTTGTTAAAATGTATTTGAAATACATTGCAACCTATATTCCTACATAATTGTAAAAAAAAAGATTGTATCTGTTCGAGTAATGTTGTTGTTGTCTTCAGTCCAGAGACTAGATTGGTGTACCTCTCCATGCTACTCTATCCTGTGCAAGCTTCTTCATCTCCCAGTACCTACTGCAACCTACATCCTTCACAATCTGTTTAGTGTATTCATCTCTTGGTCTCCCACCACAAATTTTACCCTCCACGCTGCACTCCAATACTAAATTGGTGATTCCTTGATGCCTCAGAACATGTCCTACCAACTGATCCCTTCTTCTAGTCAAGTTGTGCCACACATTTCTCTTCTCCCCAATTCTATTCAATACCTCCTCATTAGTTATGTGATCTATCCATCTAATTTTCAGCATTCTTCAATAGCACCCCATTTCGAAAGCTTCGATTCTCTTCTTGTCCAAACTATTTACCGTCCATGTTTCACTTCCATACATGGCTACACTCCATACAAATACTTTCAGAAACGACTTCCTGACACTTAAATCTATACTCGATGTTAACAAATTTCTCTTCTTCAGAAATGCTTTCCTTGCCATTGCCAGTCTACATTTTATATCCTCTCTACTTCGACCATCAGCAGTCATTTTGCGCCACAAATAGCAAAACTCATTTACTACTTTAAGCGTCTCATTTCCTAATATAATTCCCTTAGCATCACCCAATTTAATTCGACTACATTCCATTATCCCCGTTTTGCTTTTGTTGATGTTCATGTTATATCCTCCTTTGAAGACACTGTCCATTCCGTTCAGCTGCTCTTCCAGGTCCTTTGCTGTCTCTGACAGAATTACAATGTCATCAGCGAACCTCAAAGTTTTAATTTCTTCTCCATGGATTTTAGTTACTACTCCAACTTTTTCTTTTGTTTACTTTACTGCTTGCTAAATATACAGATTGAATAACATCGGGGACAGGCTACAACACTGTCTCACTCCCTTCCCAACCACTGCTTCCCTTTCATGCCCCTCAACTCTTATAACTGCCATCTGGTTTCTGTACAAATTGTAAATAGCCTTCCGCTCCCTGTATTTTACCCCTGCCACCTTCAGAATTTGAAAGAGAGTATTCCAGTCACCATTGTCAAAAGCTTTCTCTAAGTCTACAAATGCTAGAAATATAGGTTTGCCTTTCCTTAATCTATTTCCTAAGATAAGTCGTAGGGTCAGTATTGCCACACGTGTTCCAACTTTCTGCGGAATCCAAACTGATCTTCCCCGAGGTCGGCTTCTACCAGTTTTTCCATTCGTCTGTAAAGAATTCGCGTTAGTATTTTGCAGCTGTGACTTATTAAACTGATAGTTCGGTAATTTTCACATCTTTCAACACCTTTCTTTGGGATTGGAATTATTATATTCTTCTTGAAGTCTGAGGGTATTTCGCCTGTCTCATACATCTTGCTCACCAGATGGTAGAGTTGTGTCAGGACTGGCTCTCCCGAGGCTGTCAATAGTTCTAATGGAATGTTGTCTACTCCCGGGGCCTTGTTTCGTCTTAGGACTTTCAGTGCTCTGTCAAACTCTTCACGCAGTATCATATCTCCCATTTCATCTTCATCTACATCCTCTTCCATTTCCATAATATTGTCCTCAAGATCATCGCTCCTGTATAGATCCTCTATATACTCTTTCCACCTTTCTGCTTTCCCTTCTTTGCTTAGAACTGGGTTTTCATCTGACCTCTAGATATTCATACAAGTGGTTCTCTTTTCTCCAAAGGTCTATTTTAATTTTCCTGAAGGCAGTATGTATCTTACCCCTAGTGATATATGCCTCTACATCCTTACATTTGTCCTCTATCCATCCCTGCTTAGCCATTTTGCACTTCCTGTTGATCTCATTTTTGAGACGTTTCTATTTCTTTTTGCCTTCTTCATTTACTGCATTTTTATATTTTCTCCTTTCATCAGTTAAATGCAGTATCTCTTCTGTTACCCAAGGATTACTGTTAGCCCTATTCACTATTTCGCTGCCTTCACTATTTCATCCCTCAAAGCTACCCATTCTTCTTCTACTGTATTTCTTTCCCCCATTCCTGTCAATTGTTCCCTTATGCTCTCCCTGAAACTCTGTACAACCTCTGGTTTAGTCAGTTTATCCAGGTCCCATCTCCTTAAATTCCCACCTTTTTGCAGTTTCTTTAGTTTTAATCTACAGATCATAACCTATAGATTGTTGTCAGAGCCCACATCTGCCCCTGGAAATGTCTTACAGTTTAAAACCTGGTTCCTAAATGTCTGTCTTACCATTATATAATCTATCTGAAACCAGTCGTAACCCCCAGGCTTCTTCCATGTATACAACCAACTTTTATGATTCTTGAACCAAGTGTTAGCTATGATTAAGTTATGTTCTGTGCAAACTTCTGCCAGGCGGCTTCCTGTTTCATTTCTTAGACCCATTCCATATTCACCTACTATGTTTCCTTCTCTTCCTTTTCCTACTATCGAATTCCAGACACCCATGACTATTAAATTTTCGTCTCCCTTCACTATCTGAATAATTTCTTTTATCTCATCATACATGTCATCAATCTCTTCGTTATCTGCGGAGCTAGTCGGCACATAAACTTGTACTACTGTGGTAGGCGTGGGCTTCGTATCTATCTTGGCCATAATAATGCGTACACTATGCTGTTTGTAGTAGCTTATCCTCATTCCTATTTTTTTATTCATTATTAAACCTACTCCTGCATTACTCCTATTTGATTTCGGAGTAATATACTCACCGATTTCTGAAGTCTGTACTGTCCCCAGAAGATATATTATAAAAACTTTAAAGTGGTATTTTAAAAAAACATTTAATATTGGATTATACGTTAGCATTAAGCTCTCAGGCGATATGTAATTTTCTCTCATGTGTATTATTATCAGTATCATATAAAATGGAGAAGAAATAGAAACTGAGGTTCGTCGATGACGTTGTAATGCTGTCTTAGACAGCAAAGGACTTGGAAGAGCAGTTGAACGGAATGGACATTGTCTTGAAAGGAGGGTATAAGATGAGCATCAACAAAAGCAAAACAAGGATATTGGAATGTAGTCGAATTAAGTCGGGTGATGCTGAGGGAATTAAATTAGGAAATGAGACACTTAAAGTAGTAAAGGAGTTTTGCTAGTTGGGGAGCAAAATAACTGATGATGGTCGAAGTAGAGAGGATATAAAATGTAGACTGGCAATGGCAAGGAAAGCGTTTCTGAAGAAGAGAAATTTATTAACATCGAGTATAGATTTAAGTGTCAGGAAGTCGTTTCTGAAAGTATTTGTATGGAGTGTAGCCATGTATGGAAGTGAAACATGGACGATAACTAGTTTGGACAAGAAGAGAATACAAGCTTTCGAAATGTGATGCTACAGAAGAATGCTGAAGATTAGATGGGTAGATCATATAATTAATGAGGAGGTATTGAATAGGATTGGGGAGAAGAGAAGTTTGTGGCACAACTTGACTAGAAGAAGGGATCCATTGGTAGGACATGTTCTGAGGCATCAAGGGATCACCAATTTAGTATTGGAGGGCAGCGTGGAGGGTAAAAATCGTAGAGGGAGACCAAGAGATGAATACACTAAACAGATTCAGAAGGATGTAGGTTGCAGTAGGTACTGGGAGATGAAGAAGCTTGCAGAGGATAGAGTAGCATCGAGAGCTGCATCAAACCAGTCTCAGGACTGAAGACCACAACAACAACAACACATATAACATTCTGTGCGTCATTTTCGAGTGCAAAGAATAAAAAAGATGTACTCTGACAATAATGGACTACGTAGATGGAAAAGAACCATCTTTTGCCATCTTTTATCCATTATCACTCTCTCTCCTGTCTTCGATGCGAGCAGTCGAACACCTTGGTCAGTGCTGTTGAACGTGAGCGTTATTGTACTTGTAATCTGAAAATATATTATTTTCGTGTTATTATTCACTTTTAATTGTAACAGGTGAGCCCTATCTCATGTCCGCTTCCTTTGAATATCAGTAATTCAAGTTATTTTCAGCGCAACAATTGCAGCCGAAGCTTTAAGATTTTTATTTTCAGTTTCACAGCCGAGATGCAGAGCCACGACTTAGAATACAATGTATTACGAAAGAAAATTATTCTCTCGCATGTGTGTGGGCAATTGCAAATAATAATCAGAGATCTCATGTTTGAGCAGAAACGTTTAGCAGAGGCAAGAACCTAAAAAAGGTTATTTCATTTTTTAACTTATATGTAACGTGTTACAAGATCAGTGTGTCTTACAATTATTAACATGATTAATGATTTTGCTAAGGATTAACTTTCATTGATCAAACCGTCTTACAAAACGTAATTTAATTCAGATCAAAGAAAAAATCAAATTTAAACTAATAACCAAGGCAGCAATTAATGTAGAGGAAAGCTCACCATGTAATAAGACATTCATATAAAAAGAAAGAGAAAAGAAGAGAAGTCATTTTATGCAGTGTAATATGATACTCCATTGGGGGAGGGGGCTATAGCGCCCCCCCCCCTGCCACTGCCCCTAGCTCATGCAGAAAAATTACCCTTGATAAAATCAGAAATTTTCATCTTTCTCATTTTTAATTACAGTTCTACGTTAGCTAAGATTGAGAGCATGTTTTCCTTCACATCACCTAAGAACCGTATCGCCTGCGTTCTACCATTATTTCCTTCTGTTCAAAAATTAAATGACATTTACGACTTTACTACTACTCTCCACATCACTGCATGGTTTCACAATGAAATGAACACCCTTAGCTGCTTACAGGTGTTGACATACGTCAACGGGGACAGATGAAAATGTATGCCCCGACCGGGACTCGAACCCGGGAACTCCTGCCTACATGGCAGACGCTCTATTCATCTGAGCCACTTTTTTTTTATCGTCATGTTTGGTCGTTGCGGACATCACATGACATCCATTTAAGTTCGTTGTTGATCCTTTCACTCAGCTTTTTTATTACAGAGGCGAACCAGCTCTCTGACCGAACACGCTGAGCTACCGTGCCGGCGCGGCACGTAGGACACAGAGGATAGCGCGACTGCAGGGATTTATCTCTGGCACGCCTCCTGCGAAACCCACATTCTCAACGTATTGTCCCGCACTACATTCGTAGTGTCCCCGCCCATTATTCTCATTACTCGCGGCGCGTTGCCGATTCCCGTAAGAGTTCGGTCACTGTTTGTGCATTCGCACAGAAGAAGAAGATGGTCAAGTGGCCGGTGAGCCTTCACTATATATATATACTAAGTCCGAAAGAACAGATACCATCTTAGTATATACACTCCTGGAAATGGAAAAAAGAACACATTGACACCGGTGTGTCAGACCCACCATACTTGCTCCGGACACTGCGAGAGGGCTGTACAAGCAATGATCACACGCACGGCACAGCGGACACACCAGGAACCGCGGTGTTGGCCGTCGAATGGCGCTAGCTGCGCAGCATTTGTGCACCGCCGCCGTCAGTGTCAGCCAGTTTGCCGTGGCATACGGAGCACCATCGCAGTCTTTAACACTGGTAGCATGCCGCGACAGCGTGGACGTGAACCGTATGTGCAGTTGACGGACTTTGAGCGAGGGCGTATAGTGGGCATGCGGGAGGCCGGGTGGACGTACCGCCGAATTGCTCAACACGTGGGGCGTGAGGTCTCCACAGTACATCGATGTGGTCGCCAGTGGTCGGCGGAAGGTGCACGTGCCCGTCGACCTGGGACCGGACCGCAGCGACGCACGGATGCACGCCAAGACCGTAGGATCCTACGCAGTGCCGTAGGGGACCGCACCGCCACTTCCCAGCAAATTAGGGACACTGTTGCTCCTGGGGTATCGGCGAGGACCATTCGCAACCGTCTCCATGAAGCTGGGCTACGGTCCCGCACACCGTTAGGCCGTCTTCCGCTCACGCCCCAACGTCGTGCAGCCCGCCTCCAGTGGTGTCGCGACAGGCGTGAATGGAGGGACGAATGGAGACGTGTCGTCTTCATCGATGAGAGTCGCTTCTGCCTTGGTGCCAATGATGGTCGTATGCGTGTTTGGCGCCGTGCAGGTGAGCGCCACAATCAGGACTGCATACGACCGAGGCACACAGGGCCAACACCCGGCATCATGGTGTGGGGAGCGATCTCCTACACTGGCCGTACACCACTGGTGATCGTCGAGGGGACACTGAATATTGCACGGTACATCCAGACCGTCATCGAACCCATCGTTCTACCATTCCTAGACCGGCAAGGGAACTTGCTGTTCCAACAGGACAATGCACGTCCGCATGTATCCCGTGCCACCCAACGTGCTCTAGAAGGTGTAAGTCAACTACCCTGGCCAGCAAGATCTCCGGATATGTCCCCCATTGAGCATGTTTGGGACTGGATGAAGCGTCGTCTCACGCGGTCTGCACGTCCAGCACGAACGCTGGTCCAACTGAGGCGCCAGGTGGAAATGGCATGGCAAGCCGTTCCACAGGACTACATCCAGCATCTCTACGATCGTCTCCATGGGAGAATAGCAGCCTGCATTGCTGCGAAAGGTGGATATACACTGTACTAGTGCCGACATTGTGCATGCTCTGTTGCCTGTGTCTATGTGCCTGTGGTTCTGTCAGTGTGATCATGTGATGTATCTGACCCCAGGAATGTGTCAATAAAGTTTCCCCTTCCTGGGACAATGAATTCACGGTGTTCTTATTTCAATTTCCAGGAGTGTATACTGCATGTTAGTTGAACCAGGTGGCTGGCCGGTATTGCGCCCCTAAAGCTGCTGTCCCGTATTATCGCTGAGTCCATGTAAGCGTAACGCACTGCATAAAACGTATCTTCATTATCGTACTTGACTGTACTCGAGACAGATTGGTTTCTGCTCCACGTGAAACGAAATCCAATGAGAGTCCAGCAAACGCGGAAGAATACATATTATAATGTTTACGTGACGTTTATTTTATAATGAACGGAGTGTAGCATGGTCAGCCACGATCACGAGGTCAAAATTCGTTTCTGTTGGCTGTAGACTTGGCCACTGTTTCTATGTTTCGATACAGTGTATCGATACCTGGAACTGTTTTGGTGTTTCGGAACGGCTATGGTTCACTGTTTCGAAACAGTGGTGTTTCATTCCGCCCCTGTTTCGGATCTCGAGCCAAACACAGAAACTGTATCGTTGTTTCAAAATAAGACTTGGAACCGACTAATTGTATCGAAACAGTGATGTTTCATTCCGCTCTGTGTCGGACGAGATTCGGGCTCGGCACAGGTACTGAAACACAACATACCACTTCATGAAACACTTTCAAAAGTGTCGAAATCTTTTGACAAGCAATAGCATGAAGCTTAACATGTCCGAAAATAAAGCTTTGTTTCTAGCTGACTGTCCTATTCCGAAATGGCGTAACATCTGCTTTATAAACACTAACCAAACAATAAAACAACGCATACTATTCACATTCAAAATAATAAATATGTGAAAATCATTCAGTTAAATTACACTTTTTTATAACATACGCTTCTCTGTTCATGTACAGTAATCATATTGAGAAACGCAAGTACTACAACATTTTAAATAAAAAAAGGCGTAGAGTGACAGTTATTACACATGTACATAAATTTGATGTAGGTATAATTGCAAGCAATCTGTTAGACATATCACTGATAGTGTAATGGTGAACGGGAAGCATCGTAAATTTATAGTTACGGTTCGAAACACCTTGAAACACAAAATTTTTTTCTGTTATATTTTGTTATTTATTCGAATTATTTGGCGTTATTTGTGAGTCAATAGTCACTGTGCCTATTATCCACAATGATTCCCTTTGTGTGCATGGAAATTAGCAGGATAGGTATATTAGCCATACTAATGGAATGTGGGAATCCCAGTAGCATATCTGTTGTTTCTGCAGTTTGCTCCCACCTCCAGTTCCGTTCGTGGTGGTTCTTCTGTCTTCAGCTAAGGCTTTCCTCAGCCAATTGAAAAGTATGAAACTTCATGACACAAAAGCAGCGCATTTGCTGCAGGAAATACGAAACTGCCAAGACGCCTAAGTGATAGTTTCATTCTTTCTGCGATATGACTAGCGCTCTCGCACCTCATTTGCGTTTATATGGACATACTTATACAGTAGACGTTCAAGATGATAAAATGTGTAGGTTTATTAGATTACAAAACACAAACTGTTTCACTGTTTCGAAACACCGTATCGAAACATTACATTGAACTGTTTCATTTGTTTCGAAACATTTACGTGTTTCAGTTTGCCCATCTCTAGTTGGCTGATGATGCTGTTGAAATGCTACAACCGTTGCAAGAACACGTCACCGTTCATCCGCCCACTTTCATGTGCAACAGCATTGTTGTAAACAATTCTCCTAACAATGGCTTCATCAAACCATCAACTCTACACTAGTGGCCATTAAAATTGCTACACCACGAAGATGACGTGCTACAGACGCGAAATTTAACCGACAGGAAGAAGATGCTGTGATATGCAAATGATTGGCTTTTCAGAGCATTCACACAAGATTGGCGCCGGTGGCGACACCTACAACGTGCTGACACGAGGAAAGTTTCCAACCGATTTCTCATACACAAACAGCAGTTGGCTGGCGTTGCCTCGTGAAACGTTGTTGTGATGCCTCGTGTAATGAGGAGAAATGCGTACCATCACGTTTCCGAATTTTGATAAAGGTCGGATTGTAGCCTATCGCGATTGCGGTTTATCGTATCGCGATATTGCTGCTCGCGTTAGTCGAGATCCAATCGACTGTTAGCAGAATATGGAATCAATGGGTTCAGGAGGATAATACGGAACGCCGTGCTGGATCCCAAGGCATCCTATCCGCATGGCTGTAACGGATCGTGCAGCCACGTCTCGATCCCTGAGTCAACAGATGGGGACATTTGCAAAACAACAACCGTCTGCACGAACAGTTCGACGACGTTTGCAGCAGCATGGACTATCAGCTCGGAGACCGTGGCTGCGGTTACCCTTGACGCTGCATCATAAACAGGAGCGCCTGCGATGGTGTACTCGACGACGAACCTGGGTGCACGCAGGCAAAACGTCATTTTTTCGGATGAATCGAGGTTTTGTTTACGGCATCATGATTGTGCCATCGCGTTTGGCGACATCGCGGTGAACGCACATTGGAAGCGTCTATTCGTCTTCGGCATACTGGTGTGGATGGCTCTGAGCACTATGCGACTCAACTGCTGAGGTCATCAGTCGCCTAGAACTTAGAACTAATTAAACCTAACTAACCTAAGGACATCACACACATCCATGCCCGAGGCAGGATTCGAACCTGCGACCGTAGCGGTCACGCGGTTCCAGACTGAAGCGCCTTTAACCGCACGGCCACACCGGCCGGCACATACTGGCGTATCACCTGGCATGATGTTATGGGGTGCCATTGGTTACACGTCTCGATCACCTCGTATTCGCATTGACGGCACTTTTGAACCTTTCAGATGTGTTAGGACCCGTGGCTAGACCCTTCATTAGATCCCTGCGAAACCCTACATTTCAGCAGGATAATGCACGACCTCATGTTGCAGGTCCTGTACGGGCCTTTCTGGATACAGAAAATGTTCGACTGCTGCCCTGGCCAGCACATTCTCCAGATCTCTCACCAACTGAAAACGTCTGGTTAATGGTGACCGAGCAACTAGCTCGTCACAATACGGGGGTCACTACTCTTGATGAACTGTGGTATCGTGTTGAAGCTGCATGGGCAGCTATACCTGTACACGCCATCCAAGCTCTGTTTGACTCAATGCCCAGGCGTATCAAGGCCGTTATTACGGCCAGAGGTGGTTGTTGTGGGTACTGATTTCTCGGGATCTATGCACCCAAATTGCGCGAAAAAGTAATCACAAAAAAAGGTTCAAATGGCTCTGAGCACTATGGGACTCAACTGCTGTGGTCATAAGTCCCCTAGAACTTAGAACTACTTAAACCTAACTAACCTAAGGACAGCACACAACACCCAGCCATCACGAGGCAGAGAAAATCCCTGACCCCGCCGGGAATCGAACCCGGGACCCCGGGCGTGGAAGCGAGAACGCTACCGCACGACCACGAGATGCGGGCAAAGTAATCACATGTCGGTTCTAGTATAATACATTTGTCCAATGAATACCCGTGTATCATCTGCGTTTCTTCTTCGAGAAGCAATTTTGATGGCCAGTAGTGTATGTCCGCCTGCTGAGGTGGTAACGTGCTTGCCTCCCATGCATTGCGCATGGGCTCGCTTCCCGCCCGGTTTGGGTGTTTTGTTGTCCTCATCATCGGCCGCAAGTCGCACCAATGTGGCGCCGACTGAAATAAGGACTTGCACGTAGCGGCCGACCCCGAATGGGTCCTCCTGGCCAACAATGCCATACGATCATTTCATTTATTTCATCAACTTCTCTAATTTTTTTGCGTTTACGTTTTTTATCTGGAGTTACAAATCTCCTTCCTCCGCCATATTCCGATATGCTGCCCTCCCTTTTAATTTTCTGGATAATGCAACGCTAAAAGCCTGTGGCCACTTGGACTGTCAGCTACGGTTGCCAACTGTCCTGCGTGAGGCGGGATATCACGTTTCTATAGCTCAAACAATGCGTTCCAGGATGTGTGTCTGCGCCGCGCGGGATTAGCCGAGCGGTCTTAGGCGCTGCAGTCATGGACTGTGCGGCTGGTCCCGGTGGAGGTTCGAGTCCTCCCTCGGGCATGGGTGTGTGTGTTTGTCCTTAGGATAATTTAGTTTAAGTAGTGTGTAAGCTTAGGGACTGATGACCTTAGCAGTTAAGTCCCATAAGATTTGACACACATTTGAACATTTTTTGAAAGTTGTGTGTGTCTGCGGGACGCTGTGTCCCGCTTTATGCTAGACTTAGCCTAGGTTAGAAAGAAATCCCATTCAGATGAAGTACGGGAGGCGAGTTGTGTTTTTATGCGATTCATAAAATAAACGTTGTTTATTGTGTTGTTGACACTTTGCTATCGTAATTTTTGAACAATTTGTTTGGATTTGAGACACGTCTGATTTAGAAACAACAGCGACATCGAAGAAGTAAAATACAAAAAGTATAAACTGGTGTGTTTCTACCCGCAAGAATGGTAGGATTCGTATCCTTTTTTGAAAAAAAGCTGATACAAATGTGCACAAAGCTTTTTGTAACGTGTGTATGAAATCATTTGTGGTATCGCATGGACGTTTGAATGACGTTAAACGGCATGTTAGCGCCACGGAACACAACAGGGTGAAAGAGCTTGAAAGAGTACTCAGAGTATACATGTTTTCAAAGCGCGATGTGTTGACGACAGACGTGGAAAAAGTGATAGCTGCAGAGTAGACAGAAGTTTACCATGGCGTAAACTATAACACGTCGTACAGTTCGAATGATTATGATTCAAAGTTATGAAGTGTTGGCAGAAGTGCCAACACCTTGTAGTTAGAGGAGGCCGAAATGCACGCTAAGCTCACGCAGGCTGGCGTGAGGTCTGAAACAGGATACGTAAAGAATGCTATAAAGAAAAGTACGTAGCTTCTGGAATACTTAACTTTAATCCACATTTGTAGAACATCGCTCTTGATGATACATTAATAGAATCTCAATATCTATACTGGTAATGGCGCCTTGCTAGGTCGTAGCAAATGTAGCTGAAGGCTATGCTAACTATCGTCTCGGCAAATGAGAGCGTAATTCTCAGTGAACCATGGCTAGCAACGTCGTCCGTACAACTGGGGCGAGTGCTAGTACGTCTCTCTAGACCTGCCGTGTGGCGGCGCTCGGTCTGCCATCACTGACAGTGGCGACACGCGGGTCCGTCGTATACTAGCGGACCGCGGCCGATTTAAAAGCTACCACCTAGCAAGTGTGGTGTCTGGCGGTGACACCACAGTTATGCCCCGTGATATTTAATGATTCCCAAATCGTATAAAAAATATCGCTCCGTAGAACTACGGCGTCCTCTTTAACTTACAATGCTCCAGCATCAATCGATGACAGCGTGGAAAAACTTAAGGTCAGGCGTGGTGTATAGAACGTCGACAGGGGCGTCAAATCACGAACTTAAAAAATTATTTCCAATAACTGTCAGATTTTACTCTCTAGAGACTGGAACCGGCACCTGCCTACTTAATTTTTTATGAGGTCCGGATGAAAAAGAGATCGATATTATAATAATATAAAAATAGACTCAAAGATCTGGATTAAGTTTTCACAAATGTATCTGCTTACTCAGCCGACAACGCCAATGTCAATTTTGACGAAAGTAATTCAGTTTACAAACTACTTTCTCAAGATATGCCAGCATCTTGCCTACAGGGCGTTCAGCGCACGTGGTATACAATGTCGTCCGGCATGCTATGGAGAAGTGCGAGTTTTACGCGGGTATCCAGCGTTGAAGTCATATTATGTAAACTGGTGGAGATAACTGTCCAGTTACACTCCTGGAAATGGAAAACAGAACACATTGACACCGGTGTGTCAGATCCACCATACTTGCTCCGGACACTGCGAGAGGGCTGTACAAGCAATGATCACATGCACGGCACAGCGGACACACCAGGAACCGTGGTGTTGGCCGTCGAATGGCGCTAGCTGCGCAGCATTTGTGCACCGCCGCCGTCAGTGTCAGCCAGTTTGCCGTGGCATACGGAGCTCCATCGCAGTCTTTAACACTGGTAGCATGCCGCGACAGCGTGGACGTGAACCGTATGTGCAGCTGACGGACTTTGAGCGAGGGCGTATAGTGGGCATGCGGGAGGCCGGGTGGACGTACCGCCGAATTGCTCAACACGTGGGGCGCGAGGTCTCCACAGTACATCGATGTTGTCGCCAGTGGTCGGCGGAAGGTGCACGTGCCCGTCGACCTGGGACCGGACCGCAGCGACGCACGGATGCACGCCAAGACCGTAGGATCCTACGCAGTGCCGTAGGGGACTGCACCGCCACTTCCCAGCAAATTAGGGACACTGTTGCTCCTGGGGTATCGGCGAGGACCATTCGCAACCGTCTCCATGAAGCTGGGCTACGGTCCCGCACACCGTTAGGCCGTCTTCCGCTCACGCCCCAACATCGTGCAGCCCGCCTCCAGTGGTGTCGCGACAGGCGTGAATGGAGGGACGAATGGAGACGTGTCGTCTTCAGCGATGAGAGTCGCTTCTGCCTTGGTGCCAATGATGGTCGTATGCGTGTTTGGCGCCGTGCAGGTGAGCGCCACAATCAGGACTGCATACGACCGAGGCACACAGGGCCAACACCCGGCATCATGGTGTGGGGAGCGATCTCCTACACTGGCCGTACACCACTGGTGATCGTCGAGGGGACACTGAATAGTGCACGGTACATCCAAACCGTCATCGAACCCATCGTTCTACCATTCCTAGACCGGCAAGGGAACTTGCTGTTCCAACAGGACAATGCACGTCCGCATGTATCCCGTGCCACCCAACGTGCTCTAGAAGGTGTAAGTCAACTACCCTGGCCAGCAAGATCTCCGGATCTGTCCCCCATTGAGCATGTTTGGGACTGGAGGAAGCGTCGTCTCACGCGGTCTGCACGTCCAGCACGAACGCTGGTCCAACTGAGGCGCCAGGTGGAAATGGCATGGCAAGCCGTTCCACAGGACTACATCCAGCATCTCTACGATCGTCTCCATGGGAGAATAGCAGCCTGCATTGCTGCGAAAGGTGGATATACACTGTACTAGTGCCGACATTGTGCATGCTCTGTTGCCTGTGTCTATGTGCCTGTGGTTCTGTCAGTGTGATCATGTGATGTATCTGACCCCAGGAATGTGTCAATAAAGTTTCCCCTTCCTGGGACAATGAATTCACGGTGTTCTTATTTCAATTTCCAGGAGTGTATATTACGAAAATATTTTGATGAAAACCCCGCAAAGAAAACAGAATGCTCTCTAGGATTTCTCGATAAAAAACATTTCTCAGAACGCCATGATGTTTTTTGGAAAAAGATAATGTTTTATCTTGTGAAACCTACAACATCCTAGCAAGTTTACACTTAAAAACAGAGCAAAGAATTAACGACCAATTCTTTGGATTTAGTCGCTCAAATGCCCTCACGAATTTCACAACTGATGAGCAAGAGTCTATCAAAATTGTTTTGATTATATGGTACATAAATGCAATAGATATCTGGACGATCACTTTGATTTTTCGGAAGATAATAATTTGGCAATAACGCGAATATTTGCTTTGGAAAATATATTTATTTACAAGGACCTGTAAGTGTTGCGAAAAATTATCACTCAATAAACACATAAATATGGCTGAACTTTATAACAAGTTTTGCAGTGTTAAGGAAACTGTAAATAAAATTACTAAGGGGCGTAAATAAACACCACTGTCAAATGAAAAAAAAATCTAATCTATGAAACTTGGCATGAACTACTTCAGCATTCGTATATACCGAACTTATTAAAGATTTTCTATTTTATTGTGTCCGTTCCCCTTTCTCACGCCGCTGCTGAGAGAACATTTTCACTTTGTGTAAAGGCCTCGACTGATTCAAGAAATGACTGAATGTTGAACGCGTAAAGACGGAAGTGCAAGTAAATATCAACTTTCATTACCACTGCAAAGATTTTTATAATTACGTTTTGAAGACTAAAAAAATTGTTCAAATGTCCCAAATCATAACAAGTAGTCCTTCAAAAACAAAAACTAAATGATTGAGCAAAGTGCTTTATTTACTGATTTTTGTTAAATTTTTTGTGATGATTACCTGGTAATAGCGAAGTATTTATTTTATTTCAAATTTTAATAAAAAAAATATATAATTACAATTGTTTTTCAATCGTTTCTGTACATTAGGAGGCAGGTTCCGCTTTTTTGGTCAAGTCCCATAAAAATTTCTGGTTTACCCATATCCGTGAATAACAATCGGCAACCCTACTCTCAGCTGAACTAGTTGTATCGGCATCTTCCTTTCCTGAGAAGACTCATCTTTCGTCGACATTAAAACGTTGTGTACAATCCGCCAAAACTGACTTTAAGTTTTCTGCCTTATAATTTTGAAGTACTAATAGGCGTCACAATTTCTATCTGAAGTTACTGCGCGCTAGTTATACAGACACGGAAAAGCACAACCGATGATCGAACTTGTACTGTACTCAAAACGGACACAAGTGCCAAACTGAAGGTAGCCAAATGTATTATTGATTACAGTATGTCTTTCCAATGGCGCAGTGCCCACCCGGCAGTTATATTTTATTGTAACGGTCGCGAAGCTTTCAGATACCTGGCGCGCGCAGTGTCGCCAACCCGTGGGATTTGTCCCATATTTTAGGTCTCTTGACAAATATTTTTCGGTAAGGGACAAAGTAAGATAAATATGGGACATTCAATTGGTGCCTCTAACATAGTGCAGCAGTGGTTATACACTCCCGGAAATTGAAATAAGTACACCGTGAATTCATTGTCCCAGGAAGGGGAAACTTTATTGACACATTCCTGGGGCCAGATACATCACATGATCACACTGACAGAACCACAGGCACAAAGACACAGGCAACAGAGCATGCACAATGTCGGCACTAGTACAGTGTATATCCACCTTTCGCAGCAATGCAGGCTGCTATTCTCCCATGGAGACGATCGTAGAGATGCTGGATGTAGTCCTGTGGAACGGCTTGCCATGCCATTTCCACCTGGCGCCTCAGTTGGACCAGCGTTCGTGCTGGACGTGCAGACCGCGTGAGACGACGCTTCATCCAGTCCCTAACATGCTCAATGGGGGACAGATCCGGAGATCTTGCTGGCCAGGGTAGTTGACTTACACCTTCTAGAGCACGTTGGGTGGCACGGGATACATGCGGACGTGCATTGTCCTGTTGGAACAGCAAGTTCCCTTGCCGGTCTAGGAATGGTAGAACGATGGGTTCGATGACGGTTTGGATGTACCGTGCACTATTCAGTGTCCCCTCGACGATCACCAGTGGTGTACGGCCAGTGTAGGAGATCGCTCCCCACACCATGATGCCGGGTGTTGGCCCTGTGTGCCTCGGTCGTATGCAGTCCTGATTGTGGCGCTCACCTGCACGGCGCCAAACACGCATACGACCATCATTGGCACCAAGGCAGAAGCGACTCTCATCGCTGAAGACGACACGTCTCCATTCGTCCCTCCATTCACGCCTGTCGCGACACCACTGGAGGCGGGCTGCACGATGTTGGGGAGTGAGCGGAAGACGGCCTAACGGTGTGCGGGACCGTAGCCCAGCTTCATGGAGACGGTTGCGAATGGTACTCGCCGATACCCCAGGAGCAACAGTGTCCCTAATTTGCTGGGAAGTGGCGGTGCGGTCCCCTACGGCACTGCGTAGGATCCTACGGTCTTGGCGTGCATCCGTGCGTCGCTGCGGTCCGGTCCTAGGTCGACGGGCACGTGCACCTTCCGCCGACCACTGGCGACAACATCGATGTACTGTGGAGACCTCACGCCCCACGTGTTGAGCAATTCGGCAGTACGTCCACCCGGCCTCCCGCATGCCCACTATACGCCCTCGCTCAAAGTCCGTCAACTGCACATACGGTTCACGTCCACGCTGTCGCGGCATGCTACCAGTGTTAAAGACTGCGATGGAGCTCCGTATGCCACGGCAAACTGGCTGACACTGACGGCGGCGGTGCACAAATGCTGCGCAGCTGGCGCCATTCGACGGCCAACACCGCGGTTCCTGGTGTGTCCGCTGTGCCGTGCGTGTGATCATTGCTTGTACAGCCCTCTCGCAGTGTCCGGAGCAAGTATGGTGGGTCTGACACACCGGTGTCAATGTGTTCTTTTTTCCATTTCCAGGAGTGTAGTACGTACAACAGCAAAGATCAACATTTC
This sequence comes from Schistocerca cancellata, assembly GCF_023864275.1. Lineage (NCBI taxonomy): Eukaryota > Metazoa > Arthropoda > Insecta > Orthoptera > Acrididae > Schistocerca > Schistocerca cancellata. Next base: position 49,741,146 of record NC_064627.1, read on the forward strand.
ACGTAAGTTAGTACACGACACCCGCCAACTGTGAATTGTACAACCAGCACTCAGCATTCTTACTATGGGCACAATAGGCTTGCTTACACAACAGCAACACACGTGCAGTTATAGGTATGATTGTCACATACCGCGAAAATAAAGTAAAACAGCGCACGGAAGTAATTATTCGAGATCCGCTGACTGTTATTTGTCCAACCAGCAGTCAGCACTCCCATTGTAGTAGCTATTGTTAGTTTAAATTTCGTTTCGTACACACGACTCGCATGCATTGGCGGCGCTAGACGAAAACTGAACGTCGGCGACGAATCTGCTTTGCGAGGCCCCTTTCAATTTTCAGTCAGAAAGAAAATGGTAAATTAAATGGGCAGAATTGTACACTAATAATAATTATACACAAATTTTATTATTGTAATATACAAGGATTATTGCATTGACAAAAATTACCTTAATCAAACACACATTAAAATAAACGAAACTTCCGTCTTTTCGCCTATTGCGTCGTAGTTAATACCAGCCGCTTTTTCCGCTTCAATTGCTAGTACTAATAACGCAGATAGTCTTTCTTGGTACATCGTGCTTTTAAAGTATGTCTTAATCAATTTTAAGTTCGAGAAACTTATCTCGGCACAAGCTGACCAGTACTGTGAGCATTATTCTGAGTGTTATGTAAAGATTTGGATATACTTCCTCCAAATTATTTTCTAATATGTACTGAATAAGTTGTATTGCGTCTTTAATTGAGTCCTGTAGGTTGGATTTTAAAAGTTGGGAGTTCCTCATAAAGTTCGGCTCGCTGTTATGTCGCCATTTTCGCCTTCTCGAAGTTGTTGTTGCTGTTGTGGTCTTCAGTCCTGAGACTGGTTTGATGCAGCTCTCCATGCTACTCTGTCCTGTGCAAGCTTCTTCATCTCCCAGTACCTACTGCAACCTACATCCTTCTGAATCTGCTTAATGTATTCATCTCTTGGTCTCCCTATACGATTTTTACCCTCCACGCTGCCCTCCAGTACCAAATTGGTGATCCCTTGATGCCTCAGAACATGTCCTACCAACCGATCCCTTCTTCTAGTCAAGTTGTGCCACAAACTCCTCTACTCCCCAATTCTATTCAATACCTCCTCATTAGTTATGTGATCTACCCATCTTATTCAGCATTCTTCTGTAGCACCACATTTCGAAAGCTTCTGTTCTCTTCTTGTCTAAACTATTTATCGTTCACGTTTCACTTCCACACATGACTACAGTCCATGCAAATACTTTCATAAACGACTTCCTGACACTTAAAAAAATACTCGATGTTAACAAATTTCTCTTCTTCAGGAACGCTTTCCTTGCCGTTGCCAGTCTACATTTTGTATCCTCTCTACTTCGACCATCATCAGTTATTTTGCTCCCCAAATAGCAAAACTCGTTTACTACTTTAAGTGTCTCATTTCCTAATTTAATTCCCTCAGCATCACCCGACTTAAATCGACTACATTCCATTATCCTTGTTTTGCTTCTGTTGATGTTCATCTTATACCCTCCTTTCAAGACACTGTCCATTCCGTTCAACTGCTCTTGCAAGTCCTTTGCTGTTTCTGACAGAATTACAATGTTATCGGCGAACCTCAAAGTTTTTATTTCTTCTTCATGGATTTTAACACCTACTCCGAACTTTTCTTTTGTTTCTTTTACTGCTTGCTCAATATACAGATTAAATAGCATCGGGGAGAGGCTACAACCCTGTCTCACTCCCTTCCCAACCACTGCTTCCCTTTCATGTCCCTCAACTCTTATAACTGCCATCTGGTTTCTGTACAAATTGTAAAGAGCCTTTCGCTCCCTGCTTTTTACCCCTGCCACCTTCAGAATTTGAAAGAGAGTATTCCAGTCAACATTGTCAAAAGCTTTCTCTAAGTCTACAAATGCTAGAAATGTAGGTTTGCTTTTCCTTAATCTTTCTTCTAAGATAAGTCGTAGGATCAGTATTGCCTCACGTGTTCCAACATTTGTACGGAATCCAAACTGATCTCCCCCGAGGTCGGCTTCTACCAGTTTTTCCATTCGTCTGTACTTCTCGAAGTACTGTACCCAAATCATTACAATGTTTGCGAGGGCAGTCCTTGGACAAGGATTTCAAATAATTAATATCGTAAATAAAACCAATATTCATTGAGCGCTTGAATCGACATTCAGTGTCGACGTTATAGCGTCTGTGTTAAAAAAGCTAACTCTCTACTGCATTTCAGCAGATTTTATAGGTTCATCAGTATGTTCATTTTTTCCGATTTTTTTTTTTTTTTAACTACGACTCAATTTCGTAACTACTTTTAACTACAAACAATTGAGCTGCTGGAACGCTTGTTTCAAATGCTGTGTTACGGAATTCTTGAATCCAGTCACGAAAGGAACGTAAAGTATCAATAGCGACTTCCAAGTTCACTTGAACCGATTGCCATAGTTTACTTGTACTGTTGACACGTGGTAATATCACATACTACACGTATATTGCAATAATAAACTCAAAAGTTAACATCTCCTTCAATATTGCTTCACTGTCGCTAAGTTTCGGAATCATCATCTCTATTTTTCAGGTCACTCACACTTTCGATGACATCATAAAATTGCAAAAATATCGCTTTTACAGCTCCGATTCTACTTTCCCATCGTATTTCACACAAATTCAATTTAGTTTTTATACGATCCCAACACTTGCTTGACTTGTAAAAAGTGCATAAATTTTATTGATGAAGCTGAAAAACGTTTTAGCTGTTGTAGAAGTGTTAGCGGCATCTAGCACAAGCAAATTCCAACAATGGCCATTCGCACGGCGTGAACAAGGCTCGTGGATTAATATTGCTGCCGTAACAGACGACGGAACAACATATTCGCCGGGGTAGCCGAAGCGCTAATGCGCTGCTTTCTGAACGTGGGAGTCCGCCGCTCGTGGTCTCGCGGTAGCGTTCTCGCTTCCCGAGCACGGGGTCCCGGGTTCGATTCCCGGCGGGTCAGGTATTTTCACCTGCCTCGAGATGACTGGGTGTTTGTGTTGTCCTCATCATTTCATCATCATCCAGGAAAGTGGCGAAATTGGACTGAGCAAAGGTTGGGAAATTGTACGGGCGCTGATAACCGCGCTGTTGAGCGCCCCACAAACCAAACATCATCATCATCATCATCTGAACGTGGGTAGGTGCGCCGGCTGCGGATCGAATCCGCCTGGCGTATTAACGACGAGGACACGTATGCCAGCCAGCCTGGAAGTGTTTTTTAGGCGGTGTTCCACATCCCGCTAGGTGAATACCGGGCTGATCCCCACGTTCCGCAGACATTTGAAAACGTTCGCATTATTCCATGGCTTACCCTAGACACAGACAGCTGGGGTACACTAATTCCATCCCGGGTGGTTCGGGGTGGCGGAAGGAGGGGCATCTGGCCACCCTTTGCAACTAACACTGCCAAATCAATAGTAACACGGCCGATCTCGCATGAAGCGTGACCAAAGCCGCAAGAAAGAACTGACGACGGAACAACAACTTCTGGCTGCTCAAGCTGCGTCGGCCGCACATGCAGTGGAACGTTGTATTTTCCAAACCTACAGCGGGTTCTGGCAACAGTAAAGCTACGTTCACACTGAGGGATTTGTCGCAGAGATTCGTGCCCGGCACGTGTAGCTGATGAGGTGAGGCACAAGTTCCTGCGACTTGTACCTGCTACATCGACGCTAGAATTATCTCCGTTCGCCGAGCGATAACACGGCACAATTCCCAGATATATGTCCTACTGCACATGTGCAGTTCACAGGCAGACGCGTGGTGTTGCATCTTGGCTACACGTGACCATCTGCGTACGTTACGTAGCAGTTAGTGTTGCAACCTGTAATCTCGTCCTATTTCGCTTTCGTTTGCGAAGATGTAGTAGACGAAGAACAACACAATGAAACTAATTGAAGAATTTCGTGAAAGGTGCTCTTTGTGGGATCCATCATCCCCCGATTATAAGAATCGCAACACCAAACGGGAAGAAATTCATCAGCATGTTTATTGCGTTTCTGAGAAAGAGGTGGACAGTAAACTCCATAATTTAAGACCTCAATTCCTCCGAGGAATATAATAAATCAACGACAAAGCCATCGGGATCGGGCAGAGAAGATATTTAAATATCTAAGTGGTATGCCTACAATTCACTGCTTTTCATGAAGGACAAACACACCAAGAAAGAGTTTATCCACGTTTGACGTAAGTAAGATGATTTTTACCATAAATTTTTTTTTACGTAACACTGATGAATGTGTTCTTTGCTGTAGTGTCTGAAAAAAAGTATTTTCGACGAACAGTCACTAAACTATCTTCGACAGTAAGCAAACTAATGTTGCCACTCCACTTGTCCTTCAACGGTGACAAAAGATGCTGAAAACTCATTTCTCACTCGCTTTGCGTCTTCGGCAACATTTCTGCCGATTCTTGATACTGACGTAAGTGGCGGACGGTCTCTCCATCTCCCAGGTTCTACACTCCCTGTTTCTAGGTTTTCAGAATCGAAACTGCCTGGTGGAGAAAAAATTAGGCGAGCTTCTCGATTCCTATTTAGGAAGTTGTGAAGATAAATGCAGCACAAAATCACAACAGCTGCTTGATGGGGATCAAAATGAATAGGTTTTCGTAGAGCACGAAAAACAGACGACAGTATCCCAAAGACATTTTCCATGACTCTTCGGGCTCTACTGAGTCTGTAATTATATAAACCTTTTTGCTGCCTTTGTTATGATGACCTGGAAAGGGTTTCATTGTGTGTTCTTGTAGTGCAAAGACGTCGTCAGCAACAATTACGCAGGGGGTGGACACTTCTCTTCCAGACAGAGGTTCTGGTTCTGGTATGTGCAACTCGCCTGGTTGAAGGGCTTTCTTAAAAATTGTTCGGTTAAATACACCTCCGTCCGAAACACGTCCTTGCACTCCCATATCTGCACAAAGAAATTGGTAATCGGCATCTACTAATGCCATAATAAGTGCTTCCAGCATGAGCAGGGTTAACAACTCGAACATGTTTTCCATCTAAAGCACCTATGCAGTGAGGGAAATTCCAGCGAAACTCAAATTCTCGTGCAATTTGCTCCCACTGTGCTTCAGTTTGCGGTACCTGTATGGTTCAAATGGCTCTGAGCACTATGGGACTTAACAGCTGTGGTCATCAGTCCCCTAGAACTTGGAACTACTTAAACCTAACTAACCTAAGGACATCACACACATCCATGCCCGAGGCAGGATTCGAACCTGCGACCGTAGCAGTCACGCGGTTCCGGACTGAGCGCCTAGAACCGCTAGACCACCGCGGCCGGCTGCGGTACCTGAAAAAAGTAAACAAAGGTCCTGAACATTTTTGCCAATTTTTTAGGGTACATCAGAAGAAGTAAGAGAAGACGATGACTCACAACTGGAAGAAATACAAAGTATGAGTACTGCGAGCACTTGTCGTACCTCTAGTACACATTTGGAGCCACCCCTAATTCCACCGCGGTAGAAAGCGAAAATGATTCAAAATAATTCGTCTGCTGATGGTGCACTTGAAGTTTTAGAGAGGGCAAGTGAGCACCTCCTCACGAAAAAAGAAGATAAATTGACGTCATTTTCAAAATATATTGAATGTGAACTACGAGAATTTCGTAATAAGAAACGCCTTACCATTCTGCAGAAGAAAATCCAGGACTTAATTTTCGAGGTAAAAGTCGAAGAACTAGGAGAAATTGAACAGAGTGAAATTACGGAAATAAACTCAATGCCAATAGACGTTCATGAGGGGCAGCAAACGGAAACAGAAAACGTTTTTATTTTAAGAGAAAACAATCAAACGTCTACATCTGTTGTAAGTTTGCTGTTTGTTTTCTTATTGGCAACGTTACGTAGCGCTCTGTATGAAAATCACTGGCTGTGCTGTGTGCAGTCTGTGGCTAGTTTGCATTGTTGTCTGCCATTGTTGTCATGAACTGCTATAGCTGGATGTGAACAGCGCGTAGCGTTGCGCAGTTGGAGGTGAGCCGCCAGCAGTGGTGGATGTGGGGAGAGAGATGGCGGAGTTTTGAAAAATGTCATGAACTGCTGTATATATTATGAATCTTGAGGTAAATACATTGTTTGTTCTCTATTAGAATCTTTCATTTGCTAAGACTATCAGTAGTTAGTGCCTACCGTAGTTTGTATCTTTTATTTAGCTGGCAGTAGTGGCACTCGCTGTATTGCAGTAGTTCGAGCAACGAAGATTTTTGTGAGGTAAGTGATTTCTGAAAGGTATAGTTTAATGTTACTCAGGGCCATTCTTTTGCAGGGATTTTTGATAGTCAGATTGCGTTGCGCTAAAATTATTGTGTGCCAGGTTAAGCACAGTCTTGTATAAATTGTTCTAAGGGGACGTTTCACTGTGTGCCGGCCGTGGTGGCCGGGCGGTTCTAGGCGCTTCAGTCTGGAACCACGCGACCGCTACGGTTGCAGGTTCTATCGCAAAGAAATAGTTCTGCGTCGATGCCATGTTGCGTGAAACTGACTGCCTACATGTCGCCAGTGAGAATGCTCACGTTTGCTACTTGTGCCGGTCACTTGTCCTTGAACCAAGTCGCGAGAAACAGGAAGCCGTCTGGTAGAATTTTGCACAGAGCATAACTTAATCATAGCTAACACTTGGTTCAAGAATCATAAAAGAAGGTTGTATACATGGAAGAATCCTGGAGATACTAGAAGGTATCAGATAGATTATATAATGGTAAGACAGAGATTTAGGAACCAGGTTTCAAATAGTAAGACATTTCCAGGACTCTGACCACAATCTATTGGTTATGAACTGTAGATTAAAACTGAAGAAACTGCAAAAAGGTGGGAATTTAAGGAGATGGGACCTGGATAAACTGACTAAACCAGAGGTTGTACAGAGTTTCAGGGAGAGCATAAGGGAACAAATGACAGGAATGTGGGAAAGAAATACAGTAGAAGAAGAATGGGTAGCTCTGAGGGATGAAGTAGTGAAGGAAGCAGAGGATCAAGTAGGTAAAAAGACGAGGGCTAGTAGAAATCCTTGGGTAACAGAAGAAATATTGAATTTAATTGATGAAAGGAGAAAATATAAAAACGCAGTAAATGAAGAAGGCAAAAAGGAATACAAACGTCTCAAAAATGAGATCGACAGGAAGTGCAAAATGGCTAAGCAGGGATGGCTAGAGGACAAATGTAAGGATGTAGAGGCTTATCTCACTAGGGGTAAGATAGATACTGCCTACAAGAAAATTAAAGAGACCTTTGGACAAAAGAGAGCCACTTGTATGAATATCAAGAGCTCAGATGGAAACCCAGTTCTAAGCAAAGAAAGGAAAGCAGGAAGGTGGACGGAGTATATAGAGGGTCTATACAAGGGCGATGTACTTGAGGACAATATTACGGAAATGGAAGAGGATGCAGATGAAGATGAAATGGGAGATATGATACTGCGTGAAGAGTTTGACAGAGCACTGAAAGCCCTAAGTCGAAACAAGGCCCCGGGAGTAGACAACATTCCATTGGAACTATTGACAGCCTTGGGAGAGCCAGTCCTGACAAAACTCTACCATCTAGTGAGCAAGATGTATGAGACAGGCGAAATACCCTCAGACTTCAAGAAGAATATAATAATTTCAATCCAAAAGAAAGGTGTTGACAGATGTGAAAATTACCGAACTATCAGATTAATAAGTCACAGCTGCAAAATACTAACGCGAATTCTTTACAGACGAATGAAAAAACTGGTAGAAGCCGACCTCGGGGAAGATCAGTTTGGATTCCGCAGAAATGTTGGAACACGTGAGGCAATACTGACCCTACGACTTATCTTAGAAAATAGGTTAAGAAAAGGAAAACCTATATTTCTAGAGTTTGTAGACTTAGAGAAAGCTTTTCACAATGTTGACTGGAATACTCTCTTTCAAATTCTGAAGGTGGCAGGGTAAAATACAGGGAGCGAAAGGCTATTTACAATTTGTACAGAAACCAGATGGCAGTTATAAAGAGTCGAGGGGCATGAAAGGGAAGCAGCGGTTGGGAAGGGAGTGAGACAGGGTTTTAGCCTGTCCCCGATATTATTGAATCTGTATTTTGAGCAAGCAGTAAAGGAAACAAAAGAAAAATTCGGAGTAGCTATTAAAAGTCCATGGAGAAGAAATAAAAACGTTGAGGTTCGCCGATGACATTATAATTCTGTCAGAGACAGCAAAGCACTTGGAAGAGCAGTTGAACGGAATGGACAGTGTCTTGATAGGATGATATAAGATGAACATTAACAAAAGCAAAACGAGGATAATGGAATGTAATCGAATTAAGTCGGGTGATGCTGAGGGAATTAGATTAGGAAATGAGACACTTAAAGTAGTAAAGGAGTTTTGCTATTTGTGGAGCAAAATAACTGATGATGGTCGAAGTAGAGGGGATATAATATGTAGACTGGCAATGGCAAGGAAAGCATTTCTGAAGAAGAGAAATTTGTTAACATCGAGTATAGATTTAAGTGTCAGGAAGTCGTTTCTGAAAGTATTTGTATGGAGTGTAGCCATGTATGGAAGTGAAACATGGACGATAAATAGTTTGGACAAGAAGAGAATAGAAGCTTTCGAAATATGGTGCTACAGAAGAATGCTGAAGATTAATTGGGTAGATCACATAACTATTGAGGAGGTATTGAATAGAATTGGGGGGAAGAGGAGTTTTTGGCACAACTTGACAAGAAGAAGGGACCGGTTGGTAGGACATGTTCAAGGCATCAAGGGATCACAAATTTAGCATTGGAGGGCAGCGTGGAGGGTAAAAATCGTAGAGGGAGACCAAGAGATGAATACTCTAAGCAGATTCAGAAGGATGTAGGTTGCAGTAAGTACTGGGAGATGAAGAAGCTTGCTCAGGGTAGAGTAGCATGGAGAGCTGCATCAAACTAGTCTCTGGACTGAAGACAACAACAACAAGAACAACGAATTGCTGGCCTCGAGTGAACTTTCAGTTAGACTCAAGTGCCTCAGTAACTTTGCTTAATAGTGCCACGTACGAACAGCTAGGCTCACCACGCCTTTCTAAAACTTGCAAGCACCTCTCTGCTTACAACGGACAGGAAATACCAATTCTTGGACAGTGTAGGTTGCCTGCCACTTACAAATCTCACACCAGGACAGTGAATTTCACTAAGTTGGATTCAAGAGACAGTGAGAACATTTTCTTTTTAGATACCTTCGATTTATTAGCATCTACGACAATGTACTGTCAGTCTCTACATTTGCACCGAACGACAGTGTCGCTACCTTGCTTAAAGAATTTCCTGAACTATTCTCACAAGGAATGGGAAAAGCTAATAACTTTGTAGCACATCTCACACTGAAAGACAATGGACAGCCGACGTTTTTCCAGGCCCACCCCGTTCCAATTGCTTTAAGAGACAAAGTAGCTAGTGACTTGAAAGAATTGCAAGATAATGGTGTAATTTCTGTCATTCAAGTTAGTCAATGTTCAGTTCCTCTCGCTTTTTTGCGTAGGCCTTCTGATCGCTTTCGCATTTGTGTTGGCTTCAAGTCTACAGTCAACCCCCAGATAGTAGTTGACACTTACCTGTTACCTCTCCACGAGGAACTAATGGGCAGGCTTGATGCAGGACGTTACTTTTTTAAGATACATTTGCGTGATGCCTACTTGCAAATTCCATTGGATGAAGAATCGCAGAACATATTTGTTGTAAATACATATTTAGGACTGTTCAAGTGTTTTCGTTTGCCCTTCGGCAGTGCTTGCGCATCTGCCATTTTTCAACGTCACTTTGGAGAGCTTATTGCAAAAGTGCCATTTTGTTCAAAAATGTTCAGATGTGTGTGAAATCTTATGGGACTTAACTGCTAAGGTCATCAGTCCCTAAGCTTACACACTACTTAACCTAAATTATCCTAAGGACAAACACACACACCCATGCCCGAGGGAGGACTCGAACCTCCGCCGGGACCAACAGCACAGTCCATGACTGCAGCGCCCTAGACCGCTCGTATAATCCCGCGCGGCCCATTTTGTTCAAACAGTCTTGACGATATTGTCGTCTCAGGTCGTACAACAGATGAACACATTGCCAATTTGCGTAATCTTTTTCGAGTGTTGTCAGAAGTAGGACCCAAGTGTCGTCTGTGAAGGTGTGACTTTTTTCAAACTGAACTACAACACTTAGGCCATGTGATAAACAGTCGGGGTGTGCATCCCCTCCAACCTCATTTGCTTGCAATACGTGACCCACCTGTTCCTCGCAATGTGTTTGAACTGCAGTCACCATTAGGCAAGATGACATAACTTACTACATTCGGTTCATACCGAATGCCGCTCAAATCGCGGCCCCATGGCATCGCTTGTGTTGTAAAAATGTGCCTTTTGTGTGGACTAAAGGCTATCAAGACGCATTTCAGAAACTCAAAAAGGTTTTGCTTAGTGTCAGATGTTCAGTGCCTTCTGACCCTACCAAGCCAACAGTTTTGTAGATGATGGTTCAGATGGCTCTGAGCACTATGAGACTTAACTTCTGAGGTCATCAGTCCCCTAGAACTTAGAACTATTTAACCCTGCCGAACCTAAAGGCATCACACACATCCATGCCCGAGGCAGGATTCGAACCTGCGACCGTAGCGGTTGCGCGGCTCCAGACTGTAGCGCCTAGGACCGCTCGGCCACTTCGGCCGGCGCAGTTTTGCAAGTCGACGCTTCTTCCTGCGGAATCGGCACTGTGCTTTGCACAAGATAGACCTATTACTTTTGCCTCAAAGTCGTTAACGCAAACTCAGTGCAGTTATTCTCAAATTGAAAAAGAAGTTTCCGCTGTTGTGTATGGTGTGACAAAATTCCATCACTATTTGTATGGTCACAAGTTCTATTTAGTGGCAGATCACAAGCCTTTCCAGTTCTTGTGTCATCCGTCAAAGCCGGTTCCTACACGCACTGCTCAAAATCTGCAGCGTTGGGCTTTGTCGCTTTTGCATAGCATTGTGTACAGACCTATGGCAACGCAGACGTTCTATCTCGCCTTCCGATTGGCCCAGACTCCGATTTCGTTGCATCTGCTGCATCCTGTTGCCAAATCGATGCGCAGGACTCTGAAATGCTGGAGACTTTCTCCTTGCACTACAGAAAAATTGCGCAGGCCACGGAAGCAGACCCAGATCTCAAGATTTTGTTGCCTTACATTCTCACGTCTTGGCCTCGTTCATTGAACAGTATCCGGAACTCAGTTGTGCGCCGATATTTTGCACGTCGGCATAACCTTTCAGTTCAACAGGGCGTGATCCTAGATCAAAATAACAGTGGACAATTGCCTTTGCTTATTCCCAACGTGTTGCAAAAGGATGTGTTGCAACTGCTCCATCAAGGACATTGCGGAATTGTTCGCACTAAACACTTGCAGCTCTCCTTTTGTGACTTCCTCACTGTGAGGAGGTTCGTGTGGAAGTTTGTGGCCTGTTGGCCTTTACTCCCCTGGGAATCTTGTAGAGTCTTCTGTCTGTACTGTTGGTTGGATCTATACTGGCAAGGAGTGCCGATGTCCTATTTCTTGAATTTGTCGATATGACGATTTTTCTTCTTCTTCTTACTTGTTGCTGAGGGCTCTCCCTCGGTTGGGATACTGGGCATAGTGTATCCTGCTTTTTCATACTCTCCGTGGACCAGAGCGAAGATGATGTAGCGCATTTGCCACTCTGTGAAGATAGGGAAGGAATTGATCAGATAGTAATCCTCCCTAGAAAGACCAATAAGGCCTTCTGGATACTCAATTGGTGGTGTGGGGGTGGAGGTTTAGAAAGGTTAGGTGGAACGAAAGGATAAGGGTTGTCGTGGTGGGGGTATGTACCATCGCGAAGCGAGTCAGCGATCTTCTTCGTCACAGCGCTTGCGCTGTACATGTCTGGAAGCGGCAGGAATGGGACTTCTTCCCACTCCTCTTCTTGCGCTGCTGCTTCGGTGTCCTTCTTCTTGTGCTGTGTCGCCTCCCCTTCGGCAGGCTCGTCTGTCTGCGTGGCCACCGTCGCGAACTCCTTCTCACGTGGAGGAGTCGTCTGGGTGGCGGTGTCCTCTGTTGTGGCGGAGACTTCTTTGACTGAGCGAAGCTCCTGCGTCAGCACAGCAATCTGACGCCGAGCCTCGCCCAGTTCCGCCAGCATGGCCGCCCTCTCTTCCGCCATGGCGGATTTGAAGGCGGACATGGCTTCTTGTACGGCGTCGTTAAGGCGCCTGGAGACTTCGTCTTCTGTGCAAGTGACCACCTCTTCGTGTGTGGTGGTCACTTGCTTCTGCGTCTTCTTCTCCGGTCCGCGCCAATTTCTTCTGTAGGCGCAGGAACGGGCGTTGGCCAGTCGTGTGAAGTTAGCACCCTTTTTTTCAGAAATGTATATTTTTTTCAGAGTTCTTGATAGATATGAAATAGTTCTAGAGTTCTTTGTACAAAATTTCAATAGTTCTGCAGAATTTAGCGAAGAAAACAACAATACTCGAAAAAATTTTCGTATCGAAAACATTCTTTGTCAATTTCCGCAAAATGTAAATAAGTACGACAGTTATGAGCACAGTTCTGAATAGAGCTCCAAGAGTTCTATCGAAAATCCCAGTAACATTTTTTTGTGCAGCTAATAGTTTACGAGATAATTGCAATTTAAGGAGAAAATATTTTCACTTACTGTGAAGTTGGCACCCTTTTTTTCAGAAATGTATATTTTTTTCAGAGTTCTTGATAGATATGAAATAGTTCTAGAGTTCTTTGTACAAAATTTCAATAGTTCTGCAGAATTTAGCGAAGAAAACAACAATACTCGAAAAAATTTTCGCTTCGAAATCATTTTTTGTCAATTTCCGCAAAATGTAAATAAGTACGACAGTTCTGAGCACAGTTCTGAATAGAGCTCCAAGAGTTCTATCGAAAATCCCAGTAACATTTTTTTGTGCAGCTAATAGTTTACGAGATAATTGCAATTTAAGGAGAAAATCTTTTCACTTACTGTGAAGTTGGCACCCTTTTTTTCAGAAATGTACATTTTTTTCAGAGTTCTTGATAGAAATGCCATAGTTCTAGAGTTCTTTGTACAAAATTTGAATAGTCCTGCAGAATTTTGCGAAGAAAACAACAAAATTCGAATAAATTTTCGTATCGAAAACATTCTTTGTCAATTTTCGAAAAAAATAAATTCGTACAACAGTTCTGAATAGAACACCAAGAGCTCTATCGAAAATCCTAATAACATCTCTTTGTGGCGGTGATAGTTTATACGGTAACTGTTTTGATGGAAGACCTACTGTATCCACAGAAAAAAATTAAATCTTGCAACAGTTTTGATGAACAGTTCTGGATAACACCCCAAGACATCTATCGATAATCATAATAACATTTTTTGTGGTTATAATAGTTTGTAAGATAATTGATTAATTGTGGGGCTCACTTACTCTAAAAAAAATTATGTCTATTCGTATGTTTTGATGACAGCTCTGGATAGCAATGTAAGAGTTCTATCGAAAATACTGGTAACATATTCTGTGCAAGTGTATTGTTTACGTAGTAACTGCATTTAATAAGGAATGCTTATGAGCATTTCCCGTGAAGTTGGTACCCCTTTTACGAGAAATATACATTTTTAATAGTTCTTTATATGTATGCAATAGTTCTAGATTTCCCTGCTCAAAACACGAAAAGTTCTGCAGAATTTCGGGTAGAAAACAATAACTGGTCAAAATTTTGGTATAGTAAAAAATTATTTGTCAGTTTGGAAAAAATAAATTTGTATAACAGTTCTATTGGCATTTCTCGATAGCACCAGAAGAGTTGTATTGAAACTGATAAAAACAATTTTGTGGCGATAATAGTTTATACGATAATTGTTTTAATCTCATACGTTCTCTATGAAAACAAAATTCGTAGAATAGTTCTGATGACAGTTCTAAATAGCACCTACAGAGTTCTACCAAAAACTATAACAACATTTTTCGTGACGATGACATTATATGAGATAATTAATGTGAGACTCACTTTTGTCATGTAAAAGTAATAAATTCGTAAAAAAGGTCTGATGGCATTTCTTAATAGGACCCTAAGAGTTCTACCGAAAACTGTAATAACATTTTTTGTGTGGATAACAATTAATGAGATAATTTCATTTACGAGAGATCCACTTGGTCTACATTATAATAAATTGGCACAACCCTTTCTGGATAGCACCGAAAGAGTTCTTTTAAAAATCCTAATAACATTTTTATGGTGCCAATAGATTATGAAATAGATTGTATGTTCACTCTGCAGTGGGTGTGCGCCAATGTAAAACTTACTGGCAGATAAAAACTGTGTACTGGGCCGCGTCTCTAACCCCAGGCTGTGACAAAGGAACATCGTCACAATATCCTTTCTACCAGGAGTGCTACTTCTGCAATTTTCGTAGGACACCTTCTGCGAAATTGGGAAAGCAGGAGATGAGGTACTGCTAGAAGTACAGCTATGAGGACGGATCGTAAATTCTCACCTTTATTTTGGAATTATGTGAGACATAAACAATGTTACTTTGTGCAGTGCGGTACACAAGAAGCTCTTTTATCCGGACTATGTGGGACCGGAAGTAATCCGGATAACCGAAAATCCTGATATATATTCTACTAAATACAAAAAGTCTAAATGTTCAGCACTGTACAAATGCCGGTACACCTTCTTAAGACTGATTGTAGTAACTGTAGGTGGAAGCGTGGGATGTGCACGCTTAGATGATTCAAAGAGAGAAGGCTCGTCAGTGCAAAACAGATGGCTGAGAGGGCAGATACATTCACACACGCCACTAACCAGGTGGTGTCACACCTGTCGAGAAGCGCACCAGAGGTACAATGAGCTCTGGTGGAGTGCGGTTGGCGTGGTTACTATGCACTTACTTGATGGACACCAATACACCGCTATATTAATGTACAATACTTGAGAAACAATGTCATTTAAATACTCTGAGCTCCTTTATCACTCAGTACTAGACTAAATTAGCGGCCTAGTGATAAGCAGATACAAAGATACAAAAGATACAAATCTTTAGTTTCAGTTTTCTGCAATCAACGTGTTTGCATACCGAGATACTATTACCGGTATCTCATCCACTATTAAAGCTACATAAACAAAGCTATGGATGAATAATAATATAGTGCTTGCATACACACTGAATCACATTATTCAACAATGGATTAAGTATTTTAAGCTGCAGTATCTCATATTATGTTCTTAAATCATTAGGAGAAAAAATTTACTCTTAAAATACATTTTTTTTAAAATAATCAAAACATGAAACGTAAATATTACTGGTTTGCTGTTTCAACAATGTAATAATTCAAAGAATAAAATTTGTTTTTTATCTTTTATTTGGAACAGCGTTAAGTACATTGAACCTAAAATAACATTTACGTGTAATTCAGTATGTAAGAAAACATCAATATTCACTGCACAGTGTATTCCAGAGATTTACAATTTTTTTCACCTGGAGCTCACAATATACCAATTCTTTGATAAAAGTTTCATTCCTGAATCTATTGACAGTCTTGCA
Source organism: Schistocerca cancellata (assembly GCF_023864275.1). Classification (NCBI taxonomy): domain Eukaryota; kingdom Metazoa; phylum Arthropoda; class Insecta; order Orthoptera; family Acrididae; genus Schistocerca; species Schistocerca cancellata. The sequence continues at coordinate 49,756,702 of NC_064627.1, forward strand.
TTATTAAATTTCAAAGTACCAGTAAAAACTACAGGCTGTGATGTACAGGTCCGTCAACAACTCTTCTTCAGGATACACTAAACAATACACTATGTAATCAATACACTTGCACAGAATATGTTACCAGTATTTTCGATAGAACTCTTACATTGCTATCCAGAGCTGTCATCAGAACATACGAATAGACATAATTTTTTTTAGAGTAAGTGAGCCCCACAATTAATCAATTATCTTACAAACTATTATAACCACAAAAAATGTTATTATGATTATCGATAGATGTCTTGGGGTGTTATCCAGAACTGTTCATCAAAACTGTTGCAAGATTTAATTTTTTTCTGTGGATACAGTAGGTCTTCCATCAAAACAGTTACCGTATAAACTATCACCGCCACAAAGAGATGTTATTAGGATTTTCGATAGAGCTCTTGGTGTTCTGTTCAGAACTGTTGTACGAATTTATTTTTTTCGAAAATTGACAAAGAATGTTTTCGATACGAAAATTTATTCGAATTTTGTTGTTTTCTTCGCAAAATTCTGCAGGACTATTCAAATTTTGTACAAAGAACTCTAGAACTATGGCATTTCTATCAAGAACTCTGAAAAAAATGTACATTTCTGAAAAAAGGGTGCCAAATTCACAGTAAGTGAAGAGGTTTCCTCCTTAAATTGCAATTATCTCGTAACCTATTAGCTGCACAAAAAACTGTTATTAGGATATTCGGTAGACCTATTGGGGTTCTGTTCAGAACTGTCCTCAGAACTGTTGTACGAATTTACTTATCGCGAAAATTAACAAATAATGTTTGCTATACGAAAATTTTTTCGAGTATTGTTGTTTTCTTCGCTAAATTCTGCAGAACTATTCAAATTTTGTACAAAGAACTCTAGAACTATGGCATAATTTTCAAGAACTCTGAAAAAAATGTACATTTCTGAAAAAAAGGGTGCCAACTTCACAGTAAGTGAAAAGACTTTCTCCTTAAATTGCAATTATCTCGCAAACTATTAGCTGCACAAAAAAATGTTATTTGTATTTTCGATAGAACTATTGGGGCTCTGTTGAGAACTGTCCTCAGAACTGTTGTACGAATTTACTTTTTGCAAAAATCGACAAAAAATCGTTTCGATACCACAATTTTTAGGAGTACTGTTGTTTTCTTCGCTAAATTCTGCAGAACTATTGAAATTTTGTACAAAGAACTCTAGAACTATGGATTATCTATCAAGAACTCTGAAAAAAATATATATTTCTGTAAAAAAGGGTGCCAGCTTCACAGTGGGAGCTCTTATAGAGTTCTTAATTATGTTGCAATTTCCTCTTAAACTATTACCTGCACAAAAAAATACTACCAGGATTTTCGATAGAACTCTTCACGTGGTGTCCAGAACTGTCATCAGAACTGTTGTACGAATATATTTATATTTTCTGTAGAGAAAGTGTGTCCCACATTAAATCAATTTATCTCATAAACTATTATAGCCATAGAAAAATGTTATTGGCATTTTCGATAGAGCTCTTGGGGTTCTGTTCAGAACTGTGCTCAGAACTGTTGTACGAGTCTAATTTTTGCGAAAATTGACAATGAATGTTTTCGATACGAAAATGTTTTCGAATATTGTTGTTTTCTTCGCTAAATTCTACAGAACTATTGAAATTTTGTACAAAGAACTCTAGAACTATGGCATATCTGTCAAGAACTCTGAAAAAAATATAAATTTCTGAAAAAAAGGGTGCCAACTTCACAGTAAGTGAAAGAATTTTCTCCTTAAATTGCAATTATCTCGTAAACTATTAGCTGGACAAAAAAATGTTACTGGGATTTTCGATAGAACTCTTGGAGCTCTATTCAGAGCTGTACTCAGTACTGTCATACTTATTTACATTTTGCGGAAATTGACAAAGAATGATTTGGGTACGAAAATTTTTTCGAGTATTGTTGTTTTCTTCGCTAAATTCTGCAGAACTATTGAAATTTTGTACAAAGAACTCTAGAACTATTTCATATCTATCAAGAACTCTGAAAAAAATATATATTTCTGAAAAAAAGGGTGCTAACTTCACACGACTGCGTTGGCCGCGTGTGCGCCACCGCAGTTGGCGCAGGTGCAGGGGGCGTCCTTCTGCTTCTTGCAGTCACGTGTGTCGTGTGCTTGCGCACACTTCAAGCACGCAACTGCTCCGCTGCAGTGCTTGGCGACGTGGCCAAGCTTTTGGCAGCGAAAGCACTGCGCTGCAGTCTTCCTCTTCTTCTTGCCGGAAGTCCCTGCTATCGTGAACAGCAACTCCGCCAAGGCAGCAGCTTTGCGTCCCCTTCCGCGTCCAGACATCTCCAGTAGCAACACCGACAGTCAGCTATGCGTACCTCTCCGCGGCGTGAGTGGGAATCAACTAAACACTTTGCGCGCCGGCACTGTACTTGGCAGGGCATGGACCCTCACATTGACCAGATGACGTCACAGGCTCGCGCTTGCGTTGAGAACCAATCCGCTGCGCCACAGACATTCGCATCTTGGCCTAGGACTCAATCGCCATGGCAACGAGCGCACATTGACTTTGCAGGACCGTTTTGGAACTCTCATAGTTGTAGACTCTTTTAGCAAGTTTCCATTTGCAGTGCCTATGAATTCCACCACATCATGAACCATTCAAGCGTTGTCCTCCGTATTTTGCGTAGAAGGTTTGCCAGAAGTACTTGTGTCACAGAGGACCACAGTTCAATTCACGCGATTTTGAACAGGTCTGTGAACGAAACGACTTTCGCCATCTAACAAGTGCTCCGTTTCACCCAAAATCCTATCGAGAAACAATACAATTCGTACGCAAACAACAGATGTCCAAGCTGCGTACCATCCAATCGGGGGAACAGGGGCTGCAACTCTTTCTCACCTCCTATCGCTTCCACCCACGAGACGGACCATCACCGGTGGAACTTCTGTATGGCCACCGCCATCGGACGCTGCTTCACTGGCTACACCCACCGCAGCAATCGGCGCCGCCAATGGTCTCCATGAATCGCCCTGTGGCGCACGATCGTGTTCTTTTCAGGGTTTATGGCAACCCTGGGCGCTGGGAGAGACGTGATACAGGAACACACTGGCTCTTTTACACTACTGGCCATTAAAATTGCTACACCAAGAAGAAATGCCGATGATAAACGGGTATTCATTGGACAAATATATTATACTAGAACTGACATGTGATTACATTTTCACGGAATTTGGGTGCATAGATCCTGAGAAATCAGTACCCACAACAACCACCTCTGGCCGTAATAACGGCCTTGATACGCCTGGGCATTGAGTCAAACAGAGCTTGGATGGTGTGTACAGGTACAGCTGCCCGTGCAGCTTCAACACGATACCACAGTTCATCAAGAGTAGTGACTGGCTTATTGTGACGAGACAGTTGCTCGGCCACCATTGACCAGACGTTATCAATTGGTGAGAGATTTGGAGAATGTGCTGGCTAGGGCAGCAGTCGAACATTTTCTGTATCCAGAAAGGCCCGTACAGGACCTGCAACATGAGGTCGTGCATTATCCTGCTGAAATGTAGGGTTTCGCAGGGATCGAATGAAGGGTAGAGCCACGGGTCGTAAAACATCTGAAATGTAACGTCCACTGTTCAAAGTGCCGCCAATGCGAACAAAAGATGACCGAGAAGTGTAACCAATGGCACCCCATAACATCATGCCAGGTGATACGCCAGTATGGCGATGACGAACAGACGCTTCCAATGTGCTTTCAGCGCGATGACGCCAAACGCGGATGCGACCATCATGATGCTGTAAAAAGAACTTGGATTCATCCGAAAAAAATGACGTTTTGCCATTCGTGCACCCAGGTTCGTCGTTGAGCACACCATCGCAGGCGCTCCTGTCTGTGATGCAGCATCAAGGGTAACCGCAGCCACGGTATCCGAGCTGATAGTCCATGCTGCTGCAAACGTTGTCGAACTGTTCGTGCAGATGGTTGTTGTCTTGCAAACGTCCCCATCTGTTGACTCAGGGATCGAGACGTGGCTGCACGATCCGTTACAGCCACGCGGATAAGATGCCTGTCATCTCGACTGCTAGTGATACGACGCCGCTGGGACCCAGCACGGCGCTCCATATTACCCTCCTGAACCCACCGATTCCATATTCTGCTAACAGTCATTGGATCTCGACCAACGCAAGCAGCAATGTCGCGGTACGATAAACCGCAATCGCGATAGGCTACAATCCGACCTTTATCAAAGTCGGAAACGTGATGGTGCGCATTTGTCCTCCGTACACGAGGCGTGACAACAACATTTCACCAGGCAACGCCGGTCAACTGCAGTTTGTGTATGAGAAATCGGTTGGAAACTTTCCTCATGTGAGCTCGTTGTAGGTGTCGCCACCGGCAACAACCTTGTGTGAATGCTCTGAAAAGCTAATCATTTGCATATCACAGCATCTTCTTCCTGTCGCTTAAATTTCGCGTCTGTTGCACGTCATCTTAATGGTGTAAAAATTTTAATGGCCAGTAGTGTATGTACTTCATTGCAGGTCCCGTTGTTTAGCAGCGCCGCCACCAGAACCAAATTCGCCCATGTCATTTGCCCCGCGATTCTGCTGCTTTTCTTCTCCCAGATTCGCGGCCTCACAGGACCGCTGTAGCTGCCCGCTGGTGCCAACAGGGCTCCCCAGGAGGAGTGATTGGACGATGCGCCCTACCCCTGCCGCCCCCACTCGCCTACCCCATGGACATGGACCCCCATCGCCATCGCTGTCATCGTCCCAGGACGCGGCTTCAAACCTGGACGTGTGCCCTGGCAGCAGACTCATCTCTACATCCAGCGTTCTGCCTCCCTACTCATTGTCATTCGGATCTTCCATACACAATAACGGTGCGGCATTTCGGGGGGGGGGGGGGGGGGGGAGGCATGTGCTTGCGTAAGCTGTTGCCGGCACACCAGTCGGCAAAGAGGTTGCAGGAACATTGACAATAGGGGCTGAATCAAGAGAGAGGTCAAAGACAGACTCACCAACAACATGCCGCCAACGCCCTCTTGACCACCAGTATTTAGATCGCTGTTGCGGGCTGGATGCCCAGTCAGTCAGTCAGCTGCAGTTGGAGTTGCAGTCACAGTCAGAGTCACAGTCTCTAGCTCGGAGTCAGTCAGCATCTAGCGACCAGAGTAGTATGCACGGTGGGATGTGTACTTCACCAGCAGTGATGCTAACGTGAACTATTACAGAAGAGCTTGTACCACAACCATGCACTAGCTTGAAGATAAGTAGCTTTCCATGCTGGTAAATAAAGAACCATGTTAATACATGCATACAGCTGTGTTGTAGAAAGAGGATACTGGGCACCAAACAACATCCTCTCCCTTGCTTCGCCTCGTACAAGACTCTACAGTGGCAACGACGACACAAAAGTCATAGATGCTCTCAAAGTTTACTAGCATTTCGATACAGCCTTCAGACGAGAGGATTGCACACGTAGCCTCTACAGGCCGTCTGCAGCACGGTTTGGTATAGAGCCCATCTATATTTATTCCCCATAAATTGATTATCAAAACTGCATGGCGTGAACATCTGGATTGGATATTCGTTTCATCTACCCTCTTTGGTTCCATTAATCCTTATTAAGATGTAATGATGAGTGAAACACCGCCACCCTCCATATTTCGAAAAAGTATTAGTCATATCTATTTCTAATCTGAAATATAATGGAAAAGTTTGCAAACGATAAACTCTTGCCAGTAGTTATGAGAAAAATTAAAAAAGTAACGTTGCCCCAAAAGAAACAATTTTTTACTTTTACTTGTGGAAGAAATCAGAAAAACTAACATATTTAGAGTAAAAAAAAAGTGTGAATATTCTCAAAGCTTATAGGTGCATATGATACACATTTCATCATGAAAACATAATCGTATTCCGGAATGTAAAATAAAACACTGTAATAGATGTGAAATTATTTCTTTATGTAATGAAAAATGCTGTCGCTGATAAATGTGCTCGTAGAAACTTCCAGCTAGGGAGGTGTTAAGAAAATTATAGCACCAAATTTTATAATATCTGGGACATCGTTATTGCATTATGTCTCTCATGAAACTAGTTTATTTACAAGAAACTCCATACACTGTGCACGAAGAGTTGCATGTTTCGACCATGTTTTTTTTCCCTATGATTCGCCTCAATAGGACCGAGAATGTTCCCTACCTCCCGAAAAGATTATACTTGCATGTGTTACAGACTGCCTATCACTGTACCATCACCATAAACACGTATATACACTATGCAAAGATACGTGCAGGTACTTTGAGGGCACGACTTTTCTTGGAGTAGTGCCAAATATACAGGGTGATTCAAAAAGAATACCACAACTTTAAAAATGTGTATTTAATGAAAGAAACATAATATAACCTTCTGTTATACATCATTACAAAGAGTATTTAAAAAGGTTTTTTTTCACTCAAAAACTAGTTCAGAGATGTTCAATATGGCCCCCTCCAGACACTCGAGCAATATCAACCCGATACTCCAACTCGTTCCACACTCTCTGTAGCATATCAGGCGTAACAGTTTGGATAGCTGCTGTTATTTCTCGTTTTAAATGATCAATGGTGGCTGGGAGAGGTGGCCGAATCACCATATCCTTAACATACCCCCATAAGAAAAAATCGCAGGGGGTAAGATCAGGGCTTCTTGGAGGCCAGTGATGAAGTGCTCTGTCACGGGCTGCCTGGCGGCCGATCCATCGCCTCGGGTAGTTGACGTTCAGGTAGTTACGGACAGATAAGTGCCAATGTGGTGGCGCTCCATCCTGCTGAAATATGAATTGTTGTGCTTCTTGTTCGAGCTGAGGGAACAGCCAATTCTCTAACATCTCCAGATACTGTAGTCCAGTTACAGTAGCATCTTCGAAGAAAAAGGGACCAAAAACTTTATTGGCTGAAATGGCACAGAAAACGTTCACCTTAGGCGAGTCACGTTCATACTGAGTTGTTTCCCGCGGATTCTCAGTGCTGTCGTCGATTCAGTTCTGCTGTACTCAATAACACAAAAAGCTTTCTGTTGAGCGGTCGCCATCTTAGCATCAACTGACGCTGACGCCTAGTCAACAGCGCCTCAAGCGAACAAATGTACAACTAAATGAAACTTTATAGCTCCCTTAATTCGCCGACTGATAGTGCTTAGCTCTGTCTTTTGTCGTTGCAGAGTTTTAAATTCCTAAAGTTGTGGTATTCTTTTTGAATCACCCTGTATAATGCGTTCCGCAAGTCCCGTTACTAACTTCTAGGTCTTGTAGAGGGGAGTGAGTACATAATATTTTGAATAGGAGATCATGTCCGGAAACGTACCGTTTCCATTCTCCGACTGTTTCAACTCAGATGTGTAACGCGTCCACGTCTGCTTCCATTCAAGCTAAATGGTCCTGTGTACTTGATCTTCCTACAAAACACATTTGACTCGTTCTTGGAACCTGTCCCACTAAATGTCCGTAAGGAAACGTGTTTTCAGCATTATAGGGCACCACCTCAATTCTCATGTGCGGTTCGGAGACACTTTAGCAGACGATGTGGTGGAAGACGGGTCGGCTGGGGCGGTCCTACCGCGTGGCCGCCGCAGCATTTAACTCCTATGAACTTCCTCTTGTGGTGTCGTGCGCAGAGTTTAATTTACGACACTCCTGCAAAGACAGAGGAATTTCTGCTGGCAGGACTGCAAATCAAAAAGACACCAGGCGGGATGACGAGTGGGTACCAGAAAATGGTCTGCAGCTCGTGGACGTGCGGTAGCGTTCTCGCTTCCCACGCCCGGGTTCCCGGGTTCGATTCCCGGCGGGGTCAGGGATTTTCTCTGCCTCGTGATGACTGGGTGTTGTGTGATGTCCTTAGGTTAGTTAGTTTTAAGTAGTTCTAAGTTCTAGGGGACTGATGACCTCAGATGTTAAGTCCCATAGTGCTCAGAGCCACCAGAAAATGCTCACAAGGGAACCTCCCCATTCCCCCCCCCCCCCCCGCCCAGATTTAGTTATAAGTTGGCACAGTGGATAAACTGAACACAGATAGATAGAGAAAACAGGAAGAAGTTGTGTGGAACTATGAAAAAAATTAGCAAATTATACAAACTGACTAGTCCACGCGCAAGATAGGCAACATCAAGGATATTGTGGGATCAGTAGCGCCGTGGTCCCGTGGTTAGCGTGAGCAGCTGTGGAATGAAAGGTGCGTGGTTCAAGTCTTTCCTCGAGTGAAAAGTTTAATTTTTTATTTTGAGACAATTATCAAAGTTCAGGTACTCACACATAATCAACTTCGCTCTCCAAAATTCCAGGACATGTTCTGATTTGCTTGGACATATGCAGGATTTGACAGTCTACACACGGAAAAATTTGAAAACGTTAAAAACATATGTTTTGACACAGCACATGGAAAACTGTGCGACTGTGAAACTGTTGCATTTATTTGTCGCAGTTTATGTGACAAACTCTTACGTTTTGGGAGTGATTATGACATCCACAAGAAAACCTAAATCGGGCAAGGTAGAAGAATCTTTTCACCCATTCGCCAAGTGTACAAGTTAGGTGGGTCGACAACATATTCCTGTCATGTGACGCACATGCCGTCACCAGTGTCGTATAGAATATACCAGAGGTGTTTTCCTGTGGAGGAATCGGTTGACCTATGACCTTGCGATCAAATGTTTTCGGTTCCCATTGGAGAGGCACGTCCTTTCGTCTACTAATCACACGGTTTCACGGTGCGGTCGCAAAACACAGACACTAAACTTATTACAGTGAACAGAGACGTCAATGAACCAACGGACAGATCATAACTTTGTAAAAATAAAGAATGTGAAAATTTTCACTCGAGGGAAGACTTCAAGCAAGGACCTTTCGTTCCGCAGCTGCTCACGCTAACCACGGGACCACGGCTTTACTGAGCCCACAATATCCATGATGTTGCCTATCTTGGACATGGACTACTCAGTTTGTATATTTTGCTTATTTTTTTCATCGTTCCACACAACTTCTTCCTGTTTTCTCGATTGATCTGTGTTCAGTTTCTCAAGGCCTATCCACTGCGCCAACTTATAACTAAATCTGAAGGGGGTGCGATGGGGAGGTTCCCTTGTCAGTAGGTACAATGACTGTAATAACGTTGGTGGTCGCCACATTGAGCCGCTGTTGTAATTCATCACTACTCTTGTCTTTGTACAGTACGCTGGGTTATTTTTTCTTTTGGAATAATGTAAACACGTAATATTTAAGTGTTAATACAAACAAATGTACTTAAGTGATAAACAGACGTTTCGTTATGTTTCCTTTCGAATTGTTACCTAATAATTGTACTGTGTCACGCCTAATTCAGTTTCTCAACCAGAAGTGGACGATTTTATCTGAAATGTGCACCGTAGTAGAACGGAAACGGTACGTTTCCGGTCGTGGGTTCCTCTTCAAAATATTACGTACCACTCCCCTCTTTAAGTCCTAGAAGTTTGTAACCAGAATTTCCGAACCACCCTGTATACAAGATGTTAGTGGTATAAGAGCAGACATTTTTATTGGTGGCTGAGAACAGTGTACTGAACAACATTACTTCAATATTTACGTAATGCGCAGACTAATAATTACATCTACTAGGAGTAGTTTGTTTTCAGGCTGGTTAGTACTTCCAAGTACATGTGGCAAGGGCAAACCATGAATGTTTATTTTGTCCTGGGTACCATGTCATATGTTGAAGTGTGGATACAAAATGATTAGTCTATACTGACAAGGGTAGTCCACTTAGTGGTGCATTTATGACCATGCAGAAAACGTATATTATACACTCCTGGAAATTGAAATAAGAACACCGTGAATTCATTGTCCCAGGAAGGGGAAACTTTATTGACACATTCCTGGCGTCAGATACATCACATGATCACACTGACAGAACCACAGGCACATAGACACAGCCAACAGAGCATGCACAATGTCGGCACTAGTACAGTGTATATCCACCTTTCGCAGCAATGCAGGCTGCTATTCTCCCATGGAGACGATCGTAGAGATGCTGGATGTAGTCCTGTGGAACGGCTTGCCATGCCATTTCCACCTGGCGCCTCAGTTGGACCAGCGTTCGTGCTGGACGTGCAGACCGCGTGAGACGACGCTTCATCCAGTCCCAAACATGCTCAATGGGGGACAGATCCGGAGATCTTGCTGGCCAGGGTAGTTGACTTACACCTTCTAGAGCACGTTGGGTGGCACGGGATACATGCGGACGTGCATTGTCCTGTTGGAACAGCAAGTTCCCTTGCCGGTCTAGGAATGGTAGAACGATGGGTTCGATGACGGTTTGGATGTACCGTGCACTATTCAGTGTCCCCTCGACGATCACCAGTGGTGTACGGCCAGTGTAGGAGATCGCTCCCCACACCATGATGCCGGGTGTTGGCCCTGTGTGCCTCGGTCGTATGCAGTCCTGATTGTGGCGCTCACCTGCACGGCGCCAAACACTCATACGACCATCATTGGCACCAAGGCAGAAGCGACTCTCATCGCTGAAGACGACACGTCTCCATTCGTCCCTCCATTCACGCCTGTCGCGACACCACTGGAGGCGGGCTGCACGACGTTGGGGCGTGAGCGGAAGACGGCCTAACGGTGTGCGGGACCGTAGCCCAGCTTCATGGAGACGGTTGCGAATGGTCCTCGCCGATACCCCAGGAGCAACAGTGTCCCTAATTTGCTGGGAAGTGGTGGTGCGGTCCCCTACGGCACTGCGTAGGATCCTACGGTCTTGGCGTGCATCCGTGCGTCGCTGCGGTCCGGTCCCAGGTCGACGGGCACGTGCACCTTCCGCCGACCACTGGCGACAACAACGATGTACTGTGGAGACCTCACGCCCCACGTGTTGAGCAATTCGGCGGTACGTCCACCCGGCCTCCCGCATGCCCACTATACGCCCTCGCTCAAAGTCCGTCAACTGCACATACGGTTCACGTCCACTCTGTCGCGGCATGCTACCAGTGTTAAAGACTGCGATGGAGCTCCGTATGCCACGGCAAACTGGCTGACACTGACGGCGGCGGTGCACAAATGGTGCGCAGCTAGCGCCATTCGACGGCCAACACCGCGGTTCCTGGTGTGTCCGCTGTGCCGTGCGTGTGATCATTGCTTGTACAGCCCTCTCGCAGTGTCCGGAGCAAGTATGGTGGGTCTGACACACCGGTGTCAATGTGTTCTTTTTTCCATTTCCAGGAGTGTATAACATGTTTGTACTAAGATTGTTAGACAGAGAGAAAAAAAAAAACACTCACACAATGAAGTGGGTACATATTAAGGTACCAATGATTGCAATATCTGCACTTATACCCCCAAAAGTAGCACGGAGATGGGGATGCTATGACACTTTTGATATCAAATTGATATGCAAATTAATTACATGTCGTTTTTGGAAACCCAGAATCTACTATGTAGGAATCAACATGGATTCCGGAAACAGCGATCATGTGAGACCCAACTCGCTTTATTTGTTCATGAGACCCAGAAAATATTAGATACAGGCTTCCAGGTAGATGCTATTTTCCTTGACTTCCGGAAGGCGTTCGATACAGTTCCGCACTGTCGCCTGATAAACAAAGTAAGAGCCTACGGAATATCAGACCAGCTGTGTGGCTGGATTGAAGAGTTTTTAGCAAACAGAACACAGCATGTTGTTATCAATGGAGAGACGTCTACAGACGTTAAAGTAACCTCTGGCGTGCCACAGGGTAGTGTTATGGGACCATTGCTTTTCACAATATATATAAATGACCTAGTAGATAGTGTCGGAAGTTCCATGCGGCTTTTCGCGGATGATGCTGTAGTATACAGAGAAGTTGCAGCATTAGAAAATTGTAGCGAAATGCAGGAAGATCTGCAGCGGATAGGCACTTGGTGCAGGGAGTGGCAACTGACCCTTAACATAGACAAATGTAATGTATTGCGAATACATAGAAAGAAGGATCCTTTATTGTATGATTATATGATAGCGGAACAAACACTGGTAGCAGTTACTTCTGTAAAATATCTGGGAGTATGCGTGCAGAACGATTTGAAGTGGAATGATCATATAAAATTAATTGTTGGTAAGGCGGGTACCAGGTTGAGATTCATTGGGAGAGTCCTTAGAAAATGTAGTCCATCAACAAAGGAGGTGGCTTACAAAACACTCGTTCGACCTATACTTGAGTATTGCTCATCAGTGTGGGATCCGTACCAGATCGGGTTAACGGAGGAGATAGAGAAGATCCAAAGAAGAGCGGCGCGTTTCGTCACAGGGTTATTTGGTAACCGTGATAGCGTTACGGAGATGTTTAACAAACTCGAGTGGCAGACTCTGCAAGAGAGGCGCTCTGCATCGCGGTGTAGCATGCTCGCCGGGTTTCGAGAGGGTGCGTTTCTGGATGAGGTATCGAATATATTGCTTCCCCCTACTTATACCTCCCGAGGAGATCACGAATGTAAAATTAGAGAGATTAGAGCGCGCACGGAGGCTTTCAGACAGTCGTTCTTCCCGCGAACCATACGCGACTGGAACAGGAAAGGGAGGTAATGACAGTGGCACGTAAAGTGCCCTCAGCTACACACCGTTGGGTGGCTTGCGGAGTATAAATGTATATGTAGATGTAGTAGATCAATTATTACCCCCCCCCCCCCGTAATGTCATGTGTTTTTCTCAGACTGCACGTCGCTCTCGGCCCCATACCCCCTCCCCTTTCACCCTACCACTCTGCCCTCCTCCACCTAACCTATTTGCGGGAATTTCGAATTCTGGTGGGAATTTTGGTGAGAATTTCTTCGTCCCAGGGCTATGCTGTCGTGCCATCGAACTCCCCACCTGGGAATTGGCGTGAAATTAAAAATGGCGGTGCCCTTTCCACAACTCAAAATCTGGTCCTTCTGGGTGGAAAGCCCTTAGTGCACCCCCCCTCCCTCCCCCCACACACACATGAAAACTGCCCAGATGCAGGAGAGTGAGGTTGGGTTACTGTAATTTATTTATTTTGGTTGGGAAGCTCTAGTAAAGATCGTTCCTAATTACGTAATTAATCAAATCGATTTGCCCTAATTACACAACTATATGTATAGCGTTACGCAAGAACAGTCTAAAACCGCAATACAGCTCAAAAATTGACGATGGCATACAACTAGTGTTATCTTGCTGGGAAAAAAATTTCACAATACTACTCAAAACTAGCGGCAGATGCATTCAAACTCTATCCTTCAGCTCCTAGCTGGTGGGAAAAGGCTGGGGTGTAAGGTACTACCTTTATTTTTTTACTGGGAAATATATTCAACTGCCAAGATGCTGGTGTAGCACAGAAACGAGTTTAGTAAGTATACTAGGTGCATTCAAGTTCTAAGGCCTCCGATTTTTTTTCTAATTAACTACTCACCCGAAATCGATGAAACTGGCGTTACTTCTCGACGTAATCGCCCTGCAGACGTACACATTTTTCACGACGCTGACGCCATGATTCCATGGCAGCGGCGAAGGCTTCTTTAGGAGTCTGTTTTGACCACTGGAAAATCGCTGAGGCAATAGCAGCATGGCTGGTGAATGTGTGGCCACGGAGAGTGTCTTTCATTGTTGGAAAAAGCCAAAAGTCACTAAGAGCCAGGTCAGGTGAGTAGGGAGCATGAGGAATCACTTCAAAGTTGTTATCACGAAGAAACTGTTGTGTAACGTTAGCTCGGCGTGCGGGTGCGTTGACTTGGTGAAACAGCACACGCGCAGCCCTTCCCGGACGTTTTTGTTGCAGTGCAGGAAGGAATTTGTTCTTCAAAACATTTTCGTAGGCTGCACCTGTTACCGTAGTGCCCTTTGGAACGCAATGGGTAAGGATTACGCCCTCGCTGTCCCAGAACATGGACACCATCATTTTTTCAGCACTGGCGGTTACCCGAAATGTTTTTGGTGGCGGTGAATGTGTGTGCTTCCATTGAGCTGACTGGCGCTTTGTTTCTGGATTGAAAAATGGCATCCACGTCTCATCCATTGTCACAACCGACGAAAAGAAAGTCCCATTCATGCTGTCGTTGTGCGTCAACATTGCTCGGCAACATGCCACACGGGCAGCCGTGTGGTCGTCCGTCAGCATTCGTGGCACCCACCTGGATGACACTTTTCGCATTTTCAGGTCGTCATGCAGGATTGTGTGTACAGAACCCACAGGAATGCCAACTCTGGAGGCGATCTGTTCAACAGTCATTTGGCGATCCCCCAAAACAATTCTCTCCACTTTCTCGATCATGTTGTCAGACCGGCTTGTGCGAGCCCAAGGTTGTTTCGGTTTGTTGTCACACGATGTTCTCCCTTCATTAAACTGTCGCACCCACGAACGCATTTTCGGCACATCCATAACTCCATCACCACATGTCTCCTTCAACTGTCGATGAATTTCAATTGGTTTCACACCACGCAAATTCAGAAAACGAATGATTGCACACTGTTCAAGTAAGGAAAACGTCGCCATTTTAAGTATTTAAAACAGTTCTCATTCTCGCCGCTGGCGGTAAAATTCCATCTGCCGTACGGTGCTGCCATCTCTGGGACGTATTGACAGTGAATGCGGCCTCATTTTAAAACAATGCGCATGTTTCTATCTCTTTCCAGTCCGGAGAAAAAAATCGGAGGCCTTAGAACATGAATGCACCTCGTATTACTGTAAGCATATAGCTGAGGACTGTATCTATTGGTGTTTGACATCAGAGTACGCTGTAGACACCTGCTCGACAATCACCCTACAGCCCAGGTAATCGAAGCCAATATACTATCACAACTGATGGAAAAAAGTCATCACTGCTCTAATTACACACCGAAATTGTAATGGGAAAAAAACCAGCAGTCGTAATGAACAGTTCACGATGCAACTCATATACTGAGGAAAATAGTCATCCCAAAAGATTGCAGAGGGGGCGGTAGTTGTACGTGCACTATCCGCATTGTACAATTACAAACTACCGAAAATTGAAGGCCCTCTTACCTCCCCTCATCCCTCTCTCACTCCCTACACCTATAGGGGGACACAAGCTTTTTCAAGTGACCAGCTGCGAACTGACGAGAGACTTGCAGTTTTTCTGCGCCCTACCACCATTCCAATGAGGAGGTATTGAACAGAATTGGGGAGAAGAGAAGTTTGTGGCATAACTTGACTAGAAGAAGGGATCGGTTGGTAGGACATGTTCTGAGACATCAAGGGATCACCAATTTAGTATTGGAGGTTCAGCGTGGAGGGTAAAAATGGTAGAGGGAGACTAAGAGATGAATACACTAAGCAGATTCAAAAGGATGTAGGTTGCAGTAGGTACTGCGAGATGAAGAAGCTTGCACAGGATAGAGTAGCATGGAAAGCTGCATCAAACCAGTCTCAGGACTGAAGACCACAACAACAACCACCATTCCACTGCCAGACGAGCGACACCCTGCCTGCATTGAGGCGATGGTTCTTCGCCAACAAAACAGCGTGTAAACCCAACTAAACAATAGGAGATAAATGGAGGCCGCACCAGCCAACACAACGCCCCGTGGTCGGAGTGCAGCCTGTGTCCAGCGACCATACACACTGGATTGTCTCCGTACTGCCACGGCACGAAACCGCCATTCTGAGATGGGAAAACAATTCACCGTATTAATTGTATTTGATGTCAATGCATCTCATATAATCGAGTATCTATTAAGAAAAAGAACATAATCCCGACGATAATTATTGTCCTCTTTCCACGAAAATAGGCGTAGTCCATTTCCTGTTATTTTTATGAGCAAAATCGTTAATAGTTTTCATGCTCGACAGCAGGATACAATTTGCGTCACATTTTTTTTGTGACATCCAACGAAATCCACTGCCACCGATTACATATGACCAAAATTCAGCGGTCAGTGGAATCCCATTCTACATCATTCAGCCATTTTGCCGATCGGTTCGGTACGCGAGCGCACAGAGTGGTCTTGTTTTCGAAGGAGAGCACCAACATTATTCTGTAAGCAATTCGGAAGCAATGCCGAACGGTTCTAGCGAACCGAGACGCTGTTGTCAGTTCCCTCACACTAACTAATCAAAAGCAATCTGCCTCAGATCTGCTCATGTACGCTGCAGCGCCACAGCGGCATGAACCAGAAGCGGCTAGCAGCTGACACAGGCACATTATTCTTCACACTACCATAAAGTGTGGTTAGAGTACGTAATACTGTTCAAATCTCGCTGAACACGTTCTTCCATGAATGGATGACAATGATAGCATATTGACTGTGTTCTGGAAACAGTCATAAATGTCACATTATGTGATTTTATTCTCATTCACATCGGTGTCTCGTTTTGGATTTTACGTTTCGGAATATAAGTTAAGAATGGAGTGTAGTACCACACAGGCAATCATCGTAGGTCGTACCACTCGCTCCTTCCGGCTCCTGGATTTCTCCCTTACCGTCTGCGCCCGTCCTGTCCGCCTCTCCCCCACCCTCACCTACCTTGGCCTCACCATTGACCGTCACCTCACCTGGTTCCCTCATCTCCGCTCCATCCAATCCAAAGCCCACAACTGCCTCCGACTCCTCAAACTCTCTGGCCGGACATGGGGGTTGCACCTCTCTACCATCCTCCACACCTACAAATCCTTAATCCGTCCCATTCTCTGTTATGCCAGTCCCGCCTGGATATCTGCCCCTCCCCCTCCCCTCCCCCCCCAAATTCTATAAGTCCCTCCAGATTCTTGAGCGTCATGCACTCTGCCTTACCTTCCGTATACGCCTCCCGTCCCCCACGCGGATCCTCTAAGACCTCATTCCTTTCCCCCATCTGCTCCTATTCCTCGAACATATCCGCATACTCTACACCTCCCGCCGCCTTGATCCCCCTCACCCCACGGTTGCTCCTCTCCTCTCCCATCCCCGCCCCCTGCCGCGTCTTCACTGTTGTGTCCCCCCTGCCCTCCTCCATCTCTACACCCTTCATCTCCTTTCCCAAGGTGGCTTCCATCAACTCCCCCTCCCAGATGATGCCCTCTCTCCCTCCATTTATCCCTCCTATCAACTCTGATCCTCACCCCCCCTCCTTTCCTCCATCCTTTCCCTGGGCTTCCTCTTCCCCCCCTTCCATCCTGTGTTTCTCCCCGCCTAACCTCTCCCTACCTCCCTTCTCCCCCCCATGAGTCACTTTGTATTTTCCCGTCCTCTGCCTTCCCCACTCCATGTCGCGTCTGCCCAGCACCCCCCACCCCTCTTATGGGTCCTCATCCTCCATTGGCTCCTTTCCCCCTCCCCCCTTTGCTTTTCCTCACCTTCCCCCCTTTTTTATCTTCCCCTCATCTGACTAGTTTCACCCCACATGCTCTCGGCTGTGGTATGTCATATTTTAGTGCAGTGTTTCAATGATTGTTCAGTGTTGTTTCATCTCTTCCAGTGTTGCGAACAGAAACCATGCTGTCGCTGGGTGTGAATTTTATGTCCTTTGCGAACAGAAATCGGACTGTCGCCAGTTTTTTTTAATTGTCTGTTTATTATTTCACCTGTCTGCTCCGTATGTATTTTGATTAACATCATCATCCCTTTGTTCTGTTTAAAGTTCCACGATTTTTTCGCCATGTTACCCTTTAAGTCTTTGATTTTATTGCCTGCTTTTTATTCTGCATTATCTTCACCTTTTTAAAACAAAGTCTGTAGGCTGAATAGCGGCATACTAAGCTGCTGCCAGTCCGGCCCCCTTCGGGGGGAATCGAAATTCAATAAAGAAAAAAATAATACCACACTCCCACTCTCCACCTTTACACCCTCCATCTCCTTCATCAGGGAATTTTTCAGCACCTCCCCCTCCTGGATGTGGAACTCTGTTGTGACATATACCCTTCCTTCCAACTGTAACCTGGCCTTGTTCCCCCCCTCCTATAGGGCCTCCCTTTTTCTCTCCCCTCCTTCCCCTCCCCCCCCCTGAGTCCCTGCACCCCATCCTTGCCTCTTTCCCTGTCACGTCCTTCCCTCCTCGGCCCTCTTCGGCGTGCCCCCCGCCTGTCTCCCCCCTCTCTTCCCCTTCCTCCCTTCCTTCTCCCTCATCTCCTTGTGCCTGGCAGATCCTCTGTTTCGTTCATCGTCATCAGTGTGCTACGCCAGTGTTGTGTTTTGTGCTGTTCTCCTGTGCGTCAAAGGGTGTGATTTTAATTGTGTGCTGGACTCGTACATAGTGTTACTGTCAGTGATTGTTATGTACTACACCATCCGTCGATACTTTTGTGCTCTGGTCATACTTCGCTTTGTCTTCTTTTAATTTTCCCAGTGTGTGGTTTTTTGTGTGCGCTGCTTTTTTACAGTTTTTATTTCCATTTTACAGACGCCCCTTTTTGTCTATTGTCTTCCATAATATTCCCCCCTTTTTTATATCTATGTGCACCATGTTTTCTCCTTTATGTTATTTTTAAATGTCTTCTATTGTATGTTTTATGTCTTTCGACTGAAGAGCAGCACATATGCTGCTGCCAGCCCGCCCCGAAGGGAAATTGAAATACATCATCATCATCATCATCATTTAAGACTGATTATGCCTTTCAGCGTTCAGTCTGGAGCATAGCCCCCCTTATACAGTCCCTCATGATCCCCTATTCAGTGCTAACATTGGTGCCTCTTCTGATGTTAAACCTATTACTTCAAAATCATTCTTAACCGAATCCAGGTACCTTCTCCTCGGTCTGCCCCGACTCCTCCTACCCTCTACTGCTGAATCCATGAGTCTCTTGGGTAACCTTGTTTCTCCCATGCGTGTAACATGACCCCACCATCTAAGCCTGTTCGCCCTGACTGCTACATCTATAGAGTTCATTCCCAGTTTTTCTTTGATTTCCTCATTGTGGACACCCTCCTGCCATTGTTCCCATCTACTAGTACCTGCAATCATCCTAGCTACTTTCATATCCGTAACCTCAACCTTCTTGATAAGGTAACCTGAATCCACCCAGCTTTCGCTCCCATACAACAAAGTTGGTTGAAAGATTGAACGGTGCACAGATAACTTAGTCTTGGTACTGACTTCCTTCTTGCAGAAGAGAGTAGATCGTAGCTGAGCACTCACTGCATTACAGTCTATTGTTTTCAACATATGATCCATAAATAATATGAACAACAGTGGAGACAGGTTGCAGCCTTGTCTTACCCCTGAAACTACTCTGAACCATGAACTCAATTTACCGTCAACTCTAACTGCTGCCTGACTATCCATGTAAAGACCTTTAATTGCTTGCAAAAGTTTGCCTCCTATTTCATAATCTTGTAGAACAGACAATAACTTCCTCCTAGGAACCAGGTCATATGCCATTTCTAGATCTATAAAGCATAGATACAATTCCCTGTTCCACTCATGACACTTCTCCATTATTTGCCGTAAGCTAAAGATCTGGTCCTGACAACCTCTAAGAGGCCTAAACCCACACTGATTTTCATCCAATTGGTCCTCAACTAATACTTGCCTTTCCTTTCAACAATACCTGAGAAGATTTTACCCACAACGCTGATTAAAGAGAGACCTCTGTAGTTGTTACAATCTTTTCTGTTTCCATGTTTAAAGATTGGTGTAATTACTGCTTTTGTCCAGTCTGATGGAACCTGTCCCAACTCCCAGGCCATTTCAATTATCCTGTGTAGCCATTTAAGACCTGACATTCCACTGTATTTGATGAGTTCCGACTTAATTTCATCCACCCCAGCCGCTTCATTGCACTGCAATCTATTGACCATTTTTTCCACTTCCTCAAATGTGATCCTATTTTCATCATCATTCCTATCCCATTCTACCTCGAAATCTGAAACATTACTGATCGCATTTTCACCCACATTGAGCAAATCTTCAAAATATTCCCTCCATCTGCCCAAGGCATCCACAGGATTCACCAGCAGTTTTCCTGACCTGTCCAAAATACTTGTCATTTCCTTCTTACCTCCCTTTCGAAGACTGCTAATTACACTCCAGAATGGTTTTCCAGCAGCTTCACCCATAGTCTCCAACCTGTTTTCAAAGTCTTCCCACGATTTCTTCTTGGATGCTGCAATTATCTGTTTGGCTTTGTTTCTTTCTTCAACATAACTTTCTCTGTCTACCTGGGTTCTGGTATGTAGCCATTTTTGATACGCCTTCTTTTTCCTTTTACAGGCTGCCTTGACTGTATCATTCCACCAAGCTGTTTGCTTCATCCTACTTTTACACACAACTGTTCCAAGACATTCTTTAGCCACTTCTAGTACTGTGTCCCCGTACCTTGCCCATTCCTTTTCCAATGACTGTAATTGACTACATTCAACTAACTGGTACGTTTCTGAGATCGCTGTTATGTACTTGTGCCTGATTTCCTTATCCTGAAGTTTCTCCACTCTTATCCTCCTACATATGGACCTGACCTCCTGCACTTTCGGCCTCACAATCCCAATTTCACTGCAGATTAAATAATGATCAGTGTCATCAAAGAATCCCCTGAATACACGTGTGTCCCTCACAGCCTTCCTGAATTCCTGATCTGTTATAATATAGTCAATGACAGATCTGGTTCCCCTGCCTTCCCAAGTATACCGGTGAATGTTCTTATGTTTAAAAAAGGAGTTTGTGATTACTAAGCCAATACTGGCACAGAAATCCAAGAGTTGTTTCCCGTTCCTGTTGGCCTCCATATCCTCTCCAAATTTACCCATAACCTTTTCATACCCTTCTGTTCGATTTCCAATCCTGGCGTTAAAATCACCCATGAGTAGAACACTGTCCTTGTCCTTTACTCTAACAACTACATCACTGAGTGCCTCATAAAAACTATCCATCTTATCTTGATCTGTCCCTTCACAATGCGAATATACTGACACAATCCTAATTTTCTTTCTAGACACTGTCAAATCTATCCACATCAGTCGTTTGTTTACTTACGTTATTGCAACTACGCTGGGTTCCATTTCTTTCCCGATGTAAAGCCCTACACCCCATTGTGCTATTCCTGCTTTGACTCCTGACAGGTAGACCTTGTATTCTCCCACTTTCTCTTCTTTCTCACCCCTTAACCGAATGTCACTAACAGCTAAAACGTCCAGCCCCATCTTACTTGCAGACTCTGCCAGCTCTACCTTCTTCCCAGAGTAGCCCCCATTGATATTAATAGCTCCCCATCTCATTACCATTTGTTTGCCAAGTCGTATCTTAGGAGTCCATGGTTTGTCAGTTAGAGGTGGGACTCCGTCACCTCCAAAGGTCCGAGGCATTTTGCTCTGATTGTTGCCAGCATCATATTTAAAGTACCAGGGACGCAGGTTGCTAGCCTTACTTGCGCCGAGTCCCATTGGGTTTTACCCCTAACGGCTGAGGGACTAACCGGTGGATTTGGTAGAGTTTGCCGTATGAGCACAAAGGTGACCACGACTCAGAATATGTCCGAGATGCCCACCCTTATTCCAAAGTAACTGGTATCCTGACTGAAATACAATAAAGAAAAAAAAAATAGTACCATATTGTACAAACACATCTTCAGAAAAAGTAATGGAATCATAAGAGGATGGAAGAAAAGGCAATATAAAAAAACAGCAGTGGTATTTGGTAAAAATCTATGAGATACTGTATTTTGATCCTTGAAATATGATGAAAGTAAATTGGTGTCATGGTTAAAGAATTTCTGTCAGACAAAGAGGTAAGGTAACAGAAAATGAAAGGTGTCAGCATATGTAGAGGAGAAGGAGCAGATTATCTATAGACTATAATTAACATCTGAAGTAATCAGTGTATGGGGGCACCCAGGAGAGGCAATATGCAGCAAAAACCATCTTGAATATTAGGTCTTAACATTAATTGTGGTATAATAGAAGTGTTTGTGTTCAGTGCAGTCAGTATATTGAGATAATTATCTACTTGTAGAAGTATGTCATGGTACAGCCTTTTCTAACATTAAGGAAATAAAACTTTAAACATAGTTTCCTCGAGTATTGTGTGTGGAAAGAATAAGCAAGATTTTTATGTATATTGCCCGTAAGGGTAGAATATCGAGCAATTTACTGGAATACAGAGACATAATAGTTTTTCCAAGTGATAATTTTGTCTGATCAGTAATGACAGCTAACTTTACCTTAGCATAAGGATCTGTTACTGTAGAGTGTTTTTCAGTAGAATCAATTTTGTATTGGATAAGCGGAGCAGGTGTTTACTTATTAGATAATGAAGCAATAATGAAATAATGAATAATTTTATTGTCTTAACAGTTAGGGAACCTGCCTCTGCTGTAGGGATATTTTTTGAGATTGCACTCCACTAGCTAACGAGGTCAGAAACGTAAGTAAAATAATGGAGCTTACGGACATGAATGAGTAATGAAAAAGGTAACTGTATACAAACAAATGTGATGTAACTAGATATTGATGACCTATTTTTGAACTTGGCAACAATGAATACTGTGCATATTGTGCAATTCATGACACTGCAGCTGGGAATGAGAGCTTAACACAAAGAGCAATATTTTAGTGAGATACAAGTCATATAATGCTGCATTATCGGATCTATGGGTTATCTGAAAACTTCTATTTGTGTTCTGAGAAATTATGAGCTTAAAGTGGTAATACTGGGATGAAGAAAAGAAATTTGCTGATTAACAGATAACTGTGGTACTACAGTGATGTGAATATTCTGACAAATCAACTATTTGGCAACATTTTGTGATTTTGTGAGGATTTAATTTTCTGGCTGAATGAGAGTAGTACTAAGAGTTGAGTGTCGAAGTAGAGCAATGATTTGGTACAACTTTCATACCCTTAATTGTGATTTGAGTAGTTAAATTATATGATGGTTATTCCATTCTTTTTTCATAATGTAATGATTAGTAAATCTATGCAACTGCACATCTTGAGTGTTTGCTAGAGGTAATGTACATATTTTGGAGATTAACGTGATATGAGTTCATCAATGGCGTAAATTCCAAACTATGACTTAGCATTTTAGTGATTTTTTTTTAATGGGAAAGAAAACCAAATCTTTCAAGTTTAACCAGTTCGAGACAGAATTATGACACAGTGTAATGTTTTGTATGTGGTGTCACCGCCAGACACCACACTTGCTAGGTGGTAGCCTTTAAATCGGCCGCAGTCCATCAGTATACATCGGACCCGCGTGTCGCCACTGTCAGTGATTGCAGACCAAGTGCCGCCACACAGCAGGTCTAGAGAGACTTCCTAGCACTCGCCCCAGTTGTACAACCGACTTTGCTAGCGATGGTTCACTGACAAAATACGCTCTCATTTGCTGAGACGATAGTTAGCATAGCCTTCAGCTATGTCATTTGCTACGACCTAGCAAGGCGCCATTACGTTACTATTGATACTGTGAATCATGTACTGTCAAGAACGACATTCACCATTAATGGATTAAAGCTAAGTATTCCACCAGCTACGTCCATTTTTTCTAAATTCTAATTTCCTTGTCCTGTTCCAGACCTCACGCCAGCCTGCGTGAGCTAAAATGCGTGCCTTTCGGCCTCCTCTAGTAACACGGTGTTGGCTCTCCTGCCAACCACAACATTGTTGTGTAATGTGCACTTGATTTTTAATTTTTACTAGTCCCCACCTTTTGCACTATATTCAATTTTAGTGCTAATTATTGTGATGTTATTAGAATTATGTAATGTATTTATTTACTAAATAATGACTATTATTTGGCATTAGTGTAATTTTTTTTCCTTATTTTAAGTTAGAAGTAAAAGTGAGTGTACTAAACTAGGACTTGTTGAAGGTGTGGGCATCTTGGTGAGAAAATGTGTAAAAGCTCATTAAAAGAGTGAAAGTGCTTGTGCAAAATACTAAACATTGAGAAAGTGAACTTTTCTGTCTGAAAATGAACTGCAGGGCACAGTGCAATTTAACTTTTTGCAACCTATGATAATTTATTCTTTGAAGCAAGACAGGACTTATATAAAGTGATATGTATCTTAGAATGTAATCTTTGTTTACCCAGAAAGGACATCACTTACAATGAAGACGCCTAATTTTTATTAAAAATATAACTTGTGGATATTTTGTGCCGTTGTTCAATACACTGTATGTAAATATTTTGTAGGGAGATTTTCATATGACCAGTTCATATAAGTAGAAATTTGAAAAACATATATACTGCAGTTTTTGATAACGAGATTTCTTATGTAATATTCTTTTGTGTGTAGATTGTTAAGCCCACTTTCTGGGGTTATTGTGAATTACCCAGTTAGCTATTTGCAATATCTATCTGGTCAAACCAATGAGTGGGTAATGTGATGAAGCAAGCTGGGATCTCTTTACTTCCTCTCTTGTTTTGCCATCTGCCTCCTTAACTTTTTTTTTTTTCATGTTTGCCTAATTACCTTTAACATGCATGAGTATATTTAGCATGCATGAGTATAATCTGTCTTTCCCAAAAGGGAAAGATTGGCCCTCAGTCTTAAGAAATATAGCACCAGATCTAAATTTGTGCTTAGTTTTGTGTATGTAATCAGTTTCGTAATTTATTTTGACTATTCCTAGTTAATATCTTTTGTTATATAGTGAAATCAGCAATTGTTTTGTGACTTAAAGTTTATTGTTGACTCATAAACAAATGTACATTCTGTACTAATTATAAACATTTGGAAGAAGAATTACTAGGATGATACATGAAAAGCACCAGTTTTTGTTTGTTCTACAATATTAATTCTATTGTTAACCGGTTTTCGGCTTACAAGTCCATCTTCAGACATGTCTGAAGATGGCCTTGTAAGCCGAAAACCGGTTAACAATAAAAGTAATATTGTAGAACAAAAGCAAACTGGTGCTTTTCATTTATTACAATGTTGTTCTACCAAGAACCGACGGAAGATTCTGTTAACTACTAGGATGCTTTAAGTATTTATTTGGGTGTATTCAAAAACATGTAAACAAAGCTAGCCTTTAATTAATTCCAAAATAATTACAAGGTTTGTCAAAAGTATTATTTGCGTAAAAGAAGGAAGTTTTAGAAGTATTCAGTTAATTAAATGAGTTGTGTTTTTATTGTAATTTCTGTAATTTTAACATCGAATACTGTGTAGTTTCAGTGCCTATTACTGTGAGGACATATAAAGGCCAGAATTTTGGTCCTGAGGCAGTCAGTCCACAGCTGATTCTCAGACGGAAAGTCTGTATCAGTTAGAGTAATGATACTGTGTCAACTGAACAGTGGAATTAGTGTAACACAAATAGACCGTGTGTTAAAACAATGACAGTGTCTGTTCAATTTATTTGAGAAATAGTGTCACACTTACCTTATTATTCTTCAAGAACTGTGAATCAGTTTTTACTGCTCATAGATGTTCAACAGCAAACTATTGTAGCAGTATGCTGGTGTTTGCCTGCAACCTATTAACATTTACCAATAGCAAACTGGCCATATAACCGTGTAATATTGTGGGTTTGTGAATAGTGAAAGTAAAGAACTGGGAAATGCAACTGTGCAGCTGTCGGCTACATCATTTACAGTAGTCAGTGTTGAACAACTTCCACCCCCCCCCCCCCACCCCCCCTTCCTTCCCATTTTTCAGCCAGTACAACAATGCAGCACATTGACACTGAGGACTATCAACGAAGAAATAAAGTAGGTGAATGTGACAAGGGGAGACGTTGAAATCAGAAAGGCACATCTGAAAGTAGACTAAGCTATTGGACGCAGTCCACCTCCAGATTTAGAAACACACACACACACTCATACATCAGCATGGCCACTGTCATCTCTGGGTTCCGAGACCCAATTAATTGTGGTAAGTTGTAATCATTTCCAATTCCTGCTACCATTCTGTTGCGAATTTTCCATTGTTTGATTCATTTCAAACAGGCATCTAACATAAATATAAACAATGGAACAAAGCTTGGAGTTTCCAATTCAGACTGAAAAATCTTCCTTGTTCCACACACATTGTTCTCATTAATATTGTTTAACAACATATTTTTAGCTGTGTAAACTGCTGCAAAAATGTTAGCAGTATTTTACGTTCAAATGAGCAAATATCTAAACCCACAATGAGCTCAATTGAAAGCCACTCACAATTTTATCAAGGGCAAAATAACCGTAAAACATAGTCTCCAAACAGACTTCCTGTGCCATAGCCATACATGTCTCCAATTCTATGGCCACTCCCAGGAAATAATAGCAAAGAAACACCCTGTCTTCACTCAGTATCATCCCAGACTAGATGGAACAAGCTAACCACATCTTTCGCCAGCTCTTCATATGCTTATCGCTGTCCTGAAGTGAGGAACACCTTAACCACAATCTTTTGCACCCCTCCAAAAAGAGGTATACTGCTGCCCAACATATCTACATAATATCCTAGACCAGGCTCTTCCACTTCCGCCTCACAGGGTGCAGGCGCTCCTAACTACACTCTTGGGTAGGTACAGCTAGTATAGGCTACCCACAAGGTGGCTCTATTTCCCACTTCCACTCATGCATGAGCCACTTGGCCACTCCTGCCTCTGTGTATGTGCGGGCGAGAGCTCGTGCGTGCGAGTGTGTGTGTGTGTGTGTGTGTGTGTGTGTGTGTGTGTGTGTGTGTGTGTGTACGTGTATATGCGTGCTTGGCCAGTGCAGTATAGTTGCCTAGTATATGGCCAGTCTGCCTCACTGTACACACATCGGTTGTTTCCCCACCTATGCCCATGGGCACAGGGCTGCCTGCAACAGGCACTGGAACAGGAACAGCCTGTCCTAGTCCATCCTTATGGCACACTTACTCTCCACCTCTTGCCACACGGTTTATACCCCTGCGGATGATCCAGGTGGGAGACTGTCCTATACACTCAGCCAGAACATCCTACTCAATTCCCCTCATAAGTTTATTCTATTCCGTCTAGTGGCAGTACCACATGTGAAAGCAGTCATATCATTTACCAAACAAACAAGCACTGTTCGAATAGGCCTTGAAGACCCAATGGTGCCAACCAGCTGTCATGTCATTCTTAGCCTGTAGGCGTCACCAGATGTGGATGCAGAGGGGAATGTGCTCAGCACACCACTCTCCCGGCCATTAGCAGTTTTCGTGATCAGTGCCACTACTTTTCAACCAAATAGCTCCTCAATTGGCCGCAAAAGGGCTGGGTGCACCTGCTTGGCAGCTCAGATGGCGGTATCATACTGTAATTTCTACACAGGATTTTATGTCGTCGTGACTACCAACCAGTTGTCCAACTGAGCGAATGCCCACTGCCAAACTGTGGCCAAGAGTAGAGCTGGCCACAAAGTGTTGAAATGTGTTGCTGAGCACAACTTGCCAGATTTCAGTGGCTGCTTTACAACACATGCCACCTGGATCCTTCCCTGCCACACAGCTCTCTGAATTACATAGATCAGAACTGTCCTTGTGGCACATCCTCTGATCCCTTAATCCTAGTGGCCTCAATCTCTGGAAATCCCTGTCCCACATATCTTTCCATCTTGTCCCATACGTCCAACTTACCTCATTCTGCACTCACACACTCCTCTCTGCAGTACCCCTCTTCCTCTGTTGTATCTCCCCTCTTTTTCAATAAATTTTAATGTTAAGCTCCATGTCATTGAGTGTTGCACAAAACTCCTTCTGGCTGTGGCCGAAATGAGCTCACGGTGTTACATTCCTATCCTGTGGGCCTACAGTCTCTTGCTCCCAGCCATCAGCCACCCTTTTTCACTCGTCCATGTGACCACATTTTGTGAACTGCTTTGTGAGGTTTAAAAACATTGATATTGAGGATCCAGGCATATTCTATTTCACTGCTTCCCCAGTGTCTCTACACACCTGCACAGAGAATAAGCCTCCTGTCTATGTACAGAAAGTTTTTCATAATCAAACAGCTTTACTTCCGCATGGCTCCAAGGCTGTAATGTGCCTGCAGAAAAATTAAATAGTGTGTTGAGCTAGAATAACATCAGTGAGATCACAAACTGTATCAGCATGAGGCAACAGGTATGGTACTTCATATGCAGCTGCTTCATTCATTTATTCTGCTGTGCTGTAGATCCCATCAAGGAGTAATACCCTCAGGAATGTGGAATAAGTAATTGATATTAAGCACAACACAAGAGTACTGATATGCCTCTGGATTTGTCTGCTTGTACAGTTCAATAGATTTTTTTTTACTATTCTTTACCCATTGTTTCTCATTGCTAATCTTTTGCTGAGGCTTTTGAGCACATCATAAGTATTGTTCCTGGAAGAATGTTTAATAATTCTTGTGTCCTGAACACACTTCTGGAAAATTATCACTCTATATTGCCTGGTGACAATTTTCAACGAATAAAAAGTATGCAGTTATCGTCTTAGATTTAATTATGATACTAGTATTACTTCATTCCATAATTATAGTGCCTGCTTGACCAGGAGAACTTCTCATCAGTTTAAGTTTCATTGCCTTCTAGAGTAATTTTTCCTTAACGTGTCACATGATAAGTACACATGAAGTGAGTACACAACTTGATCTTAGAATCTGGCACAGAAACTTTTTGCAAGATTGTCTACGTGGTCTCTTAGCAACAGCATACATTTCACAGTTTTTTATGACGTGAAAACATCCTTCTGATATATTTACATAGTGAGGTTTCCCACAGAAGAATTGAATACATGTATTACGATGTCAAAATAGTAGGCCATAATACATTCTTCTCAACGAAGTTTGATGTCTAGGCATATCAAAGAAGTCTGTATGCACACAAGAAAGGGGCGAGCTGTGAGGTATAAGGAGGGGATAGAGATATTTCAGTGGCAAGCAGGGGGAAAGAGGGGATGCTCAACAATTGGCAAAATAATGTTGGTTGGATTGGGTTGTTTTGGGGGAGGAGATCAGACAGTGAGGTCATCAGTCTCATCGGATTAGGGAAGAACAGGGAAAGAAGTTGGCCGTGCCCTTTCAAAGGAACCATCCCAGCATTTGCCTGGAGCGACTTAGGGAAATCACGGAAAACCTAAATCAGGATGGCTGGACGCAGAATTGAACCGTCGTCCTCCCGAATGCGAGTCCAGAGTGGCAAAATAAGGATTAAGCATGATAACAATCACAAAAGTGACAGGGTGGAGTATAAAAGAGAAACGTTGCTATTAACGATGCTGCTGTTCTCCCAGTTACAGAACCAATTCTGTGTTCAATTCCTCCTGTACTTTCTTTCCATTTATTTTCCTCTTTAAGATTTCATTTTCTGCTTTCAACACACACATCACACAGCACATCTATAACTCTTGTTATCATGTGACAATGTAAACATCTTGCTGAGCTCTCGCTTTTTAACATCTTCAGTTACCTTAAAAAAATTGGAGTCCCTTCTCTGTTTATTATTACAATGATCACTTACTTCAAATGTTATTTATATTATTACATTTTCAGTTGTAATCTCTCTTTTACAACTTTTCATTTCTGACCTGCCCCTCAATAAACTTGCTCTCTGGGTAGCTACCAGTTTAGAAAACTCTTCTAAGACATAACCAAGATCCAGTTCCAGTTTAATCTTTGTGGTATCCTGCCTAACTTGTCAACCAACACATTTAGGGATAAAATGGTTGCATTCCATGATGACAAACTGCAACGCAGGGAGATGCAGGTAGAAAGAGACAACATAATGTTTCTGCAAGATGTAAACATCTGCTGAAGAACAACAAAAGTCTCAGTGTAGATTGTGAAGTACAAATAGCACACAGTCTACATCTACATCCACACTTTGCTAACCACCACAAAGTGCATGGCAGAGGGTACATTTGATTGTACTACTTATAAGTGTGTCTTCCCATTCCATTCATGTACTGAATGCAGGAAGAATGATTGTTTGAGTGCCTCTGTGCATACTGTAATTATTCTAATCTTGTAATTCCAGTCCCTATGTGAGTGATACAGGAAGGAGTATAGTGTATTCCTACGGTCATCATTTAAAGCCAGTTCTTGAGACTGTTAGTAGACATTTTTGGGATAGTTTACATCTATCTTCAAGAGTCTGGAACCTCAGTTTCTTCTGCATTTCTGTGACACTCTTTCATGGCTTAAACAAACCTGTGAACATTCATGCTGCCTTCTTTGTATACACTCAATATCCCCCATTACTCTTATTTGGTACAGGTACTATACACGAGTAATGTTTATCCGATCTCCTTTGTACACTGCATTTTCCCAGTATTCTACCAATAAACAAAAGTCTACCACCTGCTTTACCCACAACTAATCCTATGTGATCATTCCATTTCATATCCCTTCAATGCGTTACACCCAGATGTTTGTTTGAGTTGGCCATTGCAGCTGTGGCTCATTGATATTTTAGTCAGAGTGAACTACGGTTTTTTCATTTTGTGAAGAGCATTATTTCACATTTCTAAATGTTTAAAGCAAGTTGGCTATCTTTGCACCCATTTGTAAGCTTGTAAAAATCTGACTGAATATTTATGCAGCATCTTTCAGACAGTACTTCATCGTCTTCAAAAAGGTTGAGGTTACTGTTAATATTGGACACAAGGTCACTAATATGCAACATGAACAGCAAGGGTCCCAACACACTTTCCTCGGACACACCTGAATTTACGTTTACATCTGACAAAGGCTCTCCGTCCAAGATAACATGATGCTTCCTTCCTACCAAAAAGTCCTCAATACAGTCACAAATGTCACTTGATACGCCATATGAGGGAACTTTTCACAATAACCTTAGGCGTGGTACTGAGTCAAATGCTTTCTGGAACTCAAGAAATATTGCATCTACCTGGCTGCCTTGATCCCAAGCTTTCAGTATGTTTTGTCAGAAAAGTGCAAGTTGGGTTTCACATAATCAATGTTTTTGGAATCCATGCCGGTGTCCATAGAGGAGGTCATTCTGTAAAAGATATCTTATTATGTTTGAGCTCGGAATACACTTACAACAAATCAATGATATTTGATGGTAGTTTTGTGGATCACTTCTACTATCTTTCTGGTAGATGAGTGTGATCTGTGCTTTCTGTCAACCACTGGGCATGGTTTTTTGTTCAAGGGATCTGCAATAGCTTATGGTCACACGAGGAGCTAACTCAGCAACAAATTCAGAATAGAATCTGACAGGGATTCCATCAGGCACTGGAGCTTTGTTCAATTTTAACGATTTCAGCTGTTTCTTAACACAACTGATACCGGCTTTACTCACCTATTCAGTGGTACTAGGATTAAACAGGGCGATTCTCTTGGGGTTTCCTTTGTAAATGAACATTTTAAAATAGAGTTAAGCATTTCTGCTTTTGCTTTGCTACCATGAAGTTCAGTTCCTGTCTCATTTGCTACGGACTGGACACAAACTTTGGTGCAACTGACAGCCTTTACATACAACCAGAATTTCTTTGTGTTTGTGAAAGATCATTTGACAATATTCTCCTATTGTGGTCATTGAAGGCTTAACGCATTGCTCTCGAGAGCCAAATGTGTTTCATCTATAGTACTATGCTTTGCTTTACACCTATTATGCAGTAGTCTCTGTGTCTTTAAAAGTTTATTTGCAGTGACTATACCATGGAGATGACACTACTGATCTTTTATCCAATTTACTGAGCATATACAATGAAGAGACAAATAAACTGGTTCACCAGCCTAATATCGTGTAGGGCCCCCGCGAGCACACAGAAGTGCCGCAACATGATGTGGCATGGACTCATCTAATGTTTGAAGTAGTGCTGGAGGGAATTGACATCATAAATCCTGCAGGGCTGCCCATAAATCTGTAAGAGGATGAGGGGGTGGAAATCTCTTCTGAACAGCACGTTGCGAGGCATCCCAGATATGCTCAATAATGTTCATGTCTGGGTAGTTTGGTGGCCAGCGGAAGTGTTTAAACTCAGAAAAGTGTTCCTGAAGCCACTCTGTAGTAATTCTGGATGTGTGGGGTCTCGCACTGTCCTGCTGGAATTTCCCAAGTCTGTCAGAATGCATAATGGACATGAATGGATGCAGGTGATCATACAGGATGCTTACGTACGTGTAACCTGTCAGAGTCGTATCTAGACATATCAGGGTCCATATCACTCCAACTACACATCCCCACACCATTACAGAGCCTCCACCAGCCTGAAAGGGCCCCTGCTGACTCGCAGGGTCCATGGAATCATGAGGTTGTTTCCATACCTGTACAAATCCATCCACTCAATACAATTTGAAACGAGACGTGTCTAACCAGGCAACACCGCTTCCAGTCATTGACAGTCCAATGTTGGTGTTGACAGGCCCAAACGAGGTGTAAAACTTTGTGTCGTTCAGTCATCAAGGGTACACGGCAGGGCTTCAGCTCCGAAAGCCTATATAGATGATGTTTTTTTGAATGGTTCGCACACTTGTTGATGGCCCAGCACTGAAATCTGCAGCAATTTGTTGAAGAGTTGCACTTCTGTCACACAGAAGGATTCTCTTCAGTTGATGCTGGTCCTTTTTCCAGATGCAGCAATTTTGGAATTTGATGTCTTACTGGATTTCTGATATTCACCATACACTCGTGAAATGATTGTACGGGAAGATCTCAGTTCATCACTATCTCAGAGATTCTGTGTCCCATCGCTCATGTACTGACTCTTAACACCATGTTCAAACTCACTTAAATCTTGATAACTCGCCATTGTAACAGCAGTAATCAATCTAACAACTATGCCAGACACTGATGTCAGGTCTATTTGTTGCTGTTAACCCAATACATTTGCATCATGAGTGGGGTTCCAAATTACCTAATCTACATAGTTTCCAGAGAATGCATTTGGTGATGTTTCACAGGATGTCTTATCACCCCTTCACTAACAAAACTGTAGTTTTCCGAATTGATTATTGGGTGACTAAAGTCTGCACTGACAATTACAGCGCAATTGGGGAACTCTTGTATGAGCATACTGAGGTTTTCTCTGAAGTTTTTGGTTACATCAGGAGATGAGTCCAATGGGCTATAGAAGGATCCAATTATCAGTTTATGCCCACCCCTGACACTGAGTCTCAATCAATTCACATGCAGCTTCAATTTCTATTTGGTGGATCTGATTTTTTTGTTTACTGTGACAAATACAACACATCCATTTCCCACTGGCCTATCCTCTCAATATACACTTCAGTTTTCCCCCAAAATCTCGCTGCTATCAATTTCAGGTATCAACCTGTTTTCTGTACCTAGTATTATGAGACCTTTACTGCTTTTCAGGAGCACTTCAAACACTGGCACTTTGTTGCAACATGCTTTGGCAGTTAACCACTAGAATCTTAATACTCTCACCTGTGGGAGGCATTTCTTTCAATTTGACAGTCATACGTCTGTGTTTCCTACAGCTATTATTATCTGCATTGGATTTAGAGTCGCCTAATATAAAAAAAACCTTGTGTGCAAACCACACATGGTCAGCTACCTGTGATACGTACTGCACACCTGACCCATTCATGGGGACCCTACAATTCTCAGCCCTATAGCACAAGACCACGATGCCGCAGCCTAGCTTGTCACAGAACTCCTGAAGTCTCCTGTTCAGTCTTTCCTCTCAACCCAAAACCAAGGGGCCGTGATTAAGTTCTGAGGAAAATGCTGCAAATTGTAAGCTTCATTGAAATTCTGTCCACAAGGCTGGTCTTCCCTGCCAGTCACTGGAATGTAGATCTCGGAGCCTAGATGCAGGCATCATTTTTTTCAATATGCATCGCAATCTGCAGATGCTTGTACCCTATTCCCTCAATGGCTGCCAGAAAAGCCTGAATGAGGCCCCCAAGCATAATCCTGAGTGCACCTGGTGTCCTTTCCTGTCCCTTGCTATAATATTCCTAAGTACCATCATTTGTTGCACATTTGAATTACTGACAATTAATAGATCCCCAACCTTTTGCGTTTGCCTCCTCTTGACACCAGACAAAATAGGTTTCCCCAAAACAGGTGAAATGAATCCCACTAGCTCAGTTTCAATTTCAGTGAGAGACAGCATTTTGAACCTGTTGGTTAAGGGGATCTGTATAACCCACTCACACTGTACAGAACACCTTGACCTACCATCTAAACATCACTTGCTGTCAAGTGGGTATGTAATAACAGATCCCGTACCATCTGCAGAGGGCACAAGATCCCCACGAGAGGATAGTTTTTAGGGTATCTTTGGTACTGGTACCACAAGTACATGACTCTCGAAAGCTCTTCCGACACACCAACTCACAGCAGCTGCCAATCATTTGACAGTAGTCACGGTTAATTGCAACTGCTTACAAATGTCAACCAACTCATCCCATGTTCAAGAACAGCATTCACACGTGCTCCATTTTGACTGGTGCAATGTATGACAGGATAGTGAACAAATAACTTTAATCCAAAGCCAGATGATTATCTTTTATATCTGTTGAGATAAAAATATTACTCATTCCCTATAACAACTGAAGCAAATACACAAAATGGGATTTCTATTAGGACAACAGAAAAGCCTGTGGTAAAAATTACTGATTCCCTAGAACTTTCTGAGGTTAATTATAGTTATTAGCAAACTCGAAAATAGAATTAATTTATGATAGATATAAATAATGTTTACTTCTCATACAGGGAAAACCAGATGTAACACAGTATGTCAGATAGAATATCTGCTACAGTAAATAAACCACAAATATTGATTTACTACACATTACATTGAGCACATGACAACGTAACTCCCGAAAATTCTTAAAAATGCAAGTATATTTGATATACAATGAAATTCAAGGTGATTTATGCTTTGCAGTAATTGTGAAACACAAATGCTGATTTGCTACAACACAAGTTATCCAAAAACACTTGTACCTGTAACTTACAAAATTGTGGTTTTGCATCTGAGAATCCTCAAAAATATGCTATTTCTCACGTACCAGTAATTATAGAATGAGATTAGAGAATGACTGTTTTCAGTGAGGATAAGCTTACTGTTTTCAAAAATTCTAAATGACCAAAAGTAAGTTTAAGCCTACAACTGACAATAACTGTACGAGTTTATTGCGGCACTCGCTCTATTTCACAGCACAAACACCTTGTGATAGAATCAATGAAAGATTATGCAGAAGCAACATGAACAGTAAAATATGTGAATCTAGAATTTCAAATTGGCACATGAATCCTGCACGTGCTGTCTCACACATCAGCTTTTACATATAAATAAATGCGTGAATTGCACGGATTTTCTACTTAGCTGTTTCTGTACCAACTTCTACACTGACATGCTGAAGAACACTGCAGCACAAGATTATCGCAGTTAACAAAGGACGTCTTCTGCCAGTAGCAGCTAACAATGAGATTTCTCTTAAGAAAATGCAGTATAAACTGATGCTGATATTCTCCCAGTGGATACAGAAAAAACTGTAAATAAAATTTTTCAGTATTTTCCACATTTACATGTGTTAAAGAACTGAAAGGTTTTGTAGGTTTTCTGAAGTCCAATATAAACAGGTGCTTAGTAGTATTAGAAGCAGATGGCTTTCCTTGGAACTGGGTGTTAACAGTTATTACTGGTAATTATGAGAGACTAAAGTCTAATTTTTTACCTCAAGAATAAATCCCTACTGTTTAAAATCTTTCTTTGGGGATACTCAATCAGTGCTTTGGCTCTGTTTTATTCAGAGTCAATTGCAAATACTTTAATCAACAATAAAGCATAGTAGAACCACCATTAGAGGTGGTGGATCATGTATATATGTTAAGCAAGGAATTGCCTATAAAATTAGAAATGATATTAATTCTGTAAGTGAGGAAAAACACATAGAAATATCAGCCATAGAGATAAGCAAGACAGATGAGGCACAAAAGTTAACTATAATATGTATTTATCGTTCACCCAGTGGTGATATAGATACTTTCACTGCAAAACTAATCCAGATTCTAGACATGGCATCGAATCCTAAAGGGAAGTTTCTCATTTCTGGAGACTTAAATATAAACACACAAAACCCAGATAGATTCTGTAACTCAATCTTGAATATATTGCGCAGTTATAAGTTATCACCATTAGTTAACAGAGCCATGAGGACAGCCAAAAACTCATCATCAACAATTGATCACATCATCACAGACATAGATAAAGAAAGTTGTGAAATTATTGTAGATAACCTTGGCCTTTCTGATCACTCCTGTCAAATCCTAAAATTAAACATAAATATAGACAATACAACTAAAACATACACATACAGAAGGGTTTTCTCCAAACCAAACTGATCAGAATTTGCCAAGCAAATAAACAGTATAACTTGGGAAGAAGTGTATGCTGAAACTAGTGTAAATAAGAAATTTTCTAAATTCATGTCATTATTTAAACTCAGATTTGATGAAGCATTCCCAAAGGTGCAAACTGCAGTACACTCACAGAAAAGAAATACCTGGGTGACCAAAGGAATAAGGAAATCCTCTGCAACACTCAAACAACTGAACAGGTTAAAAAACTACCATAGTGATCCTGGTTTCCTAAACTACTACCACACATACAAAAGAATATACAGAAGAGTATTATGAGATGCAAAAAAAGCCCACAAAGACAGTATTATAGAAAAGGCAGAAAATAAAATTAAAGCAGCCTGGACTGTTACCAAACAGGAAACAAACAGTAATAAATTAAAAACAGTAAACATTCAAATTAAACATAATGGTGCTATTATACATAACCCAAATACACTAGTAAATACTGTAAATGAGTACTTCAGCAGTGTTGCTACCAAGCTACAGCAAAAGTTTGGCAAAAAACAGCCTGAACAAAAATTGAACTATATGGATAACTCAATGTTACTGTTACCCACTTCTACAGAAGAAGTAAGGATGGTTGTGAAGAATCTAAAGAATAAAACATCAGCAGGTTTAGATGAAGTGCCAGTGTGCTTACTGAAGGACTGCACTGACAGCATACAACATCCTTTGGCACACATCATAAATGAATCTTTCACTGCAGGCTGCTGCCCAGAATACTTAAAATGTGCAAAAGTCCTGCCTCTATTTAAGAAAGGCGATCCAGAAAATATAGAAAACTATAGGCCCATCTCATTACTCTCATCCTTTTCCAAGGTAATAGAAAATATAATGAAAAAGAGACTAATGGATTTCCTAAACAAGTACAACCTACTCTGTAAAGAACAGTTTGGTTTCCGGCCAGGAAGAAGCACAGGTTCAGCAGTAGCTCACTTCACAAATTTTGTCTTAGAAGCACTTGACGAAGGTGAACATGTAACAGGCATATTCCTTGACCTTAGCAAAGCATTTGACACGGTAGACCACAAAATACTACTAAACAAAATGGAGGCACTAGGAACAAGGGGAAAAGTAAATAATTGGTTTCAATCATACTTGGAAAATAGGGTACAGTGTGTAGAGATCTCACAAATGAAGTTCAGCAGATTGACAAAACACATTTCCAAACCAGAACATATTAACATAGGAGTCCCTCAGGGAAGTGTGTTAGGGCCAATACTCTTCCTAATATATATCAATGATTTTCCCCAGAGTGTCAAATACGGGGAAGCAATACTATTTGCAGATGACAGCAGCATCCTTATCAGTGATGAGTCACCAGACAAATTGAGAGACAAAGCTGAAGAAACTCTCGATCATGTATGCAAGTGGGTAGTAAGCAACAAATTAACCCTCAATATTAAAAAAACAAACAGTATTAATTTCCACATAAATAAAAAAACATAATAGCATAGGCCTAAAAGTTAAAGATGAACTTTTAGATTGTGTCACAAACACAAAATTCCTAGGAATGCATGTTGACTCACAGCTTAACTGGACTGACCATATTGCAGCACTAGAAAAGAAAATTGCTACTGCTTGCTATGTACTCCGGATAATTATGTCAGTATGTAATAGTTCATGTACTAAGACTACATACTTTGCATATGTGCATTCAATAATTAGTTATGGCATAACCTTCTGGGGTACAAATGTGCAGAACATACAAGCAATTTTCAAGCTGCAAAAGAGGGCTGTACGAATAATAACAAAAAGCAGCAAGAGAGCTCACTGTACTGATTTATTCAAAACCATGGGAATCTTGACAGTATCATGTGAATGCATCTTTCAGACTGTGATATATATATAAAGAAACACATTGACCAGTACACACAAAACAGATCTATGCACCAACACTGGACTAGATCCTGCCACCATTTGCATCTCATACGAAAAAAAAAAAAAAAAAAAAAAAAAAAAAAACCCAAAATAGTTTATTATTTAATGGAATAAAAATGTATAATAGACTTCCAGAGGAGATCAAAGCTGAAACTGGAATACATGCCTTTAGGAAAGCTGCAAAAAGTTATTTAGCAGATAAATGTTACTATACTGTCAAAGAATACTGTAAATGACATGTGTTCACCTCAATTCATGCAAGAGTACCTTTGTAAATTTATATTTATCTGTAATTAAGATTGGTGTGTATTTGTTTTGTGTAATCCATGCAAGAATACATTTGTAAATTTATATTTATTTGTAACTAAGATTGGTGTGTATATGTTTTGTGTACAAACGATTAAGTTGTACCATAGAAATATGTACTACCAGAAGTACTATTATGTATATACTCATTCCATGTATACAGTTGATGACATCCATACAACACAAGTTGTCTACAGATGAATAAATAAATAAATAAATAAATAAAACTATTGAGGCAGCAGATATGACAGCAAATTGTGTGTGGAGGAGTTAGCCATTCTGAAAGTTCTGGGCAAATTGAGAGTGAGAAACAAGTAACCCACATCAGTAATAATCATTGTCTACCCTAGTGAAAGACCTCATTATATTATGGTAAGATCTCAGTGTATTAAGGCGATCTATTGTGTTTGTACGTGACAACATTAAAATATTTACTCAGTTATCATAAATCCACTACATAGATGTGGTATTAACAAAAGTATCCAAAATACACTCCTGGAAATGGAAAAAAGAACACATTGAGACTGGTGTGTCAGACCCACCATACTTGCTCCGGACACTGCGAGAGGGCTGTACAAGCAATGATCACACGCACGGCACAGCGGACACACCAGGAACCGCGGTGTTGGCCGTCGAATGGCGCTAGCTGCGCAGCATTTGTGCACCGCCGCCGTCAGTGTCAGCCAGTTTGCCGTGGCATACGGAGCTCCATCGCAGTCTTTAACACTGGTAGCATGCCGCGACAGCGTGGACGTGAACCGTAAGTGCAGTTGACGGACTTTGAGCGAGGGCGTATAGTGGGCATGCGGGAGGCCGGGTGGACATACCGCCGAATTGCTCAACACGTGGGGCGTGAGGTCTCCACAGTACATCGATGTTGTCGCCAGTGGTCGGCGGAAGGTGCACGTGCCCGTCGACCTGGGACCGGACCGCAGCGACGCACGGATGAACGCCAAGACCGTAGGATCCTACGCAGTGCCGTAGGGGACCGCACCGCCACTTCCCAGCAAATTAGGGACACTGATGCTCCTGGGGTATCGGCGAGGACCATTCGCACCGTCTCCATGAAGCTGAGCTACGGTCCCGCACACCGTTAGGCCGTCTTCCGCTCACGCCCCAACATCGTGCAGCCCGCCTCCAGTGGTGTCGTGACAGGCGTGAATGGAGGGACGAATGGAGACGTGTCGTCTTCAGCGATGAGAGTCGCTTCTGCCTTGGTGCCAATGATGGTCGTATGCGTGTTTGGCGCCGTGCAGGTGAGCGCCACAATCAGGACTGCATACGACCGAGGCACACAGGGCCAACACCCGGCATCATAGTGTGGGGAGCGATCTCCTACACTGGCCGTACACCACTGGTGATCGTCGAGGGGACACTGAATAGTGCACGGTACATCCAAACTGTCATCGAACCCATCGTTCTACCATTCCTAGACCGGCAAGGGAACTTGCTGTTCCAACAGGACAATGCACGTCCGCATGTATCCCGTGCCACCCAACGTGCTCTAAAAGGTGTAAGTCAACTACCCTGGCCAGCAAGATCTCCGGATCTGTCTCCCATTGAGCATGTTTGGGACTGGATGAAGCGTCGTCTCACGCGGTCTGCACGTCCGGCACGAACGCTGGTCCAACTGAGGTGCCAGGTGGAAATGGCATGGCAAGCCGTTCCACAGGACTACATCCAGCATCTCTACGATCGTCTCCATGAGAGAATAGCAGCCTGCATTGCTGCGAAAGGTGGATATACACTGTACTAGTGCCGACATTGTGCATGCTCTGTTGCCTGTGTCTATGTGCCTGTGGTTCTGTCAGTGTGATCATGTGATGTATCTGACCCCAGGAATGTGTCAATAAAGTTTCCCCTTCCTGGGGAGTGTAAGTTGTTTCATTTCAACTTCCCAAAATATGTTGCTTCATTTCAACATCTAATTTGTGCCCATATTTGATTTTGGAAATCTGGTCTCCCTAACATATTGATAAAAGCCAGCCCAAAGTACACATTGAATACTGTCTGAAACAATTCCAACTGGAATGCTCTCCCTCCCCTTCCACCCAGTTATCATCTGGTAACATTATAGTAATTGTTCTCCTCCATTTTAACTTTGTCTGCCTTTTCCAGATTCATTCTCAAAGAGTCCAGCATGTAACAGCCACTCATAATCTTAGAAAAAAACCTACACCATAGTGTCCAAGTATGAGTTATTTCCTGTCTAATCAAGGGTAAAGCCACATGTGAAGTCTACATTATATAGTGTGCCCAAATGAATGGCCAGTGTACACTATGACTAACTGCAAATATGAACAGCCGATTACTGAACATTTCCTTACCACCATCAACTACTGTAAACTGCACAGCTCAAACACACTGCCTATTCTCACAAACTCTTGGTATAAACCTTTGATACCCCTCCCCCCTCCCCCCCCCCCCCCAAGCTACCTACTTCCCTGGCCTCACCCAATCCTCACATTATAACCACTTTCTCCCTACAGTTAACCTTCACGCTTGTGATTTATCTTCTCAGTTTTATGTTTTTACTAAGATCAGGTGACAGTTTGCTCACAAGGTAATGCTGTTTTCTGAGTTGTAATATTGGAACGTGCCACACAGCTGCGGAAGAAAAGCTGCCTTTCCTTATATTTGTTTGTTGTTTCCATTGTGGAATTTAAATTATCATAATTCATGTGCTAATTTTCTTTCATGTGGTATACATGTGATCACCTGAAATCATAATTATCTGTAGTAAAATGGTTACCTTTTAAGTTATTTGAGAAATTCTAAACGAAAGTGTTGTTTAGGAAACTTGTTTCTCAAAATATGCACCATTAAAATTTATACTGTTCCACGTGTTTCAATTCATTCTGGATTTATTTTTCTTACTTTGAAGTTAGTATGTCAACAACATGGTTTTGGAAGGATTCATCTGCTTCTTGAGATGATGAAAATCATCGTTCATGCAGTTTTTGTGTGAAAAGAAACTGATAGGTGATAAATTGGGAGAATCCAGGCAACAAAGCATTAATTTGATGTTTTTCACCATCAAATAATCAATTCTTTGAGATGCTTTATGACAGCTGGGATTATCATGATGAAAATTGCTAAAATTTTCAATTTTCTTGATTTTGTCAAGGATGTGTGGAAAATTATTGTATACCATCCATCATTAACTTTTCTAAAATCGTCAAAGCAATGATCACGATATGTCAAGAGTAATTAAAGAACTGAACAATCTTTTCTGGGAAGTGCTTTGTGATTGGAACACTTTTGTTAGCTTTAGTGTACCCTGGGGAATGTAAGCCTGACTGTCCCTTCTGAAGCTAACTGACTACCAAAAGTTGAACAAAGTGATTTGAAGGATCATTCTTGAG
Source organism: Schistocerca cancellata (assembly GCF_023864275.1). NCBI lineage: Eukaryota > Metazoa > Arthropoda > Insecta > Orthoptera > Acrididae > Schistocerca > Schistocerca cancellata. The sequence goes on from NC_064627.1 coordinate 49,798,402, forward strand.
TTAGGTCTTTACAAAAATTGTAAGAACTTGTCTAATGAAACCCTTCACATAAAATTTCCATTATTTTCACAACAATGTTCTTTTAACTCTAACTGTGAACTAACTCCTCAGGTGATTACTGAGCTGTGATTTCTAATAATAAAATGGAAAATTTTAAAATGTTAGTGCTATCACATCTCAATAACACCATTTATTGATTGTTTGTAAAAACTTAGAAAATGATACACAAATTCTGAAAAATAATTACTGTTAATTTATTAATGGTCATTAATTAATGAAACATTTATATTTAAGTGCCTGATTTGGAACCCTGTGTATACCTTTTATATTCTTTAATAAAAGATTATTTGACAATATTTTTGTTTGGTTTTTGATATAATCAAGGTTGATTGTTTCCAAAGTTCCTCTTTTGTCTGGTGTGTACGAGTTAACTTAGGCCTCATCAGCATGTATTTCTACTTTAAATTTTGTAGGACGTGTTTACATTAAATACAAAGAATCCTATCCTAAGTATCAAACTAGGAAGCACAGAATGTTCTATTAAAAACTCCTATCATTGATTTATTATATTTTGCTTTAACAGGTGCCTCATTTCTGTGTATTGTCGAAAACTTGTTACGTAAGATTTAATATCATCACACAGTAATCAATACGGATACAATTACTCCATCAATTAGGAAAAATTAATATAATCAAATGCCTTAGAGAGTCTTATCACAAGGCACAGAATGTCCTATTAACAGTTCCAATATTTGACTGATTATACTTAATTTAATAAGATGCCTAATTTCTGTGCATTGTTAACACTTTCATGGCTGATGGGATACATATGCCCTACTAAGGTAATATGCAGATTTTAGCTTTGGGACCTGTACCCATGCTCCGCAAGTAGCATTTCTGATTAGTAATTAAATATCCACGGTCCCAGGTTTGAACCACACCACCAATTAAATTTTGAATAAAAATCATCAGCAATGGCAGCTGAAGACTTCCAGCATAACAAGTCACCCTCATTCTGCCAATGACCTTGTCAAAGAGGCACAGGAACAGACAGTACCAGGGCACTCTCTTGCCCTTGCAGTGGGAAACTGATCAGCAATGATCAACGGCATGGCACTGTAGGAGGCAATGAAAACCACTGAATTAAAAAGACACATAATGTGTATCCACAGGAAATGTGGACTGTAATTAAAAAATGTGTTGATGTTCTCTCCATTGACAAAAAATTCTGGAATATGCCCCATTCGGATCTTCTGGGGGGACTGCCAAGGGGGAGGTGACCATGAGTCAAAGATTCAATAACCAATGAAAGCATAGCATTCTACAAGTCAGTGGGTGAAGTATCATAAGTTTGAACATGGTAGGGAAACTAGAAAATCTGAAAAGGAAAATGCTAAGGCTCAATCTACGTATAGTAGGGACCAGTGAAGTAAAATGGAAAGAGGACAAGGATTTCTGCTCGGATGAGCATAGGGAATAATCAACAGCAGCAGAATATCGTATAACAGAAGTGGGATTCATTATGAATAGGAGGGTAGAGCAGAGAGTGAGTTACTGGGAACAGTTCAGTGATAGGGTTGTTCTCATCAGAATCGACAGAAAACCAACACTGACAACAATAGTTCAGCTATACATACCAATGTCACAATCAGAAGATGAAGAGATACAGAGATTATATGAGAATATTGAATGGGATATTCAGTACATACAGGGGTATGAAAATATAATAGTCATTGGAGACTGGAATGCCATTGTAGTGGAAGGAGTAGAAGGAAAAATAGGAGAATGTGGGGTTGGTACTATGAATGTGAGAGGAGAAAGACTAATTGACTTCTGCAATATATTTTAGCTAGTAATATCAAATACTCAGTTCAAGAATCACAAGAGGAGGTACACTTGGAAAATACCAGGTGATACGGGGAAGATTTTCAGTTAGACTACTCATGGTCAAGCAGAGATTTCAAAATCAGATACTGGATTGTAAGGTGTACCCTGGAGCAGATACACACTCAGATCACGAAATGAAATGAAATGAGCATATAGCATTGTTGGCCAGGAGGCCCCATCTGGAGAAGTTCGGCCACCAAGTGCAAGTCTTAATTCAGTAGATGCCACACTGGGTGAGTTGCACGCCAGTGATGAGGATGAAATGATGATGAGGACAACAAACAGCCAGTCCCCAAGAGGTGAAATTCTCCAATCCGGCCAGGAATCGAACCCGGGCTCACTGGCATGGAAGGCAATCACATTACCACCCAGCTAAGCAGCAGATATAGACTCAGATCACAATTTAGTAATGATAATAAGTAGGGTGAAGTTCAAGAGACAGCCAGGACGGATATACTAAGGAATGAAGAGAGATGCTTTAAGTTCTCTGAGGCTATAGATACTGTGATAACAAGTAGCTCAGTAGGCAGTTTGGTTGAAGAGGAATGGACACCACTAAAAAGGGCAATCACAGTAATTGGAAAGAAAAATGTAGATACAAAAAAATATAACTGTGAAAAAAACCAGGGGTGACAGAAAAAAATACTTCAGATGACCGACGGAAGAAGGAAATACAAAAATGTTCACAGGAAATCAGGAATACAGAAATACAAGTTACTGAGGTATGAAATAAATATCAAGTGTGTGAAAAATGAGAAGAAAAAAAAAAGATTGCCCGAAGGAGTGACTCAGAATGCAGAAAAGTCAAAACAATTTTTGGTGACATTAAAAGCAAGGGTGGTAACCTTAAATGTGCAATGGTAATTGTACTGTTAAATCCAGAGAAGAGAGCACATAGGTTGAAAGAGTACATTGAAGGTGTGAAAGAAGAGGAAAAAGGAGTCGATGTGGAAGAGACAGAGGATCCAGTATTAGAATTTAAAAGATCTTTGCAGGATTTAAGATCAAATAAGGCAAAAGGAGTAGATAAATTTCCATCATAATTTCTAAACTAACTGGGGAAGATGTCAACAGAAAAACTATTCATGTTGGAGAGGAGAATGTATGAATCTCTTCATAGCAATATACCATCAGACTTTCGGAGAAACATCATCCACACAATTCCAAAGATTGCAAGAGCCGATAAGTGCAAGGGAAAATGTATGATTCTGGCAATACACCATCTGACTCTCAGAGACACATCATCCACACAATTTCAAAGACTGCAAGTGCCGACAAGTGTGACAATTATTGCACATTCAACTTCAGAGGTCATGAATCCAAGTTGCTGACAACGAAAATATATGGAAGAACTGAATAATAAGAGTGCTCACATTAAAAATGGTGCAGGACAGGGATGAAGTATTTCGCCCCTGCTGTTCAATCTATACATTAAAGAAGCAATTATAGAAATAAAAGAAAGGTTCATGAGTGAAATTAAAATTCAAGGTGAAAGGATATCAGTGATAAGATCTGTTGATGACATTGCTACCCTTAGTGAAAGTCTAGAATTAAGGACCCGTTGAATGGAATGAACAGTTCATAAGCACACAATATCAACTGGGAGTAAATCAAGGAAGGAAACATGAAAGTAATGTGAAGCAGCAAATTGAGAACAGCGAGAAACTTATCATCAGGATTCGTGAAGTTAAGAAATTCCGCTACCAAGGCAGCAAAATAACACGATGGATGGAGCAGGGAGTACATAAAAATCAAACTAGCACTGGCATAAGGATATTCCTGGCCAAGAATAGTCTGTTAGCACCAAACATAGGCCTTAAATAGAGGAAAACATTTCTGAGAATTTACGTATGCTAGTGAAACGTGAACTGTGGGAAGAATGTAACAAAAGAGAATCAAAGCATCATGCTACAAAAGTATGTTGAAAATTAAGTGGACTGATAAGGTAAGGAATGGGGGCCTTCTCTGGAGAATCAGCGGGGAAAGGAATGTATGGAAAACACTGGCATGAAGAAGGGACAGGATGATAGGACATCTGTTAAGACATCATGGAATAAAAACTGTACAGGAAAACAGAGATTGGAATACATCCAGCAACTAACTGAGGACTTAGGTTGCAAGTGCTACACTGATATGAAGAGGTTGCCACAAGAGAGGAATTTGTGGCAGTCCACATCAAACCAGATGGGAGACTGCTGGCTGGAGGGGGTGGAGGGAGGGGGGGTGGAAGCACTGGGATGTCTTTATCTCATATCTGTCTAGTGCTAGCATGGAGCGAGATGCTTTCAGAACTCAGAAAAGAAATAGTACGGACCATGGGGTGCATACAGACTAAAGTGCCGAAGAAACTGATATAGGCATACATATTCAAATACAGAGATATGTAAACATGCAGAATATGGCGCTGCAGCCAGCAACACCTATAAAAGACAAGTGCCTGGTGTAGTTGTTAGATTGGTAAAAGCTGCTACAATGGCAGGTTATCAAGATGTAAGTGAATTTGAACTTGGTGTTATAGTCGGTGTATGAGTGGAGGAACACAGAATCTCCAACGAAGCAACGAAGCACGGCTTTCCCATACAACCATTTCTCGAGTGTACCGTGAATATCAGGAATCTGGTAAAACATCAAATCTCCAACACTGCTGTGGCGAGAAAAAGATCCTGCACAAACGAGACTAATGAGAATCGTTCAGCATGACAGAAGAGCAAACCTTTCGCAAATTGCTGCACATTTCAATGTTGGGCCATCGATAATTGTCAGCGTGAGAACCATTCAACAAAAAATCATTGATATGGGCTTTCGGAGCCAAAGGCCCACCATGTTCCATTGATGACTGCACCACACAAAGCTTTACGCCTTGTCTAGCCCTGTCAACACCAACACTGGACTGTCGATGACTGGAAACATTTTGCTTGGTCAGACAAGTCTCGTTTCAAATTGTATCAAGAAGATAGATGTGTACGTGTATGGAAACAACCTCATGATTCCATGGACCCTGCATGTCAGCAGGGGGCTGTTCAGGCTGGTGGGGGATCTGTAATGGTGTGGGGCACGTGCAGTTGGAGTGATATGGGACCCCTGGTATGTCTAGATATGACTCTGACAGGTGGCACATACATAAGCATCCTGTCTGATCACCTGAATCCATTCATATCCATTATGCATTTCGACGGGCGAGCAATTCCAGCGGGACAGTGCGACACCCCACACACACATGCAGAATTGCCACAGAGTGGCTCCAGAAACACTCTTTTGAGTTTAAACACATCTGATAGCCACCAAACTCCCCAGACATTAACATTATTGAGCATATCTGGGATGCCTTGCAACATTCTGTTCAGAAGAGATCTCCGACCCCTCGTACTCTTACAGATTTATGGACAACCGTGCAGAACTCATGGTGCCAATTACCTCCAGCACTACTTTAGACATTACTGGAGTCGATTTCATGTCATTCTGTGGCACTTCTGCATGCCGTTGGGGGCTGTACATGATATGAAGCAAGTGTACCAGTTTCTTTGGCTCTTCAGTTTATATAGAAGGCTGCCAATGATCAAACGGAGCAGCATGTGTTTATAGGTGGTACAGTGAGCCTGCTGCACAAAAATAAAATAAAATCACCATCTTATTCATTCCAGGAATGTCCTAAGTAACTAAATGTGCTTTCTTAACATCATGGACATTTTTTAATGTTGCCACACACCCAAGAAATTCTGCTGGTTTGCATATAATTAGTATGTAGTTGGATGTATATGCTCCAGAAAACTTCATAGAATATAAAAAATATTGGTGTGTGGGGTTCCAAAGCGATTTTCGAAGGCTGTTGCAAAATTTTGTGTATGGTATTTCATGTGTTTCATTGTCGGGAGAGTACATGTGTTTTGGTACTAATTTGTTATACTTTCTTCCATAATTGCCATCCTGATGAAATCATCCAAAAAATAACAAATTACCTCTGAAAATCCCAGATTCACATGAAAATGTGGCTCTATTTAGGTCTGTGATATACATGGATCCCACTTCACTGCATTTCAGAACTGGTCAGCTCAAATTTTTTTGGTAGTGAAAGTATAATATTTACCATGCAGGAAGACAGTTTTTGACCTTATATTTTTCAAATATACTCAAAATAAATTAAACCATGAAAAGATTAACGCATGTTACGTATCATCACAAAATAATCCAATGGGATACAACTATTCCATCAGACAAGAATAATTGACACGGTCAAATACTTTAGAGGGCTCTGATCTACATTCAGTGTTGAGATGGATGAGGCGCTCTAAATATTTTTATAAAATTTACAATCCTGTTTTGTATCATCACTAAATATATTTTAGCAAGCGTAACTGTTTTCGGTACTGGCCTCAGTTTACTGCTTTGTTGGTTAGAGAAGCCCTTGCCTTTATTCTATGGAATCCGTAAAACTGATCCATTAGTTGTGATAATATTAAGCCTAAATCAATGTAAATATTCTTGTATGATTTAACAACATGTATTGTAAATCACAATGACTTGTCCATATCATATTGTATACCTTGTACAACAAATCAGAATGACCAATAAAAATGTAATGTAATGTAATGTAAGATTGGCTTTTATTTAATAAAATAGTTTTATTCATAATACATTAATTTCCTTTTGATTAGAAAACAGAATTCATACAAAATTAATTAAACATACATATTAATTGCAAAAATGTAAACTCTCGTCAATGGGAGAAAAAAGGAAACTGAACAACTCAAGTAGTGTAGTAAATGACATATTCTGGATAAAATTCATGGTCACAGTACTTAACATAAACCTGCCTGGAGTTTCCAACAGTTGTATCAACACCTGTAGGAGGCAGTTTGGTCCAGCTACTACCTTCTGAAGCACTATTAACTAGTACAGTTGCAACAATCATTGCTCTGTAAACCCCATTGTGCATGTTACAATGTTTATTGCCATAACTGGGTGAGGGACTGAAACTAACACCCTTACCAAATTTGACTCGAGATGAACGTCTCCAATCCAAGTTGCTCTTAATTATTGAGTTACTATTACTTTTGCTCGTAGCATGATACAGAGTTAATTCCCTAACAAAGCCGTATCGACTCTTATATTCTGCCTTTTTCAGCTGATAACAGCACCACAAATATGGATTCATAACCTTCACAACTGATGTGACCTTCAAGTTATGTGGCATAGAGCAGGTTATAAGTGATCTTTCAAAGACATCCATTTCTTTCACTTGAACTTCTTTGGAAGATGTGAATGTCCAACTTGGATGTAGATGCTTCAGTGCTAGTTCTGTCATTGCTGAGTACCTGGAGAGAAATTAATTAAGCAGTCAGAAGAGGCAACAAACATGAACTATTATAGCCTATGCACAACTGTTACAAACAATTTTAAACTAGTTTTCATACCTACACATCAGGAAAAGAAAATATATTTTCAGCTTACAGTATTATTGTAGTTATACCACTACTGGGCACATTATTCTATAAGAAATACACAGTGATAATAGACACCATTATGGGTTAATGGTAAAATAATCTGATTCAAGATTTAACAGAAAAAGCACTTAATAATACATAGACAGAAGTGCTTGGAGTTGGTGCCTTTACTTTCTGGTTCTTCCACTTCTTTGCTTTAAAAGTTGTGTATTTACAAGATGCTTGCACTCACATTACCAGGCACATGACGTTATGCCAGTTAGTGTCAGCACATGCACATGAACATTTCAGTTTTTTAACTAGTCCTTATTTTTAATACTGCTTGCTTTTATCTATAAACAGTGATGTAAATGAACATTTAAAGACACTATGTTTGTATGATGTAATTTGTCATGTAGTCTAGTATAAAAATCTCTGAAATATTGTAGAAAATATGTGTAAATTAGCAATATATTTAAGGGATCTCTGAGAGGAATAGGTTGTTAACATACTGTGAAATATGTTAATTGTAGTGTACGTAATGTTTGACTTATTTTGGAGAGAATAATGTTTATGTAATTAGAAAGCAAACAGGAAATTCATAAAATGCAAATAATGCCACATTTTTCCACAAACTGAAATACTCCACAAAAATTAATCAAAAATTTCAACTGCCTCAGACAAAAAAATGGGAAGGTGTTGGAGGAACAAATAAACCACCTACTTAATTCTATAAATGCTTTTATTTTAAATGTGGCAGTGTCTAACCATTTGCAGGTGTAAAACCATGTATTTTAAGATGTGTGTCAACAAAGAAAGAAATGTGTTAGTGAGTACTAAATTTTTCATGATTTAGTATGAGTTTGATTTGTATTTTCTCTTTCAGCTAGCTGTGTAACCGTACTAGGTACCAATGACCACTGGAGAGTCCTATTATAGATATAGGGTGTATCAAATGTCATAGTAGTATACTATGAAGGAAGCTGTTACAAACCGTGAGACATGTGTGAACATATGTACTGGAACGATAAGGTCCCCATTTGCCAAAGACAAGACATAAATATAAAGATTTTGTTGCGAGAAAAAAGTGTCACTGAGGTACACATATTGAACCATCCACTGAGATGGAGCAGTTTTATAAACCAGAAAAATATTGGGTCAGATGATACTTATTGACATCTGCATTAACTTGTAAAGACTCTTTTTCTAAAAGTTCCACTACACATCATTTATCAGTGTAACTCCTCTCATAGGAATTGATTTCATAACCATGACATTAATCTAACTAGACGTGGCTTAGTGGTACCAAATAGCGTTTTATTCTATTTATGACAAGCATGTCATAAACTCACACCCATGTGCACGAGCTCCAATACAGCTTAGTAGTCTCAACACACTCAAAACTATCAGCTGTTACAGTACATATCTTACTGAGTAACCTTACCATCTCTGTGTTAAAGAATGCCAGTATGAGTCCCTTCAGGCACAGTGTTTGCGTATTATCTAGTGTATTTGTTGGGTGTCAGACAGATTTGTAACTGTAATAAGTTGCTTATATATTCATGCACAATGTGTTCACTGCCATTTAAACCAATGTTTATGAAAATTAAATGATGACTCTGATGGTATTCCTTGGGATGTGGAAGTGCTTTTTTTAATTTTTTTATTTTTTCCACCTCAGTGTGGGAGAGAAGGGATATAGATTTTCTGCAATAACATACTTATTTGCTTTCTGTTGTCCTTTCTTGAGTTCATTACACCTCAAGTCAGACTTTATTCACAACTTCCAATAAACTGGGAGAATGTTATAAAAACAGCTCTTACAAACATAAAGGTTTTGAATGATGAGTGAAAACATTTACTCTGCACCATATGTAAACTGAGGTACAAAAATCTGTTAATGATCTTTTTATACAGCAGCCAACAGCAGATTTGAGAAGAGAACAGCATTCAGCACTAATAGTAACAGAAGACAACTGTTAGTGGTGCAATATTGAATCATGAACATTTAATGCAGGCCTACACAATATGCCCTCAGTGTTAAAATGTATTTGAAAAATGAGATGAATTATTAAACATGAGTATAACTTGTGATAAACACTTTTAACCACAAGAAATGTGACTAATAAATTAGCTTGCCTGAAATGTCATGAGCAGCAAGACGTTATGCATGTTCAGCTTCCAAAAAGAAGGTGTCCTTCCTGCTGTTTCACTGGAGTAATGTTCCAAGAGTATCACAAGGATTTGGAAATGTGGTGATGAAAGACAATTCATAAAAAAGTCCAACCAACAGTTAATAAATGTTGTTCCGTAATCAAACTGTATATTCACAAAAACAAACAAAACAGTGTAGGCTGATGTGGATAAGAGCAAATGTTGAATTATGCACTTCCAGCATTTTGTACCTCCAGATTTAACACAGAGAACTGATATGAAGATCCAATGACTATTCCTGCAAAACTGTAAATTGATGCCACAGGACTTCATAAAACCTAACATCTTACAAGAGACTGTTTAAGAATTTGTTGTTGATGAACCCAGTATTATCCTTATGCAGAGTGTGGACATGAAGCATTCAGTTTCAAATACCACCAATAAGGTGTTATGTATTTAGTTATTATGCACTATAGTTACAGGTAATAATAGTGATTGTTGCATAGTTTGAATAAGGTCTAGAATACAGAAAGGTCTAATTTCACTTACTTGTTGATGTAATAGTATGTCTTTTGCAAGTTCCACACTCATGTCTGTGCTGTAGAGAATTTTAATGCTGGCTGTGATTGCTAACAGTTTCTTGCATTGTTAAGTGTACCTTTCACCTCTCATCACAAGTGAGAGTACTTGCAGTAGCCAAAGCATCACATGCACTGGACAGTACATCAATGGGAGAGCATCCTCTTCATCAATAAATTCTTTTGTTAACATATTGGCAGCAAATGTTTTTGTTTGATAAAAAAATCAGGAACTTACTTCATCCAAGAAACTATCATAAAATAGTGACTTGAGGTGATGCTCTGTCTGCTGACAGAAAGGGAGGAGTTTTTTTATGTGGACACACACCATAGTGCTTCCATGTCTTTACAGAGGGAATGCCATGGAGGTCTATGCATATGACACCAGAAATTGTACCCTTATACCAGTGGAATAGGTATCAAATTCATCAAACATAATAGCCCACCATACAAAGCTTATTAAACAAATGAATATTTTCAATGAGAATCATGTAAGCTATGAAGTGGTGAGTTTGCTATCTAGGACAATAACAGAAAACACAATTGAGATGGTCAGAGCACAAAGTCTACAAGTAACACCCCATCTACTATATCTTCGACTGTGCAAAAACAAGCAGCTTTGTACATCAAATGGAGTTCACTTAACTATGAAGCTTTTGGACACCATAATTACCACCATTAGACAGTTCTGTATAGGTACTAGGGATTGGGCACTCTAGATATCACTTGTACAGTAAACTGTCTAAGCTATCATCTATGAGGGTCATAACTCCATTTCTTTCCTCGATTCTGTCAATGAAAATTTTGTTACAATGTTAGTATGAAATCCCCACTTCTGCTTTACCATAAACGAGTCATGACTGACCAAATGGACTATTTCATGTTAGTAATTTGCCATAATGCCATATGGAGATGCACAAACATCAGCCCTCTGTAAAATACAAAATGGTTCAAATGGCTCTGAGTGCTATGGGACTTAACTGCTGAGCTCATCAGTCCCCTAGAACTTAGAACTACTTAAACCTAAGTAACCTAAGGACTTTACACACATGCATGCCCGAGGCAGGATTCAAACCTGTGACTGTAGCGGTTGCGCCGTTCCAGACTGAAGCGCCTAGAACCAATTGGCCATACCGGTCGGCTATAAAAGACACTGAAGTTATTTATAGACTTAGCAGATCACCTTGGTGACATGCCCTATTGTTTTGAAGACTTTCTGGGTAACAAAACATTGTCAAATGCTACCTGTTTCTGTCATGTGGCTTCTTCCTGAGAATCCTACAGAAATCAGCTACCTTAAATGCACATAAATTAGAACAAAATACTTCTCTTTTCCAGATCAAATAATTTCTTTAGACTGACCAAAAATGGGAAATGCATTTACGATCAATCCCATCGGCCACCATGGCAACGGCCTTGCCGCAGTGGGTTCACTGGTTCCCATCAGAGCACCGAAGTTAAGTGCTGTCGGGTGTGGGCAGCACTTGGATGGGTGACCACCCAAGCCTCGTGATGCCAATTGAGGAGCTACTTGACCACCAAAGAAAACCATCATAATGACCAGGAGAGCGGTGTGCTGACTACACGCCCCTCCTATCCGCATCCTCAGCTGAGGATGACACGGTGGTCGGATGGCCCCCTACTTGTGGCCTGAAGATGGAGGGCCCTCAGCCACCCAGCCAAATGTCATCTTAGTTTGTGCATAGTGTAGGTATTATTTTTGTCCAGAGAGAATCAGTTTTGGTACAGTTAAAACAGCAACTAAGCTTCACCTTTGTTTGTGACTGAATAGACTAGATGTATTATTCACATGGTGAGGACACACCATTTCACTTATAAATCTCAGAATGAGTCACTAAATTTGACAATACATAAAGGAAAAAAAAAAACTTTTATACATCACAATGATTAAAAATGTAACATTGTTGTGGTTCAAGAGCAATACTGGTATATTCAATAACAGTACTGGGTCCAGAGAGTAGCTCACCATCTTGCTGCAAATTTCCATGGCTAATAGTGAATGTATTGGAAAAACAAAATCGGAACAAGGAAATCTCGACACTCAGTAACTTTACGGGCATATAAGATGGTTCGCTGTAACAATGTGGTGGCTTTACTACGGCAGGTGTGAGAGAGAAAATCACTGAACCGCATTTTTAATGACACAGTAACTGATGTGGATGTCTTGGTTCATGTTTGTCAAAAACTGTTTCAATAATTGTTAATTTCTTGGCACATACCGCTTAACTGTCACAGAGTACAGGACTATTTACCCCAAGATTGCAAATGTCACAAAATAATTTGAGAACCACAATATTACATAGTGTTCAACATGATTTTCAAACAGGCAAAGTATAGAATCAATAAAACTAGATGCTGCAAAAATAGGGCCAAGTGTAAAGTTAAAGAAATGTGGAATATGTCTAGTCAGCTCTCTCTAAAACTTAATAAGCGAGTCATACCATCAAAAAACAAATACATAAAACTGAAATAAAAAATATTTTACATAAATTGAAAACACTAGGAATTCAAGACATGGCTTAAAGTTTAAACCACATTTACAAAACAAGGCATAGGTTGCGGAATTCTCATCAATACATTCTACACGTAAAATTGGATTGGTAGCAGATGCAGGACTAGGAGAACCAGAAGCTTGCGGTCTACGTCCATTCCCGTTCCCCATTTACAAAAATGAGATACCGAGAAAACTGCACATTTATGTTAATAAGATGAATTTAGTACCAGTGCCATTCCATTCCTGCCTCTATAAGGCACCTTAAATATCAACATCATTGGGAATCAACAGCACTGTGCATTTGTCTGACACTACTACTACACTCAACGTATTTCCAGTCCATACATTGTCGCAACCCACCACTGTTTGTACTTTTAGCATTATTCCAGTAAATACAGTCGCTGACTTACAAGAATAATACACGAATTTCAAATTCTTTCTCGTACTGCACTTGTCAAAAATTTTCTGCGTCAATTACACAACTCTCAATACCGCGCAGATGAAGGTTCACTGCGTACTTTGCTACAGAATCTTTCCAAAAAAATATTATTAGCTCTGCGAATTGTAGAACCCGATAAGCTACCGCAAATTAGTACGTATCTTGACTAAGTACATCATGATGTTCCCCAGTGGAACGATTCTTGAAGTTTATTGCAATCTGTTCTGTTATCTAAATGTGGGTACATGAAAAGATTCCCAAGAATGCAACTGCTAAACATTTTAATTCAGTATCACACCAAAAAATTTCTCAACAATGCACACAGCACTAACCACTTTACAATTCGCACTTAACATACTGGTAGTGCATTGTTTGTAATGAGAAGAACTTAAATGCCAGTACGAAATTCGTATTTTTGAAATTTAGCATTAAAAGTCAATGAGAGTGGAAACTTACGACGTTCGAATCTTCAGCAAATGCTTAACACCGATGAAAACGAGATGCTTCACACCTGCCACTTCTTTCAGCAACAGCGTTTCAGGAAGCTTAACTTCGAACTATTGCTCCAAACTTTTTCCACGCACCATCCCGGCTCTCTCGGTACGAAGGAAAATCCCCAAACAGTAGGGCCAACAGTATTCGTTCTCGATGACTTACAAAACTGTAGCGCTTAGTATGTCGCAAGTAAAGCACTATTTTGCGACAGCTTCAGGGCGAAGAAAATCTCTTCTATTTTAATGATTTATAACTGAGTTCAGAACACAGTGATTTGTTTCTTGTGGTGTAAAAATCAAGTGTATAACACTGTTGTAAATAAAATCATGTAACAAGGATCTTTATGCTTCAAGATTCAAGACTCAAGATTCAAGATTCTTTATTAGCCATTGATCATGCAAGATGAAATAGGCTCCGTCAGTACATAAAATAATATTAATATCCCAGACACTATATATAAGGCATAGATATAATTAGCATATGAGTAACTTACAAATAACATAAACCTTAAGCAGGTGACTACAATGCTTAATACATATTCTTGTTTCAGATACATACAAAGGTACCAAAAATGAGTTACATTGTAGTAGCAAACACAGTAGTTACGTAACACATCATAACACTGGCAAATAAAGTAGTTACCTAACACAGTTGAAATACAAAGGTATTAAATATGAAATATTTTGTAACAGTATATATAGTAGTTAATTAAGTTAATTATGCAATTACAGGTTTATCTCTGTGCTACTCAGATCATAATATTCTTGCATAGAATAAAATGGATTGTCAGATAACCAATTGTACAAATTTTGTTTAAGAATTTTTGTGGGCATGTCCCGAGCAGATTGCGGTAGTTTGTTGAATATTTTTAAGGTATTCACTTTGTGTGAGTTACTACTTTTTGTTAGTCTGTGTCTTGGTATATCATAATCTGCCTTCCTTCTAGTGTTGTAGTTATGAATTTCTTCCCTGACAACACCTTCCATACCATTGTTTTTAATGTGTAACACACAGATATAAATATACAAGTTTACAATGGTCAACAGTCTTAGCCTTATAAAGAGAGGACGACAGTGCTCCGTGGGACCGACTTTACACATTATGCGCAGCATTCTTTTCTGCATCAACAAAATTTTGTTACTGTGAGAGCTGTGCCCCCATATGAGAAGGCCATATGTAATATGTGACTGGAAGAGTCCACAGTACATTGTTCTCAGAAAGTTCATGCTAATCATGTCCCTAAGTTTCCAAAGGAGATAGGAGACTCTTGAAAGCTTTTTGCAAACCTGATTTACGTGTTCTTCCCAGTTAAGTTTGGAATCAATATGCATTCCTAATAGTTTTACAGTTTTGTTTTCTATGGTTTTGGGTAACCCTAAGAGAAGCTGTTGTGTTTTCTCTGAGTTACACAGTAATTTATTGGATGTGAACCAGTGGATGGCTGATTTGAGTGATTCCTGTGTGTTATTGTCCAAAGCTGAGATGTTCTGATGTGAGGTGAGGAGGGTTGTGTCATCTGCATAGCATATGGTAGTACTATTTATGTGATGAGGTAGGTCATTGATGGCTATGATGAAGAAGAAGGGTCCCAGAACCGAGCCCTGTGGTACACCAGTACTAACTGCTGCTACAGGGGAGTAATTATTTTTAACTGAGACAAACTGTCTTCTATTATGAAGATATGACTCTATTACTGCTAATGCTGGGTTACATACACCATAAAATTCTAGTTTTGCAACCAGGGTGCCAAAGGGAATGCAGTCAAAAGCTTTGCTCAGATCACACAAGACAAGTGACACCATATTCCGGTCTTCAAAGGCTGTTAATGTCTGGTCAACAATTTCCAGGATGGCCGCAGTGGTATTTCTGCCCTGTCGGAATCCGAACTGACTATTGCTCAAAAGGTTGTGTGTCTCAAAATAGCTACTTAATTGAGTGTACATAAGTGACTCAAATACTTTAGAAAATATTGGCACAATTGAGATTGGGCGATAACTTTTAGGAAGATGTTTGTCACCCTTTTTAAACACTGGAATAACTTTGGAAATTTTGAGGGAGTCGGGAAACACTCCTGACTGTAAACATTTATTAAATATGAATGCCAATGGTTTAGCGATCGAGTCTACAGTTTTTTTTACTATGTAATTGGAGAGCCAGTAGCAGTCCATACTTTTAGAATTTGAAAATTTTGTGACTGTTCTTTTAATCTGAGCAGGTGTGATACTATACCAGTTAAAGACATGATCTACTGGTGGAAGGGCATTAAGTAAATCGCTTGCAGATGTATCTGTTTTTTCTATCTTACTTTCAATTTCTTTAATTGAGCTAATGAAGTAGTCATTTAGTTCCCTTGGAGTGAGCTGAGTTTCATGTGTGTGACGTGTGGGATTTTCTTGTGCTACAATCTGCCATGCTGCCTTGCACTTGTTTGTTGCACCTTCTATGTACCCTTCATAAGCAGCCTTTTTTGTCTGTATCAGCTTAAGTTTGTAGAATTTTTTACATTTTTGGTATGCTGCATAAAAGGTGCCCTCCTGCTCTGACCTTTGTTTACATGCATTTTTATATGCTGTGTATAGTACGAGCATGTTTTTTCTTATCTGGACCAGTTCGTCTGTGTACCATTCCAGCTTTTTATTTTTATATGTTCCAGAAGAGTTGGTTTTAATTAGTGGTGAGCATGAATACCATAATTCTGTATAATGCTGGAGAGGATAAACATTACACACTCTGTACACTGCATTAAATATTTGTATTATTGAAGTAATATTACAGAAGTTGAACACTTTCTTAGAATAGCGTTTATTTCCAATTAGAATATCGATATTTAAGTGTGAACTCAACTAGTGCTCAGCTCTTAGTGCTGGAGGTACTGAGACATTCGTAAGTTCGTGAGTGGTGTTTCATCTACGAAAGAGTGGCAAGTCAGTGGCACTTGGAGCTTTCAAGTTTGTAAAGTAGATGGCATCAGAGTGGAGTTCAATGCGCAATACTTGCTATGGCAAGAGTGGATAACACATGCACATGAAACGCTGCCAGCATTTTAGGTAGCATCGTTTCCCCGAATGGGATGCTATAATTAGCAAACAGAAAAAAGGGTATTGCCAGCCGTTTTAACAAAATCATGGAACCGTCACCCTCTAATTGAGAAACACAGTTGAGAACCAAGCGTTATTCTCAAACTACTTACACGAAGTTCATTAGAATATATTCACTTCCCGCCCTTACGATCTGCATTTTTATGTACAAAGTTGAGACGTCCATAACAAAATCAACAATCCTCGTCGCCACATGCCACTATAACAATAGATTTCTAGTGCTATGTGGGAAGAACATTAACCCAGATTATGCAGGTGTTTAGGAAATATCGGCGCAAATCCGCAGTTTCAGCACCAAGTATAGAGGTAAATAGTTATATAAATACTCTCCAGCGCCTCTTGCCACTTAGTCCGCATATAAGTTACTATACGCCATAGGGTACAGGATCTAACAGATATGAGTGTAGATACACTCCTGGAAATTGAAATAAGAACACCGTGAATTCATTGTCCCAGGAAGGGGAAACTTTATTGACACATTCCTGGGGTCAGATACATCACATCATCACACTGACAGAACCACAGGCACATAGACACAGGCAACAGAGCATGCACAATGTCGGCACTAGTACAGTGTATATCCACCTTTCGCAGCAATGCAGGCTGCTATTCTCCCATGGAGACGATCGTAGAGATGCTGGATGTAGTCCTGTGGAACGGCTTGCCATGCCATTTACACCTGGCGCCTCAGTTGGACCAGCGTTCGTGCTGGACGTGCAGACCGCGTGAGACGACGCTTCATCCAGTCCCAAACATGCTCAATGGGGGACAGATCCGGAGATCTTGCTGGCCAGGGTAGTTGACTTACACCTTCTAGAGCACGTTGGGTGGCACGGGATACATGCGGACGTGCATTGTCCTGTTGGAACAGCAAGTTCCCTTGCCGGTCTAGGAATGGTAGAACGATGGGTTCGATGACGGTTTGGATGTACCGTGCACTATTCAGTGTCCCCTCGACGATCACCAGTGGTGTACGGCCAGTGTAGGTGATCGCTCCCCACACCATGATGCCGGGTGTTGGCCCTGTGTGCCTCGGTCGTATGCAGTCCCGATTGTGGCGCTCACCTGCACGGCGCCAAACACGCATACGACCATCATTGGCACCAAGGCAGAAGCGACTCTCATCGCTGAAGACGACACGTCTCCATTCGTCCCTCCATTCACGCCTGTCGCGACACCACTGGAGGCGGGCTGCACGATGTTGGGGCGTGAGCGGAAGACGGCCTAACGGTGTGCGGGACCGTAGCCCAGCTTCATGGAGACGGTTGCGAATGGTCCTCGCCGATACCCCAGGAGCAACAGTGTCCCTAATTTGCTGGGAAGTGGCGGTGCGGTCCCCTACGGCACTGCGTAGGGTCCTACGGTCTTGGCGTGCATCCGTGCGTCGCTGCGGTCCGGTCCCAGGTCGACGGGCACGTGCACCTTCCGCCGACCACTGGCGACAACATCGATGTACTGTGGAGACCTCACGCCCCACGTGTTGAGCAATTCGGCGGTACGTCCACCCGGCCTCCCGCATGCCCACTATACGCCCTCGCTCAAAGTCCGTCAACTGCACATACGGTTCACGTCCACGCCGTCGCGGCATGCTACCAGTGTTAAAGACTGCGATGGGGATCCGTATGCCACGGCAAACTGGCTGACACTGACGGCGGCGGTGCACAAATGCTGCGCAGCTAGCGCCATTCGACGGCCAACACCGCGGTTCCTGGTGTGTCCGCTGTGCCGTGCGTGTGATCATTGCTTGTACAGCCCTCTCGCAGTGTCCGGAGCAAGTATGGTGGGTCTGACACACCGGTGTCAATGTGTTCTTTTTTCCATTTCCAGGAGTGTATATCTGCTGGTAAGTGAGGACAGCGAATTGAACAACATTACGTCAGTATTTACTTCATTTGCACGCTAATAATTATAGCTTTTTTTTAGGTTGGCTAGTACCTCCAAGTACATGTGGCAAGAGCAAACCATTAATACTTATTTTCCCCTACGCAGCAAGTCAGGTTTTGAAGTGTGGGTGCTTGAATGCAAACCGATTAGCTTATACTGATAGCCATAGTCCACTTAGTGCTGCAGTTACAATTGTGCGCGAAACCTTAAGTGATGTGTCTGTAGGGAGACCGTTGGTCATAAAAAAAGCACTAATTTTGTACATGTCAATGTGCTACAAATAGAAATATCTGCACGTATGCCCGTTACGCCTTGTATAATGTAGTACAGTGGGTCCTATGGCTATGTGCGAGAAAATGAACTCAAATTAAAGAGCCGATTAGAAGACAAAGAGAACTAAATATTGGCGAAAATGCACTATCACCGCTTCGGGTCCAGACGTTTTCCCGCAATTTCGCCGATAGTTTAATTTCCTGATCTCTTAATTGGATCTTAATGTGTGACCATTATTTCGCACATTGCAGTAGGTACCAGTAAGTGCAACAAGTGGCATGTGACAACTACAAATTGTTACACTACTGACCATTAAAATTACTACACCACGAAGATGACGTGCTACAGACGCGAAATTTAACCGACAGGAAGAAGATGCTGTGATGTGCAAATGATTAGCTTTTCAGAGCATTCATTCAAGGTTGGCACCGGTGGCGACACCTACAACGTGCTGACATGAAGGAAGTCTCCAACCGATTTCTCATACACAAACAGCAGTTGACCGGCATTGCCTGGTGAAACGTTGTGATGCCTCGTGTAAGGAGGAGAAATGCGTACCATCACGTTTCCGACTTCGATAAAGGTCGGATTGTAGCCTATCGCGATTTCGGTTT
The DNA here is from genome assembly GCF_023864275.1 of Schistocerca cancellata. Taxonomy (NCBI): domain Eukaryota; kingdom Metazoa; phylum Arthropoda; class Insecta; order Orthoptera; family Acrididae; genus Schistocerca; species Schistocerca cancellata. Next base: position 49,817,759 of record NC_064627.1, read on the forward strand.
ATCGTATCGCGACATTGCTGCTCGCGTTGGTAGAGATCCGATGACTGTTAGCAGAATATGGAATCGGTGGATTCAGGAGGGTAATACGGAACGCCGTGCTGGATCCCAACGGCCTCGTATCACTAGCAGCCGAGATGACAGGCATCTTATCCGCATGGCTGTAACGGATCGTGCAGCCACGTCTCGATCCCTGAGTCAACAGATGGGGACGTTTGCAATACAACAACCATGTGCACGAACAGTTCGACGACGTTTGCAGCAGCATGGACTATCAGCTCGGAGACCATTTCTGCGGCTATCCTTGACGCTGCATCACAGACACGAGTGCCTGCGATGGTGTACTCAACGACGAACCTAGGTGCACGAATGGCAAAACGTCATTTTTTCGGATGAATCCAGGTTCTGTTTACAGCATCATGATGGTCGCATCCCTGTTTGGCGACATCGCGGTGAACGCACATTGGAAGCGTCTGTTCGTCATCGCCATACTAGCGTATCACCCGGCATGATGGTATGGGGTGCCATTGGTTACACGTCTCGGTCACCTCTTCTTCGCATTGACGGCATTTTGAACAGTGGACGTTACATTTCAGATGTGTTACGACCCGTGGCTCTGCCCTTCATTCGATCCCTGCGAAACCCTACATTTCAGCAGGATAATGCACGACCGCATGTTGCAGGTCCTGTACGGGCCTTTCTGGATACAGAAAATGTTCGACTGCTGCCCTGGCCAGCACATTCTTCAGCTCTCTCACGTCTGGTCAATGGTGGCCGAGCAACTGGCCCGTCACAATACGCCAGTCACTACTTTCGATGAACTGTGGTATCGTGTTGAAGCTGCATGGGCAGCTGTACCTGTACACGACATCCAAGCTCTGTTTGACTCAATGCCCAGGCGTATCAAGGCCGTTATTACGGCCAGAGGTGGTTGTTGTGGGTACTGATTTCTCAGGATCTATGCACCCAAATTGCGTGAAAATGTAATCCCATGTCAGTTCTAGTATAATAAATTTGTCCAGTGAATACCCGTTTATCATCTGCATTTATTCTTGGTGTAGCAATTTTAATGGCCAGTAGTGTATATAGTTATGGACCTCCGAACTCAGTGCAGAAACTACAGTAAGCGTATTTTGTCCAAAAGACTCGTCTGTCCATCTTCATTTATTCACGCGCAGCTGAAGGACATTACAGTTGATGGAGCAAGTGATATATGTTGATGGCGAATATTTTAGTTACGGACTCTGAACTTCGCGCTGAGTCTTTAGATCGTTTGTTACGTATTGTAGTTACGGTACAGTTTTGTCAAAATAGCGGCTTTTAACACAGTATATTGATATTTTCTTGCGAATACGATGTTTTTAGTTCTATGTTTATTCTAATATCTTCAGGTATGTTTGTGAGGGGAGTGGTATTGATTCTAAGTCGTTTGCTTAATTACAGTACATTTCTCGACGAGTCACACTCGAGAACCATTACCACGTACATCGACACCCTGTCACCAGGCTGAAAGAACGGAGCAAGCACAACCCAGTTGAAAAGGTTCCCTCATGTCGGACAGGTTAAAGAACGCAGGGAGTGATGCGAATTGCAGGGCCATCACTAGACTGCACGTGATGAGCTGGGACGTACCTAGATCAGGTACCGGTACTATGTTGCTACGGGCCGCACTGACCAAGAGCAGAAAATTTTAGCACATCGGGATAGCACGTCTTCGTTTCCAGATAATCGGCTGCGTATCGTAGAGTGTATTCCGCAAGTTCATCTTACGTATCTATCTGTTCAGCGACGAATCTAGAAATTCAGTATGCGTTGCGTCACTCAGCGCAAAAGTGAACAGTGTAATTGTGGTTACAAGGACAGCCACGGTATACAGGGTGTTACAAAAAGGTACGGCTAAACTTTCAGGAATCATTCCTCACACACAAAGAAAGAAAATATGTTATGTGGACATGTGTCCGGAAACGCTTACTTTCCATGTTAGAGCTCATTTTATTACTTCTCTTCAAATCACATTAATCATGGAATGGAAACACACAGCAACACAACGTACCAGCGTGACTTCAAACACTTTGTTACAGGAAATGTTCAGTGTCCTCCGTTAGCGAGGATACATGCATCCACCCTCCGTCGCATGGAATCCCTGATGCGCTGATACAGCCCTGGAGAATGGCATATTGTATCACAGCCGTCCACAATACGTGCACGAAGAGTCTCTACATTTGGTGCCGGGGTTGCGTAGACCTTTCAAATGCCCCCATAAATGAAAGTCAAGAGGGTTGAGGTCAGGAGAGCGTGGAGGCCATGGAATTGGTCCGCCTCTACCAATCCATCGGTCACCGAATCTGTTGTTGAGAAGCGTACGAACACTTCGACTGAAATGTGCAGGAGCTCCACCGTGCATGAACCACATGTTGTGTCGTACTTGTAAAGGCACATGTTCTAGCAGCACAGGTAGAGTATCCCGTATGAAATCATGATAAACGTGCTCCATTGAGCGTAGGTCGAAGAATATGGGGCCCAATAAAGACATCACCAACAATGCCTGCCCAAACGTTCACAGAAAATCTGTGTTGATGCCGTGATTGCACAATTGCGTGCGGATTCTCGTCAGCCCACACATGTGGCGGTGAATCGAGGAAGTACAGTACATACTGACGAAGTTAACATGAGCTCTAACATGCAAATTAAGCGTTACCGGACACATGTCCACATAACATATTTTCTTTGTTAGTGTGTGAGGAATGTTTCCTGAAAGTTTGGCCGTACCTTTTTGTAACACCCTGTATAAAATGAATAGGGTGGAGGGGATAACAATTGTTGCCTTACAGACGCAATGATGGCGCATACTACACATTTGTTTGCTCCTTCGGCACTGCAAGAGATGTGCTGCAGAATAGTTTAGATCGTCAATGTTGGCAGCAGCCAGAAGCAAAAAACGCGAGGAACGAAGTAGCTATTCTTTTTTCTTGATTCGCCTGTTAGTGAAGGTATGACTATCGCCGATTACGGTATGTTGCAGTTTCTGGGAATGAAATTTGTTACTTTCTTACGTACCTACCCCAGCTCTATCTTAATGTACCATTAAATAAATTCCGCCGGTGGGAGCGGCCGCGCGGTTAGAGGCTCCATGTCACAGATTGCGGGGCTCCCCCTGCCGGAGGTTCGAGTCCTCGGGCATGGGTTTGTGTGTTGTTCTTAGCAAAAGTTAGTTTAAATAGTGTGTAAGTCTACCGATTGATGACCTCCGCAGTTTGGTCCCCTAGGAGTTCACACATATTTTGAACAAATGTGTTTCGACATTTGAATTTTGTTTTACAAATGAATCACTGTCATAACAAGAAACTGAAGACTGAAGATGCTGAATTATGTATTACATTTATGCTAAATAATTAAAAATTATACTTTGCAGCAAATAAAGTAAAACTAAGCAGTCATCCATTTTCGACGGACAACGGAGGGGTATCTGTTGAGAGGCCAGACAAACGTGTGGTTCCTGAAGAGGGGCAGCAACCTTTTCAGTAGTTGCAGGGGCAACCGTCTGGATGATTGACTGATCTGGCCTTGCAACACTAACCAAAACGGCCTTGCTGTGTTGGTACTGCGAACGGCTGAAAGCAAGGGGAAACTACAGCCGTAATTTTTCCCGAGGTCATGCAGCTTTAATGTATGGTTAAATGATGATGGCGTCCTCTTGGATAAATATTCCGGAGGTAAAATAGTCCCGCATTCGGATCTCCGGGCGGGGACTACTCAGGAGGATGTCGTTATCGGAAGAAAGAAAACTGGCGTTCTACGGATCGGAGCGTGGAATGTCAGGTCCCTTAATCGGGCAGGTAGGTAAGAAAATTTAAAAAGGGAAATGGATAGGTTGAAGTTAGATATAGTGGGAATTAGTGAAGTTCGGTGGCAGGAGGAACAAGACTTTTGGTCAGGTGAATACAGGGTTATAAATACAAAATCAAATAGGGGTAATGCAGGAGTAGGTTTAATAATGAATAAAAAAATTGGAGTGCGGGTAAGCTACTACCAACAGCATAGTGAACGCATTATTGTGGCCAAGATAGACACGAAGCCCATGCCTACTACATTAGTACAAGTTTATATGCCAACTAGCTCTGCAGATGATGAAGAAATTGATGAAATGTGTGATGAGATAAAAGAAATTATTCAGGTAATGAAGGGAGACGAAAATTTAATAGTCATGGGTGACTGGAATTCGAGAGTAGGAAAAGGGAGAGAAGGAAACATAGTGGGTGAATATGGATTGGGGGAGAGAAATGAAAGAGGAAGCCATCTGGTAGAATTTTGCACAGAGCATAACTTAATCATAGCTAACACTTGGTTCAAGAATCATAAAAGAAGGTTGTATACATGGAAGAATCCTGGAGATACTAGAAGGTATCAGATTATATAATGGTAAGACAGAGATTTAGGAACCAGGTTTTAAATTGTAAAACATTTCCAGGGGCAGATGTGGACTCTGACCACAATTTATTGCTTATGATCTGTAGATTAAAACTGAAGAAACTGCAAAAAGGTGGGAATTTAAGGAGATGGGACCTGGATAAACTGAAAGAACCAGAGGTTGTACAGAGTTTCAGGGAGAGCATAAGGGAGCAATTGGCAGGAATGGGGGAAAGAAATACAGTAGAAGAAGAATGGGTAGCTTTGAGGGATGAAGTAGTGAAGGCAGCAGAGGATCAAGTAGGTAAAAAGACGAGGGCTTGTAGAAATCCTTGGGTAACAGAAGAAATATTGAGTTTAATTGATGAAAGGAGAAAATATAAAAACAAAGTAAATGAAGCAGTCAAAAAGGAATACAAACGTCTCAAAAATGAAATCGATAGGAAGTGCAAAATGGCTAAGCAGGGATGGCTAGAGGGCAAATGCAAGGATGTAGAGGCTTATCTCACTAGGGGTAAGATAGATACTGCCTACAGGAAAATTAAAGAGACTTTTGGAGATAAGAGAACCACTTGTATAAACATCAAGAGCTCAGATGGAAACCCAGTTCTAAGCAAAGAAGGGAAAGCAGAAAGGTGGAAGGAGTATATAGAGGGTCTATACAAGGGCGATGTACTTGAAGACAATATTACGGGAATGGAAGAGGATATAGATGAAGATGAAATGGGAGATACGATACTGCGTGAAGAGTTTGACAGAGCACTGAAAGACCTGCGCCGAAACAAGGCCCCGGGAGTAGACAACATTCCATTGGAACTACTGACGGCCTTGGCAGAGCCAGTCCTGACAAAACTCTACCATCTGGTGAGCAAGATGTATGAGACAGGCGAAATTCCCTCAGACTTCAAGAAGAATATAATCATACCAATCCCAAAGAAAGCAGGTGTTGACAGATGTGAAAATTACCGAAATATCAGTTTAATAAGTCACAGCTGCAAACTACTAACGCGAATTCTTTACAGACGAATGGAAAAACTGGTAGAAGCCGACCTCGGGGAAGATCAGTTTGGATTCCGCAGAAATGTTGGAACACGTGAGGCAGTACTGACCCTACGACTTATCTTAGCAAATACACTCCTGGAAATGGAAAAAAGAACACATTGACACCGGTGTGTCAGACCCACCATACTTGCTCCGGACACTGCGAGAGGGCTGTACAAGCAATGATCACACGCACGGCACAGCGGACACACCAGGAACCGCGGTGTTGGCCGTCGAATGGCGCTAGCTGCGCAGCATTTGTGCACCGCCGCCGTCAGTGTCAGCCAGTTTGCCGTGGAATACGGAGCTCCATCGCAGTCTTTAACACTGGTAGCATGCCGCGACAGCGTGGACGTGAACCCTTTGTGCAGTTGACGGACTTTGAGCGAGGGCATATAGTGGGCATGCGGGAGGCCGGGTGGACGTACCGCCGAATTGCTCGACACGTGGGGCGTGAGGTCTCCACAGTACATCGATGTTGTCGCCAGTGGTCGGCGGAAGGTGCACGTGCCCGTCGACCTGGGACCGGACCGCAGCGACGCACGGATGCACGCCAAGAACGTAGGATCCTACGCAGTGCCGTAGGGGACCGCACCGCCACTTCCCAGCAAATTAGGGACACTGTTGCTCCTGGGGTATCGGCGAGGACCATTCGCAACCGTCTCCATGAAGCTGGGCTACGGTCCCGCACACCGTTAGGCCGTCTTCCGCTCACGCCCCAACATCGTGCAGCCCGCCTCCAGTGGTGTCGCGACAGGCGTGAATGGAGGGACGAATGGAGACGTGTCGTCGTCTTCAGCGATGAGAGTCGCTTCTGCCTTGGTGCCAATGATGGTCGTATGCGTGTTTGGCGCCGTGCAGGTGAGCGCCACAATCAGGACTGCATACGACCGAGGCACACAGGGCCAACACCCGGTATCATGGTGTGCGGAGCGATCTCCTACACTGGCCGTACACCACTGGTGATCGTCGAGGGGACACTGAATAGTGCACGGTACATCCAAACCGTCATCGAACCCATCGTTCTACCATTCCTAGAGCGGCAAGGGAACTTGCTGTTCCAACAGGACAATGCACGTCCGTATGTATCCCGTGCCACCCAACGTGCTCTAGAAGGTGTAAGTCAACTACCCTGGCCAGCAAGATCTCCGGATCTGTCCCCCATTGAGCATGTTTGGGACTGGATGAAGCGTCGTCTCACGCGGTCTGCACGTCCAGCACGAACGCTGGTCCAACTGAGGCGCCAGGTGGAAATGGCATGGCAAGCCGTTCCACAGGACTACATCCAGCATCTCTACGATCGTCTCCATGGGAGAATAGCAGCCTGCATTGCTGCGAAAGGTGGATATACACTGTACTAGTGCCGACATTGTGCATGCTCTGTTGCCTGTGTCTATGTGCCTGTGGTTCTGTCAGTGTGATGATGTGATGTATCTGACCCCAGGAATGTGTCAATAAAGTTTCCCCTTCCTGGGACAATGAATTCACGGTGTTTTTATTTCAATTTCCAGGAGTGTAGATTAAGGAAGGGCAAACCTACATTTCTAGCATTTATAGACTTAGAGAAAGCTTTTGACAATGTTGACTGGAATACTTTCTTTCAAATTCTAAAGGTGGCAGGGGTAAAACACAGGGAGCGAAAGGCTATTTACAATTTGTACAGAAACCAGATGGCATTATAAGAGTCGAAGGGCATGTAAGGGAAGCAGCGGTTGGGAAGGGAGTGAGACAGGGCTGTAGCCTGTCTCCGATGTTATTCAATCTGTATATTGAGCAAGCAGTAAAGGAAACAAAAGAAAAATTTGGAGTAGGTATTTAAGACCATGGAGATGAAATAAAAAAGTTGAGGTTCGCCGATGACATTGTAATTCTGTCAGAGACAGCAAAGGACTTGGAAGAGCAGTTGAACGGAATGGATGATATCTTGAAGGGAGGATATAAGATGAACATCAACAAAAGCAAAACGAGGATAATGGAATGTAGTCGAATTAAGTCGGGTGATGCTGAGGGAATTAGATTAGGAAATGAGACAGTTAAAGTGGTAAAGGAGTTTTGCTATTTGTGGAGCAAAATAACTGATGAGGGTCGAAGTAGAGAGGATATAAAATGTAGATTGGCAATGGCAAGGAAAGCGTTTCTGAAGAAGAGAAATTTGTTAACATCGAGTATAGATTTAAGTGTCAGGAAGTCGTTTCTGAAAGTATTTGTATGGAGTGTGGCCATGCATGGAAGTGAAACATGGACGATGAATAGTTTGGACAAGAAGAGAATAGAAGCTTTCGAAATGTGGTGCTACAGAATAATGCTGAAGATTAGATGGGTACATCACATAACTAATGAGGAGGTATTGAATAGAGTTGGGCAGGAGTTTGTGGCACAACTTGACAAGAAGAAGGGACCGGTTGGTAGGACATGTTCTGAGGCATCAAGGGATCACAAATTTAGCATTGGAAGGCAGCGTGGAGGGTAAAAATCGTAGAGGGAGACCAAGAGATGAATACACTAAGCAGATGCAGAAGGTTGTAGGTTGCAGTAAGTACTGGGAGATGAAGAAGTTGCACAGGATAGAGTAGCATGGAGAGCTGCGTTAAACCAGTCTCAGGACTGAAGACAACAACAACAACAACAACAATGTTCAGACACTTAAGGTTCCTTTCTGTGGTCAAATTATTGTGCTAACATTGACTGAATGTATCTGGAAACTTATAAAAGTGTTCTAGCACGAAGACAATTTGACGTTGAGGGTTGTGTAGAGATGAATTACTACGACAGTGACATTATACAGAGAAGGCTGCAAATTCGGGATAGCGACTTTTTAGTTACGGAAATAGACTCAGAAAACTAAACAAAAACATTTAGCGTATGTTGTCGTACTAAATTGCCATAGCAAACTAATTTCCTATTTGTTCTGAGTCATCACATTGTGGAAGTACGTATTAATTGGTTCTGCCAGTTTACGAGTCTGTGCTACCGGTATTTTACACCAAGCTTTTGAAAATGGCTTCTTTACAATGCTTTTATTTGCCATTTGATTGCTTTTAGAGCAGGAATGTAAGACGTTTTATAAATTTTGAATACATGTATCTCTGGAGACTCCAATGTCTTAAGCCGTCTTGCAGAACTGTACGGAATCGCACTGTAATGTAAGTGACAATACCGCTATTCTTAGCACTACACCGCTGTCCTCTGCAGCGGTTGGACTCCCAAAAAAGTTTTCAGTGAAAAGGAAAACTAAATGCCTCTAAAATGACGAGAAACTCTAAAAATAATTACAAGCTATATTTAATCCTAGCAGTAGCAACACATTTCATATCTCGCGTACTTCCGAGGGGACGGGAAGGGTGGTGGTGAAGGCGTTAAACCAACCACAAAAACTTTGTTAATTGCCGTTAACTTTTATGAACAATATCGACCTTAAACAGAAGCTATTCGCAAAAAAACCAAGTTGACACTTTGCGCAGTGGCCATTAAATAAACAGACTTACTTCCTCAAACATAGACGAAAGACTCTGTATGCAACAGCGTTCTGCACTTTTACGCGCTTGCATAGCCATAGTCCACAGACCTGGCAGTCACAACAGCTGTGCTCAGTTTAATACTGATAATAGTGTTTTTTTTTTCTTTATTGTGATTTTTATCACCTTACACAAGGCGGGCTGTCAGCAGCTGAGTACGCCGCTCTTCAGCCTTGAGGTTACAATAAGTAATACATAGAGGGGGCACAGAGAATACAAACAAAACGGCGAGCAAAACAATGTAGACACTAAAAAACAAAAAACAAAAAAAACACCTGGAGCCGTTCACGCTGGACGAGAAAACATCACTGACACTAGTTGACACGGTGCACAAAACATGGATGACGGCGACGGTACACGTGAACAGTGGCGGCGTGACGGCGAATATACACTAAACACAAACGAAGGCACACACACGAGACACTGATGGCAATGACCTCCGGCGCGCGAATGTTCACTGTGCGTGTGCGAGTCCGGGGACCTGCCAAGAGAGGCGGAGGAGGAAGGGGAGTGAGAGAGCGAGAGGGGAGAGCAGAGATGCCACGGGCAGGGGAGATAGGGGGAGGGAGGAAGGGGGAGAGGAAGCCCGAGGGAAGAGGGGTGGAGGGAGGGGACGGGGGAAAAGGAAAGAGAAGGGAAGATAAGGGAGGGAGGGTGCCTAAAGGAAAGGACACCAGAAGTGGGGGGTGGGGCAGGGTCAAAGTTGATAGGAGGGGTAGATGGAGGGGAGGAGGGCATCATCAGGGAGAGGGAGTTGGCGGAAGCCACCTTGGGAGAGCGTAAGGAGGGTGGAGAGATGGAGACCGGGTGGGACGTGGGAAGACAGGCGCGGCAGCGGGCGGGGGTGGGAGAGGATCGGGGAGACGAGCGGGTGAGGAGGATCAAGTTTACGGGAGGTGATAATAGTGAATGCACACTTCGATTCTTTCTCGTGAAAATATTGTAATTCTGATAACTGTATTAGACATGTGCTTCTAAAGTGTTTGGACAAATGCTTCTCCAGCGAAGTATTCCTCCAAACAGCAGTTTCTAGGAATTTAATTAAGAGGTTATACTAATCACTGATGTAAACAAATTATTACAATTAATATTTTAAAATGTCTTACCAGGTGTACAACTTTGCTTCCGCCGTTTGCCGATAGGTGGCGAAAACGGTAAGTAGCGGTCGAAAGAAACGGATCGCAGATGTCTGGCAGTTAGCTTGGACCTCGGTCAACATAACCTCATTCAAACGTTAGTCGATTTGTGTCTGCGTCATAAAGTTGTTCTTGACTGAAAATGTCAGTTTACAAGTCTAATTCTCGTCATTTGCGGGAGGTGTTACTGTTTTGTTTCAATATGAAGAAAACAGCGACTGAGTCTCATCGAATGCTCTCAAGTAAGTATGGTAAGGGCGCTATTAGTGATAGAACGTCTCGTGAGTGGTTTCAACGCTTCAAGAGCGGTGATTTTAACGTCGTAAACCGGCATAGTGGTGGAAGGGAGAATGTTTTCGAAGATGCAGAATTGGAGACATTGCTGAGTGAAGACTCGCGTCAAACTCAGGAAGAATTGGCACGATTAGTGGGAGTGACACAGCAAGCCATTTCAAAACGTCTCATGACTGTGGGCATGATTCAAAAAGAAGGAACTTGGATCCCGTGTGAGCTGAAACCAAGAGATTTTGAACGGCGTTTTTGTGTTTGTGAACAGTTGCTTCAGGAGCAAAAACGGAAGGGATTTCTGCATCGCATTGTGATCGGGGACGAAAAATGGGTTCATTATGATGACCCTAAACGCAAAAAATCATGGGGATATCCCGGCCATGCTTCCACGTCGACGGCCAAGCCGAATATTCACTGCTCCAAGATCCTGCTCTGCATTTGGTGGGACCAGATCGGCGTTGCGTACTATGACGTGTTAAAACCAAGTGAAACAATCACAGCTGTTCGTTATCGAACGCAATTAATGCGTTTGAGCAGAGCATTAAAAGACAAACGGCCGCAATACAGCGAGAGGTACGATAAAGTGATTTTGCAGCACGACAACGCTCGATCCCTCGTTGCAAAAGAGGTCAAAACGTACTTGGAAACGTTAAAATGGGAAGTCCTACCCCACCCGCCGTATTCTCCAGACATTACTCCCTCTGACTATCACCTGTTTAGATCAATGGCGCATAGCCTGGCTGACCAAGACCTCCGATCTCACGAAGAAGTCACAAATTGGATCGATTCGAGGATCGCTTCAAAAGATGAACATTTTTTTGGAGGCAGGATTCGTACACTGCCCGAAAGATGGGAGAAACTAGTGGCCAGCGATGGAAAATGCTTTGAATGATACATGTGTAACCAATTTGCTTCATTAAAGCAAAGCTGTACACCTTGTAAATATTGTACTATTGTTATTATTATTATTATAATCGCAAGCAGATGCAGCACGTTAAAGTTGGGTTTGGTAAGTTAAATTTGATGGCAGGGGGAAGGGAGGGAAAGAAACCAGAAACGTGCTTTTCGTGAAGGATTAATGGGAAACATAACGTACACTCCTGGAAATGGAAAAAAGAACACATTGACACCGGTGTGTCAGACCCACCATACTTGCTCCGGACACTGCGAGAGGGTTGTACAACCAATGATCACACGCACGGCACAGCGGACACACCAGGAACCGCGGTGTTGGCCGTCGAATGGCGCTAGCTGCGCAGCATTTGTGCACCGCCACCGTCAGTGTCAGCCAGTTTGCCGTGGAATACGGAGCTCCATCGCAGTCTTTAACACTGGTAGCATGCCGCGACAGCGTGGACGTGAACCGTATGTGCAGTTGACGGACTTTGAGCGAGGGCGTATAGTGGGCATGCGGGAGGCCGGGTGGACGTACCGCCGAATTGCTCAACACGTGGGGCGTGAGGTCTCCACAGTACATCATTGTTGTCGCCAGTGGTCGGTGGAAGGTGCACGTGCCCGTCGACCTGGGACCGGACCGCAGCGACGCACGGATGCACGCCAAGACCGTAGGATTCTACGCAGTGCCGTAGGGGACCGCACTGCCACTTCCCAGCAAATTAGGGACACTGTTGCTCCTGGGGTATCGGCGAGGACCATTCGCAACCGTCTCCATGAAGCTGGGCTACGGTCCCGCACACCGTTAGGCCGTCTTCCGCTCACGCCCCAACATCGTGCAGCCCGCCTCCAGTGGTGTCGCGACAGGCGTGAATGGAGGGACGAATGGAGACGTGTCGTCTTCAGCGATGAGAGTCGCTTCTGCCTTGGTGCCAATGATGGTCGTATGCGTGTTTGGCGCCGTGCAGATGAGCGCCACAATCAGGACTGCTTACGACCGAGGCACACAGGGCCAACACCCGGCATCATGGTGTGGGGAGCGATCTCCTACACTGGCCGTACACCACTGGTGATCGTCGAGGGGACACTGAATAGTGCACGGTACATCCAAACCGTCATCGAACCCATCGTTCTACCATTCCTAGACCGGCAAGGGAACTTGCTGTTCCAACAGGACAATGCACGTCCGCATGTATCCCGTGCCACCCAACGTGCTCTAGAATGTGTAAGTCAACTACCCTGGCCAGCAAGATCTCCGGATCTGTCTCCCATTGAGCATGTTTGGAACTGGATGAAGCGTCGTCTCACGCAGTCTGCACGTCCAGCACGAACGCTGGTCCAACTGAGGCGCCAGGTGTAAATGGCATGGCAAGCCGTTCCACAGGACTACATCCAGCATCTCTACGATCGTCTCCATGGGAGAATAGCAGCCTGCATTGCTGCGAAAGGTGGATATACACTGTACTAGTGCCGACATTGTGCATGCTCTGTTGCCTGTGTCTATGTGCCTGTGGTTCTGTCAGTGTGATCATGTGATGTATCTGACCCCAGGAATGTGTCAATAAAGTTTCCCCTTCCTGGGACAATGAATTCACGGTGTTCTTATTTCAATTTCCATGAGTGTATTTTCATACTGCTGACAAATGTGTACATGTTAATGCTAGGAACAGTGGTACATGAGGTAACAGGCACAGACGCAACATTCAGTCCCGGCCAGTGAGGGCCTCAGATTGTTAAGCCATGTTCCCACCAGCTGTGCCATTCCACACAGGGCCGCGCTTTGCAGAACGGGGCGGAGCAGTGCAGAATGGCGTAAAATGGACCACAGTATGCATAGGTGTGCAGCAAAGTTTCGGTGTGCACACGTGCACTTTAGTGAGAATGGAAAATGAGAAACGCCGTCCAAACAGAGCCACGCACGAACGAACCATGTCCTTTGATGTACTGACACTACACGAAACTTGTTCTGCGCAGAGCAGAACAGTTTGATGTCCACCCTGGCTTGAGCGTGTTGTGCTGAACATCTTTTCACGGTTTTGCGCAGCACGGCACAGCTGGTGTGGATCCGCTAAACAATCTGTAACCCCGCATCCTGGGATTGAATGTTGGATATGTGCCTGTTACCTTATGTACCTCTGTTTTTGAAATGAACTTCCTGTTTTCGCACTTGTACACATTTGCCAGCAGTATATAAATACGTCTTTTTGCCCATTATTCCTTCAACAAATGCACGTTTCTGATTCCAGGCCAACTTGCCCAAGTGTGTGGGACACAAAGCAAAAAAGGAACAACATTGGACTTGATCTAACAAAGAGATGGGTAGCACAAATGATCACAGATTTCTTTGACTTGTGGGAGAGTGTCAAAAACATGCTGAAAGAACTGGAATGGCAGATGCTTGAAGACAAACACAGAATGGGAGTGCAGCTTAACCAAAGTCAAACTCATGAAACTTTATTGCCATTAAAAAAAAACACTATATATGCTAAGGGAAACACTTCCTGATATCAACAGCAATTAAAAAGAGAATCAGATATCAACAACAGTTTTAAAATGAAACAGGGCCTTTTATCAAATTCTACCTTTTTATAGATAAGCCCATAAATTGTATCCTTTACTGTCATATTACAACCAAATATAATTTAAACCACGGACTGTGTATATTTTAACATAGGCCACAGCTTGGAAGAACAGTAAGTCAAACATAATTTTCAATTACCTTTGACAAGTATGTTACAAACTCACCCCAATGGGCTGACCCAACATTTAAACTACCAAGAAACTAAAGCAGAACGGCCTGAACATTAGAATGCAAATAGACTTAAAATCAAACAAGACCGTAGGGATAGATAACATTCCATTAGCATTTCTAAAATCATTGGATAAAGTGGCAACAAAACGACTATTTAAATTGGTATGTATAATGTATGAGTGTGGCGATATATCATCTGACTTTCGAAAAAATATCGTCCACATAATTCCGAATATTGCAGCTTAATACCTCATACATCCAAGTTTCTGATAAGAATAACTTACAGAAAAATGGAAAAGAAAAATAAGGATGTGTTAGATGACGACCACATTGGCTTACAGAAACTTACAGGCACCAGACAGGCAATTCTGACAGTTTGGTTCATGATGGTTGCAAGACTAAAGAAAAATCAATACATATTCATATGATCTGTCGACATGGAAAAAGAGATCGACAATGTAAAATGGTATAAGGTGTTCGAAATTCTGAGAAAAACAGGGGTAAGCTATAGGGAAAGACGGGTAATATACAACATGAGTAGTAGCACAAAGCCAGCGTCACCCCACGTTGCTTTGTTGCCTAATTTATTCAATATGGCGAATCCAAGATGGCGGCCACAGATGTGCCAATGTCGCAGTGACGTCATGGCGGGAAGTTCAAATTTTGGTGGGAAAATATGTCATTTAGGCTACCTTCACTAACCTAACACCCCTCCCCGCCCCTCCATCACACACAATCCCTCCCCTCCCTTCTGCCACCTGGAAATTGGCCTACCACCTGGAAATCGGCAGTCTGTGCTGAGTTGCCAGATAGGATGGAGATAACTATTTTGTATGCATTGCTCCTCTCCCCTTCTCTCCTCTATCAGGCAGTTGGTGGGAAAAGGATTCAGTTTGTGCTGGGTCGCCGGATAGGATGGATGTATGTCTTTAGTTTGTGTGCATTGTTTATTTAACCAACTGGAATTAACTTAGGCAACAGCTCCATCCAGTGTGTTCACCATGAGGTCCAGAGTCCAACTGACCTAGTTCACAGCACCACTGCCAGAGGGCGCTGTCAGTCCTCTCCTCTCCCCCCCTGCCACCTGTGACAATCCAAGATGGCGGTCTGGGCAAAAACTGGCGGGAAAAGGACTCAGTCTGTGTCTATCTGCTGGACTGGGAGGATGGACATAATTGTCTACTGTGTTCAATGGAGGAGGTGTGTGTGCTGGAGAAGGAGGTGTATATTACCTGTAACTATGCATCTGAGAACTGTGTCGGTAGCAATGATATTTGATGAAGATAAATATATTTCATGAAATAATATAGACGCAGCAGGATGGGGTTAAGTTACACTACACAATTCATGCTGATAAATGTGTATGCTGTAACTGTACATTATTCGATATAAGTCCAGACAGTCTTCCGAAGCGCAGGAGGCAAGATGCTCCCTCCAGTGCATGCCAGCCGGTGTCGTGTGGTAGCTGCAGGGCCACGCACTAAGCACTTCCTGTTGTGTTGGAAATACTCGCGCCTTCCTCCTCCTTCCCATTCCCGGAGCACGGATACCCTTTGTTGTTAACATGAACTGCTTTGCAAGTTATTACATCTGATGTTGCCGAATATTGCCACATACGTAACTTGAAGATGTCACAGGAACTTAATGTATAGCAGCACAAAGAGAGAGGGAGCCAGCTTTGCGGATAATGTGACAATATTTAAACAATTAGAAGTTTTATTCTGAGGAATACCACCACCACACTTGAACATGGACTCTAAGAAAAGATCATGGCATTCTTGTGAAATCATCTCATTTCGCGTGCTTTTGTGTGAAATACCCATGTCTTTGAGTACAAGCTGCTTCAGGCGTTGCTAAATCCAATTGAATATGTCTCTAAATGCACTTTCAAAAAAGATCGCTGCACAGTAGTTTCCATCCATTTTGCGATGTATACCACCACAAGCGAACACAGACTCTAAAAAAAGATCAGTACACAGTTACAAAACCTCACTGAGACATTTCTCACACTTTAGTGGGAAACAGGTCCTGAAACCAATATCAGCTGCAACACCCGATTTTACACTCCAAAACGACGATAACGACGATATTTGGAAGTCGAATTCAATATCTCTGTAACTCCAAACAGGATGTTCAACACTTTTAGAGTTTTAGTTGCTTGTTTGAAGGCATTGAGTCCTACAGCTGCTGTAGTGTACATAACATTTCTGAAACGGTGAGTGGGCTTAGTTTTATATTTTCTGCTGCTGCAGTTAGGGATGTTGCTTGCTCACTTCTCGAAGCACATACTGGTGTCCAAGCACTGACGGAAAAATCGGGACTGCTACACAAACAGAATTCGAAGCACTGTCCTACGGACGAGAAAAATGGCTGGAATTTTTGGCGAATTTTCGATGTCCTACAGTTGTTGGTCTGGAGATGCTCTAAAACCACAATGGCAGGCGAGGGACAGATTCCTGCCAGAGGAGGATGGTCTGCTAGGGTGTTGCTGACCGCTCGAACAAAGAAGCAAAGACGAAATAACGTTACTCTCAGAACTTCCCGTAGATACCTTTCCACCATGTAGTTCAAACCAGTCTGTAGAGGCTCCTAAGCCCCAGACAAAGGATGTCTCGTGAATGGAGCATTCTGATTGGCTCTTACTGAATTTACCCTTGAAACTGCTGTTGGTGTGGGAGCATTGTCCACAATTTGCTGCAGAGGAGTCTGTCAGTGGCAAAACTATTTTGGATAGATCGAAAATAACATATAGCAGTCATATTAAGCACGACCACCATATATGGTCCTCACAGCATTAGACATTTCCCACGAGGGCGATCATGAGTCAACTGCCCCCTTACACATGCTGCCCTGACGTACAGTCTGAGTGCCCTCAGTGGACTGGGCTGGTTTCCATCTGCACAAAGGCGTTACTGTTTCTAGCCCCGACCTCCTTGCTTGCTGCCATACTTTCGACATCCATATCCAGACTCTGGGATTACAAGAACATATGTATTTTCACACAATTTGCCATAATATCATACCATTTACGCGATATAAGGCACATAGCTGTGTGCTACCGATCGCTTGCACAGTGTAATTCCAAAGATAAAGAGTGGAAATTATTTCTCTAGAAACCCGAAACTTTAGAGAGGTGCAGAGGTGGAATGTACTGCAAACCACTGAGTAACTAGAAACTTATCTCGTCTACAAAGATCTTTTTGTGAAAACTCGAAATGGTAGAGGAATCTGGTTGTTTCATTCGTAATTTTTCTTTATGAATACCGATGTCAGTGATATAACAGATTACAAATAATCCTACTTTACAAAGTCAACTAACGTGTTTCTCATGTCTAGAGAGCTAGCAACGTCTCTTCCAGTTGTCTTTCACCGTCTAGATGCATGAAACACACACTACGAGGTGCATTCAAGTTCTAAGGCCTCCAATTTTTTTTCTAATTAACTACTCACCCGAAATCGATGAAACTGGCATTACTTCTCGACGTAATCGCCCTGCAGACGTACACATTTTTCACAGCGCTTACGCCATGATTCCATGGCAGCGGCGAATGCTTCTTTAGGAGTCTGTTTTGACCACTGGAAAATCGCTGAGGCAATAGCAGCACGGCTGGTGAATGTGCGGCCACGGAGAGTGTCTTTCATTGTAGGAAAAAGCCAAAAGTCACTAGGAGCCAGGTCAGGTGAGTAGGGAGCATGAGGAGTCACTTCAAAGTTGTTATCACGAAGAAACTCTTGCGTAACGTTAGCTCGATGTGCGGGTGCGTTGTCTTGGTGAAACAGCACACGTGCAGCCCTTCCCGGACGTTTTTGTTGCAGTGCAGGAAGGAATTTGTTCTTCAAAACATTTTCGTAGGATGCACCTGTTACCGTAGTGCCCTTTGGAACGCAATGGGTAAGGATTACGCCCTCGCTGTCCCAGAACACGGACACCATCATTTTTTCAGCACTGGCGGTTACCCAAAATTTTTTTGGTGGCGGTGAATCTGTGTGCTTCCATTGAGCTGACTGGCGCTTTGTTTCTGGATTGAAAAATGGCATCCACGTCTCATCCATTGTCACAACCGACGAAAAGAAAGTCCCATTCATGCTGTCGTTGCGCGTCAACATTGGTTGGCAACATGCCACACGGGCAGCCATGTGGTCGTCCGTCAGCATTCGTGGCACCCACCTGGATGACACTTTTCGCATTTTCAGGTCGTCATGCAGGATTGTGTGCACAGAACCCACAGAAATGCCAACTCTGGAGGCGATCTGTTCAACAGTCATTCGGCGATCCCCCAAAACAATTCTCTCCACTTTCTCGATCATGTCGTCAGACTGGCTTGTGCGAGCCCGAGGTTGTTTCGTTTGTCACACGATGTTGTGCCTTCATTAAACTGTCGCACCCACGAACGCACTTTCGACACATCCATAACTCCATCACCACATGTCTCCTTCAACTGTCGATGAATTTCAATTGGTTTCACACCACGCAAATTCAGAAAACGAATGATTGCACGCTGTTCAAGTAAGGAAAACGTCGCCATTTTAAGTATTTAAAACAGTTCTCATTCTCCCCGCTGGCAGTAAAATTCCATCTGCCGTACGGTGCTGCCATCTCTGGGACATATTGACAATGAACGCGGCCTCATTTTAAAACAATTCGCATGTTTCTATCTCTTTCCAGTCCGGAGAAAAAAAATCGGAGGCCTTAGAACTTGAATGCACCTCGTACAATCGATGTACTCTCAACTAAATAATGATGGGAGACATTTAGAAGCAGTCAACCAGGCAGTTTACATGGGAGGGAATAACTGTCCAGCATAAACACATGCCCATATTGAATCTTCTCAAATTTCCATGGAGTACACATGTGACCACGAAGTCTGCCCAACTCATACTTAGTATTAGTTGGCTAGTCACCCACCTAGGGGGCCACAGGGTTAGATCAGCTACATTAGTGTACCTTAGGTGGCTTCTGCACTCCAGACATCTCACACCGTATGCCAGAAATGTCAATTGTTCAGGCCACAGGCCACCGCCGATAAGCAATCCTCACTCGCCAGGCAGAATCGTCCTAGGAAGCCAGCCACATATATTTGGTCACTGTACTTACAATGGAATATTACGATTGCTGTCTCAATCTGATGTCAATAGACAATGAGCGAACTATCGGAGCCGGCCGGATTGGCCGAGCGGTTCTAAGCGCTACAGTCTGGAACAGCGCGACCGCTACGGTCGCAGGTTCGAATCCTGCCTCGGTCATGGATGTGTGTGATGTCCTCAGGTTCGTTAGGTTTAAGTAGTTCTAAGTTCTAGGGGACTGATGACCACAGCTGTTAAGTCCTATAGTGCTCAGAGCGATTTGAACTATCGGAAATCCCCCTTCCAGACGACTGTGGCTCTGGCAGTATAAATATCTAGAGCATTCTTATGGCTGTACATAATTTTTCGCATAATAGTCTCTTTTATTCCCCTTATGGTTATCGCACTTTTCCTCATCAAATCCATACCTTCCCTTTCACAGATCATTTTCTTTGCACCTGTCAGAACACACACATACTTTACAAGGCCGCTGGTCCCAGCGAATCTATTACACATCCCCTTCTAAGAATAATACTTCGCCAATAACTGAATGCTGGTGATACCACCAATATTGAGAGAAAGTATGCGATGGCAGGATGTTTCATTTGTTTTTCCTTGGACTGGTACCAATGTATCTTAGCAAGACAGACATAATTGTCTTACAAGCAACCAGCTATTAAGAAAACACGATTGCAACGGCTATGTTACTAAAATCACAAGCGGTCTTGGTTCTACAGGCACAGACAATTATCACTAACGATATCCATATTAAAAACCATACAGGTTTTATAAATCGAGGCATGGTATTGCTACCAAAAGAAGTGGCCTCCCACACAAATAGCACGACATTGACATGGTGATTGCTGGGGTGTGCATTAACAGGCCAAGAGTGCGGGTGCTGATGATGATGTTTGGTTCTGGGGTGTCCTCGGAGTCTTTCGCAACAGCATACATTAATAAAACATTCTCGGTTTTCAAGCCGCGTCAATTCGAATAAAATCCTCGAGCTTTCGATGACCATCTCCGCCATCGTCGTCAGGTGTTCACTGAATGCTGGGGCTGCTACGGTTTCTCACTTATATAGGCATGATGACGTCATCAGCAGCCAATCAGATAGACCCAATGTGAAGCACTCGCTTAAGTCGACCCGGGCAGCTAGCGGAGCTATTGCCCGTGGCAGCACTGGTGACGTCAAGTGTTGGCTCATGCATCTACATATTGGGACTCCGTTGTAAAGGAAGCGGACGAGATTCGTTTAAAGAGCAACAATTTCAACAAAGACCAGGGGTACACACTTAGCAGGGCATGTGGGCGGGTGTTGGACATCGAAAGAAAGCAAAGACAGATGCCTGATGCGGGAGCGGCAGTTTCAAACCGCCCGCCCCTGGCGCCACTTGCCGTCGCCGGTGCTGCCAAGGGCAATAGCTCCGCTAGCTGCCCGGGTCGACTTATGCGTGCGCGCCACATTGGGTCTATCTGATTGGCTGCTGATGATGTCATCATGCCTATAGAAGCGAGAAACCGTAGCAGCCCTGGATCCCTCCAAAACCCAGGCGATCATTGTAGGCAAAACCGCCCCTTCCTTCCGCCACCTTGATTTCTATCTTACCATCTATGGCCGTCCTATCGCCCTCACTCCCACCCTTAAGTACCTTGGCGTCACCCTCGACCGTCGCCTCTCCTGGACTCCCCATCTCCGGACAATCCAAGCCAAGGCACGCTCCCGCCTCAGTCTCCTCAAGCTCCTCTCCGGCCGTACGTGGGGTCTGGACCCCTCCACCATCCTCCACACCTATAAATCCCTCATCCGCCCTATCCTTTGTTATGCCCATCCGGCTTGGATCTCCGCCCCCCCCTACCTTCTACAAATCCCTCCAAATCCTTGAACGCCATGCTCTCCGCCTCGCCTATCACATCCGTCTCCCCTCCCCCAAGCGGATCCTCTACGATCTCATCCCCTTCCCCCACCTTCTCCTTTTCCTTGAAAGGATACGGATCCTGTACACCTCCCGTAAACTCGATCCTCCTCACCCGCTTGTCTCCCCGATCCTCTCACACCCCCGCCCGCTGCCGCACCTGTATTCCCACGTCCCACCCGGTCTCCATCTCTCCACCCTCCTTACCCTCTCCCGAGGTGGCTTCCGCCAGCTCCGCCTCCCTGATGATATCCTCCTCCCTTCCATTTACCCCTCCTATCAACTTTGATCCTCCCCCCCACTCCCTGTTTCCTTTCCTTTAGGCACCCTCCCTCCCTTCTCTTTCCTTTTTCCCCCATCCCCCGTCCTCCACCCCTCTTCCCCCAGGCTTCCCCTCCCCCTTCCTCCCTCCCCCACTCTCCCCTGCCCATGGCATCTCTGCTCTCCCCTCTCCCTCTCCCACTCCCCTTCCTCCTCCTCCTCTCTTGGCAGGTCCCCGGACTCGCACACGCTCAGTGAACATTTGCGCGCCGGAGGTCATCGCCATTAGTGTCTCGTGTGTGTGCCTTCGTTTGTTTAGTGTTTGTTCGCCGAAACGCCGCCACTGTTCACGTGTACCATCGCCATCATCCCTGTTTCGTGCGCCGTGTCCACTAGTGTCAGTGATGTTTTCTCGTCAGGCGTAAACGGCTCCGTGTTTTTTTTGTTTTTTGGTGTCTACATTGTTTTGCCCACCATTTTTGATTGTATTCTCTGTGTCCCCTCTATTTCTTGCTTATTGTAAATCTCAAGGCTGAAGAGCGGCGTACTCAGCTGCTGACAGCCCGCCTTGTGTAAGGTGATAAAAATTACAATAAAGAAAAAAAAAAGCAGCCCTGGCAGTCAATGAACTCCTGACGACGATGTCGGAGATGGTCATCGAAAGCTCGAGGGTTTTATTCGAATTGACGAGGCTTTAAACTGAAAACATTTTATTGTTGGCTCCGGGATGTTCAACTGCGCAGTCATCAGCGCCCGTACAAAGTCCCGATTTTTACACAGTCCATTTTGTTTCACAATTCAGTCTATCACTGTCACGAATGATTATGATGATGATGATGATGAAATAATGAGGACAACACAAGCACCCAATCCCCAGGCAGAGAAAATCCCCAACCCAGATGGGAATTCAACACGCGACCCCATGACCTAGAGAAAGCAGCACTAGCCACTAGACCACAGGCTGTGGACAGAAACTGTGGGGTGCACGTTGCTGATGTTGTAAGCTTGTAATAAAATCACCGAATTTAGAAATTGATTTGGCCAAGGAACATGGTATGAAGCCAGTATGTGCAACCCACTCATACTGCCACTGAATATCTCTCCAGTAGTTGTAATGCATTCTATCTTGATGCCATTGTAATAGGATGACCGGAACGGGTGACACGGTTGGGGTTGTAGGGTGTGGCTGGGTACAAGGAGGTGGCTGTTTTTAGCAATCTTCCTCTTTATTGTCGGTTCTTCCAGTACATTTAACCGGTAGCTCAGCCGCACCGCTCGTGTCGTGGTGGAGATGTGCTGGTGCACGCAGTCCGGGGAACGCGACGCTGCACTCGGTCAGCGGCTGCGCAGGCGGTAGGAGGTTAGCGGCACGAGGAGAATGCTAAGTTCACCGGACTTGGATACGATGTGACGTCATTATGACGTATACACGCTACATCGAAAACGATAGAAACCGTATATCGACTATTAGACATTTGTGAACTTTCGAGAGATTGTGACAGGGTAGCGCCGTGCTCTGCGCCATTCGTTTAAATGTGTTTTGCGTTCCTTGCGTTTAAATCGTGTATTGTACTGTGCGTGTGTCCTGTGCGTTGTTTTTCGTTGCTCGTCTCTAATTATGTGTTCAGCATTCGAGAGACTAATGAGAGAAAAGCTGAAAAGAGTTCAACATCGATGACGACGGGCAATTGCGTGGTTATTGTGAATCTCAAGCAGAAATTGATGTACTTCTGACCCAGCTGAAGTGCGTCGGTTATTCGTACTCGGTGAGAAGAAACACTCAGCAGCCAAAATCTTTAGATGCGTCAAGACACTAACCTTTGGTTAAGATTACATTGAGAAATCCACTGCCCCTCGTATTTCATCTCCGGTCAACGATTTTTCTTCAACAATGCGTCATATTTTTCTTTTTAAGTTCGAAATTCAATCATTCTACACACCAGTCATTACTGGACACTAAGGTACTTGTCTCTGCAGTCCGAGTGTAAAATTACTTGGAATTATGGTTGGTAAGACTATCTTGGGATGCACATATAAATTACTTAGCTAACAAACTTGCACGAGTTCTCTTTCAGCTATATAAATTAAGAAAAAAAAGTCAGCAAGAGTATGCTGCTACAATCTAATATGTACTGACAAGACCAATTCGATGAAACCATACTAAAATATTGATAATAAATAAATATTATTTTCGGCGTAAGCATTCAATACAACAATCACACAATCTAATCTGGTCGGGACATAAGAAGACTTCACTTTTTTACGAAACGTGTTGTCCGTGGTGTTTTCAAGGGCACAGTCAGGAATATTTCTATTAATATCCAGCTCTTTTATTTTGGCGAAATACATATACGCTGCCACATTGAGCTGTTATCAGAATCGAACGTGTCAAAACAAACCACTAGCTGACGACAGTTTAGAATCTCGAACGTTCGTAAAAGTCGATAGGTGTGTTAATCGACTAAGGCGTATATACGTCATAATGACCTCACATCATATCCAGGTTGGGTGAACTTAGCATCCTCCGCGGCACGAGGCCTGGCCCAGCTCGCAGATGTGGCGGCTCGTGACGACGCCGGGAGTCGCCGGTGCAGCAGCGGGCAACGCCCTCCGCCGGCCAGTCCTCGGGGACAGCTTCACTGATGGCGACGACGTGACAGCGACCGAACGCCCAATCGGTCGAACCGAATGCCGACGCCCACCTCTGATGCCCTTAAATAGTGCAGACCGCTGCTGAATCCTCCGGTTACGCGGCGGCGTGTTGATTAGAAGGTTCTCAATGAGTCGGCTAACGTAACCGCTCCACACACGGCCCACGCCTGCGTAATTGTACTAATGCTGCGTTCTGATGGCTTCTGCACACGTACACACATCCTGATGCTCGTTGCAAAACTGTATCACCTGCATAACGCACTGGCCGGCCTTCGTGCGCTGTTTGCAATGAGGCTGGCGCATCGCGTACTGAAACACACTAAATCCCAATTTCGCACCATATTTCCTAAAAGTAACTCCTTGTCCTCTACAGTATGTCAGAGGTTCCGCAATACAGGGTTATTACAAATGATTGAAGCGATTTCACAGCTCTACAATAACTTTATTATTTGAGATATTTTCACAATGCTTTGCACACACATACAAAAATTCAAAAAGTTTTTTAGGCATTCACAAATGTTCGGTATGTGCCCCTTTAGTGATTCGGCAGACATCAAGCCGATAATCAAGTTCCTCCCACACTCGGCGCAGCATGTCCCCATCAAT
The DNA here is from genome assembly GCF_023864275.1 of Schistocerca cancellata. NCBI lineage: Eukaryota > Metazoa > Arthropoda > Insecta > Orthoptera > Acrididae > Schistocerca > Schistocerca cancellata. Next base: position 49,842,288 of record NC_064627.1, read on the forward strand.
GAGTCCGAAAGCATCGTTGATGCGAGCTCGCAGTTCTGGCAGAGGAGGTTTAAACACTGAATCTTTCACATAACCCCACAGAAATAAATCGCATGGGGTTAAGTCGGGAGAGCGTGGATACCATGACATGAATTGCTGATCATGATCTCCACCACTACCGATTCATCGGTTTTCCAATCTCCTGTTTAAGAAATGCCGAACATCATGATGGAAGTGCGGTGGAGCACCATCCTGTTGAAAGCTGAAGTCAGCGCTGTCGGTCTCCAGTTGTGGCATGAGCCAATTTTCCAGCATGTCCAGATACACGTGTCCTGTAACGTTTTTTTCGCAGAAGAAAAAGGGGCCGTAAACTTTAAACCGTGAGATTGCACAAAACATGTTAACTTTTGGTGAATTGCGAATTTGCTGCACGAATGCGTGAGGATTCTCTACCGCTCAGATTCGCACATTGTGTCTGTTCACTTCACCATTAAGAAAAAATGTTGCTTCATCACTGAAAACAAGTTTCGCACTGAACGCATCCTCTCCCATGAGCTGTTGCAACCGCGCCGAAAATTCAAAGCGTTTGACTTTGTCATCGGGTGTCAGGGCTTGTAGCAATTGTAAACGGTAAGTCTTCTGCTTTAGCCTTTTCCGTAAGATTTTCCAAACCGTCGGCTGTGGTACGTTTAGTTCCCTGCTTGCTTTATTCGTCGACTTCCGCGGGCTACGCGTGAAACTTGCCCGCACGCGTTCAACTGTTCCTTCGCTCACTGCAGGCCGACCCGTTGATTTCCCCTTACAGAGGCATCCAGAAGCTTTAAACTGCGCATACCATCGCCGAATGGAGTTAGCAGTTGGTGGATCTTTGTTGAACTTCGTCCTGAAGTGTCGTTGCAATCTTATGACTGACTGATGTGAGTGCATTTCAAGCACGACATACGCTTTCTCGGCTCCTGTCGCCATTTCGTCTCACTGCGCTCTCGAGCGCTCTGGCGGCAGAAACATGAAGTGCGGTTTCAGCCGAACAAAACTTTATGAGTTTTTGTACGTATCTGTAGTGTGTCGTGACCATATGTCAATGAATGGAGCTACAGTGAATTTATGAAATCGCTTCAATCATTTGTAATAGCCCTGTATATCCACTGGGCTATAAGCGATGATTGACTGAGAATGATCACCTACAGTAGATGATATGCTATGCGACGAATCACTTTAAAAAAAAAAGATGCAATGCTCGAATGAGGTCATAAGAAACATACACTGGCTTTTCAGATCTATAGTGTTAAGCTTTCTGGCAGAAACGCTGTCTGCGATTTGGAATCAAGTCTTTCCGTTCAACCACACACCAGAGTTGGATCCTACAGAGATGTCTTTTAATGATTATAATCACTAGTGAATCATATTCATGGCACTCTCATATCTCGAAACGAGTCATCTTTTTCGAACCTATCTGCTAAGTCCGGGCCACCACTGCACCACAGATACAGTGCTCAGAGAGATGGTTAAAGTTGCGTCAACATGATAGTACACACGCACTGTGGGCATCACAAAAGATGGCACAATAGAAAAGTAATTCCAGAAGTACTGCCGAGCATGGAATAAGACACTTAAACAGCCAGAAATTTGCAGTTCAACTCGACTCCTCTCCGATTTCCAAAGGTCTTACATGTCCGGAAGAGTCACGCTCATTTGTAAAAGGTCGATCTACTCTTTCAGACAAGGAGTGGGTTTCTCAGAGCCAAAATTCACACTAGGTAAACAAGCAACAAGGCGGCTTAATTCCTCGGCCACAAATCAGATACCATGCGCGTCTATATCACCGCATGGCAAATACACGGGTGCCCAAAATTAAAGCAACAAACGGAAATTTTCAAGGTTGCGTTAGCTTTGCCAAAAAAAAAAACAATATAAACAGATAACAGTAAGTAGAAAAAACGTGAAGAATGCAGAAGGTAGCCATCTGCAACATGCGTAGCGGTAGACAAAAATGTTCTTCATTTTTTTCTAACTTAATGGATTTGCACTCACATTCTGACAACTGGTTAATGCACTCAGCCTGGGGTGTGACCACCTCTGGAATCAATACAGGCCTCACAACGACGGGACATGCTGTGAATGATGTCATCAATCTCATGTTTACGCAATAATGCCCGTTCTTCCTGCAGAGCTGCTTGCAAGTCTTCGAGAGTGGTTGGTGGGTGCTGACGTGTTGTAACCCATCTCGCTACTGCATCCCAGATATACTCCTTGAGACTCAAATTGAGAGAGTGAGCAGGCCACGCCAAGTGTGCAATACCTTCTGTTTCCAAAAAAACATCAAGTTGGTCGAGCATTATCGTCCTTCACTAAGACGTCTAGGCCTACAGCACCTCGCAACTACCACGCGTGATGGATCCTTCTTGAGATCGGTGTCTTTCCACAATGTTTGGGTCCCGAAATCGTGTTCCACGTGCCCTCCAGATGCGAATCTGTCGAGATTCACTCTCCAGGCCAAATCGGACTTCATCTGTGAAAAGAGTAGTGGCCCACAGTTGGATCGTCCAAGTGGCATGTTGACAGCTCCACTCTAGACGTTCCCTTCTGTGAAGACACGCAAGAGGTAAGGAGACAGCAGGTCTCCAACAATAAAGGCCACTCTGCTGGGGCCTTCTGTACACCTTTGCCTCGATACAACACGTCCAAGGAATGCTGTGAGGTCAGATGCCAGTTGCAGTGCAGTACTAAGGTGGTACTGTCGCACCCTTGCAGCCAAATGACTGTCACCTCCTTCTGACGTCACACGTGGTCAGCCTTGTCCTGGTCTCCAGCGTACAGTTTTGGTCTCTATAAAGTGTCGCCTCATCTGAGAAACAACAGAACGATAGACATTAAGCCACTGGGCCACATCAGTTTACAACTCTCCAGCTTCCATTCTTCCTATGGTCCTCCATAGCAGAGAGTCTGGTAAGCGTCTTCTCTGTGCCATACTGCAGCGTCTGTGACTGTGGATGTGGGACTACCCTGCAAGCATTACTCCGCTTGACAGATTCCCTGACGTCATTGTTGGCGTGGTTGTCCGTCGATCGGAATGCCATGTTCCGTCCGGAACGAGATCTGTTGACATTTTGTATGATTATATCGTGAATTAGACACAGAATGGGGAAACAGCAGTTTGTTGCTTTAATTTTGGACACCAATTACATCAATCCCGTAAGACGTGAGTGAGCTCTACACTACAAAGCCGCTGTACAGACACAAACTTCCCAATTCCCGAAGCCAGTATGTGTGGCCACAAATTCTAAACACAGGACCCTCTTGACGCCGAGAGAGGACGACGTCGCTGCAAAAGAACCACTGGCCACAGCTCACTACTCCCTGTGAAACGTCCCCTTAGAAAAATTATTGAATTACTGTGCTGATAAACCTCTTACATTATTTGATTTTCAAACAGCTGAGCGGAACTGAACGTACTCAGACATTTCGCTCTTTACCTATTCTGATCAACACTAAACTGACACACAATATTTTTTAGCGCAACGTAATCTGACTTTCAATAATCCCTACCAAAGAATGACCCTGACTAACATTTCACAAATCACTTACCTCACAAAAATATTCGTTACTCAAGCTACTGCAATACAGGGAGCGCCACTACTGCCAGCTAAATAAAACATTCAAACTACTGAAGGCACTAACTACTGATAGGCATAGTTAGCAAATAAAAGATTTTGATAGAGAAAAAACAATGTATTTACCTTAATATTGTTCAAAAGTCATATTATATATATATATATATATATATATATATATATATATATATATATATATATATATATATATACTCCTGGAAATGGAAAAAAGAACACATTGACACCGGTGTGTCAGACCCACCATACTTGCTCCGGACACTGCGAGAGGGCTGTACAAGCAATGATCACACGCACGGCACAGCGGACACACCAGGAACCGCGGTGTTGGCCGTCGAATGGCGCTAGCTGCGCAGCATTTGTGCACCGCCGCCGTCAGTGTCAGCCAGTTTGCCGTGGCATACGGAGCTCCATCGCAGTCTTTAACACTGGTAGCGTGCCGCGACAGCGTGGACGTGAACCGTATGTGCAGTTGACGGACTTTGAGCGAGGGCGTATAGTGGGCATGCGGGAGGCCGGGTGGACGTACCGCCGAATTGCTCAACACGTGGGGCGTGAGGTCTCCACAGTACATCGATGTTGTCGCCAGTGGTCGGCGGAAGGTGCACGTGCCCGTCGACCTGGGACCGGACCGCGGCGACGCACGGATGCACGCCAAGACCGTAGGATCCTACGCAGTGCCGTAGGGGACCGCACCGCCACTTCCCAGCAAATTAGGGACACTGTTGCTCCTGGGGTATCGGCGAGGACCATTCGCAACCGTCTCCATGAAGCTGGGCTACGGTCCCGCACACCGTTAGGCCGTCTTCCGCTCACGCCCCAACATCGTGCAGCCCGCCTCCAGTGGTGTCGCGACAGGCGTGAATGGAGGGACGAATGGAGACGTGTCGTCTTCAGCGATGAGAGTCGCTTCTGCCTTGGTGCCAATGATGGTCGTATGCGTGTTTGGCGCCGTGCAGGTGAGCGCCACAATCAGGACTGCATACGACCGAGGCACACAGGGCCAACACCCGGCATCATGGTGTGGGGAGCGATCTCCTACACTGGCCGTACACCACTGGTGATCGTCGAGGGGACACTGAATAGTGCACGGTACATCCAAACCGTCATCGAACCCATCGTTCTACCATTCCTAGACCGGCAAGGGAACGTGCTGTTCCAACAGGACAATGCACGTCCGCATGTATCCCGTGCCACCCAACGTGCTCTAGAAGTTGTAAGTCTACTACCCTGGCCAGCAAGATCTCCGGATCTGTCCCCCATTGAGCATGTTTGGGACTGGATGAAGCGTCGTCTCACGCGGTCTGCACGTCCAGCACGAACGCTGGTCCAACTGAGGTGCCAGGTGGAAATGGCATGGCAAGCCGTTCCACAGGACTACATCCAGCATCTCTACGATCGTCTCCATGGGAGAATAGCAGCCTGCATTGCTGCGAAAGGTGGATATACACTGTACTAGTGCCGACATTGTGCATGATCTGTTGCCTGTGTCTATGTGCCTGTGGTTCTGTGAGTGTGATCATGTGATGTATCTGACCCCAGGAATGTGTCAATAAAGTTTCCCCTTCCTGGGACAATGAATTCACGGTGTTCTTATTTCAATTTCCAGAAGTATATATATATATATATATATATATATATATATATATATATATATATATATATATATATATCAGTTCATGACATCCAGTCTTACAAATTTACTGTCTCTGTCCAGATCATCCACTCTCAAAATTCCGCCATCTCTCTCCCCACATCCACCACTGCTGGCGGCTCACCTCCAACTGCGCAACGCTACGCGCTGGTAACATCCAGCTGCCCAACACTACAATAGCGAACAACAATGCAAACCAGCCACAGACTGCACACAGCACAGCCAGTGATTTTCATACAGAGCGCTACGTGGCGTTATCAATAAAAAAACCTAAACAGCCTACTTACACCTGCAGCAACGCCTCCCTTCCACAGTTTTGACGCCACCATCACACCCCCTAGATAAACAGCGCACTCCTTACTGCAGCTGTGAATTCATGGAGACAAGACGGGCAGTTTGTAAACGGAAAGGGAGTGGACACGGCTCAACAGCCCCCCCCCCTTCCCCCACCAGCACTAGAAAATGGGGGATCGGGCTGTGCCCCCCACTTTTTTTTTTTTTTTTTTTTTTTTTTTTTTTCCCGAACTAACTAATTCTCCTTGACTTGGCTTACGTGAACCTGCAACAACTACTTGTGCGGAGATTCCGCAAAAGAAGATTAACGAGATCTAATTTCTGCACAATCTGACAGGGGCTGAGGAACTGCAGGGCAAATTTGCTAGTGTAACCAGCCTCCCCTTTTAAAGCGATTTTGAAGTTCCACACAGAAACTTTGTCCCCTACTCTACCTTACGATCTCGACCGCAACGCCTCACCAACCTCTGACGGGAGTACTCGATGTTGCATCTCGCCCTCCTCCAGTTCCACTGAATAATTACTAGATTAAATTGCTCTGGAAAAGGTCATTAATAGACCATACGTTAGCTAAAGGGGAATTACCCTGATAAGCAAAAATAAGTGAGGCCGAGGAGGCCTTTCGAGACTCATATTGGGATGTACTGAACGTGAAATTGAGCCAGTCTATGGAAAGATACCGCTTCCTTTGACAACTCCCATGGAAAACTATCAGTGCTGCCTTCAAATTACGGTTGACTCGCTCAGCAAAGAAGGATTGCGTATAGTACAGAGTGGCTGTGAAGTGGTTAGTGGCATTCTCAAAATAAAACCTTTTAAACACTTTGGAAGTGAAAGCTGGAGCATTATCATTCATAAGAGGCCTAGGTGGTTCAAAGGTGAAAAAAATACTTAGAAGGTGGCGGATGGTCAAAGGAGCTGTGACCCCTCTGCACAGAATCAGCCAGCAGAAAAGGGAAAAGCCACCAAGATGTGCCTATTGCCAGCACGAGTATGAGGGAGGACCCCTATAAAAAGTTTCTCCATAGGACAATCCTCCTTAGCCGCCTGCAAAAGACCACCTACGCCATTTGCAATTAGACTCCGCTCTCTTGCAGCTTTCACACTCCCCATCAATCTCCATATATCCTTATAAAGAGTAGGCCAAGTAACATGTTCCTTAACCTTAGCAATTGTTTTACAAATACCCAAGTGGCCACCCACCATAGTATCGTGAAAGTAGCGCAGTGCAGGACCAACAAGTTCTATGGACAAACAAATCTTATGTTCGCATTCGCCATGGCGAGTATAACAAAGTAAGCCTTTGTGCAACCTGTTTCCCTTCTGATAACCTTCGTTTGATCCTAGTAATTCTAGGGTTCAGATCTTGCTATCCCTTCATATAGGGATCTTGCTATCCCTTCATATAGGGATCTCGTAAACACCCCTGTTGCCCAATCCTCGGATGACCTCCCTCCTGCTGCTGGTGATCCAGGACCTAGCCTTCGAACATGTCTGTCAGGACCCCCAGTAAGCCTGACCTTAAAACAAAAGGTGGAAATCCGAATCGCCCAGCGCGCTGTTCCCCCAGTCTTCCAGGGACGTGGCAGAATCCAGTCAGGGCCTTGTTATCCGTTTCTAGAAGAAATTCCCTATGCTCAAGATAAAACCTAAATGACTCGAGGGCAAAGAGGACTGCCAATGCTTCCCATTCATAAACGGAATGTTTCAGGGGTAACAACTTCCTAGAAGCGTAGGCTATGGAATGCCACTACCAGTTTCGTTCTTGCAAAAGAACGGCTGCTATTCCACATGTAGAAGCATCCATTTGGACAACAAATTGGCGCTCAAAATCGGTGATAGCCAAAACAGGGGGATTACTAAGGTTCTCTTTAACTGCCTCAAAGGCTGCCTGATGACTCTCGTGCCACTGGAGAACAACTCCTTTCTTACAAAGGTCATTAAGGAGCCCACCTAACTGATAAAAATTTGGAGTAAACCTAAGAAAAGAAATTGCCATGCCAATGAAACGTTGTCACAGCCTTCTTATTCTTGGACGCAGGGAATCTACGTGAATTCCTGGCGCGATCTTGATCGATCCAAATCCGTTGGCAGAAACTAAATGGCCAAAAAATGATATCTGCCGACGCGCCAATGTTATTTTGGGTGGTTTGATGGTCAACCCTGCCTCCCCAAAATGCTTCAGAATCGCCTCCAGATGTTTGAAATGATCAGCGAAGGTGACACTATAAACATTGTAGCGATAGTTATATGCACATTTAAATACAAATCACCCAAGACACAATCTAAAAGGCGGGACGAAACACCTGCCCTACTGGACAAGCCAAAAGGAACCCTGTTGAACTCATTTAAGTTCTGGTCTGTACAGAAGGCATATGTTTAGAGTCCTCAGATAAAGGGATTTGATAATATGCCGGATTCAGATCAAGAATCGTAAAGTTGGCCCCAGCAAACCACGAAAACGATCATGTAAATCGGGCCAAGGTATAGATTCTAAAATAACCTTTTGGTTAACTATTCTATAGTCAACCACTGGACGGAACTCCCCACTTTTGGTTTTAGGCACTAAACCATGGGCGGTGTATAAAGTAATCACGTAAGATGCCACCAATCGAGGAACTTAAGTTCTTTATATTCAGAGGGGACAGCCTATATTGAGCTTGCTGAACTGGCACCTCATCAGTAAGTATGATCTTATATTGAATCTTATTCGTTACGCCCATCTTGTCAGTTAGGACCTACTGAAAACGACTAAGAAGTTGTAAGAATTGACTGGCTTCGTGAGAATTTAAGTGACTGACATAAAATTTTGCAGAGGGGCACAACACACTACAAACTTTCCCTATGATAGGAGCGGATGGCAAACTTCTCAATCGGGAGGACGAGCACGAGGAAATTAGTTTACAGATAGCCCGGAATTCCAAAACCCAAAGCGGGCAAATAGGCTCTTGGTTAATACTACTAACAGTAGGCTACCAATATCTTCGAATGCCTACCCTCTTTTCTCGTACTTTAAAGTAGCAAAAATAATCTTTATTTTATTTCGTTCTTTCATTTATAATTTCTTTTCTTTCTGGGACCCAAACTCATTTTGGGTGATGTTTGGTTTGTGCAGCGCTCGACTGTGCGGTCATCAGCTCCGTGACGCTATCTTGCTTCGTTTTAGTAAAAGAACCCGTGGCGAAATGTGCATTTCTTCTTTGAAGGTTCTCTACTTCTATCATTTCAAAATGGTTCAAATGGCTCTGAGCACTATTCGACTTAACTTCTGAGGTCATCAGTCGCCTAGAACTTAGAACTAATTAAACCTAACTAACCTAAGGACATCACACACGTCCATGCCCGAGGCAGGATTCGAATCTGCGACCGTAGCGGTCGCTCGGTTCCAGACTGTAGCGCCTAGAACCGCACGGCCACTCCAGCCGGCCTTCTATCAGTCCTCCCTGTTAAGGATCCCAGATATACAAGTAGCGGTGGAACGAGGGTTTTTTAAACTGCTTTTTTTTGTATGTGGACTACACTACCTAAGAATACTTTTAGTGAATATCCCCCTGACGTTGCCTTACCTGTAATTAGTTTTATATGGTCGTTTCACTTTAAATCGCTCCATATGTGTACTCTCAGAACGCAGTAAATGTGAATGTTTCCATAGATTGTTAGGCAACCGTGTAATCAAACAATGAGGGATCTTTCCGTCTATTTATTCACATAACGATATATTTCCTTATGTTCATGGTCAACTCCCAACTACTGAAGCTTCCGGCGTTACCCACAAGGTTCCTTATATGCAATGTTGGCAGCAATGTTCCTATAACACTCCCCTTGGGGTATAACGTAAGCTGCTTTGACATCAGGAGTACTTTCTGCGCTGAGAATGAAGTACTGTGTTCTATTTTTTAGCAATTCTTCACTCCAACAACATAGCTGGTCTAATAGTTTGTACGCTCGTATTTTGTTCATGTGTTAACATATCGTAATTGCATAGGGCACATACCTTTCCTCAAGTGGACTTCTGTGTTACGGATAATATTAGATTTTGGAGATGAAAATGTAAAAAAGTTGTCGTTTACTAAAGGCTCATGGCATCATATTTGAGGGAGGGGGACCACATTAGCAGCCGCTTTCCAAGTCGGGAAGCAAGAAGGAGAACCACACACTTTGCAGAACGTTTTACTACGTTCGGACATTCTGGGCAACGGCCACAGACGGCTAATTTTCTCAAACGAGAAGCATCAAAATCCTTGGATAGTTGAAATGCCTTAGTAAGTCAGTTGTCGACAGTGAATCAAAATTTGAAAACAACAGAAACATTAATAAATATATTACTAGAGAGAGAAATGAGTGACACCATCATTCGCTCCGCGTTAGTACGGCACAGAAAGGTGTGAGGTATTCAGCCGTAAAAGTGTTTGATCACCTACCCTCTGACTTGAAGAATTCAGTGGATAATAATACACAAATTGAAAACATACCTCCTTGACAACACCTTTTACTAAATAAAAGAATTTCTGAATGTGTAGTAACATGATTTTGTGTGTGTGTGTGTGTGTGTGTGTGTGTGTGTGTGTGTTTTAAAGGCAAAAAGAGAGAGGTATTGAGCTAGTTGAGGACTTCCTATCAAGTCGGCAGATGGACTTATTCTTTCGAATATGTTGAGCGCTTCACACATGGCTCCTATTATGCTGATTTTGCCTTCGTTCAGCTGCTTTCCGACACGATTGTCGACCAGAGGCGGATCTTTCCAATCCCTCACAACTTAACTCGGCACATAGCTATCTAAAGCGTAGTGTACAGTAATACCTTGAAATTCTTCCACTAATGCACAACACTGGCAGTGCTGCAAGATAACCTGAAATCTGTTTCTTGTCGCTTTTGTTAAGTGGAAATACATTCTTGCCTTTCTTTATATTCATGTTATAAACGCATTTATTTATGCTTAACAGCGTCACGATCACTGATTCCCTGAGCTGCTCTGAGTCGTCAATTTCGGGCCTGTTGTGACCAGGAGATCTACTATGTTACACTTTGTGATCAAAAGTATCCGGACACCTCCAAAAACATACGTTTTCCATATTAGGTGCATTGTGCTGCCACTTACTGCCAGGTACTCCATATCGCCGACTTCAGTAGTCTTTAGACATCGTCAGAGAGCAGAACGGGGCGCTCCGCGGAACTCACAAACTTCGTACGTGGTCAGGTGATTGGGTGTCACTTGTGTCATACGTCTGTACGTGAGATTTCCACACTCCCAAACATCCCTAGGTCCACTGTTTCCGATTTCATAGTAAAGTGAAAACTGAAGGGACACATACAGCGTACAGGCCGACCTCGTCTGTTGACTGACAGAGACCGCCGACTGTTGAAGAAGATCGTAATGTGTAATAGGTAGACATCTATCCAGACCATCACACAGGAATTCCAAACTGCATCAGGATCCACTTCAAGTACTATGACATTTAGACGGGAGGTGAGAAAACTTGGATTTCATAGTCGAGCGGTTGCTTATAAGCCACACATCACACCGGTAAACGCCAAATTACGCCTCGCTTGGTTAAGGAGCGTAAACACTGAAAGAAAACATTGTGTGGAGTGACGGATCACGGTATGCAATGTGGCGATCCGATGGCAGAGTTTGGGTATGGCGAGTGCCCAATGAACGTCAGCTGCCAGCGTGTGTAGGGCCCAATAGTAAAATTCAGAGGCGGTGGTGTTACGGTGTGGTCGTGTTTTTCATGGAAGGGCCTTGCACCCCTTGTTATTTTGCGTGGCATTATCAAGACACAGGACTACATTGATGTTTTAAGTACCATCTTGCTTCCCACTGTTGAACAGCAATTCGGAGATGGCGACTGCATCTCTCAACACGATCGAGCACCTGTTCATAATGCACGGCGGAGTGCTTACACGGCAATAACATCCCTGTTATGTACTGGCCTGCACAGAGTCCTGATATGAATCCTATAGAACACCTTTGGGATGTTTTGGAGCGCCGACTTCGTGCCAGGCCTCACCGACCGACATCGATACCTCTTCTCAGTGCAGCACTCCGTGAAGAAGGGGCTGCCATTCCTCAAGAAACGTTCCAGCACCTGATCGAACGTAAGCCTGCGAGAGTGGAAGCTGTCATCAAGGCTAAGGGTAGGGCAAACCCATATTGAATTCCTGCTTTACCGATGGAGGGCGCCACGAACTTGTAGGTCATTTTCAGCCAGGTGTCCGGATACTTTTGATCACATAGTGTATTTTCATGAATAGGTTCTCTGATTTGATTGGGTGCATAACAACACGTGAACAGCAAATAAAATACTATTTTGGATGCAGAAGAGCGATGTTTACCTTCATAACACTGTATGTTTTACAGACAGGTGATTGGACATATTTGTAACCTATGTAACGTAAGTTGGCATGTGTCTGGGTTCTGTTCTGAAATATATGTTTCGTTTAACCTACAATCACTAAAATGTAATTGAGCCAATACTTTTTGGTACGATTGTATGCTCATCCATTCTTAAGTAATTGATGTACGACTTGACGTCCTCCACTATAAGCTCACGTAACAAGTTTTGTTGAATGCCTTTATCGTGTCGTCGTAAAACCCACGTACGGTTCCTTTTTTTCCCCGCTTCTCTTCAGCGTGCGCACACAGTGCAATTGTGGTACATGCGACTGCTGTGGTTAATAACAAGTTGTTGTTCTCAGCCATGTTGAACTTTGACGAAAAATATGATGACAGTGTAATACCCCTTTTTAGCGCCACGTCAAAGATCTTTGTCAAATATATTTGACGAATATGTGATCACAAATTTGATCAAAATTTTGACAAAGAAATTTGATAGTGGCCTTAGGGATAGCAAAGAAACAATGAGAAAATTTATTATGCTCGTACAACCCCAATTAAAAGGGTCCAGGATAAATGAAAAGTTGAAAGCCAGTACATAGTTGAGAGTCTGGACACTAAACAACCAAAAGAACATCTGAATCGAAACAGCCATAAGTTTAAGTGAATAATACATACATTTACGTACGTATATAGCCACAAATCAATGCTGTGAAACGCAACGCCCACGCAGTACTATTGTTAAATAACTCTGTTAGTCGAACTTATATTATTGTGCCGCTCATTAATCCACTCATCGTATTCCACAGATCCCGTCAAGAGGAGAACCTTTATGATGGTGGAACGAGTCAAGGAATACATTAACAAAAGACAAGCACATAGTAGAAACTTAATCTCTATACTTTATTAACAATACGCTGTTAACAATGTACTACTATTTGTGCTTATATCAGCTAAATTGAAGCTATATTCTGTTCATCTTAAGAAAAAAACTGATATAAACAAACACAAACGCAGTGATTGGTCGGAAGCCATAGCACACATATTTACTGGTGTTGTTACGCTCTTGGAAGTAGGTAATAATAGTAATAATAATAATACTTCGTTCAACATCGAATGATCCATTGCATATGTATAAAAACAGGTTACAATTCTTGATAGAAAGTGCAATAATACATTCTTCTGATACGTCATTAACAAAATGATTAAATTACAAATAAAATAGTTCGCTTAACACTACTTACGTATTTTTTCGAACCACTTCTTATTCTGCAAATAAGTATGGTATTCTTCTAATGGGTAAAATGGATTTTGTAACAGTAATTTGTTTAGCTGAAATTTAAACTTCATCGTGGGTGGTGGGGTCATTACTTTACTGGGCAGCACATTGGTTAACTTTGAACTTGCATATTGTGGACTCTTTTCATAGAGTGCTGTTCTGTGGCTGCTGATGCAAAATTTTTCTTTATTTCTGGTATTGTACTGATACAAATCGGAACAAATACTGGCCTGCACTCTTTTAACAAGCAATATAGCTTTTAGAATTTACGTGTTTACTACGGTTAGTACACCAGTTTTTGGAAACAAACCACGGCATGATTCCGTATATTTTGCTCCACAGATGATTCTTATAGCCCTTTCTTGAAGTAGCAATAGCATTTAGATTTGCTTTGGTTGTTGCTCCCCAAATTTCTATTCCGTAATGCAGATGAGAGGAAAATAGAGCAGGTTCTACTTATGTATTAGATACCTTATTGCCAAGTTACTTTAAATGAAACCCTAAGATATTTTATTGTATTAACAGCCATCAATATTTTTCTTAATCACGCTTTATCTACGTAGCTTTTATTTCAAAAACTTTGTAGTCCCAGCCTCTGCAGCGTTGTGGTCTGATTGTCGCGCTGCGAATACGCAGTATGAATGAAAATGGCTGAGGCTTCTTCCTGCTCCGTAGTGAGAAACGGTTGTGGAACACGGTTAAAAAGTGCAGACAAATCAATTGTTCTTAATGTTTCTCATAAATTTACAGAAAAATCGGCTTTGAGGTACTGTATTTGATATATCTGAAATACAAATACACTATGTATGTTTAGTGGAGTCGGTAGGGTAGTAGATTGATGGTGCAATTCATGGATGGCAGGTTCAAGTCTCACCTTGATCGTTCTTTTTATTATCTACATCTCGTAATTGTAAAATTCATCGTAATTTTTTATCAATAATGCACGTCTTCTCGTTTCTAATTACGTATTGCACGCGAAATTCCTGTTTTCATTTGAAATATAAATTCTTAATCATCAATATTTTATGAAAGATTGTTAATAAAGGTTGCTTAAATTAAGAAAACATAACAATTTAATTTTTAGGAGAAAATGAAAAAACCAAATACTCTTTATTTGACATCTTCAACTTTTATAGTCCTGTCTTCCTCAGTAGCGTGTATATTAATAATTTTTACTTATGGACCGTCTGACAGCAACTGAATACAACACAATTTTAGTGCCATACGCGTTTCGCCTTTATTTTTTGCAAGCATCATCAGTGGCCTGGAATATGTACATATTATTTACATTTTTGTCATTGTGCCTATAGGTTATAAACAGTTCTGGTGGTTGGTATTTCCTATTAAGTAGTAATGTTTTTAACTGTACTTACAGGTTGCGTGGACAATTTCCTACATATTACGCTCCTGTTGCATTTTTGGTGTTGTTCTTAATTGGCGTTCGTAAGAAAAAGAACAACACCAAAAATGCAACAGGAGCGTAATATGTAGGAAATTGTCCACGCAACCTGTAAGTACAGTTCAAAACATTACTACTTAATAGGAAATACCAACCACCAGAACTACCGAGCGAGGAGGCGCAGTGGTTAGCACACTGGACTCGCATTCGGGAGGACGACGGTTCAATCCCGTCTCCGGCCATCCTGATTTAGGTTTTCCGTGATTTCCCTAAATCGTTTCAGGCAAATGCCGGGATGGTTCCTTTGAAAGGGCACGGCCGATTTCCTTCCCAATCCTTCCCTACCCCGAGCTTGCGCTCCGTCTCTAATGACCTCGTTGTCGACGGGACGTTAAACACTAACCACCACCAACCACCAGAACTGTTTGTAACCTATAGACACAATGACAAAAATGTAAATAAAATAGCTAACATATGTACATATTCCAGGCCACTGATGATGCCTTGCAGAAAATAAAGGCGAAACGCGTATGGCACTAAAACTGTGTTTTATTCAGTTGCTGTCAGACGGTCCATAAGTAAAAATTATTAATATACTCTTTATTTGAACTATATCCATTGTTTTATAGCACAGATGTAGTCTCAGACGAACCAGAATGCTAAGTGTCGTAGAAACATGAAAAACCATTATTTTCAAACCATTTTTACATTTGCCACGGTGCCATTACAATATGAACCCAAATGATCTGGAACCAAGTTAAGGGATTTGTCGCGAGAAATAACAAGACTGTCAAGCTACCAGACGTACTGGAACTAACGCACGCAACTTTTTCACACGGCACTGCCGAACGCAGGCGCGATGTAGAATGGCACGTCGTAAAAGAAGCCTGGTTGGCTTCGCAGATTCTGTCTTGATCGATTCGTCATCACCGTAGCAAATGACAGTTCCAGAACTGAAACGTTCTTCTCGGATTCGGATAAGGAAGGAGCTAAGAGATTGCCAGACGACTGATTGTAATTAACACCTTCAGTGGCTTCAGTATTCAACAATACGGTGAAATCCCTGCAGTATGATTTTGCACCACACATAGTTCGCTCAGAAGGATTACCCTGTGTTTAAGTTCATCACCTTTGTTTGTAACTAGAATACTATGTTAGCTGAGAACGGGAGCGTTTTATGCCCTTCGTCTCCTAAGAAGCGTGCGGTAGTGCTGGAGTTTTGCCGAATATTACTTCATTCTCTTTACAAAATTAAATGTTTTTCGAGCTATATTCTTTCTCTGCTCTTATTTTTTTTTATGTCTGCACTGCAACTGCTCACACCATTGCAGGTTAGTTGGAGGAACTGACTGGCCAGTGCTGTCCAAGTTAAATGCTCCGGTAAAGCTGTTGTCCCGCATTATCGCTCAGTCTGTGTGCTCGTAACACAGCATAAAACATATTCTTATGATCGTACTTGTCTGTACTGGGAACAGCTTGGTTTCCGCTCCATTTCGAACGAAATCCAATGAGATTGAAGCAAACGCGGAAGAATACATGGTGTAATGTTTACATCATGTTTATTCTTCGGTGAACACAGAGTAATTGCCAACGGAAATTTTCTGTCATTGAATATACGGTAGATAATCACGTAATTTGCAGAAAGCGTAAAGAGCTAATAATTTTCTTGTAGCGTTTCCAAATTTCTTGCATTATTTTAGGTGACAGTTTGTGGAATGACTTTACATCTGAGCCCTAGACATTGGGGCTAAGCTCCTGTGGATTCAATACACAGCATTTTAGGAAAAAAAGTCTCTTGTAGACAAAAAAAGCCAACCAGTGGCAAATAAAGGTTTATTGGAACACTTGACTTAGGTTTCGACAGTTCTAAAATTATCTACTTCAGAAGCTATGATGATGATGAGAACCATACTTCTTTACAGAGCGTAGGGGAGCGAATACTGGGTCTTAAAAATTACATTAGTTGTAACAAAAACATTTTAAACAAAACAAAAAGTAACAATTATAGACAAAAATATTAGGATAATTGTACTCTCTTGTTACATAACATGCTGATAAAGTACACTGAATAATGCCAAACCGCCCTTGTCATATGAGACATTCATCTGACGAACACAAATAATTACAAGTCATGACTTAAGACTCTAGCAACATAGTATTTCAGTTGTGACAGTTAAATGCCTATGTAGTGGCCGTTTAATATAAGGTTCCTGTCGAAGTAAAAGTCGACTTACATACAGTAAAACACAATGATGACATCTATATAATAACAAAATTCATATGGAAAATAGCAAAAATCATCTCCTCAAGTTTACAGGCTCTAGTGCTAAGGAAAGCTACAGGCAGAGGGCGGTAAATGTGTGCGCATAGGAAATACAGCTTGACTGCATTGAGTAGCTCACGTAAACTAAAATAGAAAAGAAAGTCGTGTTTTATGTAACGCCACTGTTAATCTAAAACGATATAAAAGTAAACAGATAAAAAAAGTGCTTTTAAAAATGTAATCAGAAAACATTCTTATAACAGTAAGACAGTAACGATATTTCGCTGTGTATGTAGTAAAAAAATGGTTCAAATGTCTCTGAGCACAACGGCACTTAACATCTGAGGTCGTCAGTCCCCTAGACTACGTAAACCTAACTAATCTGACGTCACACACATCCATGCCCGAGGCAGGATTCGAACCTGTGACCGTAGCGGCCTCGCGGTTCCAGACTGAATCGCCTAGAACCGCTCCGTCACAGCAGCCGGCGTGTATGTAGTAAAATGTGTTATTAGAAGTAGTAAATTCTGCAAAGAAGGAGGAGGCAGAGACGTGCAACAAAATTTATTAATACCTGAGTATCAAAACGGAATAAATTCCATTGGTATTAAAGAAGTTTTCTAACAGTAGCTTATAAGAGAGTAACATTGCAATGTCGTTTCGCAGTGCATGTTGTAATAACTAATAAACACAGTGAGGAATGGGGGAGGGGACCATGAACTAAAATTTGTTAAAAGCTAATTGCTAAAATGAGGAAACTTCAGCTTAGCATAGAAGAAGTTTACGATCATCAGATGAAGCAGGACAACCAACAAATTCCTTAATTCTGATTAGGCTCAAAACGGTACAAGAATGTATCTAAAGGCGGGGAACACGCTACATACTCGTTAAAATTGTCATACAAATGAAAAACGGTTTAAATTGTTGCACAAAACGGTTTAAATTGTTGCACAGAGGAAGTGCTTGGAGGAAAACAACCTGCTCGCCGAAACTAGCGAGACCGTTAACTGCATGCTATGCGGCCGTGAAATGCGGTTTAAAGCCGTCAAGGAATTTCTTAGCTGCAACTAAGCATTCAAGATATTGACAGCTCTTTTACAGTGAATGTTTGAATATTTCACGTTCTTCTAACAAATCTAATTTCCAGCCTTTTACCTCTTTACGCAGAGTTACTTTTTCTTCCAGTTTCCTTTGAGAATGATCAGAAATAGCTTGTGCTTTGGAGTAGAGGAGCCATATATATTGCCATCTTTCTTTCCCAGCAGATGCTTTTTATGCCTGACTTTAATAGCCCTCCCAGTCTGCCCTATATAAGAACTAGGATAACTATTACACGCCATTTTGTAGATGCCTTCAGCTTTTAGCGTGTGCACTAAAGTATTCTTCAAATTGTTGTTGGCGGAGAAATAAACCTTTCAGCCGTATTTTCTTTTCTTTTATTTTGTCAAAAGATAGCCAATCCTGTGAGACATATTGCCTAAAAATGATAGAGAACTAAACTTGCCCTTTTCCTTTATTAAGCTTTTGTTTGTTGTCTCTAAAGGTGTAAATGTTTGTGTCGTTTTATCGTTTTATTACTAAGAATCTGGCCGATTGCACTCTATTCGTATGTATTAATGCTTGCAATAAATTTAACCACATTAATTTCTTTCTGTAAACTGTCGGTGGAAAGTGGCGTTCTTAGCGCGCGATTTATTGCGGGACGGGAAAACGCTATTTTGTGAGCCCGTGGTTGAAGGAAGTGTGCTGGAATAATATTGTCTGAGCAGGTTGGTTTATTCTCGATAGACATTTTTTCATCAACAAAAATTTTTCAGCGTTCTCATTTTGAACTTCTTTTCGACAGCCGTCATATCATCTAGACGGAGATCGGGAAGAACTTGTCTCGAAATAGGGAAACAATACAGCTGACGCTTCTGTTTCAAGTCGCAAAAAATAGCTTTAGACGAACAGTGGTATATCATGATACGGAAACTGTGCGGTGACCATTGAGCGACATAAGCTGTGCGTTGAAAGATCATTTGCAGTAATATCATTCAAGACGTACGTAAACAGAGTCATCGTCAATATTTCCCGCCAACTCAACAGTGTACACAATAAAGAAGATGCGTGGACTCGAATGTACAAAGGCTCTGGAGGCTACCCTCGAAACACTGGGTCCTGACATTGAAGTGACACGTCTAGAGATGACGACATCATCCGGAAGCCTCAGATACCTGGCTCACTCTCTCACAAATGAAGGATCGCGTGTGACGTTACTCGAGGGCATGGACAACGCTGTCCGTAGGATAATACAGTTTTACGTAGATGTACAACAACTTTCGAGGAACTTTGTGGTCGGTTTCCTTATTGCTTTCGCAGATAACCGCTTTACTTTTCCGGTGTAACACGTTTCGCCCATAAGGAGAATCTAGTGTCAGCGCCGGCGCCTGCCAGAGAGATACGTGAACTGTTGTCGCCAACTGCAACTTTTTCATGCGGAAGGGACGCTTCTATGGTTGGGTGGATGCAGCTGCCGATCCTGAGCTGGAGATCGCTCTGCCGTAATCAATCCGCCGGAAGCTACGCTATCTGTCTGCAGGGGTTGCACATTCTTTGACAGAAGCGCACATCAGTCTACAGGGACTGTTAGACAGGCCACTGTATTTACGTAGGAGAAAAACGGTTCAAATGGCTCTGAGCACTGTGGGACGTAACTTCTGAGGTCATCAGTCGCCTAGAACTTAGAACCACTTAAACCTAACTAACCTAAGGACATCACACACATCCATGCCCGAGGCAGGATTCGAACCTGCGACCGTAGTGGTCGCGCAATTGCAGACTGTAGCGCCTAGAACCGCTCGGCCACCCCGGCCGGCTACGTAAGAGGGGAACACAAAGGTACATAAAGTAGTCATATTGCTTAATCGCACTAACTCGTGAATATTGTTAAATGAAAACACCAAGGAGTTGTTTCTTTTTCTTGCTATCTGCTGCTCACATTTTGCTATCAGTACCCGCGTAATTAATCTCCGTTGCACGGTATACCGACCTATTACGATAATAACAAGGGGTCTCCGATTTCGGCCGATGTCTGCTGTCATGTCAACTGGATAACGACTCGTACTCTAGAATTTTTTCCACTAGCGTCTTGTACATTATTTCCTTTACAGGTGCGTTGCGTTTACCCAGAACCCTTTCGACATGTCTGAGTCTTCTGTTCGCCTTCCCTAATAGTGATTTTTCCGGATCGTCCGAGTTCTCATGCTTACACCCAACATGTTCACCACTGACCTCGTAAGCGAATACTTTTGTGATCCTTCTCTTTGCTACAGGTATGATCCCACGTTCATCCATATTTAAAGAGAGCTGGAAATTTTGTCCAACTCTTTCTGCATATCCCTACAATCGTCAACGATAATTCATTGAGGTGACAAAATCCATGGGGACACCTCCTAATATCGTGTCGCACCTCCATTTGCCTGGCTGCGTAGTGCACCAACTCGATGTGGCATGCACTCAAGTCGCTGGAAGTCCGCTGCAGAAAAATTGAGTCATATGCCTCTGTAGCCGTCCATAATTGCGAAAGTTTGGTCGCTGCAGGATATTTTGGACGAACTGATCTCTCTATTATGCCCGATAAATCTTCGATTAGGTTCACGTCGAGCGACATGAATGGCCAAATCATTCGATCGAATGCTCCAGAATGTTCTTCAAACTAATCATCAACAATTGTGGTCATGTGGCACGATATCATTGTTTGGGAACATTAAATCCATGAACGGTTGCAAATGCTCTCCAAGTAGCCGCACGTTACTACATATTTCCAAAGAATGGTCGGTTCTATTGGACCAGAGGACCCAGCCCATTACATATAAACGCCATTGTGGGGCCACCACCAGCTTGCATAATGTCTTAATGAGAACCTGGGTCCGTGGCTTCGTGGGGTCTGCGCCACACTCGAACCCTTTCATCACATCTTACCTGAAATCGGGACTCATCTGACCAGCCCTCGGTTTTCCAGTGATCGAAGGTCCAACAGATATGCTCCCGAGCCCAAGGAGGCGCTGCAGACGATGCCGTGCTGTTAGTAAAGACACAGTCTTTAGACTGTGGTAAAGACACTCACGTCTGTCGTCTGCTGCCACAGCCCATTAACCTCAAATTTCGCCACACTGTCCTGATGGATACGTTTGTCGCAAATACCACATTGATTTCTGCGGGTATTTCACGCAGTGTTGCTTGTCTGTTAGCACTGACAACGATGCGCAAAAGTCGCTGCTCTCGGTCGTTAAGTGAGGGCCGTCGTCCACTGCGTTGTGCGTGATGGGAGGTGATGCCTGAAATGTGGAACTCTCGGCACGCTCTTGACACTGGATCTCGGAATACTGAACTCCCTGACGATTTCCGATATGGAGTGTGCCATGCGTGTAGCTCCAACTACCATTCCGCGTTCAAAGTATCATTTTCCGTCGTGCGGCCATAATTACGTCGGAAACCTTTGCGCATATGTATCATCTGAGTAGAAATTAGAGCTCCGCCCTTTTATACCTTGTGTATACCTTGTGTATAAAGATCGTGGCGATGTCCTCCAGAGATGGGAAGAATATATAAAAGAGCTATATGACACAAATAGCAAACCAGAAACTCTGGAGCTTGAATCACACAACAGTGTAAGTGATGAAGAGAAAGGACCGACCATCATAATGGAAGAAGTAAAGGCTGCCATTGCTGCAATGAAAAATGGCAAAGTAGTAGGTACAGATACAATACCGGGAGAAAGACTAAAATGCTTGAACCACAATGGAATAGGAGAAATATTGAGATTATGTAATAAAATATATGACAGTGGTGAATGGCCTGAGGACTTTTTGACAACAGTAATGATTCCATTACCGAAAAAACAAGGAACCAACAAATGCAGCGAGCACAGGACAATCAGCCTCATTTCACATGCAGCCAAAGTGATGTTAAGAATAATTAATAAAAGACTTGAAAAAGTAATAGAGGAGAATCTCCGCGAGGAGCAGTTTGGCTTTAGACGGAATACGGGCACCAGAGATGCAATAGGGGTCCTACGAATCTTGGGAGAAAGGTTTATTGAAAAAGGAAGAGACCTATATATGTGCTTCATCGATTTAGAAAAGGCATTTGACAATGTGGTTTGGGACAAGCTGGCGACTATTATGAGGGAAAAGAGAGTGGACTCGAAAACCAGAAGACTTATAAACTCATTATACCTTAATCAAAAAGTTTCAGTTAAAGTGAGAGGAGAAAGTACAAACTGGATCACACTAGGGAAAGGAGTAAGACAAGGATGCTGTTTATCACCTACTCTTTTCAACCTGTACTTGGAAAATATGATTGACCAATGCTCATTAGATGACAAAGGAGTAGAAATTGGAGGAAGAAGAGTAGGGTGCTTGAGATTTGCTGATTACATGGTCCTTCTAGCCACAGGGGAAAAAGAATTACAGGATTTGGTGGACACCATTGCAACTAACGGAAAAAAATATGGAATGAAAATTAACACAAATAAAACTAAAGTATTGGCAATAGGAGGAAATAAGGAAATAAAAATTGTGCTGAATGGAGAAACACTAGAACAGGTGCAAAATTTTAAGTATCTTGGAAGCAGGATAGACACCGACTGGAAGTGCACCACAGAAATTAAAACAAGGATAGCAATGGCAAAAGAGGCGTTTTATAAGAAAAGGAGAATCTTCTGCAGCGGTCTGGACAGAGAACTCAGAAAGAAACTCATAAAATATCTTGTATGGAGTGTTCTTCTATATGGAGCTGAAACATGGACTATGAGGAAAAAAGACAGAGAAAGGCTGGAGGCTTTTGAGATCTGGACATGGCGGAAGATGGAAAGAATAAGTTGGATGGACAGAGTAAAAAATGAAGAGGTACTGAGAAGAGTGCGAGAGAAAAGACAGTTACTAGATGTAATAAAGAGAAGAAAAAGAAATTGGATTGGGCATATATTAAGAAAGAATGACGGACTGATAAAAACAGTTTTAGAAGGTTATGTAGAAGGGAAAAGGAAGCGAGGAAGGAAGAGATTCCAGATACTGGATGACATGATGGACGGTACAACACACAGCAGCCTTAAGAAGGAAGCAATGGATCGCAGAAAATGGAGAGGCAAAGGACCTGCTAATATAGCAGATAACTGATGATGATGATGTATACGATACTACCGCCATCTTTATATGTCCATATCGCTATGTCGTGACTTTTGTCACCCCAGCAATACATGTATTTGTGCTGGCTGCCGCCACTCGAAACAGTCGCTGTGACTTTGTGAGGTCACCGCTGGTTGTGGTGGATCACTGTCAGCAAAGTCGTTCATGATGTTATGTGTGATTTTACGTTATCCTGGAGTACGATAATTTTGAAATCTTCTCGGTCCTCCTTTGGTGCGATATTACGACAAGCTGAGTCGTTGTCATCCCGAGTGAATGGAAATGAGTGACTTGTCTTCCACTGGGCTCAGCCTTTATAAAACTTTCCTCCTCCTGACAGACACAGGACGCCAGTCCCACTGTCCAGCCACATTAATGTAACCACCTTCTATGTTCGACATCAAAGTGCAATAACCATTCACAGACAGCACTAGCAGTGGAGGGAATATAAAGTTTGCCGAGGGGACACGGAAAACATTGCAGTCGTTGTCATAAAGCGCAAAAGGAGCGGTTTATCTGAAACCCAAAAAGGGCGTCATCATTGGCTTTCGGGATAAGCGTGGAAGCACGTCTAAAGCCGCTAAGTTTGTAAACCGTTCTCGTGCCGCCGTGAACGATGGCTGCGGAGATGTGTATGTGCGAACAGACGTGCAACTCTTGAGCAGCTGACCACCCAGATGAACAAAGGGGGCTACCAGCAGTGCCTCCGCAAGACCATCGTTGCTGCCTATGGGCCTTTGCACCGGGCGCCTGGTTCATGCACCCATGCTCGCTGGTGTTCATCGGCGACCGAAGCTGGAACTTGCACGCCAATACTGCAACTGAGTGGCGACAGGCGACCTTTTCAGATGAACTGTGTTTCAGGCAGTGGCTTGTACGGCGTTAAACACCCTGCAACGACCGTCGGAATGGTCCAGGCCGGAGGTCGGAGTGTTATGGTCTGGGGAATGTTTTCGTGGAATTCCCCGGGTGATTTTGTTATTATGGAAGGCACAATGGATCGACACAGTGTGCCTCCATCCTTGGAGATCATGTGGACCACTGCGTACAGATTTTTTTCCTTAGCACGATGGCATCTACCAGCAGGACAATGCAACATGTCACACAGATTGCTGTGTACATGCGTGGTTCGAAGGCCACCAGGATGAGTCTACTGTACTCACCTGGCCACCAAACTCTCCGGATTTAATCCCAAAAGAGAATTTGCGGTACCACCTCGAACGGGCTGTTCGTGTCATGGATCCTCACAAGAGAGACGCAGTGCAGTTGGTCGCTGCACTGGAGTCGGCATGGCTTGTTAGAACCTTCCAGAACCTCACTCACACTCAGCGCCGGCTTTAGGGTGGGGCGACCCGGGCGGTCGCCCAGGGCGCCGGGGCCCAAGGGGCGCCACATACTAAACGCATGTAAAAAAAAAAAAAAAAAAAAAATTACAATTTACAATCACCCATTTCGCGAAACTAAAATATTATTCAGTCTCATTCAACATACGTCGCTAATCTCACGAATGCGCGATCAATTCGGGGTAGCAGAAGAGAAATCATGCTGAATGCAATCTTCGTATTGTCACCCACAATCAACTTTGTCGAGTTTATGGGAATCCTTGACAAATGTTGCTCTTATTTGGAAACATATAGACAAACAGGTTTCGAACAAGCTATTGTAACAGCAACTGAACTGGCTTCGGATCTTGATACGCAGCCATTATTTAAACCACAAATGCGATTAAGACGTATTAAACGCAGGCCGGGTGAAGAGGCTGTTGATGATCAAATAACCGACCCAAAAAAGAAGTTTAAAGTAGAGTTTTTCAATGCACTACAGGACACCGTGCACATATCCATGAAAGAAAGATTTGAACAGATGCAAGAATTTTCTGCGACGTGGAGTTTCTTGTTTGACATTAAAAAAGAAATCAAAATAAAGAAGAACTAATACAATGCTGTTCTAAATTACAAGAAAAGTTAACTGTCAACATGAAGTCAGATATTGATGGAAATTTGCTGTGCGACGAAATTTTAGGCCTGCAACACTATCTCGAAGACAGCCAGGCAACGCCTATTGAAGCCTTAAACTTCATAAAAAAGCATAATCTTCAAGAGTTATATCCCAACATCTGGATAACGTTACGTATTTTGCTAACAATACCAGTGACTGTCGCAAGCGGCGAACGCAGTTTTTCCAAACTGAAGTTGATAAAAACGTACTTGCGGTCTACAATGTCTCAAACAAGACTAACCAGTTTGGCCTCACTGTCCATTGAAAATGAAGTTGCAGAAAACCTTGACTTTGCTAATCTGATCAGAGACTTTGCCGACAGAAAAGTGAGAAAAGTAAAATTTTAGTTGTTTATAATTGTTTTTCATTAGGCGTAATATGTTTTGTGTTCAGATGACTGACAGAAAATATAGGTTTATGGCTTACAGTTATATTAAATTCAATAAAAATATGGTACCCAATTCAAAATTAGTGTTTTTTCGTTATACATATTACCGCCTATATATAAAGATCAATTGTTGTGTGTTAGTCTCACCAAAACAAAGAAATAGCTTGACCAATTTGAATAATTTTTGTTTTGTTTTGTTCGCTTTAGTACAGGGGTGCTTCAGAAAAGAAAAGAAATATTTGGGATATACGAGCCTATTTCAACCACATTTTACGCATCTTTTCTTTGTTTGGAACACGCAAAAACAATTTTCTGGAGTTTTTGTAGATGTACAGTGCAGTACTACGCAATATTTTTAGACAATTTCCCAAAACGTGAATGCCCAAACAATATATCACTGCTATACTGACTGTTACGGCAGCGACAGCAGCATGCTGGACTGACGTCACAGGCTACACAAGACTCACATGGAGCGTCTTAGCGGGCTTTCAGATTATTTGGATTTCATTTCCATTTAAAAAAATAAAATACTAAAATTTACGATGGAAAAAACCATGTTATGATCATAAGATGACGCCATTAACCACTTAAGACGATTTCTAGAAAACCGTCAAATACCGTGTTGCAAAGCACTGCCAGGTTCGCTATTTATACAATAAAGGGCGCCAACTGGACGACTCGCCCGGGGCACCTGGATGGCTGAGGCCGGCCCTGCTGACACTGCAGCTCACGTTGCAAAGTGTGATTATTCAGGCTTTCGACAGGCGGTGACATTAATGTGGCTGGACAGTGGTATCACTCACTACAGGCATCTTATTAGCAAGTCGCGTAACGCTAGTAAGTCCTACACGCAACTGGGAGCCGAACTTTGCCGCGCTTCTCACATTTAACAATCAGCGGTTTGTGCAGTGATATTGTTGGTGGTTGCGCTTGCTGTTTCACGTTGAGTAATAGTAATTACGGTAGAACTAAACCAACTATACACGGTTTACATGAGGGTGGAAGGTACAAGTACCATGTTACTGTGAGACGACAGTCGTTTATGCAAATAAAAAGCTAAATACACATCTCCGTCCACTACCTCCTTACCACAAATTACTCAGTTTAGGCTCCTACACATGTTGTTGTTGCGGTCTTGAGTCCAGAGACTGGTTTGATGAAGCTCTCCATGCTACTCCATCCTGTGCAAGCTTCTTCATCTGCCAGTTCCTACTGCAACCTACATCCTTCTGAACCCCCTCAGTTTATTTGTCTCTTGGTCTCCCTCTACGAGTTTTGCCCCCCATGCTGCCATCCAGTACTAAATTGGTGATCCCTTGATGCATCAGAACATCTCCTACCAACCGATTCGTTCCGCTAGTCAATTTGTGCCACAAATTCCTCTTCTCCACAATTCTATTCAGTACCTCCTAATTAGTTATGTGATCTACCCGTCTAATCTTCAGCATTCTGCTGTAGCACCACGTTTCGAAAGCTTCTATTCTCTTCTTGTCTAAACTGTTTATCGACCATGTTTCAATTCCATACATGGTTACACTCCATACAAATACTTTCAGAAACGACTTCCTGACACTTAAATCTATACTCGATGTTAACACGTTTGTCTTCCTCAGAAACGCTTTCCTTGCCATTGTCAGTCTACATTTTATATCCTCTCTACTTTCACCGTCATCAGTTATTTTGCTCCCCAAATAGCAAAACTCCTTTACTACTTTAAGCGTCGCATTTCCTAATTTAATACCCTCAGCATCACCCGATTTAATTCGACTACATTCCATTATCCTCGTCTTGCTTTTGTTGATGTTCACCTTATATCCCTTTGAAGACACTGTCAATTCTGTTCATCTGCTCTTCCAGGTCCTTTGCTGTCTCTGACAGA
The DNA here is from genome assembly GCF_023864275.1 of Schistocerca cancellata. Taxonomy (NCBI): domain Eukaryota; kingdom Metazoa; phylum Arthropoda; class Insecta; order Orthoptera; family Acrididae; genus Schistocerca; species Schistocerca cancellata. Next base: position 49,869,557 of record NC_064627.1, read on the forward strand.
ATTGCAGTGTCATCGGCAAACCTCAAAATTTTTATTTCTTCTCCGTGGATTTTAATTCTTACTTTGAATTTTTCTTTCGTTTCCTTTACTGCTTGCTCAATATACAGATTGAATAACATCGGGGAGAGGCTACAACCCTGTCTCACTCCCTTCCCAACCACTGCTTCCCTTTCATGCCCCTCAACTCTTATAACTGCCATCTGGTTTCTGTACAAATTGTAAATAGCTTTTCGCTCCCTGTATTTTACCCCTGCCACCTTTAGAATTTGAAAGAGAGTATTCCAGTCAACATTGTCAAAAGCTTTCTCTAGTCTACAAATGCTAGAAATGTAGGTTTGCCTTTCATTAATCTATCTTCTAAGATAAGTCGTTGGGTCAGTATTGCCTCACGTGTTCCACATTTCTGCGGAATCCAAACTGATCTTCCCCGAGGTCGGCTTGTACCAGTTTTTCCATTCGTCTGTAGAGAATTCGTGTTAGTATTTTGCAGCCGTGACTTATTAAACTGATAGTTTTTTGTCTGCTCTTACACATAATGTTTAAAATAAGTGTCCCTTATTCTTCGAAGAGGTTGTATTGCTAAAAATTTGAAAGAAACTTTTTATATAAACACAGGTCTCCGTAAATAAAGCTCCAGTTTCAAAACGCTGTAGAAAGAGAACCTTCGTTGAAAATGACGTCAAATTTGAACAGCATATCATTGGCGCAGGGAGAAAGGGCGTGAAACATGAAAAAAAATTAACTAAAATTTGACCGACAGATGGCGCTGTAAGCGTCAAAGTAGTTCCACGAATAGAGGCGCGCCACACGGCTGTTCCTCAGTTTGCGTCCGAGACGCCCAACACAATTGTTTCTGTGAAGGAAGGCGCACTGATGGTAAAGCTCAGTCGTGTGAAGTTAGCATCCCTTTTTCTAGAAATATACATTTTTTTCACAGTCCTTGATAGATGTACCATAGTTCTAGAGTTCTTTGTACAAAATTTCAATAGTTCTGCAGAATTTCGCGAAGAAAAAAACAATACTCGAAAATATTTTCTTATCGAAAACATTCTTTGTCAATTTCCGCAAAATGTAAATAAGTACAAGAGTTCTGTGCACAGTTCTGAACAGAGCTCCAAGAGTTCTTTCAAAAATCCAAGTAATATTTTTTTGTGTAGCTAATAGTTTACGAGATAATTGCATTTTAATGAGAAAATCTTTCCACTTACTGTGAATTTGGCACCCTTTTTGCAGAAATATAGGTTTTTTTCAGAGTTCTTGATAGATATGGCATAGTTCTAGAGTTCTTTGTACTAAATTTGAATAGTTCTGCAGAATTTAGCGAAGAAAACAACAATATTCGAAAAAATTTTCGTATCGAAAACATTTTTTGTCAATTTTCGCAAAAATTAAACTTGTACAACAGTTCTGTGGACAGTTCTGAACAGAACCCCAAGAGATCTATCGAAAATCCCAACAACATTTTTCTATGGTGATAATAGTTTATGAGATAAATTGATTTAATGTGGGACGCACTTTCTCTACGAAAAATATAAATATATTCGTACAACAGTTCTGATGACAGTTCTGGACACCACGTGAAGATTTCTTTCGAAAATCCTAGTAGCATTTTTTTGTGCAGGTAATAGTTTAAGAGGTAATTGCAACTTCATTAAGAATTCCATAAGAGCTCCTACTGTGAAGCTAGCACTCTTTTTTTCAGAAATATATATTTTTTCAGAGTTCTTGATAGATATGGCATAGTTCTAGAGTTCTTTGTACAAAATTTGAATAGTTCTGCAGAATTTAACGAAGAAAACAACAATACTCGAAAAAAATTTCGTATCGAATACATTCTTTGTCAATTTCCAAGAGTTCTTTCGAAAATCCAAGTAACATTTTTTTGCGCAGCTAATAGTTTACGAGATAATTGCATTTAAATGAGAAAATCTTTTCACTTCCTGATTTTCTCCTTAAATTGCAATTATCTCGTAAACTATTAGCTGTACAAAAAAATGTTACTGGTATTTTCGATAGAACTCTTGGAGTTATCTTCAGAACTGTTCTCAGAACCGTTGTACTTATTTACATTATGCGGAAATTTCCAAAAAATGTTTCCGATACGAAAATTTTTTCAAGTATTGTTGTTTTCTTCGTTACATTTTGCAGAACTATTGAAATTTTGTGCAAAGAACTCTAGAACTGTGGCACATCTAATAATAACTGTGAAAGAAATGTATATTTCTGGAAAAAGGGGTGCTAACTTCACACGACTGTAAAGCTCTTCTGCGGGAACGGTGGCCGTGCGCCAGTAGCCCTTCAGAAGTTTCGGACACTCAAGGGTATGAAAAACGCCATTGGTCCGATGTTTGCTAAGGGTCTGGAGAAAATGATTACAAAATTCGAGAAGACACGTTCTTTTGGGGTGAAATGTGTCAGAGGCAGGAAAGCTGTTGAGCCGACATCTGTCAAAGAACTGACGACACCATTGCAGAAGAGGCCGAGGGGAGGAGTGCAGACATGCAATGGGCGTGGAATTGCCTGGAAATACGTTGCATAAATTCTACGAAACCTCCTGTGTTGCTATCCATACAATATTACCCCACTACCCATGTTCAGGAGCCGGCCGCGGTGGTCTAGCGGTTCAGGCGCTGCAGTCCGGAACCGCGGGACTGCTACAGTCGCAGGTTCGAATCCTGCCTCGGGCATGGATGTGTGTGGTGTCCTTAGGTTAGTTAGGTTTAAGTAGTTCTAAGTTCTAGGGGACTTATGACCTAAGATGTTGAGTCCCATAGTGCTCAGAGCCATTTTTGAGCCATGTTCAGGAGCTGCTTCGTGCTGACCTGCCAGCGAGACAAATGTTCGCTCTGAAATTTCTTGTTAGCATCGAAGGAGATAATAAATGGCCGTGGAACAATCCGTGGACAGATGAAACCCGTCTCCTTCTCCAGGAGCATGTCAGTACGCAGAACTGCAGAATTTGAGCAACGGAAAATCCTCACGTCAACCGTTACCACATCATTCTGAAAAAGTGACTTTGTGGTGGGGGTTAACGGCATCGATTTTCGCAGCACCGTATTTTTTACCTGTTACCTGTACCGTCACTGGTAAACGTTATGAAAGTCTTTTGGGCGCGCCAGTGTCATTCGAACTCTTCAACAGCGTAGATGTGTGGGCAGGATCATTTTTATGCAAAATGGCGCTCCTCTGCACATGTCACAGCCAGTGAAGCGGCTGCCGCAGAAGCGTTTCGGAAATGTTAGAATTAATAAATAAAAAAAAAACTGTTAAGAAACAGTTTTAGCAGTTGCCGGGACATCCTAATTACAGCACTCAAAGTTCCTCCGCTATGAATTTTAACAATGGCCTCAAATTCTGGCAAGAAGTCAACTATAAGCCTCCAAACTTTGAACTGCTTTTCACTGCTGGACATACTATTAAAAGCATCTTCAGCTCCCTCGAGCAGACATTTGAATAGCTGAACAAAGAGGACACTGGAATTTGATTTATTAGCGGTGGGAAAAACTCGTAGGCTCCAGTTGTTATTTCCGTTGTTAGTATGTTGTTCAATTTCTTCTCTTACATTTCCCTACAGTCTGGCCGTCCAGATCACCTGATGTTAATCCGTGTAGCTTCTGGCTGTGAAGTTAATTGAAAGATTTTGTGTTCAGCGCTCAAAATACGAACGCAGCTGAACTGAAGACACGCATTGCGCAAAGCATTCCGCACGTGACCCCCCGAGACACTCTGATCCGCCATGGAACGTGTTGTTTGTCGATTTCAGCTAGTGGCAGGAAAGCTGTGGACAGCTCACTGAACATGTCTTAACGTCAGTCTCACGAGTATCATTTTACTTTTAAGAGGTTTTTGGCCCCAGGACTGTTAAAAACCGAAGTCATTTTACTTTTCACGCGGTTTTTGGTCCCAGGACAATTAAAAGCCAATGTCATTTTGATTTTTCTGCGGCTTTTGGTTTCTTTTGCAAGAGATGGAGCCCCTCCACGCCCACACCGGCATGATAGCCAACTCAAAAGGTGTACTGCCATCTCTCCATAAGGGTTAGTTTTCACTAAAGTGAGGTGTCGCAGGGTGTGGGTAATACGATATTTGTGTATGTCTGGTTAAGGTTAACCACTAATACGCGCTCATCTGGAGATAGACTGGGTCGAAAGTCGAACGAAGGTTAGCGGCTTGAAGGGCAGAGGAACCAGTGTACTGTACTCTTGATCTTGGAAGCACAATAACTGAAGACTTGAGATGTCACCAGGGGGTAAAAACTCGAACTGCCATAGCGAAGGAGGCATTCGACAGAAAGAGGAGACACTTATGTGGCAAATTAGGTAAAGGTCTTAGGAAAAGGCTTGTCAAATGTTTTGTCTGGAGTGTGGCATCATATGGGGCAGAAACGTGGACGCTGAGATGAGAGGATGAAAAAAGGTTAGAAGCTTTTGAGATGTGGATGTGGAAGAGAATGGAGAGAATAAGTTGGATGGAAAGAGTGAGTAATGAAAGACTATTGGAAAGGGTTGGTGAGAGAAGATGTCTGCTGAAGGTTGTAAGAGAAAGTAAGAAGAACTGGTTGGGTCCTTCATTGAGAAGGGAGTGCTTGTTAGCAGATGCTTTGGAAGGATTCGTCTGTGGGAGAAGACTGAGAGGAAGAAGGAGATACAAGATTATGGACGAGATTATGCAGACCTGAAGAGGATGGCAGAAGACCGGACAGCCTGGAGAACTACCATGTGAAAACCTTCCTTTTGGCAGAACACTGATGATGATGAGTCTTGGCTGTCATGGTGTCTTGCGCGAGCCCCACTGGACCCATGGATGCGCACATTAAGGGGCTCCGGAACGCCCTATACTTCCAATGTTAAAATAAAGCTTATAAATTACATCTTTCGTCACAAAGTATTTGAGGTAGGAAGTTGAACTTTTTACAGATTATTTATTGGAATATGGGCTACAACTTAACACAGGGATTTTACAATATTTTAGTTCAGTTATTAAAGATGATTTTTTTTCAATTGTAATGAAAATTCACAACATTTTTTTGCAACTTTCTATTTATATATTCAAAAATATACAGTTTTTTGGAAAAAGGCTGTGTTAAATTATGCAGAAGGTACTGTGTAACATTTACTGAAAGTTTGAAACAAATATGTTTGGAAGATCCTTAGAAAACATGTAATTAGTATGAGAAAATAAAAGTTTTGGGAATCGAGCGACTTTTTAGTGCATTCCAGGTCCATAGGATGGATTATCTTCATCCTCTGCAAACTCCTCCTCCAGCATCCTCTTGTTCCTCCTCCTGTTTACTCTTGCTTGTATTTCTAGACTCTTTACAGCCCTGTCTGCAGCCCAAAGGCGTTCCTTGTCTAAAGCAAGCATCGCTCGTACCATGTTAGAACCTATCTTCATTCCCATATTTCTAAATACCTTGCACCTTACAATGTTGCCATCATTGAAAGTCGCAACAGCATCATACACACCAAAGTGAAGTGTTTCTATTCCAACAAATACAGTCTTGGGGATTCTCGACCATATAACACTATTTACACTTTCATTGGGGTTTTGAGTTTTTCGATGAATACACTTTTTCAACAGTTCAGGTGCTGCTAAGTCTCTGAAAATAGGTTAGCCACAACACGTACTTTATCTCACATCACTAAAATGTACCTGATGAACACGGACGTTAATAATAACACCATTTGACAGCAGTTTAACAGCGCCACAGTGGGTCACGCCCATGTAGAACACATTTAAAAAAAAAATTTAAAAATAGTTGTAGTCTTCGGAATTGAATAAATTATATATCTATTAAAAGGTAATAGTCTGCAGATTCAGAAAACGCAAAAAAGTAAAAATTGAACTTTTCATGATTTTGAGCCTTTCCGGAGCCCCTTAACGTCAGTCCCACGAGTATCATTTTACTTTTAGGAGGTTTTTGGCCCCAGGACTGTTAAAAACCGAAGTAATTTTACTTTTCACGCGGTTTTTGGTCCCAGGACAATTAAAAGCCAATGTCATTTTGATTTTTCTGCGGCTTTTGGTTTCTTTTGCAAGAGATGGAGCCCCTCCACGCCCACACCGGCATGATAGCCAACTCAAAAGGTGTACTGCCATCTCTGCATAAGGGTTAGTTTTCACTAAAGTGAGGTGTCGCAGGGTGTGGGTGATACGATGTTTGTGTATGTCTGGTTAAGGTTAACCACTAATACGCGCTCATCTGGAGATAGACCGGGTCGAAAGTCGAACGAAGGTTAGCGGTTTGAAGGGCAGAGGAAAAAAAAGTGCCAAGGCAAGAGCCAAGGGAAAGAAACCTCTGCGATAGTTAGGTCGGGTGGTAAGAGCAGTAGCGGATGCCTTGCTGCCTGCAAGGGTAGGCTTTGTTAGTAGTGGGTATCATACATGTCGATACCTTTGACGTTGTGCGTTGCTGTTACTCGGCGGCTGCCGCTGGGTGCCGGTGTTGATCTCTCGGTCGGCGTCAGCATACCTGTAACAGGTTCATCATCGTTTTATGTCCAATGGGTCATATATCAGATGCACAGTGCAGGGTGATGTTGGCGATTTGTTTGTGCGTCAGTGGTCTAGCTCGTCGGTTTCCCTGTTGTAGCCAGCTGGTATTTCCAGTCAACGTTTCTGATATGCGGGGGCTTGCCGACGTTTTTCGCTTGTTGGTGTATGTTATCTTGCCATAGGTGGTTATGCCCTAGCTAGTAGTGTCTTTGGCCGCTTATGCTTCCACCTATGTGATCATAACTTCCCAGAGTAAGGATGAAAAGGATTGTTCGAGTGTCTCGAGTTCCTGTACAGTCGTGTGGCGTGGTTTTTGAATACTTCCTTGAGGGTCTCAAGGCGGTATTCATTGTGAAGATCCATGGTGCATGTGTAGCGTCGAGCGTTCCTAATGATTCGTAGCACTTTGTTCTGTATGACCTGCAGGCGGCGCAGTCGTGTAGGAGCTGCGTATCCGCAGCTGGGAGCTGCGTACGTCATCAGAGGTCTAATCAGTGTCATGTATACGGACCTCGACACCCTCCTATTCAGTGAGCTTTCCCTGTTGAGCATTTGGTAGAGTTGTTTGAGTCTCGCTTGCGCTCTGTTTTTGGTCTCAGAACGATTAAAAATCGATTTTTCCCATCCTATGTGCTACGACCTTGCCGTGGAGGATGGACTTGCCTTACTAACAGTGCCACAACCGTTGACCACCGAACTTGTGCAGTCATACCCACTAAACAGTACAGGTGGTGTAATGTGCAACTCAAACCATGGCCGGCGTATTGCCATTCGTCTGTCATTTGTAACCGACCCAATCTGCGGTAAGACGCTTACAGCGCTATCTATTGGTATTTTTTTACATGACTTTTCTCCTTGAGTCATTAATAAGCCGTACAAGTTTGAAGACATTCTGAGAAGTAACTTATAACTAAGGGCACGCTATTTATGACCACAGACAAATATCAGTCCGCTAGAACTTAGAACTACTTAAACCTAACTAACCTAAGGACATCACATAATCGATGCCCGAGGCAGGATTCGAACCTGCGACCGTAGCGGTCCCGCGGTTCCAGGCTGAAGCGCCTAGAACGGCTCGGCCACAGCGGCCGGCTGTCATATGTGCATTTCCGTCCTATGATGACACTACAGGAGGCGGTCAATTTGGTCACCACCTTCTGAAATGATCACGAGCTCTTGCGGACACATCTGATTGTTCTCAGATTTGGTCACAAGCGGGAGACACAGGCTCCTGCAAAGTGTGCACGGTGTCGATGGGTGTATGGTACACCAGGCCCTTTAATCGTCTGCATGGTCAGAAGTATAAGGGATTAAGGTCAAGTGTTATGGGAGGTCACGCAGTACGACATCCTCGAAATGTTTGTGTTAGACGAATGCTGCGTTGGGCTAGTCGTTCTGCATATGTGGCATGCGCCTGCCAACCAACGTCGTTGGCTAAACCATAGACGAATAGCATGTCTGCCATTTCCTACGTGGAACACTAGGACTCCATTTTACTGTTTACTTTGCTCTTTACAGACGAATGGAAAAACTAGTAGAAGCCGACCTCGGGGAAGATCAGTTTGGATTCCGTAGAAATACTGGAACACGTGAGGCAATACTGCTGACCTTACGACTTATCTTAGAAGAAAGATTAAGGCAAGGCAAACCTATGTTTCTAGCATTTGTAGACTTTGAGAAAGCTTTTGACAATGTTGACTGGAATACTCTCTTTCAAATTCTAAAGGTGGCAGGGAGAAAATACAGGGAGCGAAAGGCTATTTATAATTTGTACAGAAATCAGATGGCAGTTATAAGAGTCGAGGGACATGAAAGGGAAGCAGTTGTTGGGAAGGGAGTAAGACGGGGTTGTAGCCTCTCCCCGATGTTATTCAATCTGTATTCTGAGCAAGCAGTAAAGGAAACAAAAGAAAAATTCGGAGTAGGTATTAAAATCCATGGAGAAGAAATAAAAACTTTGAGGTTCGCCGATGACATTGTAATTCTGTCAGAGACAGCAAAGGACGTGGAAGAGCAGTTGAATGGAATGGATAGCGTCTCGAAAGGAGGATATAAGATTAACATCAACAAAAGCAGAACGAGGATAATGGAATGTACTCGAATTAAGTCGGGCGATGCTGAGGGAATTAGATTAGGAAATGAGACACTTAAAGTAGTAAAGGAGTTTTGCTATTTGGGGAGCAAAATAACTGATGATGGTCGAAGTAGAGAGGATATAAAATGTAGACTGGCAATGGCAAGGAAAGCGTTTCTGAAGAAGAGAAATTTGTTAACATCGAGTATAGATTTAAGTGTCAGGAAGTCATTTCTGAAAGTATTTGTATGGAGTGTAGCCATGTATGGAAGTGAAACATGGAGGATAAATAGTTTAGACAGGAAGAGAATAGAAGCTTTCGAAATGTGGTGCTACAGAAGAATGCTGAAGATTACATGGGTAGATCACATAACTAATGAGGAAGTATTGAATAGGATTGGAGAGAAGAGAAGTTTGTGGCACAACTTGACCGGAAGAAGGGATCGGTTGGTAGGACATGTTCTGAGGCATCAAGGGATCACCAATTTAGTATTGGAGGGCAGCGTGGAAGGTAAAAATCGTAGAGGGAGACCAAGAGATGAATACACTAAGCAGATTCAGAAGGATGTAGGTTGCAGTAGGTACTGGGAAATGAAGAAGCTTGCACAGGATAGAGTAGCATGGAGAGCTGCATCAAACCAGTCTCAGGACTGAAGACCACAACAACAACAACAACATTGCTCTCATTCTTATTCTGTGACAACACAATCTCGAAACGGTATGCACGAATTGGGTGATGTAGGGGACAGTTTTAGTCCTGTGTCTGAGAATAGAATCACAGTCAGAGGCTGAGTACACAGATAAATAAACCAGCAAGAACTGAGCACGCAACGTCGAAATAATATCAAGAGAAAGGCAGCTACGACAGTTCTCTAGATAAGTGAAATAACTTGTTACTGGACGTATGTTTCTAGGACTTTTCTCTAGTTCTGACCAGTACTACTTTCTGAAAGAATATGAGATATCTTTCTTTAAAACTGTATAATCATGACTCTAAAGTGTTAGGACACACTACATAGTTAACATAAGTTTAACTAGAATAAGTAGCTGAATCATCCTCAGAAAGTACTAACAGAGTATTATAAACATTTGGGATGTCATTCAAGCAAATGCTGTAAAGGATAGTCCCAAATACAAAGTCCACCTGAACCCATCCTTTGATGTTCGTGAAACTATTCTTCGATCTAAGCTGAGAAAGATATTTCTGTTGCCTTAGAACCAAGTTATTATTCTACTAATGTGGGGTCTGCATTCGCAATGGAGAAGCATGAATATGAGTCCTCCGTGTCTTTCCAATGTTAAAAAAAAGTTTTGTAAAGAAACGTTCAAATGTTTTGCGAAATGCTTTGTCTAAAAGGAAGAAGTAAAATGGATCAAAGGAAAATTTGACGCGCCTTTGAATAATGATCGAAGTCACGTACAGCAAACGCCGTTCGTCAAATGTCTCTTCAAATTCAAGTTCAAGTGGGTCGAATGGGTCAAATGGCTCTGAGCACTATGGGACTTAACAGCTATGGTCATCAGTCCCCTAGAACTTAGAACTACTTAAACCTAACTAACCTAAGGACAAGACACAACACCCAGTCATCATGAGGCAGAGAAAATCCCTGACCCCGCCGGGAATCGAACCCGGGAACCCGGGCGCCAAGTTCAAGTGGCTCTGAGCACTATGGTACTTAACATCTGAGGTCATCAGTCCCCTAGACTTAGAACTACTTAAACCTAACTAACCTCTGAACATCACACATATCCATGACCGAGGCAGGATTCGAACCTGCGACCGTAGCAGCAGCGCGGTTCCGGAATGAAGCTCCTAGAACTGCTCGGTCACAACGACCGGCAAACGTCTCTCTTACCTACTTTATTTCTTACGTTTAGATCAATCATTTCACAAAATGTTTGACCATTTGTTTTTTAATTTCTTTTATTTTCTTGTTTCCTTCAGAATGTGTGAAATATATTTAAATATATATTGGTGGTTCATTATTATTATTATTATTATTACCAGCATAGACTGTGGATCAGAACAAACCAGAGAAGTTTCAGTTTATACTGTAATTTTATTTTTTTATTTTTTCGACATGAAAGAATTCTACAATATCTAAGCCAAAGGTAGTCAACCTCTTTTACCCACCGCCACTTTTGTAACTCTCGTGGTAATAAAATTTTGTAACTGCCCACCAGTTCCATAGTAATAGTAACTAGGGAAGTAACTTAACGTTATAAATTTTTAAAGCAGAGTTACAGCTGTTTAAAGCATGTAATAACAGTTACTAACCAACTACTTTATGTCAAAATTTTGCCGGCCAGAGTGACCGAGCTGTTCTAGGTGCTACAGTCTGGAACCGCGCGATCGCTATGGTCGCAGGTTCGAATCCTACCTCGGGTATGGATGTGTGTGATATCCTTAGGTAAGTTAGGTTTAAGTAGTTCTAAGTTCTGGGGGACTGATGACCTCAGACGTTAAGTCCCATTGTGCTCAGAGCCATTTGAACCATTTGTCAAAATTTTGTGAAAACATAAAAAAATATATTTAACCCCCAACCGCCCTCTGCACACGATGAAATCTGAAACGGCCGCTTGTGGGCGGTAGGGAACAGGTTGGCTACCACTGATATAAACCATGTTAACTTTCTATGCCCTAAAGAGCTGATTCTTGAAGGGAAGAACTTTTTGACACTTGATTTACATAGACAACAGCAACTTTTCGAGAAATATTTCACGTTTCCCTCAAACCACAAAAAAAGTTTTCTTAATTACTCTGCTTACTCCCACGAAATGAAACACTTTTTTGTATAACTGGAGGCCACTCTAGTCAATTTGATACCACATTTGTCCATTTCCCAGTCTTCACTTACCTACCAAAATTCGGACAAAAATTTTCCTGCAGATCATTACTTACGTTTTTCTCAATTACCATGATTACTTTGAAGAAACGAAATATCTCTTTCCACAACTACACTGATCAGCCAGAGTTTTCTGACCACCTACCTAATAACGGTGTGTCCACCTTTGGCACGTATGACAGCGGCGACGCATCGTAGCACGGAAGCAGTGAGGCCCTTGTAGGTCACTGGAGGGACTTGGCACCACATCTGCATACACAAGTCACCTAATTCCCGTAAATTCCAGGGAGGCAGGATGTGTTCGGTCGGGCTCAGATCTGGCGAGCTGGGAGGCTAGCACATCAATTGGAAGTCACAGCTATGTCTTCGAACAACTCCTTCACACTCCTGGCCTTGTGACATGTCGCATTACCATGTTGGAAAATGTCACAGCCATAGGGAAACACAACCGTCACGAAGGGGTGTACGTGGTCTGCAACCAGTGTACTGTACTCTTGATCTTGGAAGCACAATAACGGAAGACTTGAGATGTCACCAGGGGGTAAAAACTCGAATTGCCATAGCGAAGGAGGCATTCAACAGAAAGAGGAGACACTTATGTGGCAAATTAGGTAAAGGTCTTAGGAAAAGGCTTGTCAAATGTTTTGTCTGGAGTGTGGCATCATATGGGGCAGAAACGTGGACGCTGAGATGAGAGGATGAAAAAAGGTTAGAAGCTTTTGAGATGTGGATGTGGAGGAGAATGGAGAGAATAAGTTGGATGGAAAGAGTGAGTAATGAAAGACTATTGGAAAGAAACTTCCTGGCAGATTAAAACTGTGTGCCCGACCGAGACTCGAACTCAGGAGCTTTGCCTTTCGCGGGCAAGTACTCTACCATCTGAGCTACCGAAGCACGACTCACGCCCGGTACTCACAGCTTTACTTTTGCCAGTATCTCGTCTCCTACCTTCCAAACTTTACAGAAGCTCTCCTGCGAACCTTGCAGAACTAGCACTAGGTTCGCAAGGTTCGAAAGGCAAAGGTCCCGAGTTCGAGTCTCGGTCGGGCACAGTTTTAATCTGCCAGGAAGTTTCATATCAGCGCACACTCCGCTGCAGAGTGAAAATCTCATTCTGGAAACTATTGGAAAGGGTTGGTGAGAGAAGATGTCTGCTGAAGGTTGTAAGAGAAAGGAAAAAGAACTGGTTGGGACATTCATTGAGAAGGGAGTGCTTGCTAGCAGATGCTTTGGTTCAAATGGTTCAAATGGCTCTGAGCACTATGCGACTTAACTTCTGAGGTCATCAGTCCCCTAGAACTTAGAACTAATTAAACCTAACTAACCTAAGGACATCACACACATCCATGCCTGAGGCAGGATTCGAACCTGCGACCGTAGCGATCACGCGGTTCCAGACGGAAGCGCCTTTAACCGCACGGCCCCACCGGCCGGCCGGATGCTTTGGAAGGATTCGTCTGTGGGAGAAGACTGAGAGGAAGAAGGAGATACAAGATGATGGACGACATAAAGGGAAGAGGAAATTATGCAGACCTGAAGAGGATGGCAGAAGACCGGACAGCCTGGAGAACTACCATGTGAAAACCTTCCTTTTGGCAGAACACTGATGATGATGAGTCTTGGCTGTCATGGTGTCCTGCGCAAGCCCCACTGGACCCATGGACGCCCACATTAATGTGCCCCAGAGTGTAATGAGCCGCCGGCAGCTTGTCTCCATCCCGGCGTACACGTGTCAAGGGGCTGTTCCCTTGGAAGGTGACGGATTCGCGCCCATACATCGGCATGATGAAGGAGGTACTGGTGTTCATCAGACCATGCAACGCTCTGCTACTGTGCCAACGTGCAGGGCCGATGGTCGTGTGCCCATTTCAGTCGTAGTTGCCGACGTCGTGGCGTTAACGTTAGCGTATGCGTGGACCGTCAGCTGCGCAGGCCCATCGTTAGGAGTGCTGCGTGCACTGTGTGTTCAGGCACAATTGTACTCTGCTCACAAGGGAACCTCCCCATCGCACCCCCCTCAGATTTAGTTATAAGGTGGCACAGTGGATAGGCCTTGAAAAACTGAACACAGATCAATCGAGAAAACAGGAAGACGTTGTGTGGAAATACGAAAAAACAATCAAAATATACAAACTGAGTAGTCCATGTGCAAGATACGCAACATCAAGGAGAGTGTGACCTCAGGAGCGCTGTGGTCCCTTGGTTAGCATGAGCAGCTGCAGAATGAGAGGTCCTTGGTTCAGGTCTTCCCTCAGGTGAAAACTTTACCTTGTTCATTTTTGCAAAGTTATGATCTGTCCGTTCGTTCATTGACGTCTCTGTTCACTGTAATACGTTTAGTGTCTGTGTTTTGCGACCGCACCGCAAAACTGTGCGATTAGTAGACGAAAGGACGTGCCTCTCCAATGGGAACCGAAAACATTTGATGGCAAGGTCATAGGTCAACCGATTCCTCCACAGGAAAACACGTCTGATATATTCTATACAACCCTGGTGACGGCATGTGCGTCACGTGACAGGAATGTTGTCAACCCACCTAACTTGTACACTTGGCGAATGGGTAAAACGATTCTTCTACCGTGCCCGATTTAGGTTTTCTTGTGGATGTGATAATCACTCCCAAAAAAGTGATGAAAACATAAGCGTTTTTCACATAAACTGAAAACAAAGTTAAACTTTTCACCCGACGGTAGGACTGAACCAAGGACCACTCGTTCCGCAGCTCCTCACGCTAACCACAGGACCACGGCACTCCTGAGCTTGCTGTTTCCTTGTTGTTGCCTATGTTGCACATGGACTACTCAGTTTGTATATTTTGCTCATTTTTTCATAGTTCCACACAACTTCTTCCTGTTTTCTCGATTGATCAGTGTTGAGTTTTACAAGGCCTATCCACTGTGCCAACTTAGAACTAAATCTGAAGGGGGTGCGATGGGGAGGTTCCCTTGTCAGCATTAAAGTTCCGTTTACGTTAGCCGCCTGTCCTGTTTACCAGTCTGCCCAGCTTACAACGTCCGACATCTGTAATGAGGAGTGGCCCGCCCAGCCCCACGAAGGCTGGGCATCACCTCGGTTTCGTCACCTGTTGAAGACGCACTCCTCGAAACGCGACAACTCGCGCAGTTCCAGAAATGCTCGTGCCGAGCCTCCGGCTCATCGCAATCTGCCTCCCCCATTCTGCATACGGACAGCACGCTCACTGATGCTACACTACTGGCCATTAAAATTGCTGCACCAAGAGGAAATGCAGATGATAAACAGGTATTCATTGGACAAATATATTACACTAGAACTGACATGTGATTACATTTTCACGCAATTTGGTTGCATAGATCCTGAGAAATCAGTACCTAGAACAACCACCTCTGGCCGTAATAACGGCCTTCATACGCCTGGGCATTGGGTCAAACAGAGCTTGGATGGTGTGTACAGGTACAGCTGCCCATGCAGCTTGAACACGGTACCACAGTTCATCAAGAGTAGTGACTGGTGTATTGTGAAGAGCCAGCTGCTCGGCCACCATTGACCAGACGTTTTAAATTGGTGAGAGATCTGGAGAATGTGCTGGCCAGGGCAGCAGTCGAACATTTTCTGTATCCAGAAAGGCCCGTACAGGGCATGCGACATGCAGTCGTGCATTATTCAGCTGAAATGCAGGGTTTCGCAGGGATCGAATGAAGGGTAGAGCCACGGGTCGTAACACATCTGAAAAGTAACGCCCACTCTTTGAAAGTGCCGTCAATGCGAACAAGAAATGACCGAGACGTGTAACCGATGGCACCCCATACCATCACGCCGGTTGATTCGCCAGCATGGCGATGACGAATACACGCATCCAATGTGCGTTGACCGCGATGTCGCCGAACACGGATGCAACCATCATGATGCTGTAAACAGAACCTGGATTCATCCGAAAAAATGACGTTTTGCCATTTGTGCACCCTGGTTCGTCGTTGCGTACACCATCGTAGGCGCTTCTGTCTGTGATGCAGCGTCAAGGGTAACCGCAGCCACAGTCTCCGAGCTGACAGTCCATGCTGCTGCAAACGTCGTCGAACTGTTCGTGCAGGTGGTTGTTGTCTTGCAAACGTCCCCATCTGTTGGCTCAGGGATCGAGACATGGCTGCACGAATCGTTACAGCCATGCGGATAAGATGCCTGTCATCTCGACTGCTAGTGATACGAGGCCGTTGGGATCCAGCACGGCGTTCCGTATTACCCTCCCGAATCCATCGATTCCATATTCTGCTAACAGTCATTGGATCTCGACCAACGCGAGCAGCAATGTCGCGATACGATAAACCGCAATCGCAATGGGCTACAATCCGACCTTTATCAAAGTCGGGAACGTGATGGTACGCATTTCTCCTCCTTACACGAGGCATCACAACAACGTTTCACCAGGCAACGCCGGTCAACTGCTTTTTGTGTACGAGAAGTCGGTTGGAAACTTTCCTCATGTTAGCACGATGTAGGTGTCGCCACCGGCGCCAACCTTGTGTGAATGCTCTGAAAACCATTTGCATATCACAGCATCTTCTTCCTGTCGGTTAAATTTCGAGTCTGTAGGACGTCATCTTCGTGATGTAGCAATTTTAATGGCTAGTAGTGTACATGTATCGTGCATGTGTCTGACTAGCAGTCATTCCTCACCACGTGACGCTGCTATCGCCTGGACGGGATTATATCGATAGTAGATCGGTGGTCAGAATGTTCTGGCCAATCAGTGCAAATCTCACACTGTTCAACTTGATTCCACATTTGTCCATTTCCCACTGTTTGTTTCGCTTCGAAAATTCGGGCATAAACTCGTTGCGCAATTTCTAGGGTGTCTTGTTTTTGCTCCGCTCAGACAGTTGACAAAAACCGCAGTCTCCCTCAGCTGTAAATATCTGCGGTAGCACGGGAAGGCGGTGGCGCATCGCGGCATGCCCGGCACAAAAGCCAACTGCTCGGGGTAGCGACGGGTTTCCAGGAACACTTCAGAGCGGAATGCGTTTCATGGCTCGGTTACGATAGGAGCGGTCAGGCGGTGAACTGCCGGCTTCAAAGCAACAAAGCCGGAAGAGAGGCGAGTGCTGCCGGCTACGCGCCAGAGCGGTATTTTCCATCACTTCCTAACATGGCGACTAGAGATGGGCAAACTGAAACACGTAACTGTTTCGAAACAAATGAAACAGTACGAGTAATGTTCCGATACGTTGTTTCGAAACAGTGAAACAGTTTGTGTTTTGTATTCTAATAAACCTACACATTTTATCATCTTGAATGTCTACTGTGTAAGTATGTGCATATAAACACAAATGAGGTGCGAGAGCGCTAATCATGTCGCAGAAAGTATGAAACTATCACTTAGGCGTCTTGGCAGTCTCGTATTTCCTGCAGCAAATGCGCTGCTTTCGTATCGCGTGACTTTCATACTTTTCAATCGGCTGAGGACAGCCATAGTTGAAGACAGAAGAACCACCACGAACGGAACTGGAGGTGGGAGCAAACTGCAGAAACACACATTCCGTTAGTATGGGTAATATACCCATCCTGCTAATTTCCATCTACACAAAGGGAATCATTGAGGATAATAGGCACAGTCACTATAGACTCACAAATAACGCCAAATAATTCGAATAAATAACAAAATATAACAAAAAAATTTTGTCTTTCAAGGTGTTTCGAACCGTTACTATACATTCACCATCCTTCCTAGTCCTTCCCGTTCACCATTACACTATCAGTGATATGTCAAACAGACACTTGCAATTATACGTACATCAAATTTATGTATATGTCTAATAACTGTCACTCTACGCCTTTTTTTATTCAAAATGTTGTAGGCTTACTTGCGTTTCTTAATATGATTACTGTACATGAACAGAGAAGCGTATGTTATCAAAAAGTGTAATTTAGCTGAATGATTTTCACATATTTTTTATTTTGAATGTGAATAGTATGCGTTATTTTATTGTTTGGTTAGTGTTTATAAAGCAGATGTTAAGCCATTTCGAAACAGGACAGTCAGCTAGAAACGAAGCTTTATTTTCGGATATCTTAAGCTTCATGCTATTGCTTGTCAAAAAGATTTCGACACTCTTGAAAGAGTTTCATGAAGTGGTATGTTGTGTTTCAGTACCTGTGCCGAACCCGAATCTCGTCCGACACAGAGTGGAATGAAACATCACTGTTTCGATACAATTAGTCCGTTCCAGGCACAGGTGGACTGAAACAGCCTTATTTTGAAACAACGATACAGTTTCTGTGTCTGGCTCGAGATCGAATCTGGTCCGAGACAGGGGCGGAATGAAACACCACTGTTTCGAAACAGTGAACCACACCCGTTCCGAAACACTGAAACAGTTCCACGTATCGATACACTGTATCGAAACATAGAAACAGTGGCCAAGTCTAATGGCGACGTTATGTGAACTAGCTGAGCTCCTCATTTTGAGTGAAACCAGCTATTTTTCGTAACGTGTGTTATTGAAGGACAAGGGGAATCATGGAACTCATCCGAGTAATAGCTTTCGGAGTGTACCACCATCGTGATTTAAGAAATGACGAAATTATGTTTCTTGCTTATAGAAGAATATCTGAGCATTCGATTACACACTCCAGAGAGCAGCTCCTCGCTTCACGAAAAAAGGACCGGACCTTGCACAGCAATGAAAGCAGAAGAAAAACACACTGGATGTGTAAAAAAAGATTTCTAATAAATTACTTTACTTAAAAATTGTTTAAAAATAAAAATTAAAAAAATTGGTTTCTTTCCAGTTTCAATTCAATATTTGTTGTTTTTAAGTTCGCCTTATTTTATAATATACATACACAGGGTGTTTCAAAATTCGGCGGTAAAACTTCAAGAATGGGTTCGTCATACAACAAGAAGAAAAACGGTCTAGTAAATATGGGCTCTAAAATGTAGCACTTGTTCATCTTCGCTACTATGAAAAACATCTCTCCTAGTGAACAAGTGCTCATAGTTCCAAAGGTATGCATTTTAGAGCCCATGTTTACTATTTTTCTTCTTGTTATATGGGGAATCCATTCCCGAAGGTTTGCAGACGAGTTTCGGAATACCCTGCATACTCTGATAGTTAACATGGAAAGTGCAGTGGCCGAGCGGTTCAAGGCGCTTCAGTCCGGAACCGCACGACTGCTACGGTCGCAGATTCTAATCCTGCCTCTGGCAGGAATGTGTGTGATGTCTTTAGGTTAGTTAGTTTTAAGTTGTTCTAAGTTCTAGGGGACTGATGACCTGAGATCTTAAGTCCCATAGTCCTCAGAGCATTTGAACCAACATGGAAAGTAATCAATTTAATTTATTGAATCAGTGTACGAAAGTTTCGTTTGATTCATGAATCTGTTCGTTCCCGAAAGAGCGTGTTTTCTGGTTCAGTATAACTACTGCCGGTTGACGGTGACTCGCACCGTTAAAGATATTGCTAATGTGCCTTCCTCGTTTCGTGTCAACTTAGCAGCCTCCAGTACGCAATTCTGAATTTTTAAGGACGAAGCTGGAGCTTTTCCAGATCATCCAGACGACTCACATAAGGAAGTAAACTTACAAAGAGATGATGGTCGTATCCTGCAGCATCTGTTGGTTTCCCCATATTTAAATTAGCATTTTTCCCTCCATTTTCATTATTCGATTTACCAAATTTTCATTCTTCCATATGTTTTCTGTGGAACAGTGGAAAACCCATCGTCATCTTCAGCGCAGGAAGGCACTGTGTGCTGATAATCATTAAGTTCTATGATATTGGTCTCCGTGATTTTACCATTTATGCAAGTGGCGTCTTCTTGTGCTTCTTCCACTGACGGAGGCGTAAGGTTTCCTACCATCGGGCAAGAAGAACAACGTCCCGCATGAACTCCATGAGAATCGCAAATTTCCATTTTCTGAATGGGGGACTGGAGTCAGAACTAAATCTACATTGCGGTGTTTGTGCATTCTTTCAGAACGTATCACTCACGTTTTTTCATTGATTTCTACATTCGCCCCCCCCCCCTATAACAAGGAGAATTTATCTCTTAAAAACAAAAACAATTATTGTTGGAAAAACTATACCTAAGTGTACACCCAAAATAATAGATTTCTGGTATAAACGTAAACAAACAGAATTGGCTGTCACATTGCTAGTACTCTAAGTGCCAAATCCGTTTAGTGACGTATTTCCATTATAACTAAAGTTATTTATTTCTGTAATTACACAGTTATTAATTGTAACTATATTAATAGCATTATTTCGTGCCAGAACCATTTTTTGCTTTTATTTCAGGTTTTTGGTAACAGGGGTCAGTTTAGGCATATGGCAATTGAATTTAGACTTGGGAGGTGTACTGTTACCTTGATATTTATGACATCTGTTCAGCTATTGTGCTAGAGTTTGGACCTGAAGGAAAGCCGCCACCCACAGACGAACACCTTAAAAACGTAGCAGGAACCTGCTTTCTGTTATGGAAATTTCCGAACTGTATCGTATCTTGAGTCCGAAGACTTGTTCGATGCAGCTTTCCACGCAACTCTATCCTGCACAAGGCTCTTCATCTCCAGATAACTATTGCAATATATATCCTTCTGAGTCTTCCTACTGTATTCATCTCTTGGTGTCCGTCTATGATCTGCTACTTTGAGTGTGTTGTTTCCTAATGTAATTCTCTCAGCATCACCTAATTTAATTCGACTACACTCCATTATCCTTGTTTTGCTTGTGCTGATATTCATCTTATATCCTCCATTCAAGACACTGTCCACTCTGTTCAGCTGCGCATCCAAGTCCTTTGCTGCCTCTGACAGAATTAAAGTGTCATCGGGAAACCTCGCAGTTTTTATTTTTTCTTTGGTTTCTTTACTGCTTGCTCAATGTACCCTGTCTCAATCCCTTCTCAACCACTGCTTCCCTTTTATGCCCCTCGACTCTTACAACTGCCGTCTGCTTTCTGTACAAGCTGTAAATAGCCTTTCGCTTCCTGTATTTTAACCCTGCTACCTTCAGAATTTCAACGACTGTACTCTAGTCAACATTGTCAAAAGCTTTCTCTGAGTTTACAAATGCTATAAACGTAGGTTCGTCTTTCCTTTACCGATATTCTAAGATAAATCGGAGGGTCACTATTGCCTCACCTGTGCCTACATTTCTCCAAAATCCAAACTACTCTCCGCCGAGTTCGGCTTCTACCAACGTTACCCATTCTTCTGTGAAGAAGTCGTGTTAGTATTTTGAAACAAGTCTTATTAAACTGTTAGTTTTGTGATAGTCACACCTGTCATCAATGGACGCCATTATGAACTTAAATGTCCACCGCATAGTGGATCGACTTATTTCACCTATCTGAAACAGTTTTATGTGGTTCTAACGTTGTTACAAACGACGATAAAAAGTTTTTAGTTATTAATGTAGCGCTAGAGTAAAACAAAGTGATAGGGAAGTTTTTACGGCCAGCGAATTGTTTAGACGGCTGGAGAACAACGAATTTAATGCACCTCCACAAAATTTTTACCAACTAGCAAAATTTCAGTGCTAAACGTTATTGTCAGAGATGAAGCTTTCTGTGGCCATTTCCAGCAAAGCGTATAGCGGCACATAAAGAAAACTTCAATACTAATCTGTCAGAAGCAATACAAACCATTGATTGTGCTTTCGGGATTTTTAGGACGACATGGCGATTTTTTGGAACATGTGTAGATGTACCCACGTACCAAAAGTAAGCAAACTTTCAAAAACTGCGTGCGTATTGCACAACGTTATCAGAGACAGGGATAGCTGCCCGTCTGTAGGTAGTTGACGATTAGGAGTTCTTCTTTTGGTGGTAAACACAACTGCATTGCATTTGTCGGAGTAATTCTGATTTTACATATGTTGCATCACTGAGTAATTTCGCCAAGGTGCCTTTGAAGTCGCATGACTATGTAATTGGCTTTTGAATGACTGACGTAGACAGCAGTGTTGTTTGCAAAGAGAGCAAGATGAGTGTTGTCTCGCTTTGATATGTCATTTGTGCATATGCTATAGAGTATGGGCCCAGCACTGAGCCTTGTGGGACCCCTGCCTCTATACGCTTAACGCTACTATCACTTTTATCTAACCTAACAAAGAAATTCCTACTGTCTAAGAATGAAATATGTATTATCTTAACTGTGTGGAGGGGACATTCGTACTGATAGAGCGTGGATGGTATGCCGTCGTGGCAGACACGGTCGAAGGCCTTTCTGTATCCAAGAATACAGCACCCGTGCTGTTCCCCTCTGGCCTGGCCTTGCAGATCTGCTCAACCAGCTGGATGGCCAGGGTTGTCGTGCCAGCCTTGTACGAAAGCCGAATTGAGCTGGGATGATAATTTGTTTATCGGCGAGGAAGTCATGCAGTGAGGTAAGGATTAAGCGTTCCAGGATCTTGCCTAGGAAGCTTAGGAGTCTATGGTTTTGAGGGAATAGGGGATTTTTGTTGGGCTTGGGTATGAAGATAACCTTGGCTGTTTTCCATAAAGTAGGGAAATAATTTTGTTCGAGACAGGAATTGTACATGAAGAGCTCCTGAGGGCGCGCGACCAACTTACGCTATGTGATCAAAAGTACCCGGACACCTGGCTGAAAATGACTTACAAGTTTGTGACGCCCGCCATTGGTAATGCTGGAATTCAATATGGTGTTGGCTCCCCCTTAGCCTTGATGACAGCTTCCACTCGCAGGCATGCGTTCAATCAAGTGCTGGAAGGGTTCTTTGGGGAATGGCACCCCATTCTTCGTCTGCCCGAGGTAGGATTCGAACCTGCGACAGTAGCAGTCGCGCGTTTCCGGACTGAAGCGCCTAAAACCGCTCGGCCACGCCAAATACCATCCCGCAACGTGTGATGTCGATAACACATGCGACGAGTAATTGTGCATTACTCTTTTGGTCTGGCACATTGTGACATAGTTTATTATTGATTGTGAATAACGTCATTCGGGTCATTATTTATCGAGGTTTGAGTTGGGGTTGCGAAGCCAGTCCCTCGTCCTTGAAAATTTAATAGCAAATAGTAAATAGTCAAATAATTATGAAATTCACTACAATTTCATGGAATTGCACGTGGATATTTTTCATCAAATGCCTCTCAAATGTCAAATAAATTAAATAATGTGACCAGTGATGAAAAAAATATAGATTAAAAAAAAGAGTTAGTGGGATTCGAACTGTCACCCCGTCCATAAGCTTCTAGCTAAGCGCGAACACTAACCATTTTTTGTTAATCTCATTATGTTCGTTATTGTTCGCTGCATTTGTTCGGGTCGGACGTCCCACGACACCGGTTCAAGTTTATCGTTGATCCATTGACTAAGTTTTTTTTAAATATTTTTGTTACACAGGATAGCTAACCCTGTGACCGAAACACGCTGAGCTACCATGCCGGTGAACACTTGAAAACAATAAGCTCTTACGTCTTGCGCCGCAGGACAGATACCCCCTCCCCCCCTTCTAACAGCCGTGTACCGCAAGTCTCTAGAGGAACGGAAGGTTCCAAATGATTGGAAAAGAGCACAGGTAGTTCCAGTTTTCAAGAAGGGTCGTCGAGCAGATGCGCCAAACTATAGGCCTATATCTCTGACATCGATCTGTTGTAGAATTTTAGAACATGTTTTTTGCTCGCGTATCGTGTCCTACTCTGTAGGAATCAACATGGATTCCGGAAACAGCGATCGTGTGAGACCCAACTCGCTTTATTTGTTCATGAGATCCAGAAAATATTAGATACAGTCTCCCAGGTAGATGCCATTTTCCTTGACTTCCGGAAGGCGTTCGGTACAGTTCCGCACTGTCGCCTGATAAACAGAGTAAGAGCCTACGGAATATCAGACCAGCTGTGTAGCTGGATAGAAGAGTTTTTAGCAAACAGAACACAGCATGTTGTTCTCAATGGATAGACGTCTACAGACGTTAAAGTAACCTCTGGCGTGCCACAGCGGATTGTTATAGGACCATTGCTTTTCACAATATATATAAATGACCTAGTAGATAGTGTCGGAAGTTCCATGCGGCTTTTCGCGGATAATGCTGTAGTATACAGAGAAGTTGCAACATTAGAAAATTGCAGCGAATTGCAGGAAGATCTGCAGCGGATAGGCACTTGATGCAGGGAGTGGCAACTGACCCTTAACATAGACAAATGTAATGTATTGCGACTACATAGAAAGAAGGATCCTTTATTGTATGATTATATGACAGCGGAACAAACACTGGTAGCAGTTATTTCTGTAAAATATCTGGGAGTATGCGTGCGGAACAATTTGAAGTGGAATGATCATATAAAATTAATTGTTGGTAAGGCGAGTGACAGTTTGAGATTCATTGGGAGAGTCCTTACAAAATGTAGTCCATCAACAAAGGAGGTGGCTTACAAAACACTCATTCGACCTATACTTGAGTATTGCTCATCAGTGTGGGATCCGTACCAGGTCGGGTTGACGGAGGAGATAGAGAAAATCCAAAGAAGAGCGGCGCGTTTCGTCACAGGGTTATTTGGTAAGCGTGATAGCGTTACGGAGATGTTTAGCAAACTCAAGTGGCAGACTCTGCAAGAGAGGCGCTTTGCATCGCGGTGTAGCTTGCTGTCCAGGTTTCGAGACGGTGCGTTTCTGGATGAGGTATCGAATATATTGCGTTTCTGGATGAGGTATCGAATATATTGCTTCCCCCTACTTATACCTCCCGAGGAGATCACGAATGTAAAATTAGAGAGATTAGAGCGCGCACGGAGCCTTTCCGGCAGTCGTTCTTCCCGCGAACCATACGCGACTGTAACAGGAAAGGGAGGTAATGACAGTGACACGTAAAGTGCCCTCCGCCACACACCGTTGGGTGGCTTGCGGAGTATAAATGTAGATGTAGATGTAGATCAGTTACATAATAGACGCGTAAAACTTCTCTTGCGATTTCCTAGGAATTGTCAGAGTAGTGCACCTTACTACTTGCACATTATGTAGTTTTTTTTAATGACGTACGAACGGTGTGCAAAGTTTGAAGTAAATCAGTGATCCCAACGCCGTGGCATCCCCTTGTGAGTACACACGCTTGTCTGTGTTGCGCACGTTGTTAGCTTGCCGTCCTCAGTCGCTTCTACGTACCTCTCCCCAATTCCGCGAACCCATACCACCCACAAGCCACCTCTTCCACTGTCGATAGCCACACTGCACGGCGCGCAGACGTCCGTAGCTGTGACATGAAAGCACGCCGCGAGTCTCGGCTGGCGCTCGCTGTGACGTAAGCGGAGCAGGGCAGGGCAGCGCCTGGAAAGAAGCTAACGCTACACTGTTCGGGCGCGCACTGAGAAACAATTTCTTAGACAGTGCCGCCCTGAATTTCCATCTGAAGCAACGGCTAAAGATACTGAACTGAAAAATGAGGCGTTGCGGTCTGCCCTGCCCTATTCGTTTTCCTTCGTACTTACAAGACTTGGAGGTCACTAGCCCAGACGTAAGTTACTCGAAAAAAAAATAGCATTTGACGAAAAAAAGATTTCCGAGCACTCATACAATGAAGGCTTTCACGACCGCATCTTTCAGCTGCTGAGAATTCTTCCGCCGTGGCGAATCATGCTCTTCAGTCAGGTGATCACGTAGTGAAATTTTCGGAAATTGAAGTTTTATGTACTATGACGATCTATTATCCACGGCTATATAGAGAAGCCTTCGAAATATATATACATGGGGATAATTTTTACAGAAAAGAAGAAGCCATGAAACTCAGCGATATATGGACAGTGGCGCTACAGAATCGATGAGGAGTTTTTATCTTTGATGTGCTATGATCGATAGTTATATTTTATCTCTGACAAGGTTTATCTCTGCTATCACGTGAAATCCAGACCACGCCCGCTTTCCACGGTATTTAGGCCGCTCTTCCACGTCCGATTTGTCTCCATCCTTACCCGACGCATCCACCAGCATCTCTGCCAGCACCACCTCCTTCCCGTTACCCAGGGTGGCTTTCGACCGTCCTCTACCGATGACCTTCTCTTTCACATCACTCATCTCCTCTCCGAACAGTTCAATTCCTGTCGCTCCGCTATCTTCCTCTCCATCGACCACGAACGCGACTATGACCGTGTGTGGCATTCCGGTCTCCTCTTCAAGCCCCAAACCTTCGCTCTTCCTATTAACTACGTCCGTCTGATCGGCTCCTTTCTTTCCCAACGTCCTTCCTACGTCACCATCCATAACACGGATTCCTACACCTTTTTCCCCTCCGCCAGTGTGCCCCAAGGTTCCGTCCTCTCCCCTCTTCTGTACCTTTTGTATACTGCGGACGTGCCGCCGCCTTCAGCCCCCATTCCCCTTCTCCAGTACGCTGATGACACCGCCTTCCTTGCCCTTGCCCCCACCCTGCAGCGCTCCCAACACCTTCTCCAATCCCATCTTGACCGGTTCACCACTTGGTGCAACCAGTGGTTGCGTAAGGTCAATCTTCCAAAACCCATGCGATCATTGTAGGCCAAACCATCCCTTCCTTCCGACACCATCTATGGCCGTCCTATCGCCCTCACCCCCACCCTTAAGTACCTTGGCGTCACCCTTGACCGTCGCCTCTCCTGGACCCCCCATCTCCGGACAATCCAAGTTAAGGCACGCTCCCAACTCCGTCTCCTCAAGCACCTTTCTGGCCGTACCTGGGACCTGGACCCCTCCACCATCCTCCACATCTATAAATCCCTCATCCGCCCTATCCTCTGCTACACCCACCCTGCCTGGGTCTCCACCCCTTCTACCCTTTACAAATCCCTTCAATTCCTTGAACGCCATGTTCTTCGCCTCGCCTATCGCATCCGTCTCCCCTCCCCCACGCGGATCCTGTACGACCTTATTCTGTTCCCTCACCTTCTCCTTTTCCTCGAACGGATATGGATCCTCTACACCTCCTGTAAACTAGATACTCCTCGCCCGCTTGTCTCTCACATCCTCACCCACCCCTGCCCGCTGCCGCGCCTGTATTTCCACGTCCCACCTGCTCTCCATCTCTCCACTCTCCTTACCCTCTCCCAAGGTGGCTTCTGCCAGCTCCCCCTCCTGCCCTCCATCTACCCCTCCTATCAACTTTGATCCTCCCATCCCTCTTCCTGTGTTTTTTCTTCAGGGCACCCTTCTCTCTCCCTTCCCTCCCTCCTCCCTTCCTCGCCCCTCCTCCCCCAGGCTTCCCCTACCCCCATACCTTCATTCCTTTCCCCATCTCCCCCCCATTGGCATCTCTGCTCTCCCCTCTCCCTCCCCCACCACCTTCTTCCCCTCTTGGCAGGTCCACGGACTCGCACACATTAAGTGGACGTTCGCGAGCAGTAGATTATCGCCATCGGTTTAGTGTGTGTGCCGTCCTGTATGTGCGTCAGTGTTTTCGCCACCCACACTCCATCGTTCACGTGTCGTCTCCATCATGAGTGTCCGTGTTCAGTGCTAACAGTTTCTTTGGTCATCTTCGCGTGTGAACAGCTTCGTGTTTTTTTTTTCTTTTTCTTCGTTGCTGTGTCTACTGTTTTTTGTCCCCCACTATGTTCTGTATATTCTGTGTCTCCATTGTTTTTCTTTTGCAATACCCGTGGCTGAAGAGCAGCGTACTGTGCTGCTGCCAGCCCACCTTATGTAAGGTGTTAAATAACAATAAATGAAAAAAAGTCCGATTCGTCAGTCGGCAAGACTCAGCACAACCAGGAGCACCTCCAAAGATGTCCAACGTAGCTTTGGACGAAACGTCAGGGATAGAAGAGTTCCTTGGACCACGGCCATACAAGCCGGAAGAATTCTCAGCAGCTGATGCCCGAGCACTGTTAATTAGAAAACATTTTGCAGTATATGAAACGAGTTACTGGTTCTGCAGACATTCGGTTATTTTTCATTCAATTAACAACTATAAAACATAAACAAATAACAAAGAAATTGAGTTTTTAAGAAGATGTATCATTTCATTCTCATTTCATTTAAATGACAAATTTAAAAAAAAGGTATACTGCTAAGAAGCTGGCGGAAGAAGCCACAAAATGGAGAGCGAATAGAGACGGGCAGAAGGCGAGGTTTGCAGGGAAAAAGAATGCATAGCATAAAAGCCTTGTATTCACTTCTCCCCAGTAGCGGTTTCTTTTTGCCTGTTTTATAAATTCTATATTTAGTAACAAGTAGAAGCATCAGTAATAAAAGTAACATTTTGTTAATCACTGATCACACGAAGATAGAGTAAAATTTGATACAGACATATGAAAAGCATTAATGTTAAATGAAAAAGTTATAGACAGCAATAATACTGTTCAATCTCTAGAAATAAAAAAAAAGTATTTTATATTTAATGCTGTACATTTTGATACCCATTTTTTAAATCTATTCTCTATGCTCACTTTTTAATACAATTAGAAGTTACTAATAAAAATATATTATTTTAATAAAAATTGTGTTTCAATATTTGTGGATTTCCATTTCCATTTGATAACAAGTATAGAATTTATAAACAAAAGTAAAACAAAACTATCTCGAACAGAATTAAGGGCCTCGCGAATACAAGACTTATTCTGTACAGTAAGGTGACAGAAGTCTTGCGATAGTGATCTGCACATATTTAGATGGCGATAGTAAGGCGTACACAAGGTAGCAAAGCGCAGACCATTGCCGAAGCTGGCGTTTGTTGGTTGGTCGGTTGACTTGGGAGAGGGGACCGAACAGCGAGGTCATCGTTCCCATGGGATCAGGGAAGGAAGTCAGCCGTGGCCGTTCAAAGGAACCATCCCGGTATTTGCCTGAAGCTATTAAGGGGCTCCAGAAAGGCTCAAAATCATGAAAAGTTCAATTTTTACTTTTTTGCGTTTACTGAATCTGCAGACTATTACCTTTTAATAGATATATAATTTATTCAATTCCGGAGACTACAACTATTTTTAAAAATTTTTTTGAAATGTGTTCTACATGGGCGTGACCCACTGTGGCGCTGTTAAACTGCTGTCAAATGGTGTTATTATTAACATCTGTGTTCATCAGGTACATTTTAGTGATGTGAGATAAAGTATGTGTTGTGGCTAACCTGTGATGGTTCAATATATATCGCTGGTTGATTGTCGATTGTTTCATGTTTATTTACTCTGTCGTTATCTCGAAAATATTCGTAATTAATTCTGTTTCTTGAGTCTCTGTTTTGTTGAAGTATAATAATGAGTAAAAGTAAAGTTATTAGAAATCCTCTGAAGGCTTTTAAGAAAAGGAGAAATGTTGGAAAGCCAAAGGTATGCGTTATTACTGTAAATAATAACATTCTAACATGGTACGAGCGATGCTTGCTTTAGACAAGGAACGCCTTCGGGCTGCAGACAGGGCTGTAAAGAGTCTAGAAATACAAGCAAGAGTAAACAGGAGGAGGAACAAGAGGAAGCTGGAGGAGGAGTTTGCATAGGATGAAGATAATCCATCCTATGGACCTGGAATGCACTAAAAAGTTAATCCAATCTTTGTCGCTCGATTCCCAAAACTTTTATTTTCTCATACTAATTACATGTTTTCTAAGGATCTTCCAAACATATTTGTTTCAAACTTTCAGTAAATGTTACACAGTACCTTCTGCATAATTTAACACAGCCTTTTTACAAAAAACTGTATATTTTTGAATATATAAATAAAAAATTGCAAAAAAATGTTGTGAATTTTCATTACAATTGAAAAAAATCATCTTTAATAACTAAACTAAAATTTTGTAAAATCCCTGTGTTAAGTTGTAGCCCATATTCCAATAAATAATCTGTAAAAAGTGTTCAACTTCCTACCTCAAATACTTTGTGAGGAAGATGTAATTTATAAGCGTTATTTTAACATTGCAAGTATAGGGCGTTCCGGAGCCGCTTAAAGAAACCACCTTTTTTGTGAAAATCATTTCAGTTCATGGGCGCAAGTATGACGTTCCCATCAGATATGGCACATTCCTTTATTGTAATACTTACCAGAAGTTATTGCACTCGGCCAAATCGCTTTCAGCGTAACCAAGCGGCTCATTTACTAATTTATATATAATGGAGGATAGGTAAGGAAAGAAAAAGGATGATAGGAAACTCGTTATTTCCGGCCACACAGGGCATTGTGGTAGAGCGATGGCGAAATCTGAAAATTTGCGCCGTACCAGGACTCGAGCCCATACTCTCCGCTTCTCTAGAACGGTGCATCAGGACCGCTTTCCGTCCGACCAAAATTTTCGGCTAATCACACGCAGCAGAAGTTCGGACATACCCGCACACGAACAAAGCTCAATGATTCCCGGAATGAGATTTTCACTCTGCAGCGGAGTGTGCGCTGATATGAAACTTCCTGGCAGATTAAAACTGTGTGCCCGACCGAGACTCGAACTCGGGGCCTTTGCCTTTCGCGGGGAAGTGCTCTACCATCTGAGCTACCGAAGCACGACTCAGGCCCGGTCCTCACAGCTTTACTTCTGCCAGTATCTCGCCTTCTACTTTCCAAACTTTACAGAAGCTCTCCTGCTAGCCATGCAGAACTAGCACTCCTGAAAGAAAGGATACTGCGGAGTCATGGCTTAGCCACAGCCTGGGGGATGTTTCCAGAATGAGGTTTTCACTCTGCAGCGGAGTGTGCGCTGATATGAAACTTCCTGGCAGATTAAAACTGTGTGTATGAAACTTCCTGGCAGATTAAAACTGTGTGTATGAAACTTCCTGGCAGATTAAAAACACACCGTTTTAATCTGCCAGGAAGTTTCATATCAGCGCACACTCCGCTGCAGAGTGAAAACCTCATTCTGGAAACATCCCCCAGGATGTGGCTAAGCCATGTCTCCGCAATATCCTTTCTTTCAGGAGTGCTAGTTCTGCATGGTTCGCAGGAGAACTTCTGTAAAGTTTGGAAGGTAGGAGACGAGACTGGCAGAAGTAAAGCTGTGAGGACCGGGCGTGAGTCGTGCTTCGGTAGCTCAGATGGTAGAGCACTTGCCCGCGAAAGGCAAAGGTCCCGAGTTCGAGTCTCGGTCGGGCACACAGTTCTAATCTGCCAGGAAGTTTCAAAGCTCAATGAGCTGTTGCGCTCTTGGCAACCGTTCTAGAGAAGGTAATGTCCGACAGAACAGACACCACTCAAGTGTATTCATTTATAATCACGCACCGGACGAGCTACCAATGTCAGTGTAGTGGCAGGAATCAGTGGCGGGAGTAACACTATAGGAGATGGCCCCGCGTGGGAATGTACGTTGAGAAAATCCAGCGCTGATCTTAGCGTATGCAATAGCTTCCGCCTCCGAACAGCTCACGCCACGAGTATAATCATATTTAAAAACGTTCATAGTTTTGAAGACAAAGACTCGGGGAAAGTCTCAGACGCCACAGTAGTATAGAAATAGATAATAAATACAGCTTATAATAATAATAAGGAGGAACCATACCGCGAACATTGATCACATACGAGAGTTTACGAAGATGCACTAAGTTCAGTGCAAAGTTATAACTCTGATAAAGGACGTCTTGTCGTACAACATGAGCTGAACTCCAAAGGTATTTGCATTGATGAGCTAAAGACACTGGTTTACCTGCCTAATATCGTGCAGGGCCCTTGCGATCGCGCAAAACTGCCGCAACACGACGTAGCATGGACTCGACTTACGTCTGAATTCGTGCTGGAGGGAATTGGCACCAGGAATCCAGCAGGGCTGTCTATAAATCCGCAAGAGCACGAAGGGGTGGAGATCTCTTCTAAACAGCAAGTTGCAAGGCATCCCAGATATGCTCAATAATGTTCATATCTGGGGAGTTTGGTAGCCAGCGGAAGTGTTTAAACTCAGAAGAGCGTTCCTCGAAGCACTCTGTAGCAATTCTGGACGTGTGGGGTGTCGCATTGTCGTGTTGGAATTGCCCAAGTCCATCGGAATCATTTTTGTTTTGTTGGTCATCAGTCTACTGACTGGTTTGATGAGGCCCGCCACGAATTCCTTTCCTGTGCTAACCTCTCCATCTCAGAGTAGCACTTGCAACCTACGTCCTCAATTATTTACTTGACGTATGCCATTCTCTGTCTTCCTCTACAGATTTTGCCCTCTACAGCTCCCTCTAGTACCATGGAAGTCATTCCCTCATGTCTTAGAAGATGTCCTATCATCCTGTCCCTTCTCCTTATCAGTGTTTTCCACATATTCCTTTCCTCTCCGATTCTGCGTAGAACCTCCTCATTCCTTACCTTATCAGTCCACCTAATTTTCAACATTCGTCTATAGCACCACATCTCAAATGCTTCGATTCTCTTCTGTTCCGATTTTCCCACAGTCCATGTTTCACTACCATACAATTCTGTACTCCAGACGTACATTCTCAGAAATTTCTTCCTCAAATTAAGGCCGGTATTTGATATTAGTAGACTTCTCTTGGCGAGAAATGCCTTTTTTGCCATAGCGAGTCTGCTTTTGATGTCCTCCTTGCTCCGTCCGTCATTGGTTATTTTACTGCCTAGGTAGCAGAATTCCTTAACTTCATTGACTTCGTGACCATCAACCCTGATGTTAAGTTTCTCGCTGTTCTCATTTCTACTACTTCTCATTACCTTCGTCTTTCTCCGATTTACTGTCAAACCATACTGTGTACTCATTAGACTGTTCATTCCGTTCAGCAGATCATTTAATTCTTCTTCACTTTCACTCAGGATAGCAATGTCATCAGCGAATCGTATCATTGATATCCTTTCACCTTGTATTTTAATTCCACTCCTGAACCTTTCTTTTATTTCCATCATTGCTTCCTCGATGCACAGATTGAAGAGTAGGGGCGAAAGACTACAGCCTTGTCTTACACCCTTCTTAATACGAGCACTTCGTTCTTGATCGTCCACTCTTATTATTCCCTCTTGGTTGTTGTACATATTGTATATGACCCGTCTCTCCCTATAGCTTACCCCTACTTTTTTCAGAATCTCGAACAGCTTGCACCATTTTATATTGTCGAACGCTTTTTCCAGGTCGACAAATCCTATGAGAGTGTCTTGATTTTTCTTTAGCCTTGCTTCCATTATTAGCCGTAACGTCAGAATTGCCTCTCTCGTCCCTTTACTTTTCCTAAAGCCAAACTGATCGTCACCTAGCGCATTCTCAATTTTCTTTTCCCTTCTTCTGTATATTATTCTTGTAAGCAGCTTCGATGCATGAGCTGTTAAGCTGATTGTGCGATAATTCTCGCACTTGTCAGCTCTTGCCGTCTTCGGAATTGTGTGGATGATGCTTTTCCGAAAGTCAGATGGTATATCGCCAGACTCATATATTCCACACACCAACGTGAATAGTCGTTTTGTTGCCACTTCCCCCAATGATTTTAGAAATTCTGATGGAATGTTATCTATCCCTTCTGCCTTATTTGACCGTAAGTCCTCCAAAGCTCTTTTAAATCCCGATTCTAATACTGGATCCCCTATCTCTTCTAAATCGACTCCTGTTTCTTCTTCTATCACATCAGACAAATCTTCACCCTCATAGAGGCTTTGAATGTATTCTTTCCACCTATCTGCTCTCTCCTCTGCATTTAACAGTGGAATTCCCGTTGCACTCTTAATGTTACCACCGTTGCTTTTAATGTCACCAAAGATTGTTTTGACTTTCCTGTATGCTGAGTCTGTCCTTCCGACAATCATATCTTTTTCGATGTCTTCACATTTTTCCTGCAGCCACTTCGTCTTAGCTTCCCTGCACTTCCTATTTATTTCATTCCTCAGCGACTTGTATTTCTGTATTCCTGATTTTCCCGGAACATGTTTGTACTTCCTCCTTTCATCAATCAACTGAAGTATTTCTTCTGTCACCCATGGTTTCTTCGCAGCTACCTTCTTTGTACCTATGTTTTCCTTCCCAACTTCTGTGATGGCCCTTTTTAGAGATGTCCATTCCTCTTCAACTGTACTGCCTACTGCGCTATTCCTTATTGCTGTATCTATAGCGTTAGAGAACTTCAAACGTATCTCGTCATTCCTTAGTACTTCCGTATCCCACTTCTTTGCGTATTGATTCTCCCTGACTAATGTCTTGAACTTCAGCCTACTCTTCATCACTACTATATTGTGATCTGAGTCTATATCTGCTCCTGGGTACGCCTTACAATCCAGTATCTGATTTCGGAATCTCTGTCTGACCATGATGTAATCTAATTGAAATCTTCCCGTATCTCCCTGCCTTTTCCAAGTAAACCTCCTCCTCTTGTGATTGTTGAACAGGGTATTCGCTATTACTATCTGAAACTTGTTACAGAACTCAATCATAATGGAGATGAATGGATGCAAGTGATCATACAGGATGCTTACGTACGTATCAACTGTCGGAGTCGTATCTAGACCTATCAGGGGTCCCACATCTCTCCAACTGGACACACCCCACACCAATACAGAGCCTCCATCAGCTTTAACAGTCCCCTGCTGATATGCAGGGTCCATGGATCCACGAGGTGGTCTCCATACGCGTACACGTCCATCCGCTCGATACAATTTGAAACGAGACTCGTCCAACTGGGCAACATGTTTCCAGTCATCAACAGACCAATGTCGGTGTTGATGGACTCAGGTGAGGCGTAAAGCTTTGTCTCGTGCTGTTATAAAGGGTACATGTGTGTGCCTTTGGCTCCGAAAGCCCATATCGATTATGTTTCGTTGAATGGTTCTCACGCTGACACTTGTTGACGGCCCAGCATTGAAATCTGCAGCAATTTGCGGAAGGGTTGCACTTATGTCACGTTGAACGATTCTCTTCAGTCGTCTTTGGTCTCGTTTTTGCAGGATCTTTTTCCGGTCGCAGCGATGTCGGAGATTTGATGTTTTACCGGATTCCTGATATGCATGGTACACTCGTGAAACGGTCGTACGGGAAATTCCCCACTTCATCACTACCTCGGAGAAGCTGTGTCCCATCGCTCGTGCGCTGACTATAACACCACGTTCAAACTCACTTAAATCTTGATAACCTGCAGATACAGCAGCAGTAACCGATCCAACAGCTGCGCCAGACACTTGTCTTACATAGGCGTTGCTGGCGGCAGCGCCCTATTCTCCCTGTTCACATATCTCTGTATTTGAATATTCATGCCTATACCAGTTTCTTTGACAATTCCATGTATTTACCAGAACGATATTCTGGCATTTGATAAGAGTACAAACAAACAAAATTATGCATACCTAGATCGATAATACAAGAACACCTTGTGTACACTAAAGCAGAAACTAAGATAACATACCACATCGAAGTTCGTCAGACTTTTTGCTACATGAAAAATAAAAATGTTGTTGACTAATACTGAAAAAGTTGTTAACACCAATTGTAGCCAAGACTGGAGTCGTTTCTCGATTTTTGTCAGTGTCTGCTTGAAAAAGCGAAATAGCTCTGTCTAATATTGCAGCAATTTTAACACACGCCATATAAGCGAGACTGTTTTGGCACAAATGGTCATTAGTAGCAATCTCATTTACAGAAATAACACCACAGAATATAATTCACGACGCAGGAAATAGTTTCACAATCCATTCATACACTCTAGTTTTCTCGAGCATCGGGTCGAAAAGTAGTAGTACGAAACTTCTATACAGGGTGTTACAAAAAGGTACGGCCAAACTTTCAGTAAACATTCCTCACACACAAATAAAGAAAAGATGTTATGTGGACATGTGTCCGGAAACGCTTAATTTCCATGTTAGAGCTCATTTTAGTTTCGTCAGTATGTATTGTACTTCCTCGATTCACCGCCAGTTGGCCCAATTGAAGGAAGGTAATGTTGACTTCGGTGCTTGTGTTGACATGCGACTCATTGCTCTACATTACTAGCATCAAGCACATCAGTACGCAGCATCAACAGGTTAGTGTTCATCACGAACGTGGTTTTGCAGTCAGTGCAATGTTTACAAATGCGGTGTTGGCAGATGCCCACTTGATGTATGGATTAGCGCGGGGCAATAGCCGTGGCGCGATACGTTTGTATCGAGACAGATTTCCAGAACGAAGGTGTCCCCACAGGAAGACGTTCGAAGCAATTGATCGGCGTCTTAGGGAGCACGGAACATACCAGCCTATGACTCGCGACTAGGAAAGACCTAGAACGACGAGGACACCTGCAATGGACGAGGCAATTCTTCGTGCAGTTGACGATAACCCTAATGTCAGCGTCAGAGAAGTTGCTGCTGTACAAGGTAACGTTGACCACGTCACTGTATGGAGAGTGCTACGGGAGAACCAGTTGTTTCCGTACCATGTACAGCGTGTGCAGGCACTATCAGCAGCTGATTGGCCTCCACGGGTACACTTCTGCGAATGGTTCATCCAACAATGTGTCAATCATCATTTCAGTGCAAATGTTCTCTTTACGGATGAGGCTTCATTCCAACGTGATCAAATTGTAAATTTTCACAATCAACATGTGTGGGCTGACGAGAATCCGCACGCAATTGTGCAATCACGTCAACAATACAGATTTTCTGTGAACGTTTGGGCAGGCATTGTTGGTGATGTCTTGATTGGGCCCCATGTTCTTCCACCTACGCTCAATGGAGGACGTTATCATTATTTCATACGGGATACTCTACCTGTGCTGTTAGAAAATGTGCCTTTACAAGTACGACACAAAATGTGGTTCATGCACGATGGAGCTCCTGCACATTTCAGTCGAAGTGTTCGTACGCTTCTCAACAACAGGTTCGGTGACCGATGGATTGGTAGAGGCGGACCAATTCCATGGCTTCCACGCTCTCCTGACCTCAACCCTCTTGACTTTCATTTATGGGGGCATTTGAAAGCTCTTGTCTACGCAACCCCGGTACCAAATGTAGAGACTCTTCGTGCTCGTATTGTGGACGGCTGTGATACAATACGCCACTCTCCAGGGCTGCATCAGCGCATCAGGGATTCAATGCGACGGAGGGTGGATGCATGTATCCTCGCTAACCGAGGACATTTTGAACATTTCCTGTAACAAAGTGTTTGAAGTCACGCTGGTACGTTCTGTTGCTGTGTGTTTCCATTCCATGATTAATGTGATCTGAAGAGACGTAATAGAACGAGTTCTAACATGGAAAGTAACATATGAATAATCGATAGACTAACGTGCGCTGGATGCTGGGCTCTTTGTGAAACAAGGTTTTTTCCTTCTACATCTACTTCTACATATATACTCCGTTGGCCACCAAGCGGTGTGTGGCGGAGGGAACAAATCGCGAATAAGTCATGTATCCCCCCCCCGCCCGCCCCCCTCTGTTCTATTCGCAGATCGCGCGAGGAAAAAACAACTGTCTGAACGCCTCAGTACGAGCTCTAATTTCCCTTATCTTTGAATTGTGACATTGCGCGATTTGAAAGATGGAGCTAATAATATATACTCTACATCCTCGGCGAAGATCGGATTTCGGAATTTAGTGAGCAGCCCCTTCCGTTTAGCGCGTCGTCTGTCTGCAAGTAAAAGAATATGAATTTGGCGCCTCCTGAAACTGCCGCCCAGGGCAGATACCCTATGCCCCCCCCCCCTCCTCCTCCGGGCCTGTTCCGAGCACACGGAAGAGGTTTCCAAATATGTCAGAGGCTTAAGTAATAGAACCCAGTACGAGTGTTCATCGGAGACAAGGGTTTCGTGAGGATTGCCCAAAGGAAGTGTGATACGACTGATCTTGTTTTCTGCATACATAAATGATTTGAAATTTAGGGTGGGCAGCAATCAGCGACTGTTTGCTGATGACGCTGTAGTATGCGAGAAAGTATCGTCGTCGAGTGACGGCAGAAGGATACACGACGACTTCTACAGAATTTCTGTTTGGTGTCATGGAAGGCAGCTTGTTCTAAATGTAGAAATAAGTTAATGCAGAGGAATAGAAAAAAAATATTGTAATGCTCTAGACCATTAACAGCGGTGTGTGCTAGACGAAATGACGTCGACTAAATATCTAGGCGTAGCGTTGCAAGCAATATGAAATGGAACGAGCACTTAAGTGCGGTAGTAGGGAAAGCGAGTGCTCGACTTCGTTTTATTGGGAGAGTTTTGGAAAAGTGTAGCTGATCTACAAAGGAGACCGCGTATAGAACACTTGTGCGACAAGTTCTTGAGTGCTGCCCAAGCGGTTGGGATCGCCACCATGTCAGGTTAAAGTAAGATACAAAGCAATTCGGAAGCTGCCAGATTTGTTACCAATAGATTCGATCATCGCGCGAGTATTAAGGAGATGCTTCGTGAACAGAAATGGGAATCCATGGGTGGAAGACGACGCCCTTTTCGCGAAACATTATTCAGGAAATTTAGAGTAGGGGAGAGTGGGGCACTCTGAACCACGGGGCACAATGAATAAGGTAGTATAATTTCAGTATAAGGTAGTAAATTATTTTTTCCTCTGTGCATATGTTGTCAGTACTGCTCTACCGACTGCCATTTGTTTTCTGCAGGATCTAGTTCCCGCCATTAGTGTTGTACTGGTGATATGTTAGTTTTGCGACAGTGAAGTAATTTTTGGAGACATAGATTGATTGAATTTTGTTCAATCCTTTGTCACCAAATTTAGGAGAAAGTAAGTCATTGTAAGAATATCAATACTGTATTTTAATAATATAGATCTTCAAATATTAACAATGCTCATACATAACCTCACATGAGCCTTGTTTGAAATATGTACTGTTGGGGCTCATTGAACCAAGCTCTCCCTGGGCACAATGAGCCATGGTTCATTGTGCCGTCGGCCGAGGTGGCCGGGCGGTTCTAGGCGCTACAGTCTGGAACCGTGCGACCGCTCCAGTCGCAGGTTCGAATCCTGCCTCGGACATCGATGTTTGTGGTGTCCTTAGGTTAGTTAGGTTTAAGTAGTTCTAAGTTCTATGGGACTGATGATCTCAGAAGTTAAGTCCCATAGTGCTCAGAGCCATTTGAACCATTTTTTTCATTGTGCCCTAGGGTGGTCCATTGTGCCCCAGGAATCATTTAATTGTCCAATACAAGCACTCTGTACTTTATTTCCTTAGTATGGGTAAAAACATACGTGTAGGTATTTAAGGCATTTAAATTACAGACGTTCAGCAATCCTGTTTTATATTACCAGGTTTGAAGATGGTTCGTTCATACCGCAGAAAGACGGACAGAGGTAAAACTGACCACGATGTTATGCAATAAGCTGTACAGGATGTTCTTAATAAGGGCATGGCAGTTCGCCAAGCAGCTAAATCTCATTCAATACCTTACCCTACTCTTCGACGATATGTTCAAAACATTAAACGTGGTTCCAGTGAAAGATTGACACCATACTATGACAATCGTAAGGTATTTTCTGTGGAGAAGGAGAAAGAATTAATGGAGTATTTGCTGCATTCTTCTGAGATATGCTTTGGTGCTGACACTGAAACATGCAGGCGCTTAGCAAGTGAGCTGGCTTTGAAAAATGGTCGGAAATGTCCTGAGAACTGGACGGAGGGAATGGCTGGTGTAGACTGGTTCTATGGGTTGATGAAACGAAATCCCAATTTAAGTATCCGAACCCCAGAAGGCTGCAGCTTATGCAGAGCAACGTCCTTTAATCGGTATACTGTTTCGAATTTCTTCAAAAACTTGAAAGACCTTTGAACTGAAAAACAAAACACCGGTTTACTATGTGGGGAAGATTTTGAAACCAAAGGATGATGCAGGAGATTATCAGGTATCATTTTTGAGAAAAAGTGAAAAAATGGGAGGGAAGATTTATTTTCCTCGGGTAAAGCTAGCAACATACTTTACATGCTCCCGTGACTGATGATGTGCCAAAAAGACAAAAATCATATTTCAAATTTGGAATCAGCCTTGAGTCTATTGATATTAGGTAATTCCAAAATAAGTTACATGATTGTGTGTCTACAGATGTGCCCCACATGTGGGGAACAATGAACCATTCACCATATTTTCTTCAATGGCATGCAGCAAAAAACAATTAATGACAGTGCAATCATACACTCCTGGAAATGGAAAAAAGAACACATTGACACCGGTGTGTGAGACCCACCATACTTGCTCCGGACACTGCGAGAGGGCTGTACAAGCAATGGTCACACGCACGGCACAGCGGACACACCAGGAACCGCGGTGTTGGCCGTCGAATGGCGCTAGCTGCGCAGCATTTGTGCACCGCCGCCGTCAGTGTCAGCCAATTTGCCGTGGCATACGGAGCTCCATCGCAGTCTTTAACACTGGTAGCATGCCGCGACAGCGTGGACGTGAACCGTATGTGCAGTTGACGGACTTTGAGCGAGGGCGTATAGTGGGCATGCGGGAGGCCGGGTGGACGTACCGCCGAATTGCTCAACACGTGGGGCGTGAGGTCTCCACAGTACTTCGATGTTGTCGCCAGTGGTTGGCGGAAGGTGCACGTGCCCGTCGACCTGGGATCGGACCGCAGCGACGCACGGATGCACGCCAAGACCGTAGGATCCTACGCAGTGCCGTAGGGGACCGCACCGCCACTTCCCAGCAAATTAGGGACACTGTTGCTCCAGGGGTATCGGCGAGGACCATTCGCAACCGTCTCCATGAAGCTGGGCTACGGTCCCGCACACCGTTAGGCCGTCTTCCGCTCACGCCCCAACATCGTGCAGCCCGCCTCCAGTGGTGTCGCGACAGGCGTGAATGGAGGGACGAATGGAGACGTGTCGTCTTCAGCGATGAGAGTCGCTTCTGCCTTGTGCCAATGATGGTCGTATGCGTGTTTGGCGCCGTGCAGGTGAGCGCCACTATCAG
This sequence comes from Schistocerca cancellata, assembly GCF_023864275.1. Taxonomy (NCBI): domain Eukaryota; kingdom Metazoa; phylum Arthropoda; class Insecta; order Orthoptera; family Acrididae; genus Schistocerca; species Schistocerca cancellata. The sequence goes on from NC_064627.1 coordinate 49,909,646, forward strand.
GACTGCATACGACCGAGGCACACAGGGCCAACACCCGGCATCATGGTGTGGGGAGCGATCTCCTACACTGGCCGTACACCACTGGTGATCGTCGAGGGGACACTGAATAGTGCACGGTACATCCAAACCGTCATCGAACCCATCGTTCTACCATTCCTAGACCGGCAAGGGAACTTGCTGTTCCAACAGGACAATGCACGTCCGCATGTATCCCGTGCCACCCAACGTGCTCTAGAAGGTGTAAGTCAACTACCCTGGCCAGCAAGATCTCCGGATCTGTCCCCCATTGAGCATGTTTGGGACTGGATGAAGCGTCGTCTCACGCGGTCTGCACGTCCAGCACGAACGCTGGTCCAACTGAGGCGCCAGGTGGAAATGGCATGGCAAGCCGTTCCACAGGACTACATCCAGCATCTCTACGATCGTCTCCATGGGAGAATAGCAGCCTGCATTGCTGCGAAAAGTGGATATACACTGTACTAGTGCCGACATTGTGCATGCTCTGTTGCCTGTGTCTATGTGCCTGTGGTTCTGTCAGTGTGATCATGTAATGTATCTGACCCCAGGAATGTGTCAATAAAGTTTCCCCTTCCTGGGACAATGAATTCACGGTGTTCTTATTTCAATTTCCAGGAGTGTATAAGGCCATTTGATACTTGAATGATTAAACTGTAACATCTGTAAATCACAATTCTGTAATAACACGGAGAAATATTTTTTATGGTTCAATGTGCCCACTCTCCCCTACAGGAATTTGCAGCTGAATGCAGGATGAGTCTACTGTAGCCAACGTACATTTCGCCTAATAGGACCGCGAAGACAAGATAAGACAAATTAGGACTCGTATGGAGGATATAGATTGTCGTTTTCCGATCGGTCCGTTTACGAGTGGAATAGCAGGGGAACTGACTAGCACTGGTACATGGCATGTTCCGCCGTACACTTTGCGGTTGATTGCGGAGTCAGTATGTAGCCCTAGAAGGGGAGGGAACGATATTGGGACCACAGACTTACTTCAAACGTTGTACACCTTCAGTAGGCCATTAAAACAACATAATGTGAAAGCAGTAAGGTGCATTACTTTGACAGTTCCGAGAAAATCGCGAGAGAAGTTTTACGCATCTATTATTTGGCTTATGTATCTGTGCGCAGGTCCTGGACATCAGAGTTCGTTGTTGTCAAGTGATACCGGCATGGTAGCTCAGCGTGTTCGGTCAGAGTCTTAGCTACCCTCTGTATCAAAAAACTGAGTGAACTGCTCAAAGAACAACCTGAACGGATGTCCTGGGACGTCCGTAACGAACACACACAACGAACAATTTAGAACAAGAAAAAAAAAGTGATAGCGTTCGAGCTTCGTAGGTCGAACGTGTATGAGGCGACGGTTCGACTCCTTCACAGACTTAATTTTAATCAACTTTTTTTTTAAAAAAAAAAACGTGTATTTACATGAAGTTTTACTGAATTTCATGTTCTTCGACTACTTACGATTTTAATTAAACTTAATTATTAGGACAAACATATTTATACCTGTCGTCATGTAAACGAAGAAACACATCCTAGTTTATACAATGACATCTTTACCGATGGCGCAGGGCTTCTAGCGTGCACTGTTAAACTCATACCTCCAAAATGTACTCCGATTTGCCAATGATGCTACGTTTTTTTTTCTTTATACAAGTAAAAAACTTCATCAAGCGCCTTCAGAACTGTTCATTTCTGATGGACAACAAACGAGAAATTGCTCCTCGTGAAGATGTTATGAAAATCTATTCCATCGTACATCGACAATTGTCAGCACCTATATTTGCCAAAATGTTGCGTTACGCATGGTTTGCGTCCACACTGTCAGAAGAAAGAGAATTTTTTTCAAAAAGTCAACAAGAAACTCTGAAAATTACCAGTAAATGCAGAAAAACTGCATTCATTCGATAAAGTAAATGCCCTTTCGACTTATGTTTTCCATTTTCGTATGATAAATGCCGTCCTGCAACGTGTGATTCGAGAGCACATCCGACGAGTAACTGTACATTACTCTTTTGGTCTGGCACATTGTGACGTACTGGATTACTGATTGTGAATAACGTCATTCGCATAATTAGTTGTTGAGGTTTGACTTGGGCTTTCCAAGCCTGTCCCTCGTCCTAAAAAATGTAATTAAAAAAGTAAATAGTCAAATAACGTATGAAATTCATTACAGTTTCATGAAAAGGTTATTTTTTATTTATTTATTTACACGTCAGGTTCTGTATGACCAAATTGAGGAGCAAATCTCCAAGGTCATGGAACATGTCAATACATGAAATTACATCATAAAAGTAATAACAGATAAAAATAAAATGTTTATGAACCCAAAAAAGTCAATCCATAAGTTTAAGTAAACGCAATCAACAATACAACAACAATCAGCTTAATTTTCCAAGGAACCCCTCGACAAAATAGGAGTGACCCATGAGGAAACTCTTCAGTTTCGATCTGAAAGCGCGTGGATTACTTCCAAGATTTTCGAATTCGAGCGGTAGCATATTGGAAATCGATGCAGCAGTATACTGCACACCTTTCTGCACAAGAGTTAAAGGAAGTCTGATCCAAATGCAGGTTTGGTTTCTGCCGAGTATTAACTGAGTGAAAGGAACTTATTCTTTGGAATAAGTTAATACTGTTAACAAGAAATGACAATAAGGAATATATATACAGGGTGAGTCACCTAACATTACCGCTCGATATATTTCGTAAACCACATCAAATACTGACGAATCGATTCCACAGACCGAACGTGAGAAGAGGGGCTAGTGTAATTGGTTACTACAAACCATAAAATAATGCACGGAAGTATGTTTTTTAACACAAATCTACGTTTTTTAAATGGAACCCGTTAGTTTTGTTAGCACATCTGAACATATAAACAAATACGTAATCAGTGCCGTTTGTTGCATTGTAAAATGTTTATTACATCCGGAGATATTGTAACCTAAAGTTGACGCTTGAGTACCACTCCGCCGCTGTTCGATCGTGTGTATCGGAGAGCACCGAATTACGTAGGGATCCAAAGGGAACGGTGATGGTCCTTCGGTACAGACGAGACTGGAGCAGCACATTACGTCCACATGCTAACACCTTTTTATTGGTCTTTTTCACTGACGCACACGTACATTACCTTGAGGGGTGAGGTACACGTACACACGTGGTTTCCGTTTTCAATTACGGAGTGCAATAGAGCGTGTCCCGACATGTCAGGCCAATAAATGTTCAATGTGGTGGCCATCATTTGCTGCACACAATTGCAATCTCTGGCGTAATGAATGTCGTACACGCCGCAGTACATCTGGTGTAATGTCGCCGCAGGCTGCCACAATACGTTGTTTCATATCCTCTGGGGTTGTAGGCTCATCACGGCACACATTCTCCTTTAACGTACCCCACAGAAAGAAGTCCAGAGGTGTAAGATAGAAGAATGGGCTGGCCAATGTATGCGTCCTCCACGTCCTATGAAACGCCCGTCGAACATCCTGTCAAGGGTCAGCATAGTGTTAATTGCGGAATGTACAGGTGCACCATCATGCTGATACCACATACGTCGACGCGTTTCCAGTGGGACATTTTCGAGCAACGTTGGCAGATCATTCTGTAGAAACGCGATGTATGTTGCAGCTGTTTGGACCCCTACAATGTAGTGAGGACAATGTTTCAAGCGTCAAATTTAGGTTACAATATCTCCGGATGTAATTAACATTTTACAGTGCAACGAACGGCACTGATTACGTATTTGTTTATATGTTCAGATGTGCTAACAAAACTAACGGGGTTCCACTTAAAAAACGTAGGTTTGTGTTAAAAAAAACATACTTCCGTGCATTATTTTATGGTTTGTATTAACCTCTCCTCACGCTCGGTCTGTGGAATCGATTCGTCAGTATTTGATGTGGTTTACGAAATATATCCAGCGGTAACGTTAGGTGACTTACCCTGTATATATTGAGAGGCCAATGTCAAAATACCCAGACTCGTGAACAGGAGTTCGTGAACTTACACCACTTATTGCCCGAACCGCCCGTTTCTGAGCCAAAAATATCCTTTTAGAATGGGAAGAGTTAGCCCAAAATATAGTACTATACGGCATAAGCGAATGAAAGTAAGCAAAGTAGACTATTTTCGTGTCGAACAATCACTCACTTCAGATACCGTTCGAATAGTAAAAATGGCAGCATTAAGTCTTTGAACAAGACCCTGTACGTAGGCTTTCCACGACAGTTTCCTATCCACCTGTCTATATTCAAATGTGTGTGAATTCCTAAGGGACCAAACTGCTTAGCTCATCGGTCCCTAGACTTACACACTACTTAGACTAACCTATGCTAAGAACAACACACACACCCATGCCTGAGGGAGGACTGGAACCTCGGGCGGGAGTGGCCGCGTAGTCAGTGACATGGCGCCGCTAACCGCACGGCTATCTATCTGAACACCTAGAAATTTGAACTGTTCAGTTTCACTAATCATATGCCCATTCTGTGAAATTAAAACGTCAGGTTTTGTTAAATTGTGTGTTACAAACCGTAAAAACTGAGTCTTACAGTGATTTAGCGTTAGTTTATTTTCTACAACCCATGAACTTAGGTCATGAACCGCACTATTTGGAACTGGGCCAATGTTGCACACAACATCCTTTACTATCAAGCTAGTGTCATCAGCAAACAGAAATATTTTAGAGTTACCCTAGAGAGCATATCATTTTATAAATAAGAAACAGGAGTGGCCCCAAAACTGATCCCTGGGGCACCCCCCCCCCCTCCCCTACTCGACTGTACCCCACTCCGTGTTGCTAAAGTAAGAGGTGAACCAATTGTGAGCTACTCCCCGTATTCTGTAACGGTCCAACTTCTGATGCAAAATTTTGTGGTCAACACAATCAAATGCCTTAGTTAAATAAAAAAAAAATGTGCCTAGCGTTCGAAACCTTTTGTTTAACCCATCCAGTACCTCACAGAGAAAAGAGAATATAGCGTTTTCAGTTGTTAAACGACTTCTAAAACCAAACTGTACATTTGATAGCAAATCGTGTGATATAAAATGATCAATTATCGTTACAGACACAGCCCTTTCAATAACTTTAGCAAACACTGGTGGCATAGAAATAGTTCTAAAATTGTCTACATTATCCTTTTCCCCCATTTTATAAAGCGGCTTTGCTACTGAGTACTTTAATAGTTCAAGAAACTGACCATTCCTAAAGGAAAAATTACAAATATGGCTAAATACAGGGCTAACACGTGCAGCACAGTACATTAATATTCTGCTAGGCACTCCATCAAATCCATGAAAGTCCTTAGTCTTCAGTGATTTAATTATTGATTCAATCTCCCTCTTGTCTGTATCACAGAGGAGTATTTCAGACATTAATCTCGGAAAGTTATATGATATCCTATAGAAACTAAATTTTTATTTAATTCACCAGCAATGCTCAGAAAATGATTGTTAAATACTGTACATATATCTGATTTATCAGTAACAGAAATATTTTTACTACAAACTGACTTCGTATCGTCGACCTTGTGCTGCTGACCAGATACTTCCTTCTTAACTGACCATATGGTTTCAATTTTGTCCTGTGAATTAGCTATTCTATTTGCATACCACATACTCTTTGCCTTCCTAATAACATTTTTAAGCACCTTACAATAATGCTGTTTGTAATTGGCTACTGTAGCTTGATCGTGGCTACTTCTAACATTTTGATATAATTCCCACTTTGTTCTATATGATATCCTTATCCCACTAGTCAGCCACCCAGGCTGAATATTACTGCTAGTACCCCATTTACGACGTTCTAATGGAAATGTGCTAAGGAAAGCATTATATTTATAATCTGTGTTATCGGCACTATAAACATCCTGCCACTCTTGTTCCTTGACAGGGTTTAAAAAACTCTCTGTTGCTGCTGGATTAAATTTCCTACATAGTTTGTAATTATATGTGACATTTGTTTGAGTACAGAATCCCGTTAGTGTTAAAATTTGTGCATCATAGTCTGAAAGTCCATTCACCCTTTTACTAACAGAATGCCCATTTACACACATGCTCATGCATTAAGGATAATGTTGATACATGGTGAAACAACGCTCTGGTGGGCTGTTTGCGGCTTTAAATCACCTCGGGGTATGACTATGTGGTGCATTTGACCTGCGGTCGTCGCACGCTGGCATTGGCAGCAGTCCACATACGCAGAGGTGTGTTGGTGAATGTCAGAGTACGGTGCAGCGAGTAAGGGTGCAGACGTTTTCATACGTTGTAATGGTGAATGTATGTTGTGAATGGCTCAAAGAAAACATATTGATGACGTTATGAGGGCTAGAATACTAGGGCGACTGGAGGCTGGTCAAAAACAGCAGGTTGTAGCACAGGGCCTCTGTGTGCCACGAAGTGTGACCTCAAGATTATGGCAACGATTCCAGCAGATAGGAGACGTGTCCAGTACACAGTGTACAGCACCACAAGGAGACTGATATCTCACTATCAGTGCCCACAGACGGCCAAGGAGTACTGCATGTAGCCTTGCTCGGGACCTTACCACAGCCACTGGAACTGTTCTCTCCAGACACACAGTCTACAGACGACTGAACAGAGATGGCTTATTCGCCCGGAGACCTGCAAGGTGCATTCCACTGTCACCTAGTCACAGGAGAGCCCATAAAGCCTGGTATCAAGAACACAGTACATGGTCATTGGAACAGTGGTCCCAGGTTATGTTCATAGACGAGTCCAGGTAGAGTCTGAAAAGTGATTCTCGACAGGTTTTCATCTGGCATGAGCCAGGAATCACATACCAACCCCTTAATGTCCTTGACGGGGATCTGTATCGAGGTCATGGTTTGATGTGGGTTGGGGTTATGATTGGTGCATGTCTTTGACAGAGGAACTGCAACAGGTCAGGTGTATCAGGACGTCATTTTGCATCTGTACGTCTGCCTTTTCAGGGGTGCAGTGGGTCCCACCTTCCTCCTGGTGGGTGATAAGGCACGGCCCCACCGACCTGCCATCGTGGAGGACTACCTTTAAACAGATGATATCGGGCAAATGGAGTGGCCTACCTGTTCTACAGACCTAGCCTCCATCCAGCACGTCTGGGATGCTCTCTGTCGAAGTATCGCTGCACGTGTTCAAACCCCACCATCATATATAAAATTTATATTGAAATCACCACATATAAATAATTTGTGGTACCTCCTACAAAGTGAATCAAGAACCCTCTCTAGTTTGCGCAGAAATTCTCTGAAGTCAGAGTTAGGGGACCTAAAAACAACAACAAGTTTAGTTTCACTAAATAAAACTGGCCCTGCACAACATTCAAATATCTGTTCAGTGCAGTGGCATGGTACGTCTATGGACTCAAATGCTCTGATATACCAATAATTTCAGAGTCAACATCTATAAGCAGTTCACTAACCTTATCTCTAATACCTCTTATATTTTGATGAAATATGCTAATTCCTTCTCTACTTGGAAACAAGACGTCCTCTGAAGTGAGCTCTTAGTTAGAGAGACTTCCTTGAAGCAGGCATACCTATCAGCTGACTTCAGTCTAAAAAAGGTGCAGCTCTAACACCAACTACTACAGGAATTTTTCCATGAGTGATCCCACCACCACCCACTACACTGTCACCTATAAGCATAACCAGCCTCCCCTTCCCATACCTATTGAGGTGCAGACCATGCCTACTGAAACCCGATCTACTGATAGACCCAACTGGCACCACTGAAATGTAAGCCATGCCCTCTGCCATCAGCGCCCTCTGCAGCCCCATGTTAACGCGCCTAACAGCCACATTAAGATGAGGCCCATCATGACGCTGGAACAGTTGCACGAAATGCACGTTAGTGCCACCAGATTCAGTAGCTATCTTTACCAGGTCACCACCTATATTATATTCCCCGTCCTTATCAAGACTGTTCCCTGCTCCACCCACTGTCACTACCTGATTATACACTCCTGGAAATGGAAAAAAGAACACATTGACACCGGTGTGTCAGACCCACCATACTTGCTCCGGACACTGCGAGAGGGCTGTACAAGCAATGATCACACGCACGGCACAGCGGACACACCAGGAACCGCGGTGTTGGCCGTCGAATGGCGCTAGCTGCGCAGCATTTGTGCACCGCCGCCGTCAGTGTCAGCCAGTTTGCCGTGGCATACGGAGCTCCATCGCAGTCTTTAACACTGGTAGCATGCCGCGACAGCGTGGACGTGAACCGTATGTGCAGTTGACGGACTTTGAGCGAGGGCGTATAGTGGGCATGCGGGAGGCCGGGTGGACGTACCGCCGAATTGCTCAACACGTGGGGCGTGAGGTCTCCACAGTACATCGATGTTGTCGCCAGTGGTCGGCGGAAGGTGCACGTGCCCGTCGACCTGGGACCGGACCGCAGCGACACACGGATGCACGCCAAGACCGTAGGATCCTACGCAGTGCCGTAGGGGACCGCACCGCCACTTCCCAGCAAATTAGGGACACTGTTGCTCCTGGGGTATCGGCGAGGACCATTCGCAACCGTCTCCATGAAGCTGGGCTACGGTCCCGCACACCGTTAGGCCGTCTTCCGCTCACGCCCCAACATCGTGCAGCCCGCCTCCAGTGGTGTCGCGACAGGCGTGAACGGAGGGACGAATGGAGACGTGTCGTCTTCAGCGATGAGAGTCGCTTCTGCCTTGGTGCCAATGATGGTCGTATGCGTGTTTGGTGCCGTGCAGGTGAGCGCCACAATCAGGACTGCATACGACCTTGGCACACAGGGCCAACACCCGGCATCATGGTGTGGGGAGCGATCTCCTACACTGGCCGTACACCACTGGTGATCGTCGAGGGGACACTGAATAGTGCACGGTACATCCAAATCGTCATCGAACCCATCGTTCTACCATTCCTAGACCGGCAAGGGAACTTGCTGTTCCAACAGGACAATGCACGTCCGCATGTATCCCGTGCCACCCAACGTGCTCTAGAAGGTGTAAGTCAACTACCCTGGCCAGCAAGATCTCCGGATCTGTCCCCCATTGAGCATGTTTGGGACTGGATGAAGCGTCGTCTCACGCGGTCTGCACGTCCAGCACGAACGCTGGTCCAACTGAGGCGCCAGGTGGAAATGGCATGGCAAGCCGTTCCACAGGACTACATCCAGCATCTCTACGATCGTCTCCATGGGAGAATAGCAGCCTGCATTGCTGCGAAAGGTGGATATACACTGTACTAGTGCCGACATTGTGCATGCTCTGTTGCCTGTGTCTATGTGCCTGTGGTTCTGTCAGTGTGGTCATGTGATGTATCTGACCCCAGGAATGTGTCAATAAAGTTTCCCCTTCCTGGGACAATGAATTCACGGTGTTCTTATTTCAATTTCCAGGAGTGTATTACCTCTAAAATTCTATATAAATTAAATAATTTGACCAGTGACGAAAAAAATATAGATTAAGAAAAATAAGTGCTAGCGAGATTCGAACCGTCCCGTCGTCCACGATTTCGTTATGCGCGAAAACTATTCACTTTTTTTATGCTCGCATTTCTGAAATCAGTTAAAAGTACAAAAAATGGAAGCTAATGCCACTGCCACTTTTAGCCTAAATTATGAAGAGGAAGCCCGAAAAGAAAACCACCACTTCAGGCGTTGGCCCCTATCAAGAACTGCCACAAAAAGAGAAAAAACAGGAAAGGAGCATACAAGGAAGGTCCCTTTTCTTCAATAATATTTATTTAATTTTTAGTTGTTTATTGCCTTCGTTAACATGAATTAATCCATCTCCGTCGCACCAGTACGTCTTCGCAAAGACTGGCGATCGACTTCGACATCAGCAGGAAAGAAAGTCCCGCGTGGTGGCGACACGTCATCGATGCACGTCACCTCGGTAGTGTGTATGAATAACTGGTGAGGGGATAGAATCTGTGAAATGGAAGAAGGGTCAGCTGCTCCTTGCATGGATGATCCAGGTACGAGGTGGGCTGTGGAAAGCGCTCCGGAGAAATATTGTTGGTGCTTTGGGTTCTTGACAACTGCACAATGATGGTCCTTAAGGTACTGCCACAAAACGAGGGCCGATTTATCACCACCACCAAACAGGTAGTGGACTGCGTGCCCGCTAATCCAAGTCACTGAGAGGGCTTTGTACTCGGAAAATAGTCCATGTCCGGAAAGAGAATAATTTGTGGGGTGATCCCGTCAGGAGTCGTGAGTGTGATGGCGGACCAAAAGCCAAACATTACTCGACTCGCCGCACACAAATAGATGCCCGTTGTCATCTTGCACGCCGCATGTGGTACATAATGGTGACGGCACCAGGTGGGACCCGTGGAGACGTGACTGGCAGACCTGCATCCCATTAACCGTCACATACCAGGTGGATTGGACGTCCGGCGCAAGAGTAGGGGCATGCACTGCCAGACACATGGCATTTCACCGGTCGCATGGATGTTTTTCTTCAATCGCATTCGGCGGAAGCCGCGATTGTAGCGAGGTATACACTGTCTTGGCCGTCGGTAGACGCGGAGGGAGAAGCACATCTACATCTACGTGATTACTCTGCTATTCACAATAAAGTGGTTCAATGAATCACCTTCAAGCTGTCTCTCTCTACCGTTCCACTCTCGAACGGCTCGCGGGAAAAACGAGACATAATTTTTTTCTGTGCGAGCCCTGATTTCTCTTATTTTATCGTGATGATCATTTCTCATTATGTAGGTGGGTGCCAACAGAATGTTTTCGCAATCGGAGGAGAAAACTGGTGACTGAAATTTCTTGAGGAGATCCCGTCGCAACGAAAAATGCCTTTGTGTTAATGATTGCCACTCCAATTCACTTATCATGTCTGTGGCACTATCTCCCCTATTTCGCCCTTCTTTGAACTTTTTCGATGTCATCCGTCAGTCCCACCTGATGCGAATCCCCACACCGCACAGCAGTACTCCAGAATAGGGCGGACAAGCGTGGTGTAAGCAGTCTCTTTAGTAGACCTGTTGCGCCATTAAGTGTTCTGCCAATGAATCGCTGTCTTTGGTTTACTCTACCCACAACATTGTCTGTGTGATCGTTCCAATTTAGGTTATTTGAATTTTTAATCCCTGAGTATGTAGTTGAATTCACAGCCTTCACAGTCGTGTGACTTATCGCGTAATCGAAATTTAACGGATTTCTTTTAGTACTCATGTGAATAACTTCACACTCTTCTTTATTCAGGGTCAATTGCTACTTTTCGCACCATACGGATATCTTGTCTAAATCATTTTGCAATACGTTTTGGTCATCTGATGATTTTACAAGACGCTAAATGACAGCATCATCTGCAAACAATCTGACAGGGCTACTCAGATTGTCTCCTTTGTCGTTAATATAGATTAGGAACAATGGGGGACCTATAACACTTCCTTGGGGAATGCCTCGATGACTTTCCGTCTATTACTACGAACTGTGATCTTTCTTACAGGAAATCACGGATCCAGTCGCACAACTGAGGCGATATTCCATAGGCACGCAGTTTGGTTAGAAGACGCTTGTGAGGAACGGTGTCGAAAGCCTTCTGGAAATCGAAAAATATCGAATCAATTTGACATCCGCTGTCGATAGCACTCATTATTTCATGAGTATAAAGAATATATGTTTCGCAAGAACGATGTTTTCTGAATCCGTGGTGACTATGTGTCAATAAATCGTTTTCTTCGAGGTAATTCATAATGTTCGAACACAGTATGTGTTCCAAAACCCTTCTGCAAATTGACATTAACGATATGCGCCTTTAATTCAGCGTGGATTACTCCCATTTCCCTTTTTGGTTATTAGTGTGACTTGAGCAATTTTCCAGTCTTTAGGTACTGTACTTTCTGTGAGCGAGCGGTTGTATATAACTGCTAAATAAGGAGCTATTGTACCAGCATACTCCGAAAGGAACCTGACTGGTATTCGCTCTGGATCGGAGGCCTTGCCTTTATAAGTGATTTACGCTGCTTTGCTACACCGAAGATATCTACTTCTATGTTTCTCATCTTGGCAGTTGTTCTTCATTGGAATTCAGGAGCCCGCATCTCGTGGTCGTGCGGTAGCGTTCTCGCTACCCACGCCCGGGTTCCCGGGTTCGATTCCCGGCGGGGTCAGGGATTTTCTCTGCCTCGTGATGGCTGGGTGTTGTGTGCTGTCCTTAGGTTAGTTAGGTTTAAGTAGTTCTAAGTTCTAGGGGACTGATGACCATAGATGTTAAGTCCCATAGTGCTCAGAGCCATGTGAACCACGTGTGTGGAATTCAGGAATATTTACTTCGTCTGCTTTGGTGAAGTAGTTTCGGAAAACCGTGTTTAATAACTCTGCTTTAGTGGCACTGTCATAAGTGACTTCACCGTTGTTATCGCGCAGTGAAGGTATTGATTGCGTCTTGCCACTTGTGTGCTGTATGTATGACCAGAATCTCATTGGGTTTTCTGCCAGATTCTGAGACAGAGTTTCGTTGTGGAAATTATTAAAAGCATCTCGCATTGAGGTACGCACTATATTTCGAACATCTGCAAAACTTTGCCAATGTTGGGGATTTTCCGTTCTTTTAAATTTGGCACGCTTTTTTCGTTGCTTTTGCAACAGCGATCTGACCCGTTTTATGTACCATGTGGGATCAGTGCTCCCACTTATTAATTTATGTGCTACATATCTCTGCCGGCCGAAGTGACCGAACAGTTCTAGGCGCTACAGTCTGGCACCGCGCGACCGCTACGGTCGCAGCTTCGAATCCTGCCTCGGGCATGGATGTGTGTGATGTCCTTAGGTTAGTTAGGTTTAAGTAGTTCTAAGTTCTAGGGGACTGATGACCAAGCAGTTAAGTCCCATAGTGCTCAGAGCCATTTGAAGCATTTTTGGTATATATCTCTCAATTGTCGTCGATACTCTCCCTTTGAAATCATTTCACATCTTTTCTACGCTTACGTGATCATATCGAAAGGAATGGAGACTGTCTCTTAAAAAGGCGTTCAAGAGCATTTTTATCAGCTTTTTTAAATACGAAGGTGCTGTGAAAACGAGACAGTGGGAAACATCCACAAGAGGTTGAAAAAGGTGTATGGAGATGCTGCTGTCGATCGCAGTACAGTTAGTCGGTGGGCAAGCATATTACGTGATGAAAGCGGGCACGGCAATATTTAGGACTGTCCTCGCAGCGGCAGGCCTCGTACTGCACACACTCCAGACAATGTGCAGAGGGTTAACGAATTGGTGACTGCTGACAGACGCATCACAGTGAACGAATTGTCACGCTACTTTGGGATAGGGGAAGGATGTGTTTGCAGACTACTGAAAGCGTTAGCGTTAAAAAGGTTTGTGCCAGGTGGGTTCCCAGGATGTTGACAGTGGCTCACAAAGAAACAAGAAAAACGGTATGCAGCGAACTTTTGGAACAGTATGAGAATGGTGGAGATGAATTTCTTGGAAGAATTGTGACAGGTTATGAAACATGGCTCCATCATTTTTCACCAGAGACGAAGAGCCAATCAATGGAGTGGCATCATGCAAATTCACCCAAAAAAAAAAAAAAAATCAAAACCACACCTTCTGCTGAAAAAGTTATGGCTACCGTGTTTTTCGATTCCGAAGGACTCTTCCTTGTGGACATCATGCCAAGTGGAACCACCATAAATTCTGATGCATATGTGACGACACTGAAGAAATTTCAAGCTCGACTGAGTCGTGTTCGACCACATCGGTAAAAGCAGGATGTTTTGCTGTTGCACGACAATGCACGGCCACATGTCAGTCAATAAAACCATGGAAGCTATCACAAAACTCGGATCGACAGCACTGAAACACCCGCCTTACACTCCTGATCTGGCTCCATGTGACTATCATCTCTTCGGGAAACTGAACGACTCTCTTCGTGGAACAAGGTTTGAAGATGATGATTCCCTTGTGCACGCTGCCAAAGAGAGGCTGCAAGAAGTTGGTTCAGAATTTTACCGTGTGGGTATACAGGCGCTGGTTCCAAGATGGCTTAAGGCAGTTGAGAGGGATGTAAATTATGTGGAGAAATGAAAATATTGTTCCTATAGGATGTATCTACACACTGTAAAACTTTCAAACATGTAGAATAAAAGATGGATTTTTTTTTTAAATAGTTTGCATTTCTTTTGGAGTGACCCTCGTAGCTGTACTTCGCGTTTCTTTTTTATGATTGTAGGTGTTACAGTATTCAGCCTAACAGCAACTGCCCTGTGGTCGCTAATCCCTGTATTCGTCATGATACTCGCTATTTGTCCAGGATTATTTGTTGCTAAGAGGTCAAATATGCTTTCACAATCATTTACGTTTTGATTGGTCCCGATGTAGCTATATTCAAGAAAGAAATGCCTCGAGAAGATAAAGGGCGCTGGTATGTCTGCAGCGGCACTGGGCCAGAGAGTGTGCTTGGGCTAGGCGCCCTCAGCAGTAGGCTGGTGAGGCATGTCGGAGTGTGTCGCCACATCTTGACATGCACGATTACAAAGACGGCTGTTGCTCGTCGGTGGACGTGACAGAGACTGAGACCTCCTTTGTCCTTCGAGAGGGCGGGGCTCATAGCTGACTTTAAATAACAGGCTTTGACTCACAAAGGGACCCATGCAGCGAGCATGCGTTTGGTCATTGACGGCGGGATGTGGAAAGTCTGGGTCATGTGCGGGATTTGCGACACGACATAAACGTTAGAGAAACAGGTCCATTACAGCATGTCCAGGGTTCGGAGTCGATGGTCACGGAGTTCTGCTCACAAGGGAACATCCCCATCGCACCCCCCTCAGATTTAGTTATAAGTTGGCACAATGGATAGGCCTTGAAAAACTGAACACAGATCAATCGAGAAAACAGGAAGAAGTTGTGTGGAACTATGAAAAAATAAGCAAAATATACAAACTGGGTCGTCCATGCATAAGATAGGCAATATTAAGGGCAATGTGAGATGAGGAGCGCCCTGGTCCCGTGGTTAGCGTGAACAGCTGCGGATCGAGAGGTCCTTGGTTCAAATCTGCCCTCCACTGAAAATTTTGCTTTCTTTATTTACGCAAAGTTATGATCTGTCCGTTCGTTCATTGACGTCTCTGTTCACTGTAATAAGTTTAGTGTCTGTGTTTTGCGACCGCACCGCAAAACCGTGTGATTAGTTGACGAAAGGACGTGCCTCTCCAATGGGAACCGAAAACATTTGATCACAAGGTCATAGGTCAACCGATTCCTCCACAGGAAAACACGTCTGATATTTTGTATACGACACTGGTGACAGCATGTGCGTCACATGACAGGAATATGTTGTCAACCCACCTAACTAGTACACTTGGCGAATGGGTGAAAAGTTTCTTCTACCTTGCCCGATTTAGGTTTTCTTGTGGATGTAATAATCACTCCAAAAAAAGTGATGAAAATATAAGAGTTTTTCACATAAACTGAAAATAAAAAGTTAAAATTTTCGGTTGATGGAAGATTTGAACCAAGGACCTCTCATTCCTCAGCTATTCACGCTAACCACAGGACCACGGTGCTCCTTGCCACACATTGCCCTTAATATTGCCTATCTTACCCATGGACGACCCAGTTTGTATATTTTGCTTATTTTTTCATAGTTCCACACAACTTCTTCCTGTTTTCTCGATCGATCTCTGTTCAGATTTTCAAGGCCTATCCACTGTGCCAACTTATAACTAAATCTGAGGGGGGTGCAATGGGGACATTCCCTTGTCAGATGCGGAATAAGAAGTGCCTACAGTTAAGGGCCACTGATCGCCGCAACTTGATCGTAAAATCAGTACCCAGACGTCGTACCACGTCGCAGATCCACAGGGGAGCGACGCATTCACCGGGCAGCACAGTGCCTACAGACAACGCACGAGGCTTGCTACTCCTGCACTCACTGAACATTGTTGCCGTTGCGCAGGATGAAGACCAAGTCGTCCGCATAGGCCATGCAACGAAAAGTGTGTCCGCGAAAACTGATAGGATTGGGGAAAGAGGGCAGCCTTGCCACGCCGATCTTTATACCAGGATGGGCAGTGTAAGATGACCATTTTACAGGATCCTGGATGTCATGCCCCGGAGTAGATGCATTATGACCTTCACAGAGCAAACTGGGACTCCCACATTCCGCATCACTGCTGTCAGATGGGAGTGATCAACCCAATCAGAGGCCTGACCGAAATCAAGGGAGGCCAGGCCTGTTGTGATGCAATGCATACGCACATGCACGATCATGCCACAGTATTGACATAAGGCAGTCCAGAAGTTGTGATTGCCTTCCAAACAGGCCTGATAGTGGGACACCACATATTGCGTGACCCTCCTGAGATGTGTTGCCAAAAGCCAGGTAATGATCTTCATATCACATTTCAGGAGCGATAGAGGACGATAGTCACTGATGGATCTCCCATCGTTTGGCTTATGGACAGGAAGGAGCAATCCTTCGAGGAAGACACCGGGAAGCTGTACTTCAGCGGACATCGAGTCGCGGCATATGTCTGCCCAGGTAGGCGTCAGTAATAGGCGGTAGGTCCTGTAAAACTCTAATTGGAGTCCATCAGGTCCTCGTGACTTGTGAGGTGTGCCGGCCAGTATAGCTGCAGTGAACTCCCCAGTCACGTCCTCAAGTAATATCTTTTGTGCGTCCTAAGGTAGTGTGCCATACATATGGGAGAGATTTCCTCAGTCGCGTCTGGGGGATGAGGATGTCCTCATACAACTGACTAAATGAGTATGGAGAGCATTTCCGACTGCACGTTGTGTTGTGACCGTCGGCTAAAGTTACAGCATGGGTCACTGTCCATGCCAACGCTGGCATTTCATGATACTGTGATACATCGACAACCCTTTGTAGTCCATTCTATCCATGGTGCACACACGAACAATCATCTCTTTGGGTTGGTGTCTCGTGAGTACTGTGACTTATGACGTCCATGTTGCTTCGACGAACTGTCAGCATTCAGGTGAATGTAGGTGTGGAACATTGAATTTCCATGGGCCTCGACCATGCCATACTACCTATCAGCGCAAGGTGACTGTGCATATATATAGGCCTCATGGTCGTAAAAAGCAACGGGCCATATTTCAGAAGCCTGTGTGCCTCGAACAATGGTGCGCAAGAGTTACATATGGTCTACATGGCTGGAGGAGTGGCTGGTATATTGAATGAAACCTGCCCTATCGCTATGTACGTACTCCCGTGTGTCAACGAGTTGAAGGTTGGCTATGATGGTGGAGTGCTCTGGACATGGAACGTAGTGTGGCAGTTGGTCCTTCAGTGCACGACTGGAGTTACAATCCCCACCAAAGATTAGGGCATCCTGGTGTACCATAAATAAGGGTATGACTGCATGTGCGAAGAAACTGGACCGTTCATGGCGTCATCCTGATCCAGAGGGTGCACAGATGTCAACCTTTCTGACATCATGCAGAGTGAGTGCCAAAACGTCTTCAGCAGTTAGGCCACCACAGAGTAGGATTACCATGCCACTGCCAGTGGTAGACACGTGTTAGACATGAGCAGTGTACCCAAATGAAATCCTTAACGTAGACCTCCTGGAGGAGGACAAAGTCTTGTAACATTGTCAGTTTATGATGCGTACAGACGGTACTGATGTTGAGTATTGTTTGGTATCCACATCTGTCAGGAAGGCTGTTAGGGGCAAACCATCTGCAGAATCCATTGCATTTTCACTCACTGTGTCATAGCTGTCCTGACACCTCCATCGGGACATCCCCTTCTGCAGCACTGGGGAATAGCACAGTGTCCTCCTTGACATCACCAGCCCATGAGCTTGTCAGTACAGATACTGTGTCCCTCGACAGTCTGTCCGCTGTGCATGGAGGTGGAGTTGGCACAGCAGAACTGGTGGCACCCAGGACACTTGCGGGAGGGTTCGGTGCCACCACATCACTGTGCAATGAAGCTGTCGTAGGGTGAGGTCCGATATCTGCGTGTCTAAGGACTTTATGTCATTGGACATGTTGTTGTCATCTTGTAGCCCTATTCTTTGAACATAATCATCTGATGATGCACAGGGCCACTTCCAACGCTTCTGTGGGGCCTTTTACGTACATGCTGTTCTGTGTTGGAATGGGAGTGGTTATCCATCGCCTCCTTGCCATTTGAAAGGAAGGCAGAAGTTGGTACAACATCAGACATCAGACCTTAACTCTGAGGAGAAGACCATTCACAGTACAGGATGATGCAGCTAGTCACCAGTGGTATAGCAGGGTAGGTACAAGCCAAGACAATGATCTCATCTAATGTCACTGATAAGATAAGGGGGGTTACGCATCCAGTGTCAGGTTACATACGTGGGCCACTTATGTTGAAGCCCCCTCCACACTCCTCCTCCCTGGGACACAACCAAGAATTGACTAACGTCACCCACTGGAACCTTAACCCCCTCCCATCCTCCCCTCCAGTTGGGTTATTATTAATCAGTACATTATTAATTAATACATCAATTAGTGATTATTTAGATAATTTGGAACTGGTTGAGATTTGTTCATTTCAGGGTGGGTAACAGAGAAATGCCTGGAGTCAGTGACCTGAGGAAAGAGGAATTATAGTATGAACATAGAATTAGGTGATTTGAGCACTTTGAGAGTGTAGCTAACCAAATGAGGATGTTGAAGGAAATACTGCACAGCCCTGTTGTCATAACACTGACACATCCGAATGAAGTGAGTGAGGCCATAGCAGTTATTGAATCAACTTTAGCCAAACTAGCATTGGTTGTGTCTTTTTTTAAGTAGTGGAACCTGATTGTGTACAAGTGATGCATTTGAAGCCTCAAATAATGCTTTATTTGAGTAGGCCGTGTGATTTATCTTGCATCAAAGGGAATGAGCAGGTGGGTAAACAGATATACCAGTTACAGAATGAAGTCACTGCCATCTTGGAATGTACTGAGGAAATGCCTGCTCCAAATCAAGAAGAGAGTTTAGAAGCGAAGTGCTCAGAAACTACTGGAGAGGAAACTGAGTATGGTAGTTTGGTTGGTAGGATAAATGTTGATAACCAAATGGACCTAAATGAGCAAACTGACTCAGGATGCAGTGATTTGTTTGTTAAGTTACCTAATCTTTTACTTGGGTGTAGATTAGATTAGATTAGATTAGTATTTCTTCCACAGATCATGAATACCCCAAAATATGATGCCATACGAAAGCAGACCCCCCCCATGAATCATGGACCTTGCCGTTGGTGGGGAGGCTTGTGTGCCTCAGCGATACAGATAGCCGTACCATAGGTACAACCACAACGGAGGGGTAGCACAGGTGTGGAGGGGGCTTCAATATAAGTGGCCCATGTATGTAACCTGACACTGGATGTGTAACCCCCCTTATCTTATCAGTGACATTAGATGAGATCATTGTCTTGGCTTGTACCTGCCCTGCTATACCACTGGTGACTAGCTGCATCATCCTGTACTGTGAATGGTCTTCTCCTCAGAGTTAAGGTCTGATGTCTGATGTTGTACCAACTTCTGCCTTCCTTTCATATGGCAAGGAGGCGATGGATAACCACTCCCATTCCAACACAGAACAGCATGTACGTAAACAAAAGGCCCCACAGAAGCGTTGGAAGTGGCCCTGTGCATCATCAGATGATTATCTTCAAAGAATGGGGCTACAAGATGACAACAACATGTCCAATGACAATAGATACGAAGCCCACACCTACTACAGTAGTACAAGTTTATATGCCAACTAGCTCTGCAGATGACGAAGAAATTGAAGAAATGTATGATGAAATAAAAGAAATTATTCAGATAGTGAAGGGAGACGAAAATTTAATAGTCATGGGTGACTGGAATTCGAGTGTAGGAAAAGGGAGAGAAGGAAACGTAGTAGGTGAATATGGATTGGGGCTAAGAAATGAAAGAGGAAGCCGACTGGTAGAATTTTGCACAGAGCACAACTTAATCATAGCTAACACTTGGTTTAAGAATCATGATAGAAGGTTGTATACATGGAAGAACCCTGGAGATACTAAAAGGTATCAGATAGATTATATAATGTACGACAGAGATTTAGGAACCAGGTTTTAAATTGTAAGACATTTCCAGGGGCAGATGTGGACTCTGACCACAATTTATTGGTTATGACCTGTAGATTAAAACTGAAGAAACTGCAAAAAGGTGGGAACTTAAGGAGATGGGACCTGGATAAACTGAAAGAACCAGAGGTTGTAGAGAGTTTTACGGAGAGCATAAGGGAACAATTTACAGGAATGGGGGAAAGAAATACAGTAGAAGAAGAATGGGTAGCTTTGAGGGATGAAGTAGTGAAGGCAGCAGAGGATCAAGTAGGTAAAAAGAAGAGGGCTAGTAGAAATCCTTGGGTAACAGAAGAAATATTGAATTTAATTGATGAAAGGAGAAAATATAAAAATGCAGTAAGTGAAGCAGGCAAAAAGGAATACAAACGTCTCAAAAATGAGATCGACAGGAAGTGCAAAATGGCTAAGCAGGCATGGGTAGAGGACAAATGTAAGGATGTGGAGGCTTATCTCACTAGGGGTAAGATAGATACTGCCTACAGGAAAATTAAAGAGACCTTTGGAGATAAGAGAACCACTTGTATGAACATCAAGAGCTCAGATGGAAACCCAGTTCTAAGCAAAGAAGGGAAAGCAGAAAGGTGGAAGGAGTATATAGAGGGTCTATACAAGGGCGATGCACTTGAGGACAATATTATGGAAATGGAAGAGGATGTAGATGAAGATGAAATGGGAGATACGATACTGCGTGAAGAGTTTGACAGAGCACTGAAAGACCTGAGTCAAAACAAGGCCCCCGGAGTAGACAACATTCCATTGGAACTACTGACGGCCTTGGGAGAGCCAGTCCTGACAAAACTCTACCATCTGGTGAGCAAGATGTATGAAACAGGCGAAATACCCTCAGACTTCAAGAAGAATATAATAATTCCAATCCCAAAGAAAGCGGGTGTGGACAGATGTGAAACTTACCGAACAATCAGTTTAATAAGCCACAGCTGCAAAATACTAACACGAATTCTTTACAGACGAATGGAAAAACTAGTAGAAGCCAACCTCGGGGAAGATCACTTTGGATTCCGTAGAAATACTGGAACACGTGAGGCAATACTGACCTTACGACTTATCTTAGAAGAAAGATTAAGGAAAGGCAAACCTACGTTCCTAGCATTTGTAGACTTAGAGAAAGCTTTTGACAATGTTGACTGGAATACTCTCTTTCAAATTCTAAAGGTGGCAGGGGTAAAATACAGGGAGCGAAAGGCTATTTACAATTTGTATAGAAACCAGATGGCAGTTATAAGAGTCGAGGGGCATGAAAGAGAAGCAGTGGTTGGGAAGGGAGTAAGACAGGGTTGTAGCCTCTCCCCAATGCTATTCAATCTGTATATTGAGCAAGCAGTAAAGGAAACAAAAGAAAAATTCGGAGTAGGTATTAAAATCCATGGAGAAGAAATAAAAACGTTGAGGTTTGCTGATGACATTGTAATTCTGTCAGAGACTTGACCATTTTAAACAAAACTGTCCAGGTATCCAGCCAAATAACAGACAGAATTCTGATCAGGACAGGAATAGGGACAAGGTTAGGGTGAGTGGACCTATAGTGTTTAATAGGATAGTGACTGCACCTGTTGCTCCTGTTCCATAATTTGCATAAATGTGAACAGTCAAACAGTTTGTGCCCCACTTGACATGGGAAGCTCATGATTAATTGATGAAGAGTGGTGTCACATGTTCCATTAATCATGTCGGTTTCCTCCATGGAGTGCAGAAGATGGTACCTGCAGGGTTGCCAACTCTGGTAAACTGTATGTTTTGGGGGAATTCACCATTAAACTGAAGATCCAGGTTTTCACTTGGAAGTTTAAGGCAAAGGTAACATCAGAGGTGGCAGTTGTGTAAGAGCACAAGAGCACATAAACATCCTAACTTTTGGCACCTTGCTGATTTTTTGCTTATTTTACTTTGAATGCTGCTCAACATAATGTAGATGTGATAATCTTAAATACATGGCACTAAGTGGACTTTGGTCTTCTAGACTTCGAGAATTTCAGCATCACAATAGCAAGCACACCTTGGATTGTGCACATTTTAAGGGGCTTTTGTGTATGCGCAACTGGCATGATGTAATAGGCTTACGGGTCAAATGCATACAGAATTGATCAACAACATCCACTGTTAATGGAGTGCACAGCTAGCCCTTGCATTCATCTACAAGTTTATGTCAATGCCACCAGACTTATGTCCGCCTGGCATAAATCCCGCTATATGGCAGTGCACTCCTCAAGTAAGCCAATTCTCTCGCTATGTAGTAAAATTAGCATATGAGATCTCAGCTATTGAAAGTTTTTCCAAGTAAAACACATATCACTACTTCTGAGCTGTCAATATGAGAAAGTTCAGTCCAAATTTGTATTTCCATTGCCAATGAGGGAAGAATTTGTGACATCATAGCAACTTCTATTTTTATTTCATATGACATTATACTCAGTATATGTTATAGTTATACTGACAGAAAAACCTATTTCGTGGGGATTCTGAATGAGATATAGTGAATTAAGTTTTGGATTTTATCATACTGTAATCCATCTGAGGCACTGAGAACCTTAAAGCACATCATTATTGATTGTGAGACAGTAGCACATATTTGTGCTTCTGGCATCAGTTGATCTTACGGTTGGTCAAATTTATCTGTGCTATAGGCCAACATTGTGTATATGTACATTCATGAAAAGCTGTCTCACTGGTTTCTCTGATATAACTTAAATGTTAGATCGATGACAGTGTGCTTTTAGCCCTTGCGGTTCTCAGTGCATCATTTGTATTCTTGTCAAGTGACCATATTGATAGATATTACTGTTTGAATTTAATCATTTCCACAAATGACACTTAGTGTTTGGAATTAGTTATTTACATTGCAGGAATCAGCACTCGTGTGCAGTAGCAGCATGAACTGTGGTGAATGTGTTTTAAGTGCTAACATAAAAGAAAATTACTAGGAAGAGTTAGCCACAAAGGAACTAGGGTCTCCAAGACAAGATCCACTGATTGAGAAAGTGACGAAATCAAATAACCGTGACTACAAGTGAACATTTAACAAACACATTTACAATAAGTGGAAGTTACTGCATGAGTACAATGTCAAAATATCTTATTTTCAGCCTTGAAGTCAACTCTTTACCTAATACATGGGTTAGGCAACATGCATCTTTGTCTGAAAAAATAAAAAAGCATGAAAACTCCCACTTACACAAAAATGTGAAACAGACAGTAGTGAAGGCTTAAACATTATTTTGTTCTTGCCCTAAGCTGTACTCATGTACAGAGCAGCAGTTCCACAAAAACAATTCTTTCTTTGTTCAGACAAGTTATGCATATTATTACTATTACTGTTAGTATTATTATTGGCAGTGGCTGCAGATGTGTAAATGTGTTGATAAGCATAACTGTTATATAGCAAATGCTATTAATTTCACACTCTAATGTTTATCTGAATCTAAAAATTTCTGAACATCCAGAAAGTATACTCATAAGCTGCCACTGGATAACATGTCAATTAGTTGTTCCTACAATTCTTGGTTCTGACTTTATGCCACATATCAGCCTTATTATTAATAGGAAAGAAGAGGAATTTTCATTCGGTTTTGCTAGGGAGTGAACTTTTAAATTTTTTAACCTCTCTTATGTAGCACTGGTGCGGGATGACATGGTCAGGGAAACAGAGCAACAAGAGAGGGGTAATTTTAGTCATTTGCCATCCGAGGAGGTCAGGTAATTACGGCATACTCAGATGTACTTACCAGTGTTTTGAGGGTTATAAAATTCAGCAGGAGTTGCTAGCACCTGGAGCAATGATATCACCTATTGAGAGGTACTGCATAGATTAGTAAGCCTATTCCATGGTTGCGAGTTGGTTCTAGGTTCACACTACTTTGTGTAGATGCCTTCACATGGATTTTGCTCACTATTTCTGATCAGTGATACAACCACTCAAAGGACAATTAATTGTTTACCGACCTTATTTGGCATGTTTGGGCAATGTGAATATTTATTCTCTGATAAGCCCATAGCATTCATGTTGAGACTGTTTCAGGGTTTCAGTTTCGAAAGGGTGGATCATGCATACCGCACTTCCCTACTGTCTGAATGGGTCATCCACAGTTTGCATTCATTCCTCACAGCAGACCGCCATCAAGATCACTCAAGTGGGACCAGTCGCTTTACTGGTTGGCTTTTGCCCCTTCAGTTTGATTGAGTGATTGATTTCTTTATTAATCCATGTAACAATTTACATTGTGTAGATTTTGTCAGCAAAATCATATACAATACAATATACCTACAATTTATACATATAAAATTAATATTTACACACATTTTTAAAGTATCTTACATTAGTTTTATATCCTTATGTAATTTTCTTATAGTACTGTACAATTGTGGGTTTCATATTATAATTATTTCCTCATGTATTACAGTGCAGGCAACTTTAATTACACTACATGTTTTAAATCAGATAGTCCATTACTGCGTAATAACTTTCATTTAATAAAAATTTTTTTAGTTTTGTTTTGAACTGTCCAATTGTGCCAATATCTTTTATATTTTGGGGTAATTTATTATATAATTTAACGGCATTGTACAACAAGCTCTGCTGAGTTTTAACTTTATTTTTCCTCTCTAGATGCAGACTGTATTGGTTTCTAGTTTCATAGCTGTCTACTAAAGAATTTTTAACATAGCAGTCAATATTTTTTTATGTACATAATACTTTGAAAAATGTATTCACAGGGGACAGTTAGGATTTCCAGCTTTTGGAAATGTTCAAGGCAGTGAGCCCTACTGCCACTCCTGGTTATTATACAGATTGCTCTTTTCTGTAATTTGAAAACTATTTGAATATTTTTACTGTTGACTCCCCAAAATATTATTCCATAGGTAATAACAGAGTGGATAAAAGAAAAATATACAGATCTGACACATGTAGTATCACACACTGCAATCAGAATTCTAAGAGCATAGCATGCTGTAGCGATTCTGTTAGTAAGTATTTTAATATGTTCTTCCCACTTTAACTGACAGTCAACATGCATACCAAGAAATTTTGTGTAGTCTACACAATCTATAGTTTCATCGTTTAACTTAAAGTTGTTATAGTGTGGTTTTTTGCTGGCATGGAAGTTAACAGCATACTTTTTTTTTTAATTTAGGGTTAGTTTATTACTGGATGCTTACTCACGTACACTGTTTAGTGTTTGTTCGGCTTTTTCTTTCAGTGCATCTGGTGATTTGTCACTGATTAGAACATTTGAGTCATCTGCAAACAATATTGTTTGTCCATGCTTGATGCTCTGTGGGAAGTCATTTATGTAAATGAGGAATGGTATTGGGCCAAGGACACTACCCTGTGGGACACCTATATTTACATAATTTGGGTCTGAAGTATACTTTACAATATAGTTAGACCAACTTAAAATATGTGACATTTCAGTTATCTGTCTTCTATTTTTTAGATATGACTGGAACCACTTTTTCACAAGTCCCCTTATTTCCAGATCATCTAACTTATTTAACAATATTTTGTGGTCTACTGTATCAAACGCTTTAGTTAGATCAAGAAATATGCCTGTTGTGTAGTTCCCTTTATCTAATGCTTCTAGAATGTGTTTTGTAAGGTGTGCTGTTGCTGATTCTGTGCTTTTCCCTGACCAAAATCCAAACTGGTATGGCATTACATGCATCACACAGATTCCTGCTATGTTTGCATAAAAGCTCAACTTGCACTAGCAAGTTTATAGTCATTCTATCAACTGTTACCTGAGGAAACTAATGCTTGGCAGATCCAAGAAAACTGCAAGCGGGTGAGAGCCAATATGAAACATTGTCATGACAGAGTAGACCCAACATACAGCAAGGGAAGATGGACTCACCTCAAACCAGGTGATTGGGTCTGGGTGCAGGACTTCAGGGCAGTTGGTAATGTAAATGATAAAGTAATGGGTAGGCTGCTGCTAAAATTTATCAAGCCAGTACAAATTCCTCTGTGTGCAACTCTAGTCACCCTACTGGTCAAAAAACCAGAGAGCAGAAGAATTGCTCATGTTCACTTATCCCTTGTTAAACCTTATATTAATGATAAAAGCACTTTGAATTAATTTAAGCCTATATAAAAAAAAGGAATAGTTTCAGTAACCTGTTGTTAAAATTAGGGTGCCCAGTTGCCCTGATGCTATTGTGGACAAGTATACTTGTCTCCTTATGTATATTAAATTTTCTGTTCTTAAGGAAGATATCCATAAGATATCTACACATGGTATCATTAAATTTAATTCTTAATTGGAGATAAAGACATGATAAAAGAAAGAGGACCTTAAGCAGTTTGTTGTAACTGTAGTTTCCCATGGAGTGGTGGCACCAATATTGTCTCTGACTTCCCTAACCAGGAAGCTCCTAACACATGAAGATGTTTTGGGGGCATGAGGATGTACCACGGTGGACACAGCACCCTACTGCGGCTGCCAATAGCACTCGAGGACAAGTGAAGACCACGCAGTGCAGAACAGTTAGGCATTCATGGACAGAATTACTTATGGTGCCAAGCTCATATGCTCAGTATTACATAGGCACTAACTGTTGCTGACAAAGCAACAGCCACCTTTGCAGATACTTACCAGATGTGGCAAGGTCCTTCTGTGCAACGCGTCAACTGGTTGTGGAGGCAACTGTCAGCAGCAACCCAGGAGGAACTTGAAGAGGGCTACATTCTTTCTAAAACAGATGGTGAAGGAAGCCTCTGTGTTTGTAAATGTATTCATTTAAATTCAAATTGTAAAAATTTTACTAATCAAATAATAACCCTTGTGTTCCTGCTCATGTTATAGTGTCCTTTGTGGTTAAATTCAGTTTTATTCTTGGTAAATAAACTTAAACTAAATTGCTTTTATTCAACACACTGCAACTGAGAACTGTGTGGTTGTTGAGCCTGAGCTGTTAACTTCACTTTTATTTTCGTAAATAAACTTAAGCTAAATTATTTTTGTTCGAAGCACTGCACCTGGAAATTATGTGCCCATTGGTAGTTAAATTCAGTTTATATTTTCATTAAGTTTTAATTCTATTTATATTTTGTAAATAAACTTCAATTATTTTTATTTAAGGCACTGTACCTGAGAATTATTATTTGGTTTTTCTATGTTAATAATAGTTTTTAAGAATAACCCACACAATCAACCAGCCATTCACCTATCCCAACATGCTGATATATAATTTTAGGAGAATTTGTTTACAACAGTAGCTGTGCGGTTATAAATGATTTGCTCATCTCAACACTGTGGTAAGAGCACCTGTATAGTGAAGCATGTATCTACAATAGTAGTAAAACAAACGAAAAGCTACAAGAAAGTAAAGAAGTATCCAAATGAAAACCACCAATACAATGGGAGAAAAAAATGTGCTTTTTGGGCAAGTGTGGTTGACAGATACCTACTACACTGCTGCCAGTTGATTAATTAATCTTTTTTGCCATACATGGTTATATATTCTGATAGATTCATATATTAAAAACAGCAATTACATGGTGATCAAATATTGTGAAGTCTTTACATTGGCAAATCTCACTGCTGTTATGTTTTGAAAAGATTTAACATGTAAAAGACCAATGAACACTGGAGAATATACACAGCTGCAAAGTACATCTCTGATACTGGAAATGGAAATGAGCATTTGGTGTCACTGGCCAGGAGGCCCCTTACGAGGCAGGTCCGGCCACCTTGGTGCAGGTCTTATTACATTCGATGCCACATTGGGTGACCTGCGAGCCGCATGGGGATGAAATGATGATGAAGACAACACAACACCCAGTCCCTGAGGGGAGAAAATCCCCAACCCAGCAGGGAATCGAACCCGGGCCCCTTAGGACGGCAGTCCATCACGCTGACCATTCAGCTATCGGGGTTACTACTCACCATATAGCAGAGATGCTGAGTCGCGATAGGCACAACAACTATGGTTTCAGTTCTCTGAGAGTTCTCTGTGTGTGCAGGCTGAGTTTGCATGAGTGTGTGTGTGTGTGTGTGTGTGTGTGTGTGTGTGTGTGTGTGTGTGTGTGTCTACTGCTGACAAAGGCCTTAATGGCCAAAAGCTATAATTGTGTGACTCTTTTTGTTGCGCCTATCGCGACTCAGCATCTCTGCTATATGGTGAGTAGCAACTTTCCTTCTCTGTTACTGTAAACATTGTGTTCGTATGAAGAAAAACTTCGCTCATAATATTAACTGCAAAAATGTTTTTTTCATACAATACCAGAGAAGGAAAGTTGCTACTCACCATATAGCAGAGATGCTGAGTCGCGATAGGCACAACAAAAAGGTTCACACAATTATAGCTTTCGGCCATTAAGGCCTATGTCAGCAGTAGACACACATACACACATGCACACACACACTCATGCAAACGCAACTTGCACACACATCCGCAATCTCAGAGAACTGAAACCACACTGCGAGCAGCAGCACCAGCACATGATGCGAGTGGTGACTGGGTGGGGGTAATGAGGAGGCTGGAGTGGGGAGAGGGAGGGATAGTATGGTGGGAGTGGCAGACAGTGAAGTGTTGCAGTTTAGACAGAAGGCAGGAGAGCAGGTGCAGAGGGGGGAGGGGCTAAGTAGTAGAAAGGAGAAACATAAAAAGAAATTAAAAGACTGGGTATGGCAGTGAAGTGACGGCTGTGTAGTGCTGGAATGGGAACAGGGAGGGGGCTGGATGGGTGAGGACAGTGACTAACAAAGGTTGACACCAGGAGGATTACGGGAACGTAGGATGTATTGCAGGGAAAGTTCACACCTGTGCAATTCAGAAAAGCTGGTGTTGGTGGGAAGGATCCATATGGCACAGGCTGTGAAGCAGTCATTGAGATGAGGGATATCATGTTTGACAGCGTGTTCAATGGGATGGTCCACTTGTATTTTGGCTGCAGTTTGTCGGTGGCCATTCATATGGACAGACAGCTTGTTGGTTGTCATGCCCACATAGAATGCAGCACAGTGGTTGCAGCTTAGCTTGTAAATCACATGACTGGTTTGACAGGTAGCCCTGCCTTTGATAGGATAGGTGATATTAGTGACCAGACTGGAGTAGGTGGTAGTAGGTGGATCTATGGGACAGGTCTTGCATCTATTACAGGGGTATGAGCCATGAGGTAAGGGATTGGGAGCAGAGGTTGTGCAAGGATTGACATACTCCCACCTTCTACATGCTTCCTAGTCCATAAACCCAACCACCCAGGACAACCCATTATGGCCAGTTACTGTGCCCCCACTGAGAGAATATCTGCTCCTGTAGACCAACACCTTCAACCTATTACCCAGAACCTATCTTCCTATATAAAAGATACCAACCATTTCCTCGACCAACACTCCACAGTTCCCGTCCCTTTACCACACAGTGCCATGCTCTGCACTATTGATGCCTCCTCCCTGTACACTACCATTCCTAATGCCCATGGCCTTACTGATATCTGCCTTTCCAGATGCCCTATGGATTCCAGACCAACAAACTCCTTCCTAGTCTCCATGACCAACTATATCCACACCCACAATTACTTCTCCTTTGAAGGCATTACCTACAAAAAAAAAATCTGTGGTATGGCTATGGGCACCCGCATGGCACCATCCTACGTTAACCTATTCATGGGCTATCTAGAGGAATCCTTCCTAAAAACCCAGAATCCTAAACCCCTCACCTAGTTCAGATTCATTGATGACATCTTTGCAATTGGACACGTTATTGACATTCCTCCAAAACCTCAACAACTTCTCCGCCATTTGCCTCAGCTAGTCCTACTCAACCCAACAGGCCACCACCTTCCTAGGTGTTGACCTCCACCTCGGAGATGGCTACATCAGTACCTCCATCCATATCAAAACTACTAACCACCAGCAATACCTCCACTTTGACAGATGCCATGCACTCCATACCAAGAAGTCCCTTCCATACAGCCTAGCCACCAGTGGTCATCTCATCTGCAGTGATGAGCAATCTCTCTCAAAATATACCAAGGGTCTCACTGAAGCCTTCACGTCTCCCACCACCTACCAAAGTCCCACAGTCCGGCCACAGAGGAGCATTCCCCTCATAACTCAATACCATCGGGACTGGAGCAACTGAATTACATTCTCCGCCAGGGTTTCAATTGGCTCTCGTTGTGCCCTGAAATGAGGTATGTCCTGCCCACTATCCTTCCCACCCCTCCTACCTTCTGCCACAATATACTCATCCATTCTTACACAACCCCTGCTCCCAATCCCTTACCTCATGGCTCATACCACCGTAACAAGACATAGATGCAAGATCTGTCTCATACATCCTCCTACCACCACCTTCTCCAGCCTGGTCACTAACATCACTTATCCTATCAAAGGCAGGGCTACCTGTCAAACCAGTCATATGATTTACAAGCTAAGCTGCAACCACTGTGCTGCATTCTATGTACGCATGACAACCAACAAGCTGTCTGTCCGTATGAATGGCCACCGACAAACTGTGGCCAAAATACAAGTGGACCATCCCGCTGAACATGCTGCCAAACATGATATCCCTCATCTCAATGACTGCTTCACAGCCTGTGCCATATGGATCCTTCCCACCAACACCAGCTTTTGTGAATTGCGCAGGTGTGAACATTCCCTGCAATACATCCTATGTTCCCATAACCCTCCAGGCCTCAACCTTCATTAGTCACTGTCCTCACCCATCCAGCCCCCTCCCTGTTCCCATTCCAGCACTACACAGCCGTCATTTCACCGCCACACCCAGTCTTTTATTTTCTCTCCCTTCCGCTACTTACCCCCTCCCCCCTCCACACCTTCTCTCCTACCCTCCATCTAAAATGCAACACTTGACTGTCCACCACTCCCACAATACTATCCCTCCCCCTCCCCACCCCAGCCACCTCCTTACCCCCATTCACCACTCCCCTTCATGTGCTGGTGCTGATGCTCACAGTATGGTTTCAGTTCTCTGAGTCTGCAGACGTGTGTGCAAGTTGTGTTTGCATGAGTGTGTGTGTGCATGTGTGTATGTGTGTCTCCTGTTGAGGAAGGCCTTATTGGCCAAAAGCTATAATTGTGTGAATCTTTTTGTTGTGTCTATGGTGACTCAGCATCTCCGCTATATGGTGAATAACAACTTTCCTTCTCTGGTATTGTTACATTTCATCCTGGATTTTCCATTGTCTCTCTCTCTCTCTCTCTCTCTCTCTCTCTCTCTCTCTCTCTCTCTGTGTGTGTGTGTGTGTGTGTGTGTGTGTGTGTGTGTGTGTGTGTGTGTGTCCCTCCCCCTCCCTCCCACCCACCACATTAACACTGAAACCCATATTGGACTGGTGATCAAGTATACCAGAACATGATACGGAGGGGTTGATGTCCATGGTCATCACATCAATCACTACTTATAAGTGAACCCAGACAACAAACAGCAGGAGTCAGCAGTAATATATGACATGGTCCTTTGCATGTAGTGGGAAAATGGTACATTTCTGGACACGAATTCTACCCTGTAAATACTTTCAAGAAATAAGTAGCTTTGCTTAAGAGTGAGTTTAGTATTCTTCCAACGACAGAACTGATACATTCTATTTTCAGTGGTGGAATTTCGAGTGTGTATTCTTATGCCTGACATATAGCAAAGCCCAACAAGAAATTTCTGGAAACTCAAATTTTCTAATTCAGAAGAAAAGTGGAATAATCAGGCTACAATACTAAGACAATGGATTTTTGAAAGGGTTACATTCTTATATATGAACATTCTGGTAACAATTTTGATTATACATAACTTTTTAATTGTACAATTGTACAATTTTTAGAAAAAATATGTTCTTCAGAAAGAAGAGAATGGGTGCTTTCAGATAATGTAGGACAATTATAAAAAAATCATTAATGGCATTCAATTTTCAAGTGCCTGTGGTTTTTTCGAATTGTAAATTTTAACTATTTCTTTAAATGAAATGTTTCCACATGCACTGTTTATTCTCTTGTTATCTGCTGTCTGAAAACTACACACTGAAAAATAATAACAATAATAATAATAATAATAATAATAATAATAATGTTTTGAAAAATACAGCTTAAATAAGAATTAGGATATTTCATACATGTTTACTACATATAAAACAGCTATGTTTGAAAGTGGACTTCATCAGGATATGTACTATCACAGGGACAATGTAACTTTGTCTTTAATAGTCCTTCTACACTCCCACTTCTATAATCCCATAAAAGAAGCAAAAATAAAGTTTGTCATCTGATGACACTGGTACAGGAAAGTACACAGCATACTGACCTAGCCTAACTGCCTCTGGATACTGTGATAGCAATATCACTTCACAAAAGCAGTTCCCTCCTGATTTGACAGTCCAATTCAGTGGAATTACATCTCAGACTAAAATTGATAAAGAACATTAGCTGCCTTCCTCTCAGCCATCAACAGCCAATCAAATGGCAAATTTCACTTCTGCTCCTTTTATGGAAACAAAGGGGCAGAAGTGAAGACAGTATATCAGAGTTGCAGTTGTGTTGCCCCAATTATGTTACCTACCCTAATAGACACCATTTGCAACAGGGGCCAAAATGTTGGTTCATTATTTTACAACATGATACATTGTACAACTGAGAAGAATTATATGGAAATGAGATTGAGTTATTTACCTCAATGTCTGCAGTGGCTAGAATTTCATGCTTTACACCCAGGGAAAATGTATTACATGTGACAGTTGCATGCCATTAGATTTTACAGTGACCATGAGTACATACCACTGACTTTACCACAAACATATTTTATGCTTTCAAAAGAATAATTTCATTATTTTCCATTAACCACATTATCCAATTAACATAATTTGTTTGTAAATGGATTGCAATTTCTTAAATCTGAAACACACTGCCCAAGAGAAGTTTTAGAAGATTTCACTCACATGTTGAAAGGACCATTGCTTTTTCTTTGGTGAAACCTTTTCATTGAAAATAAAAGGAAAAGAGTTACTGTATCTTCTATAATGAAGAAAACATTAACAAGTGGTATCATTTTATTCAAGCTATCAATATACATGGAAAACATTCAATTGCAGCAAAATAAAGGATATACTGGAAGAGGTCCCAGCCAGTAATGAATACAGCTTAGGAAAGGAGTATCAGAGTGGAAAAAACCACACCACATACTTCTTTCTATACCTGTGTATGCAATGTGCTACAAACAGTGTTGGAGCTGCTAATCTCCATCTGCCAGACATAGAGAATTGGAATGTACCAATGCTTTGTTTATGCACTACATTTTATTGGAGAGAACTGGGCAAATGCCACATTCTCTCTGACATACACGCTGGCACAGGTTGAAGCATGATGAAACACACTTCTCAGCATTGTACAGAATCTATATACATATTCAAATTGAAGAAATGAATGATGAGCACTATAGAAGAAATACTCTCTCCTGGAATTTGAGTACAGTATTTTATTCATTACAGAATTCTAACAAATTTATAGAAGTTATTGTCTGTGACTCTACTAAAATGCAGATTTAACACTGCCACATATGCAACCAATGTTTACAATACAAGTGTGGCCTCCACTGGCATAGAAAGGGGACAGAAGCAATGGCAGCTTAAATCCTAAGGACATTGAAATCAAGTACTGTTGCAGATGAGGTCAGGTCACATGCAGTTGAGGTCAATTCTCCTATAGCAAACGTTGGATCTCCCACAACAGAGGCCAGGTCACCAGCTGATGAGGCTGGGACACCTCCATCAGATGACTTCACATTAGCTGCGAAGGATACCTCACCGGCAGAGGGGGACACCTCTCCAGCGGCGGACGACACCTCACCAGTGGTGAGCCACACCTCATGGGCAGTGGGCGGCACCTCACTGGTGACACGCAACACCTATCTGGGGGCAGGGGACACTCCATCATCTGCTGTTAAGGATGCCAGTATTGACTGTCTGGTACCATGGAGCACTGGAGCAGGGATCTATAATTGGGTTCTGATGATATTAAGCATTTTGAGCTGGGTAGTCAGTTTTGTAGGAAAGGTGTCAAAAGTGGTGGAGTTTATATTTTCCTTAAATCTAAGGTGGAATATGAAAAAAGGTGTGAGGCACTATCTTCGAGAATTGAAAAATATTACGAAGCTGCTGCTGCTCAACTGGGTGGGGAGCTAAGTAACATAATACTTATAGCAAACAATGGAAAATCCAGGATGAATTTTTGTGATACTTATAGCAGTTTATTGAGCATCTAGTGGGTATATAGATACATTCACTAATAAACTGGAATCTCTGCTAGACATTACGTTTACTAAAAAAGTCACTATAATTGCTGCAAACACTTCAATTAGACCTTTCACATGAATTTGCATCTAGAAAGCTGTTTCTTAGTGTATTGTACAGCTTCTCTATGTTTCCTCTGATAAATATCCCCACAAGAATAAGAAATAGAACAGGAAGTCTTATATACAACATACTTTCAAATATTAATACCACAGAGATATAAACTGCTAATACTGACTTAGGACTACCTGATCGTAATCCCCTCATCCTTATAATTCCAGCTATATCTGCAAAAGAAAGGAATGTACTTCTTTCCTATAAAAGAATTTGTTCTGCAGAAAATTGTGCTAGTTTTGTTGGTTGTCTAAGTAATGAATCCTGGCCAGAATTGCTTTCACAGTCAAGTACTAACAATGCTTGTGATGTTTTCTTTTCAGCACTCAAGTCCAATTTTGAAATGTGTTTTCTTAATAAAGTAGCTAGATTCCATTCATGTTGGATAACAAAATCTAGCTCCTGGATTAAGTCAGGCATTCAGATTTCCTGCAAAACTTTAAAAATGCCCAGTTCTCAAATGATAAAATCCACAGATCTTCTGTTTATAGAATATGTAAATGATTAAAGGAAAATATATTGAAGATAATTGCAAAGACAAAACTGCTTAGAAGTGATAACATAATAAAATGTTGGGCAACATATCAAAATCTGTGTGGGATATTGGAAAAAGCATAAAAGGAAAGATACATGAAGAGCAGGAAATTACTCTTACTAATGCTGATTGTTATGTCCACAGATTAACACACATGTGTGAACAAAAAAAATTTATTAGGTGGAGCAAGGCGACCACTTAATTTTACAAAAAGATAAACTTCCTTCAAAAAACAAAAGGCTTCTTCTCCTACCAAAATTTTATAACAAACCAAATAATTATGCCAACTTAAGGAATTGAAATCTTAGCAACTGAACTGAATTTATGTTCCTTTGTTGGGTTTTCTCTTGATGCTTTCTGGCGGATGCCGAGGAAGTAGACGGGCGCAGAGTCTGGGATCGTTAGCTGGCGTAGTGAAGATGTGGCACCTGGACATTCCAGCTGCGTTGACATATCTTCCGGGAGGCAGTCCGCGGTGGGTCAAAAGACACTTGCTTCCATTTCTTCCAGCTATTTAATACGGCGGCTCCAGTCTTCCTCCGCTGATTCCGGAGTGATGATTGGCGGCTGTTGGCAATCCCTGATTGGTGGATGCTGATATCATAGTGTGACCATCCATGTTGGAAAAAGGCTCGTGCATTTGCCTAGTTCATGGCTAATTGAATATTTGGCGGGAACGTCTCTAGCGCCAGCTGGCGGAACGCACCGGTACTATGTTGCAGGCGCTGCTTAACTCTGCCGCGGTAGTGGACCGTTGCGTTTGTGTGGCTGTACGTGCCACAGCATTGATGATATCAATATTGGCAAGAAGACCTGCTAAATTACATAAATGATTACTGTATAAATGCTTCCCAAAACTTACCTTAATTTTTTTTGTTTTGCACACCAGCATACAAGAGACTTTCCAACTTTTGAGCTTGAAGTTGTAAAGGTGATTAAAAGCCTCAAATGGTTCAAATGGCTCTGAGAACTGTGGGACTTAACTGCTGAGGTCATCAGTCCCCTAGAACTCAGAACTACTTAAACCTAACTAACCTACGGACATCACACACATTCATGCCCGAGGCAGGATTTGAACCTGTGACTGTAAAAGCCTCAAATGCAAAATGTTAGCTGGTGTAGATGATGTGCAAGTGGCAGTTAGAATCCGTATTGCTTCACCTATTGCAAATCCCTTAGTTCACATGCTAATATAGAGGAAGTGCTACAAATATGGAATAGAGTAGTAATATCAAGTACTAGGTTTCTCACCTTGTAAGTGCTGCTGTACTCTGCTGAGCAGCTTGAAAGCAATGTACAGCATTTATATGCTGCTTTGGGATGCATTCACATTGCAGTTGACACCCATTGTGAGTGTGTAAAGCTGTTTTAACAAATTAACTAGGATGAATAATGGTTGGAGTGGTGGTTTTCAGTTTCATTCTTGTGAAATACATTAATTATTAATATATTTTCTAAACAGACACTTAGCTAATATCTTAAACTGTAAAATGGTGTGTTTGTTGCCTGTTTAAATTTAATTTTAGAAGATGGCTATGTCACTAATAAGGAATTCTAGTATTCCATATTTGTGCCGTGTTGTTGCTGTTGTTGTTGTTATCTTCAGTCCGGAGACTGGTTTAATGCAGCTCTCCATGTTACTCTATCCTGTGTGAGCCTCTTCATCCCTGAATAACTACTGCAACTTAGATCTTTCTGAATCTGCTTATTGTATTCATCTCTTGGCCTCCCTCTACGATTTTTACCCCCCACCCCACCCCACTCCCCTCCAGTACTAAATTGGTGATCCGTTGTTGTCAAGAACATGTCCTATCAACTTATCTCTTCTTTTGGTCAGTCCTTGCCATGAATGTCTTGTCTCCACAACTCTATTCAGTACCTCCTCATTAGTTACGTAATCTACCTAACTTATCTTCAGCGTTCTTTGATAGCACCACATTTCAGAAGCTTCTATTGTCCTCTTATCTAAACTGTTCATCATCCATGTTTCACTTGCATACATGGATACATCCTGTACAAATACTTTGAGAAAAAACTTCCTTATACTTAAATCTATATTTGATGTTACAAATTTCTCTTCTTCAGAAACAATTTTCTTGCCATTTCCAGTCTACATTTTATACCCTCTCCAATTCAACCATCATGAGTTATTGTGCTGCCCAAATAGCAAAACTCATCTAGTTCTTTAAGTGCCTCATTTTCAAATGTAATTCCCTTGGCACCACCAGATTTAACTCTTCTACATTCCATTACTCTTGTTTTGCTTTTGTTTGTGTTCATCTCACATCCTCCTTTCAAGACACTGTCCATTCTGTTCAGTTGCTCTTCCAAGTCCTTTGCTGTCTCTGACAAAATTACAATCTCATTGGCAAACCTTAAAGTTTTTATTTCTTCTCCCTACACTTTAACGCCTACTTCAAATTTTTCTTTTGTTTCCTTTATTGCTTGGTCAGTGTACAGATTGAATAACATCTGAGATAGGCTTCAATCTTGTCTCACTCCCTTCTGAACTACTGCTTCCTTTTCATGCCCCCACACCTTACAAAGGCCATCTGCTTTCTGAACAAGCTGTAAATAGCATTTTGCTCCCTGTGTTTTACACCTTCCACCCTCAGAATTTCAAAGAGAGTATTCCACCCAACATCATCTAAAGCTTTCTCTAAGGCTACAAATACTATAAACCTAGGTTTGCCCTTCCTCATCCTACCTTCTAAGAGAAGTCATAGTGTCAGTATTGCCTTGTGTGTTCCTACATTTCTCCTAAATCCAAAGTGATCTTCCCCGAGGTTGGCTTCTACCAGTTTTTCCATTCTTCTGTAAAGAATTCGTGTCAGTATTTTGCAACTGTGGTTTATTAAACAGACAGTTCGGTAATATTCACACTTGTCGGCACCTACTTTCTTTGGAATTGGAATTATTATAAGCTTCTTGAAGTCTAAGGATATTTCGCCTCTCTCATACATCTTGCTCAGCAGATGGAAGAGTTTTGTCATGGCTGGCTCCCCCAAAACTATCAGTAGTTCTAAAGGAATGTCGTCTTCTCCTGGGGCATTTTCCGACTTAGGTCTTTCAGCGCTCTGTCAAATTCTTTGCACAGCATCGTATCTCCCAGCTCATCTACATTTTCTTCCATTTCTATAATATTAACCTGAATTATGGCTCTCTTGTATAGACCCTCTATATACCCCCGTCACCTTTCAGATATCCCCTCTTTGCTTACGACTGGTTCTCCATCTGATCTCTTGATATTCATGTAGATGGTTTTCATTTCTCCAAAGATCTCTTTAATTTTCCTGTAGGCAGTATCTATCATTCAGCTTGTGATATATGCTTTTAAGTCCTTATATTTGTCCTATAGCCACTGCTGCTTAACCATTTTGTGCTTTCTGCCACTCTAATTTTTTTAGACATTTGTATTCCCTTTCACTGTTTCATTTACATTTTTGTATTTTCTCCTTTCATCAATTAAATTCATTATATCTTGTGTTATGCAAGGATTTCTACTAGCCCTCATTTTTGCCTACTTGATCCCATGTTGTCTTCTCAATTTCATTTCTCATAGTTACCAATTCATCTTCCGCTGTATTTCTGTCCCCTGTTCTAGTCAATAGTTTCCTAATGTTCCCTCTGAATCTCTTGACGACCTCTCGTTTTGTCAAATTATCCAGGTCCCATCTCCTTAATTTCCTACCTTTTTGCAGTCTCTTCAGTTTTAATCTACAGATTACTACCAATAAATCATGCTCAGACTCTACATCTGCTTATGAAAATGTCTTACAATTTAAAATCTGGTCCCAAAATCTCTGTCTTTCCATTATATAATCAATCTGAAACTTGCGGATGTCCCCAGGTCTCTTCCACATATACAATCTTCTTTCATGATTCTTAAACCAAGTTTTAGTGATGATTAAATTATGCTATGTGCAAAATTCAATCAGACGGCTTCTTCTTTTGTTCCTTTCCCCCAGTACATGTTCACCTACTATTTTTCCTTCTTTTGCTTTTCCTACTATCAAATTCCAGTCCCCTGTGACTATTAAATTTTCATCTTCCTTAACTATCTGAATAATTTCTTTTATGTGATCATACATTTCTGTATCCTAGTATTCCATATTTGTATCATACTTTCACAACCTGTTTTATTTATAGGTATTGCTTCAGAAATAACTTCATGAGTTCAAAAGCAGTGGGGTGAGTCTGCTATGCAAACAGCAATTAAAAATGTTAGAGGAAAGAAGATTGGCTTCATCAAGGTGGCAAAAACTTTCCAAGTGTCCAGAGCCACGCTATTTAGGCCAGTAAAATCAGATTTATAAGCTGATTTAGCCACAAAGACCAAATTTGGGCAGAAAACTGCAGTTTGTCCCAAACAAGAACAACAACTGATTGAATATAGCATGATAATGGAAAATAAACTTTTTGGACTTATCCAAAAGCGTCTCCAACAGATGGCATTTCAGTTTGCCAAAGCCAGTAATATGCAGAATCCATTTTTGGGTGAACAGGCTGCAAGAGGGTGGTTACGCTTTTCCTGGAAGTGGCACAAGAAGGATATTTTGATTGAAAAACCACAGCAACCTCATTTAACTGATCTCTGGGTTTCTCAAGTGAAAATGCAGCAATATTTTTCTCTCTGCCTTCACAAGAGATGGACAGTAATAGCTGTCCATCAGACAGAATATATGATGTCGATGAAACTGGTCTAAGCATTGTGCAGAGCAGAGATCGCCATATCGTTGCAAGAAAGGGCATTATAGCCACTCCAGATATCTGGATGTTATAAATCTCACATGCAAAAACTATGTCAGCATTATGTGTCTGCCTCCTCATGCCTCCCACAAGATGCAAGCACAGGATAGATCTTTCATGAGTCCTTCAAAATTGCATTACTCTGAGCAGGTACACATACGGATGAGGCAAAATGCATATCCAATAACAAACACAGAGATCACCAAACTATTTTGGAAGGCGTACCTCAAGTGCCAGACAGAGGAGACAACAGTAAATGGGTGTAGGATGACAGGACTATACCGTTAAACCCTCATATTTTCATGGACGCAGATTTAATCAATAGCAATGAAGGAATAATTAAAGATTTACCCAATTATCCAGTCAATGAACTATCTGCAGGAGCTGTGGCTCCTAAAAGTGGCAAAGCTAATGTTGAAGTTGAGGCAGCAACATCTTATGCAACATCTGAAATTACACCTTGGCAAATCTTCCACAAATAAAGAAGAGGCTAGTCACCAGGGGAAGAAAGCAGTTTTTTCAGCTGTCCTGACCTCATATCCATACAAGAGATCTCTTGAAGTATCAACAACAGCAATAAATAAACTATAGACAATGAAACAAAGGCCACCAAAGCCAGTAAACAAGAATCATCTGATTCTGAGGACAATACTTCTAATATGAGGTGATTCGTCTACCCCCAGAAGCATTCTGGACAACATTGTACCCACTAATGAAGATGCTGATTGACTCTTATACTCAGATAAACTTTTGGGGACAAGGCAGGGAAGAATGGGTAATGTGTCTAATGTGCAAAATTTGGGTGCACACTGAATGTGCAGGTTATGATAAAGGACGATACATGTGTGATTTCTGCAAGCGAAATTGGTTAGAGTAAGGAATTTAATAACTGAAAATGGTATATTTCATGTGATTTTCTATTGTGTTATTGTGTTGTCTTTGACAATGAATTATTAGATTTGTCACTATTTTTTAACTTTAATAAACTTGAAAGAATTTGCTATTCCACATTTGTACCTCATAAGCTGAAGAACCAAAAATGACAAACTTCGTGCTAAGTCTATTTTAGATACATATCTAATGTATTAAGCATTCAAATATATAGGAAGCATTGAAATATATTCCAAAGTATGTGCTACAGATATTTTGTTTGTTTAATGTGAAAAATTGAGACATTTATGAACGAAAAACGGAATTGTATTCTACATTTGTACCATTTTCTCTATTATTCACTGAGGGTGTGTCTCCAGAAAGATTAAAAATATCGAAAGTGATACCTTAATTAAAGTGTGGAAATAGGCTTAAAATTGAAAATTACCAGCTCATCTTACTGCTCTCAGCATTCTCTAACGAAAGTTAGAATCAACAAACCACCAAGTACTCAAATGACCACAGCTTACTGAATAATAAGCAGCATGGCTTTTGAACTGGTGAAAGTACACCAACACCGATAAATGACTACACTAATGAAATAGTCAGTAATTTGTACAACAACAACAGTGTTATCACAGTTAATTTAGATTTTTCTAAAGCTTTTGATATGTTTAGTCATGAGACCCTTTTAGATAAGTTAGGTGCAGTGGAGAAAAAACAAGTGGATTTGTATTTGCAAAATAGATTACCACTTGTTGTGCTCATGTCAGCTCATGCTAATTGTAAAATAAGATTATTATTTGATGCAAGAAAAGAGGAAACAGTTATACTTCATGGTAGCATGCTAGGCCCTTTCTGTTGCTTATTTATATAAATTATATACACATCTCAGACACTGCTGCCAAGATCATGTTGTTTGCAGATAAATGTGTGTGATAGTGAGTGATGTTAAGGAATCTCTGTCCACTACAATTGACAAAGTCCTTAAGTCCTTGCATTCACAGTTCAATGCCAGCAGGCTGTGAAGAAAACAAACTATATACAGGGTGGTCCATTGATTGTGACCAGGCCAAATATCTCACGAAATAAACGTCAAACAAAAAAAACTAAAAAGAACAAAATGTATCTAGCTTGAAGGGGGAAACCATATGGTGCTATGGTTGGCCTGCTAGATGGCGCTGCCATAGGTCAAATGTATATCAACTGCGTTTTTTTTTAAATAGGAACCCCAAATTTTTTTTTTTTTTACATATTTGGTGAGTACGTAAAGAAATATGAATGTTTCAGTTGGACCACTTTTTTTGCTTTGTGACAGATGGCACTGTAATAGTCACAAACACATGGCTCACAATTTTAGATGAATGGTTTGCTAACAGGTTTTTTAAATTAAAATACGGAACATAGGTACATTTGAACATTTTATTTCGGTTGTACCAATGTGATACTTGTACCATTGCGAACTTTCTGAGAACGCATGCTGTTACAGCGTGATTACCTGTAAATACCACATTAATGCAATAAATGCTCAAAATGATGTCCTCAACATCAATGCATTTGGCAATACGTGTAATGACATTCCTCTCAACAGCGAGTAATTCGCCTTCCGTAATGTTCGCACATGCATTGACAATGCGCTGACACATGTTGTTAGGCATTGTCAGTGGATCACGATAGCAAATATCCTTCAACTTTCCCCACAGAAAGAAATCCGGCAACGTCAGATCCAGTGAATGTGCGGGCCATGGCATGGTGCTTCGACGACCAATCCACCTGTTATGGAATATCCTATTCAATACCGCTTCAACCGCACACGAGCTACGTGCCGGACATCTATCCTGTTGGAAGTACATCGCCATTCTGTCATGCAGTGAAACATCTTGTAGTAACATCAGTAGAACATTACATAGGAAATCAGCATACACTGCACCATTTAGATTGCCATCGATAAAATGGGGGCCAATTATCCTTCCTCCCATAATGCCGCACCATACATTAACCCGCCAAGGTCGCTGATATTCCACTTGTTGCAGCCATCATGGATTTTCCATTGCCCAATAGTGCATATAATGCTGGTTTACGTTACCGCTGTTGGTGAATGACACTTCGTCATTAAATAGAATGCGTGCAAAAATCTGTCATCATCCTGTAATTTCTCTTGTGCCCAGTGGCAGAACTATACACAATGTTCAAAGTCATCGCCATGCAATTCCTGGTGCATAGAAATATGGTACGGGTGCAATCGATGTTGATGTAGCATTGTCAACACCGGCGTTTTTGAGATTCTCGATTCTTGCACAATTTGTCTGCTATTGATGTGCAGATTAGCTATGACAGCACCTAAAACACCTACTTGGGCATCATCATTTGTTGCAGGTCATGGCTGACGTTTCACATGTGGCTAACACTTCCTGTTTCCTCAAATAATGTAACTATCCGGCGAACGGTCCGGAAACTTAGATGATGTCCAGGATACCGAGCAGCATACATAGCACATGCTCGTTGGACATTTTGATCATAATAGCCATACATCAACATGATATCGACCTTTTCCGCAATTGGCATATGGTCCATTTTAACACGGGTAATGTTTCACGAAGCAAATACCGTCCGCACTGGCAGAATGTTACATGATACCACTTACTAATAGGTTTGTGAGTATTACAGCGCCATCCATCACAAAGCAAAAAAAGTGGTTCAACTAAAACATTCATATTTCTTTAGATACTACATAATATGTAATAAAAAATGGTGTTTCCTATTTTAAAAAACGCAGTTGATATACGTTAGATCTATGACAGCACCATCTAGTGGGCCAACCATAGCGCCATCTGGTTTCCCCCTTCAAGGCTAGACGAGTTTTGTTCTTTGTAGTTTTTTCATTTGATGCTTATTTTGTGAAATATTTGGCCTGATAACTATTAATGGACCACCCTGTATAATTTGGCAAGAACAGTCAAAACCAAGATCTCCATCCGTTACTGGGCAGAAAAGAATTAGAAAGGGTAAAATAAACAAAACTTTTAGGAATGAATGTTGACCACGATAAAAACTGGAAACCCATGTAACTAATCTTACTCAGAAACCTAGTTCTGCATGTTTTGCTCTGAGAGTTGTTTCTAAAGTTTGCTCCCCAGATGTTGCTTACAGCCCCTTTTACCTTTTGGAATACGTTTCTGGGGTAAAATTAGTAATCGATTAAATGAAATTTTTACATTACAGAAAAGTGATATTCAAATCTTGTCATACAGCTTGGCTAGGGCTCACTGCAAGCCCCTATTTAAAAAGTCAT
Source organism: Schistocerca cancellata (assembly GCF_023864275.1). NCBI lineage: Eukaryota > Metazoa > Arthropoda > Insecta > Orthoptera > Acrididae > Schistocerca > Schistocerca cancellata. The sequence continues at coordinate 49,953,528 of NC_064627.1, forward strand.
GTTTGCTTACTTCTTTCTCCTTGTATATATACAAATGCATATTAATGACAAGGGCTAGACTTGGTGATCTGCTAACCAATTCAGATTACCACAGTTATAATACTTGCAGCTGTGGGTCCCTCAAAATAGAACAAATTAGAACAACCTGCACTTAAAGACATGTGAGCCACTTTGGTACCATTCTTTATAATGTGGTGTCAATGTGCATTGAGAGGATGGAGAGGGAAATTACTTTTAGATCAGAGTTAAAATCATTTCTTGTTGAGAAGTCTTTGTACAATGTAAATGAATATGGTAGCTTATAGGATTACCACGCCTTCATTCATTGAATCATTGTTGGGTTCTTATGATTCTCTCAACTGATGTGTCATTGGTCCTGTGTTTGTCTTTGCAAAGAATGTGTCTGGTGTTGGTCTTCTGTTTCCTCTGTTTTAGATATAGTGTGACACATCACTGCTGAGAAAGGATCTGGTGATAACCTAATTGTGATGGTTTTAACATCAGCAGGTTTTCGTGTGCTCATGCTTCACCATAATGTGCTCTTGTGTTTTGTTTTTTGAAGGCCTTTTTGAATCAAAGTTTCATGTTTTACCTACATCATGATTGATCTATTGTGCATTTTGTACTTTTATACAGTGTTGTGTAATTTTTTCATGTGTTTTCACTTTATCAGCAGTGTTTTTTAATTTCAGAATTTCTCTTTATTTGTATATTTATTGTGTATATTGCACTGATGAAGGAGACAGTGTATTTTGTTATTCCCCTTCCAATCATGTATGGTGCAAGGCAGTTACTGGACTCGCAATCAGGTGGAGTGGGATTTAATCCACATCCAGCCACCCTGACTTGGGTTTTCCACAAAGGTGAATGCTAGAATGGTTCCTTTGATTAGGCCATGGCCGATTTCCTGGCCTATCCTCACCTAATCCTTCACTATTTTGTAATTGTTTTTTGTGTATATATATTTCTGTTTGTTTCTGGCACATCCAATACTACTGTACCAAAAGGTCTATGGATGAAAATAAAATAAAATAAATCTTGGGTGTTTTGGTTGTCACCCAATTCGTGGGAAAGTATACTGATTCCTTAATGCAGTGATGGTTTTAGCACTGTACTGCAGTCAAGTGTAATCAAATCTTTACAAAACAGTATCGAAGTAATGTTCTTAATCTCTTCTTTCCTGCTCCCTTATACAGACCTTATCAAGATGCAGAGAAGGACCAGTCCAGCACCATCACCTTCAGGTAATGATACCAATTCCAAACATGTCCTGAACCTGGCAGCATTATATATGCCTGACATGAGTCCCCAATTGCCATAAGGGTGCCCCCTCCCTTTGCTGCACTGTGTTTACTGTTTGTCTGTGGAAAAAGTAGACCTGTGGTCACTTGCTAATTCTACATTCATTGTTACACAGCAGAGCTATTGTAGTGGACTTTGTTAAATGCTATCATGCTCTATATCTAATTTATGGACCCCAATACATCAGCCAAAATAATAGAATAGCATTTTCTACCCTGAAAGAGGGGGAAAAATGAAATTCCAATATCTCAAGTGGTATTTCCCATATTAACATTGAAATTTTCACTCTCTTGTGAGCCACTGCAAATCTGTCACCCATTGTCTGTATGTTTGACCTGGTTGTTTCTTGAGCCTAAAGAATTTAAATCTGGTAGCTACCACATTGATCTTATTTCTCCAATGCTTGAATTAGCTCCACATGACTAACTATTTCTGGCCTCGTACTAGGCAATAACTTTGCACAAATGTGATAAATGATGACACCAATGGTGGACTGAAAAAAGACAGTATCTTTAATTTGTTGAGCGGTCAAGTCTGCTTCAAATTGTGGCAAATATTCTTAGCAGTCTTCCCTTTTTTCTTCAAATTCTCAAAACAGAGGCAGTAGCAAAGGGTGTGCTGGTTGTAGCAAAGTCCAATTCCATATCTCAGTTGCTGCCATCTGGGTTTCGGTGAACCCCTTCATCAGCTCCGTAAGTTTGTTCATTGACTGCATTTGTAACTTAAGAAACTGATTTAGATCAACCAGTGGTGTCACAAGTTTTGCATTTGTGAGGCCACTATCTGTGAAGCAGGCAAATGAGGGGTATTGGGACAGTGGGTCTGACACATTAAACAAATGCTCATACAAACACACAAGAAATCCTAAAGCTAACTTATGAACTATAACAAAACAGCAATTAAATGGTAAAAATGAAGAGCACCAACCTGTAACAGAAAATTTCCATAGAATATCAAGGTGACACAGTAAGTGATGCAGCACAGTGAGTTCACAATTCTTGTCGCCAGATGATGTGTACAGGTCGTCTGGGTAGGACGGCTTGCATGCAGCATATTAGGTTTAAGTGCTCCGAGTTGGACAGAGGAACTGTGACAGTGCAAGCAAAGTAGTGACACACAAACATACACTTTATTCCACTGCGATACTTAAGTTGTACAGTAACTCATTATATGTGCTTGTGGACAGATACAGCTAAGCAGTGGCCTGTCAAGGCATGCGTTACCAATACAATGTGAACAAGACTATGTCCATCCTGGGCGCCGCACTGTCAATCATCTGGTAAACACTTAGTCCTATGTGAAGGCAAAAGGTGACTCCACTTGTAGGTTAAGTCTCACAGGCTGATCTTCACTACAACCTGTAGCTACAAACTGGAACCCAAAAATTATGTACTAGAACTGTCGTACACCAGCACTGAACATGAACTGTTCGTTGTGACTGTGGCCACTGCTTATCACAACATGGAAGTCCATCTCATTGGCAGCAGCATGAAGGTTGCTGATCGGGCCACGCCTGCAGTTGGCAGTGAACTTCAAAGCACCAGCCCTGAGAACTGTCTCAGCGCACCAGCTCCGTTTGCATCCGCTGGTGAGGACACAACAAGTATGGTAACAGAAATTCCTTAGTGGAATATAAATAATGGAAGAAGTTAAAGTAACAACGCAGGTGGGTCTACAGGCGCATAAAGAACATGGAAAACTCTTAAGCTTTAGATGCATCCTTTCTCAGAACAGTCTTCAGTACGTGTTTCTTTGTCACAGATCAAGGTATCTTTCTGACCTCTGTTAGTCCTTTAGGGTGTGTCTTACCACAGAGGTGTGATCGGGGTGTCATGTTAGTTGAAATGGACATTTTAATATACTTATGGAAGTATTAATTTTATGATAAAAATTTGCATGCTACAGTGTAATAAACGGACTCCTTTCTCAAAGACACATTATGGTTTTATTTATAAATCATCTTCAGTAACCATGCACTGATGTTGCAGGGTGCTGGTCCCAGAGCATAGTGGGAGTTTGTAGAAATTGGGAGAAATGGAGAGGAGGGTATGAAAAGTTTTGGATAAGCCAAATTCCCCATTATATTCATTGTGCCAGAGGTGTTAGCCACACAGCATCATTGGAGGCTGTGGTGTTTGGAAGAATAGGGAGAAGCTTGTTGGAGTTGAAAGTCAGTCTGTAAGGTGTGCCGGGATGTACAATTAGTAGGCACTGCCTTTTAAATGTGATCTGATGTTTCCACAGTGTATTTCTTACTTCTAGAATTCAGGGGTGTCCACCTGGGCCATGTTATAAGCTCTGCACAACATTTCAGAAAACACCTTTGTTGCCATCTTCAGATTGTTCCTAATGGCTGCTCAGTATTCACTATCCCTGAAAGTTTCAGGTCTCCAAAACACACACAATTTTAACCAGTTGGACATATTAGACCCTGTATACATTCCATATACAGTAAGATAGTTCCATTGTTAGCTAATATACAGCGCAGTAAAACAAACACCTGACTGTGAGATTTGAAAGATCACGAAGGAATCCATCTGAAGGCAGTGACACATAGCTTGCATATGATATGGAGTAATATACAGACAAAATTAAATCTATAAAAAAATGAAACAGTACTTTGCAATCAAAATGAACATTTTGTGAAGCCATCCTTGTTGCAATTAAGATTCTGTGTGTGATGATATTACACCAAACAGGCTTTCTGGCTGATTTTAATATGGCTTCTATTTGAACCTCAACAGCATGGAAATGTGAAGTAGTTTACTAAGGATACAGTGTAGATGGAAAAGTTAATTATTTCCCATATATATTCTTAGAACATTATGAATCCAATTTTCCTTTATAATGGATCAGGGGAAAACATAGTGGAAGCTGAGTAAAATCACAGCATTACAAGCAGTATGTGTACCAAACAGAACATACGTTCTCTAGAGATGTAAAGATCGCTAAAGAACTCAAGACTCCAGAAGGAAGTTTTAAAAAAGAACCAGAACTCAAAACAACAAACTAAGCGTTGCCTCAACTGCAAATTGGCACTGCCTATTGACAGAATTGCAGCACTGAAAAAGCAGAAAGGATCACATACCCACCATATGCTGAACTATTTATGGAAAAATGGGAGAATACTTCACAACTATGGTTTCAAATGCATACTGATCTCTCCATCAAAATTAAAAAGCATACTTTGTCTTGTGAATGATAATCGAGGACTCCAAAATCATATGCATATCACATGACAAAAAGAGTTATTGAACAAAGATTTAAAGAACATAAGCATTACATTGGACATGAGCAGCAAACTAAATCAAATGTCACTAAAGCCTGCCTCCATTGAGAGCATAAAATGAAATACAAAGAAATCAGCATTTTGGTGCATTATGGGTTAGGGTATTAAATGAAGCAAATGATGTTAGAATGGTGGATAATTTAATTAACACTGACAGAGGCTTTAGCTAAAGTAAAGGATAGGATCTGGAACTCAGTTTATTCAAATCCTTTCAGAAAACATCTCAGCGCTCTCTCCTTATTCATAGATAACATCTGTTTAGTGGCATTTTAGTGAAGGGTTTCATCTTATGGCAGTTTCCTTACTTAAACTTATTTACATTTTTGCATAGCCCTTCTGATGCATTTGATGGACTCATTTGTTGCTTAGTGGCCCCAGAAAACAATGGCTACAGCAGTGCACAATGTGTATCATTTACAGTTTAGTTGTAAACAATGAAACCCATGTTACCTGAGGAAGACAACTTGAAAAGTTGAAGAGGTAGAGAAACTATGTGAGGATACTGAACAAGTAATTTCATAAAGTAACAGTAGGGAAAGGGACAGAAGAAAGAGTTATGGGAGAATATGGGCTTGGTAGTAGGAATGAGATGAAAGACTAACTGAGTTCTGCAATAAATTTCAGCTAGTAATCCCAAATACACTGTTCAAAATTCACAAGAAGAGGAAGTATACTCAGAAGTGGCCTGGAGATACAAAAAGAGCTCCACTGGATTACATAATGGTTGGACACAGAGTCTGAAATCAGATATTTGATCATAAGGCACACTCTAGAGTAGGTATGGACTCAGACTACACTTTAGTAATGATCAAGAGTAGGTTGGAGTTTAAGAGACTCGTCCAGAAGAATCAATGTGCAAATATGTGGGATACCAAAGCAATGAAAAATGATGGGATAACATTTGAAGTTCTTTGAGAGTATAGATACTACAATAATGAATATCACAGTACGCAGTTCAACTGAAGAGGGATGGACATCTCTGAAAAGGGCACTCACAGAAGGTTGACAGACAAAGATTGGTACTAGGAAGGTAATAGCAAAGGACCATGGGCTAATAGAAGAAAGACTTCAACTGATCGAAAAAGAAGCAAGTACAAAATCGTTCTGGGAAATTCATGAATACAGATATACAATTCACAGGGATGAAATACATAGGAAGCCGAAATGAAATAGCTGCAGAAAAATGTGAAGCTGTTATACCTCAGGTCAGAGAGTACCTACCAAACCCCGAACGATAAATCACGAGCAGTGTAATTTACCAGATATGCCTGCTAAAGGTTTACATGACACAATCTGGATTTCTACATATTCTGAAGACTTCATGATTATTGAACGGATGACTTTTGAGAATTCTGCATGCAGCCAAATAGTTGTTCAGCATGATCTGCAATATTCTTGAAAACTAAATCTCAGCATGTAGAAAAGTCAAACCACATTTCGTCAAATTAAAAGCAAGGGTGTTAACATGAACAGTGCAATAGGAATTCCACTGTGAAGCACACTGGAGAGATCGGATATGTGGAAAGAGTACACTGAAAGCCTCTATAAGGGGAAGAACTGGTCTGATGATTTGATTAGGGAAGAAATTGAGGTTGATATGGAAGACAAAGTGGATCAAGTATTAAAATCTGAGTTTAATAGAGATTTGAAAGACTTTTGATTAAATAAGGCACAAGGGATAGTTAAAATTTCTTTGGAATTTGTGAAGTCTTTGGGGGAAGTCACAATGAAATGACTATTCAAGTAGGTGTGTTGAATCTAGGAGTATGGAGACATTCTGCCAGAGTTTTAGAAAAGTATCATCCACATAATGCCGAAGATAGCAAGAGCAGATAAGTGGGATAGCTGTCTCACAGCCAACTTAACAGCCCATGCATCAAAGCTGCTGACAAGAATACTATATAGGAAAATGGAAACGTAAAGTGAGGCTCTGTTAGATGATGATCAGTTTGACTTTTCGAAAAGTAAGGACACCAAAAAGGTAGCTGTGGTGTTGCAACTGATAATGGAAGGTACACTTACAGAAAATTGAGATATGTTCATAGGATTTACCCAACTGGGAAAAGTGTTCAGCAGTGTAAAATGGTGCAAGATGATCGAAATTCTGAGAAAAATAGCCGTAAGCTACACGGAAAGACAGAAAATACACCATATATACAAGAATTAAGAGAGTACATTGAGAATGAATGACTACAATGAAGCGCTCAGATTAAAAAGGATGTAAGATGTGGATGTTGTCTCTTCCTGCTAAAGTTTAATGTGCAAATCGAAGAAGTAATGACAGAAATAAAAGAAAGTTTCAAGGGCGTGACTAAAATTTAGGGTGAAAGGATATTGACCATCAGATTCATTTATGATGTTGCTATTCTCAGTGAAAGTGAAGGAGAATTATGGGACATATTGAATGTAATGAACAATTTAGTGAGTACAGAATATTAATTGAGAATAAATAAAAAAAAGATGAAAGTAATGAGGGGTCATGGAAATGTGATTAGCGATAAACTTAATATAAAAAAGGACCACAAAGTAAAGGAATTCCACTACGTTGGAAGCAATAAAAAACATGATGGATGAAGCAAGAGGATATAAACAGCAGATTAGCACAGGCAAAGACAGCATTCCTGGCCAAGAGAAGCCCGTGAGCACCAAACATTGGCCTTAGTCTGAGGAAAGAATTGTTGAGGATGTATGTTCGAAGGGTAGCATTGTATGTTAGGGAATTGTGGACTGTGAGAAAACTGGAAAAGAAGAGAATTGAGATGGGGTGCTGCAGAAGGATACTGAAAATTAGGTGGATTGATAAGATAAGGAATGATTGAGATTCTCCACAGAGCTGGCAAAGAGAGGAACATGTGGAAAACACTGACAAGAAGAAGAGACAAGACGATAGGACATGGTGCTTGAGGGAGCTGTAAAAAGTAAAATCTGTACAGGAAGATATACATTGGGATACATCCAACAAATAATTGAAGATGTAGGGAGCAAGTGGTACTCTGAATGAAGAGGCTGACACTAGAGACAATTCATTGTAAGAAGTGTTGAATCAGTCGGAATACTGATGCCTCCAAAAGAAAAACCTTTTAATTATGGTAGCAACCAAAAGTAGTAATAACACACAATCAAATACTGATACAGTAGTAAAAGTGACACACTGCCTAGCTTTCAGAGCAAACAGTTTCTTCATCAGGGAGGAGAGAAAGTTAACTTCGGAAGGCAAAAAAGGTAGGACAGTCCACTCAGACATATGAAGAGACAGAAACACCTGTACTGGGGACAAAGATAGAGGCTGTGATTCAGGCCCTTTGGGAAAAGATTTTACTAAGGGTCATGCAATAATGGTTGCAGCTGCAAGCAAATATTTGGAATGCAACCTCAATATTACATCTGTGGAAAACATCATGCACATTGCTGAGAACACTCCCCAAACAAATTGGAAAATTGTATCATTCTCTGAGCAGTATGGAAACCTGTGGATGGCACATTCAATGGAACATATTAATGCAGACCTCAGAGAATCACTCTTGAAAACTGGAGAGTTCACACCTGCCTATGTTGATTCCTTCAATAAATGAATGAAAATGAAATCCAATGCCTCTTATGCAGTCACAACCTATGCAGCACAGCGCTCATCTGAAAACTTTGGATAAAAGTTTACTTGCATGGCTAAATGCCAAAAGCAAAATGTCTGACAAAACAGAATCAATTCTATGCAAGAGTTTTTCAGTGTTTTAACTATGAGGTAAATGCTTGAGAAAGACAGAGTTGCAGAGTATATATGGTTGCCCTTGAAACAACTACTTTCTTTCTTTCTTTCTTTCTTTTGCTTGTGCCGTTTTTCCTGCGGATATGCAGGGTCAGCATGGTTAATCGCATGTGGCAATGTTAGTTGAAGGGATGGCCGGATGCCCCTCCTGCCGCCACCCCATAAGCTAGTAAGAAAATATTCGAAGATCAGGGAGCGCTGGAGAAAGTCCATATAGCTTGTAGTAATAAAAAGGGTGCCTTTGATATTAATCCTCAGCATTCTACAGGTGTTCCATGGCGTAAATATACTAGGAAGAATAGATTTAAGTTTGTTACATATTGTAAACCTGAAACTAGTGCAGAAATATCTGAAGTTAAATCTTGGACTGATCTACAAAAAGAATGTAAAGTTAAGAATCGGCTTTTCCAAGGTACTAATCCATTTTATATTGGACTTCAAATAGCTGGAAATGAACCAGACAAGTCAGACAATGTTCGAAGCGAAGTTAAATATGTAACCTATGTAATAAGGAATAGAGTGTATATGACTTTTTGTAAAAGGAAAGGTAATGTTACTTTCTGAATAAAGATTATTGTTTACAGCTAATGTCTGCGTTGGAGTTTTTTTATGCCAACTGGGACCATATCCGAAGTTATCCGGACGACCTCCGCCTGGCATTCCTTGTTCCCAACAATCAGCAGAGGATTGATGAATTAGCTATAACATTCTATGGCAACAGGATTAATTATTCAGCAGCTGTTATTGTTTTAGAAGAATTGTGGTATTATAAGCCTAACTTGAACGTTTTAATTCGCCAATTTAGGGATGCATACAGAGAATATGTATTTATGCCTAATGGCCATCCTAGAAAATGGCCTCACGGGTAGTTGGGTCTCCTGATCAGGGTAGAAATAAGTATAGACTTGTGTACAAGTTAGCAAAGGAGAAGTTACATTGGCATTGTAAATGTTCATATGAATTTTGTTTACAGCTTATGTGGCAATTGTTGCGACGTTTGTATTATTTGTTGGATATTGCAGGATGGCGTACAACTGCGTTCCGCTTTGGGATTCAGAAGAGCAGACTATGAAAGGCTTACCAATAATCATCAACAAACCCAAAGTGATGAACATAACACAGTTAATTCTTCATCGCAGCATGGGACAAGTGAAGACTCTACACAATCTGTCTGCAACTAGTGTAATCCATGGAATAGTGCGAAAGTGTTCAGATGTCTGCGAACCGTGTAACTGAGGTGGGACAGGGGGACCAGCCCAGTATTCACCTATGGGGATGTGGAAAACCGCCTAAAAACCACATCCAGGCTGGCCGGCATACCGGCCCTCGTCGTTAATCCACCGGGCGGATTCGATCTCGGGCCGCCGCGCCTACCCGAGTCCAGGAAGCACCGCGTTAGTGCAATCATCTAACCTGGCGGTTCTCTTGAAACAACTACTAACAAAGAAAAATATTTGCAGCTTGGGCAAAACTGTGGAACAGAGAGAACATGAGTCAAGATTTTCTACTAATAATTTAAAAATTTCTGTGTTGATTCATTGGCATACATATCATTAGTGAGTGTTGTATTCTTCTTTATGTGGTACAGATTGGTTTTTAACTAATTCCAGTTCACTGATTGGTCTGATAACCCTTCCTAGTTCAGTTGAAGGACTGTCTGTTTTGTTGTTTATAGGTTGCCCAAGCCACAGCCCTGAATTGATCTGAAATCCTGAGGTTTACAGTGCCAAATTCAGTTTTATTATTACCCATAAATTGAATGTGGTGTGTTTGTCATTTGAACAGTTGAAGTTTACCATTCTTAATGTGTCTAATTGATGCTTCACATTTTTAGTCTTATACCTAAAATGTATATTAACATTGCCAAATACCAGAATTTTTATATTTTAAGAGCATTATTCTCAATTTTCTGGATTTTTTTATAAATAGTTCTTCATTATTACTAGGGGAGTGATATACTGATACAGCTATTAGTTCTAGAGTGGATGCCACTTATTTATCTTTTCATGCTTTTGTGCAACCAACATTCTCTTCCTCCAAGATGAGTTAGCCCACAATATGATGCCATAAGACATATGTGGCTGAAGATAGAAAAAGTCAGTCAACTTTTTGACATTTTGATCCTTAAAATCTGTTAACATCTTCACACAAAAATTCCCCCATTTAGGCGTTTAGAATGTGTACCATATATAGGTGGACTGATAAGGTAAGAAATGAGGCGGTTTTCTACAGAATCGCCAAGGAAAGGAATATATGTAAAACAATGACCAAGAAGAAGGGACAGGATCACTGGACATCTGTTAATGCATTAGGGAATAATTTCCATGGTATTAGAGAGAGCTGTACGGGGTAAAAACTGTTGAAGAAGACAGAGATTAGTACATTTCCAGTAAAAAAATTGAGGACATTGGTTGAGATGAAAAGATTGGCACAGCAGAGGAATTCGAACTCCTAAGAATTTAGAATATTCACTTACATCTATTACATATTTTGTGGTTTGGAGTGTGCTAATAAATATACAAAGACTTACCTGATGACCCCTTATTCTTGTTATTATTATTTCAGTCCTGAACAAGCATGCCTATAGTTGCCTATTTCCAGCTTTGCATTAATTCTCACTATAAAGGTTCTGGTATAAAGGTGTAAACTGAAGGTAGTACAACAAACTTTGATAAGCTGTTCTTAAACCAAAATACTTTCGGTGACTTGGATGCAAATTCCATTAAACTGCTTTACTGGCCATGTTGGTCAGAAAATTTTACATAATAAAAATATTGTGTAATGGAACTGTAACTAGAGATGGGGGATCCGCTCTTGAACTAATTCATAGAGTTGAATCTTTCAAAGGAGTGAACAATCAGTGATTCAGAAAAAAAGAACGGTAGCTCCAAACGTTTCCCACGGCAGAGAGAGAGAGAGAGAGAGAGAGAGAGAGAGAGAGAGAGAGAGAGAGACGGAGCATATCAGCAGCGCCTCTGCTGGTCAGAGCACAGTGCACGCCACACAACACAGCCAGCGCCGGCCTCTGCCCTGCTTCTACCTTGGCTGCCTGCATTGTGCAGTGCTCCATTGGATTTTGTGTTTCACATATGCAGTGCCGTCTCTGTGCGTCGTCTGCCGCGTGCAGTGTCGCACTCTGTCGGCGATCGTTTCAGTCGCACGTCCTGCCCTCTGGACAGCTGATGCGAGCAACAGGACAGAGAGCCACCGAGCGGATAACATAGGAACTACTTGCAACAACCTGCTCGCAAGGGAAAGGACGATTTGTCTCGGAGCGGGTGAGTTCACCGCTCCCCCCCACCCTCGGAACTCGCCCGTTCAACGCTCACCCCACTGTCTCGACTCTAGCCAGAGCGTTGAGCAAAGCAACTCAGGTGTCACTCTGGTCGCTGCGGTCTCAACTCACGCAGTAATACAGCTCGCGGCTCGACCTACTCGACTCAGCGCCTCTGCATTGGAGTTCGTCCCTACTGGATATTATTCTTCGTAGTAATACCGCTATGTATATTACATTATTATGTTATGTATACATCAATTGTTTTTATTTTATTTTTATTTGTTTAAACTGATTAGATTAGGTTCCTGATGACTCCTCTTACTATAGGATTTTTATTATGGACACTCGAATTTACGCTTTAATTACGAGCGAACCAATAAATGTATCGCAAAATGTGATACACCAATATTTTCCTTGTTTTATTCTGCGTAAGGCTATATGCAGCACTTTCGTTTTACAGTCAAATTTATATTTTGCGATTTTAGGCATCTTCGGAAGGAAACGTTCACTTTAAAACTATATGGCTTGCGATGTATTTGTATGAGGCTAATGAAATTTTAATACATTATAGCCAAATATATTGTTAATGTAAATCTCAAGTTACGAAATTTTCCGATCACCCAAAAAACCACGATAGTGCAAAATAAATCAATAATCGAATACTTTGTCATATCGTGGAAATTTCAATAAACAATACAAAATTCTTACTCATTATCTGTGTTCAAGATCAAAATACAAGTATAGTACTGGAATAAACCAAGTTTAAAGGGCAATGTGCCTTCCATTTATTTTCTACTGTAAATGAGTGGTGAGTCATGAAAAAGAGCTAATTCATTTCAGGGAGTGAACAGTTCTGATCCAATCTCTGAAAAGAACAGTTTTGCCCATCTCTAACTGTAACTAGTAACCAGTAGTAGAGTTATGCAAAAGCTGTACCAGTAGGTGCAGTGGAAACGTAATTATGAAGCAAACAGCGTAGATGAAAAAATGTAACCCTTTCTTAAACATATTGCTATAGCATTATGAGTCTTGTTTTTCTACAACGAAACCAGGGCACAATGAAACAAAAGCAAGGACAAGGGATAGATTATGCCTGAAATTAAAGTATCTTGTGCCAATAAGCCAAAGCTTTCCCTAATTCAGAGGAAAAGCAGTAATGAAAACCAGAAGTATTTTAAACTCCTGCTACTTTTGTGTGAAATGCAGGACAATATTCTATGTACAAATAATAAAATATTCCAAAAAAATCAAGGAAAAAGAATCTGGAGCACTGTTGAAGCAAAAACAAACAAGAGCAGCTAAGCAAATGAACCAAGTTCCCACACAGTTATGGCAATGACACAGTGAAACCCTTGGCCAAACAATTTAACAGTTACTTCATGGGAACTACAACATGGAACATGGCCTGCTCAGTCCTGATCAGTAGCAGTCAGCAACTCTCAGGAGACTTCATGCCTTAGTGATCCGCAGATATTCGTTACCAAATGTGGAGCGTAACGTTAGCCGGTGTTGACTGCACTGTCATTTGCTTTGTTGCTGAGCATTGCTATCATCATCTGTGTTTTATTGCACTATTTTCATTGTGATTTTTTCGAAAATGAGATGATGTGGTTATGGCCCATTTTGGGAGTTACCTTCTACTTCAGTTCGGGAAAGAAAGCCAGGTACCACGACTTCTGGAAGCTCAAAACACAGGTTTTTGTTGCCTGCACTGTGTACATATAGCACATTGAGGTGGAGCTTTTTGTCCCCCACACCCCACCTCTCCCCACAGCAAATCCTATGCACTCTCCCCTCTTCCCCACTACCAAGATGCCCAGTTACAGCCCATAAGTAATACTTGCTCAAGGTAGCAGCAAACATTGGACCTGCTAATAAACAATCGAATAAAGAGGAATTAAGATTGAGACGTCAGTGTAAAATTCTGTATATAACCATAAAGAGGTAACAAAACTTTTACATCAATGACATGGGCAAACCTCTGTCTGTGTATTTAAATGAAAACTCTGAGTTTTATAATTAGACAGTGACTCAACAAATCTATAAAAACAGAGATACTCAAATCGGCAAATTATAAACCCATTTCACTTGTTCCACTTCTGTTCAAAACATTTGGCAAAAGTGATCTACAAGAGAATACTCACCCATTCTGTGAAAATCTGGTTAGCTGCTTCTCAGTTTGGCTTTCATAATGGGTTCTCAACAGAGAAAGATATATGGCTTAACAAATTAAACGTTGGGAGGCTTAAACAACAAAAACTACCCTGCTGGTATGTTCTGTTGCCTCACCAAGCCCTTTGATTAAGTGAAACAAAATCTTATTTGGTACACAAAAACATACCATCCATTTTGCATGTACGTATAGAAGGTTACTGAAAAACAGAATGCACAGTGATAAAACTACAAGACAGAAATAAAACTTGTTTCAGAACAGGAGTGCATAATACACAGAGTCCCATAAGATTCAGTGCTGAATCTGCTTCTGATCTATACAAATGACCTCCTAATAACTTCCAATGACCATTCATAAACTTGTGATTGATAGCAAGCATGTCAATCAAGAGTCCAACTAAACCATGCTATACCCAGACCAGGCAATATTCACAGCAAACATTTTAAGCTCTAATCTCACAGAGACACATATTATACAATTTTGAAACAATAAAAGCTAACCACCACTACTAAAAATAAATATTAAAGACCATTCATTAAATGAAACACATGGCTGATACTAAACTGAAGTCACCACATAAATATGTTAATCAGCCAGCTCAGTTCAGCATGTTTGCACATAACAGTACATCTCACTGTATTTACTTGAAGACAAGAATGTCAATGTATTTTGCTTTTACAATAAAAGCTACCCTCCACTGCCAGAAATAAATATTAAAGACCATTCATTAAATCAAACACTTGGTTGATACTAAACTGGAGTCACCACATAAATATGTTAACCAGCCAGATCAGTTCAACAAGTTTGCACTGACCAGTACATCTCACTGTATTTACTTGAAGACAATAATGTCAACGTATTTTGATTTTGCATACTTTCAGTCCTTGTAGTCTGCAGTTGCAGCATGTATTTTAAATATATTTCAAACTGTATCTGAAACTGTTTTTGTTATCTATTGTACAACATATTAGATTGAACTACTATATTAATGTATTGTATTTCAATGTACCATTTATGTCATTCAATCAATGTTATTGTTATGTAACATGTATTCAAAATTGTGTCCTAATGTGAAAGTAAGCTATATCCTATATCAAATATTTGAAGAATGGATGCTTAACAAATAAATAAATAAACTCAAGAACAAGCTACCAGAATCACTGGCAACATGAAAGTGCAAGATTCATCTCATATTCTTTTCCCTAGATTAAAAATACTGAACCTTCCATGTCCATATATACACAAAACAACAATCTTTCTGTGGAAATATTTCAGAATCTCTGAATATTTATAAAACAGCTATGTGCATAATCATAGAGCAAGAAACTGCAGTAAAATTCATATCCCCATGCCAGAACATCTGTCTTTCAGCAAAATGTCCTCCATAGTGGAACACAATTATATAATCACTACCCTAAAACATGGGGTTGATAAAGAAAGAAAGCCTGTCCACACAGGTTCTACTCTGTGAACAAATGCGTCACTACATCAAGTGGAATTTGATAATGTAATCAGTCATACAGCAACCACAGATGATAACCTGTATTAATTACATATATAATATGATGTATTAACATAATCCTTTGTGTTTACAGTCACACTTGTCCACAGCAATCATTTGTGGTTAACTGTATCAAAGTTATTATATACAATAAATCTATACCTCCTCTGTATTTGTTATTAACTTGTCTTGTGCATGAATGTCACAGGACCAAACTGAAATTTAAGTGATGAAATTATATTCTGCAGTAAAAGCTGAAGTAAATAAAGTACACATTCGGCAATGCCAAAAAGTAAGAGTATTGTTTGAAGCAGATAACCATGTATCTTGATTAGGCCTCTCCAGAGACCTTGGAGTTCCTATCCTCACTTACCAGTATGTTTCCTATATAATGCTATGTTTCTGCTGAAACACAATTTACACAATCACAATGCAAGATAAAAAGTTAATTTCTATGCAGACTTTACCCTGTTGTCACAATTTGGTATGGGTTCAATATTCCAGAGCATGGGCCTTCAACCTTGTCCTATAAGACATTAAGGATGTAATTCAGAATCCATACAAATTAAAAGCTACCTCACTATCTCCTACAATTTACCTCATCACTGAGCTTCAAGAACTGAAAAATCTCTTGGCTGAATGACAAGTGGAACTGGCCACTTGAACAGGCTTCTAACAGTTACAGGTTCTGATAAATACTAAGCTTTGTTTTCTAGATCTAAACTACCAATAGGAGATAAACATCAGTTACTTAATACACGTGAGCAAACAACTTTCCCGTTCATTCCAATGCACCAGATTTCCTCCTAATTTCACTAAGTTAAATTTAACTTGTGTACAAGACACAGCAGACAGACACAGGAAGAGAGAGATAGATAGAGAGAGAGAGAGAGAGAGAGAGAGAGAGAGAGAATACACATTGTTAGCTACTCAAAAGGTTTAAGCCTACTACACTCTGTATGCTCACTACATTCACCTACAAGTTTTTTGACGCAGCCCTATAATGTTAACAATTCCTTCACCATCTGCTTGTTGCTGTGTACCGCAACCATGATTAAGACAGAGTAATCTGGTACAATTTTCTTCTACCACTTTCAAGTATTACTGAGGTTTTCTGTGGCTGTCATAATTTTAAACTGTATAATTACGTGCACTGTACCTACTTGTAAATAACTAGGAGCTGTTTGTTTATTTATGGTAGATATTCTATATGTTTGAGCATTAATGGGATGTTACTTGCTATTTTCAATAGCTTTTCGTAAAAGTGCTATAGATGTTGCAAGTATAACAAAAACTGCTCCAAAGTTGTGACTAGATTTTGTAAACACCAATAACTGATAGTAAAGTATATACAGCTTACCTGCATGCAAACGCCAGATACAAATTCATTTTTCTATCGACTAACTCGTTACCATAATTTTTTTCTTACATGCAGAGCATTACTTTATAATTATTTAAAACATTTGATTTGTTAATTTGCTTTTGTGATGAGATTCATCAGTTTACACTGTTATGAAAAGGCAATAGCTACAGCTTAGAATGGAGGCTACAAGATTCTCATTTGGTACCGATTCTCCAAAGAGCATAAAAACATAAAAGTTACAGTAGAAATTTTACAGCAATTATTGAAAGACTTTATTCAATTATAAAAAAATGAGAATAATAAGATAAATGTGGCTTATAAATGTCAATGACTGTGCAGCACCTCATACTGTTATTTCAATACACAGAATGTATTTTTATTATTTTCAAATACATATTAAGCATGAAACTTAATAAAGTCTGAAATGTCAACATTATGAACACATTTACCACAGTTAATGGAGCAAATAACTCTTGCATTGGAATAACTCTTGCATTCTTCAGAAAATCACAAGGCTTGTGAGCATTCAAACAAATAGCTAGCTTACAGAGTATTTTCACATTCTTCTAACATTAAGTTGTGAATGAACATAAAAACATATAGAAGTAAGAGACAGGATTTTATCAGTTCCCCTGAGAAACCATTAAGAACATTTACACACAAGTATAGACTTCTGAAATGCTGTAGATATTACTATTTATGCAAAACTCAATAACACTGTTTTTCAGTGACTCATCACTATTATTGGTAACGATTTACACATCTGAAATATATGTAGATTGTAATTACACTGTGATAAAATTTTATCTTCAGTGAAAAAGTTATGAGTACTTTGCTGCCGATAACACTAAAATATCTTCTGACAGTGTAAAACAAATTCACAAAATCATTTTAATGTTACATAACTTTTATCTACTTTTGTCAAACCATTCACTGAGCAATAACCGAGTACTCTACTACAAATCAGAAAACAATTTACATACATCGTAAAATCGATTTTCTGAAGCTATCTGTGTCAGAGTTTCTTTTCTTTTAAAGTCTGAAATGTCAACATTATGAACACATTTACCACAGTTAATGGAGCGAATAACTCTTGCATTGGAATAACTCTTGCATTCTTCAGAAAATCACAAGGCTTGTGAGCATTCAAACAAATAGCTAGCTTACAGAGTATTTTCACATTCTTCCAACATTAAGTTGAGAATGAACATAAAAACATATAGAAGTAAGAGACAGGATTTTATCAGTTCCATTGAGAAACCATTAAGAACATTTACACATAAGTATAGACTTCTGAAATGCTGTAGATATTACTATTTATGCAAAACTCAATAACATTGTTTTTCAGTTACTCATCACTAGAACTGATAACGATTTACACATCTGAAATATATGTAGATTGTAATTACACTGTGATAAAATTTTATCTTCAGTGAAAAAGTTATGATGAGTACTTTGCTGCTGATAACACTAAAATATCTTTTGACAGTGTAAAAAAATTCACAAAATCATTATAATGTTACATAACTTTTATCTACTTTTGTCAAACCATTCACTGAGCATTAACCGAGTACTCTACTACAAATCAGAAAACAATTTACATACATCGTAAAATCGATTTTCTGAAGCTATCTGTGTCAGAGTTTCTTTATGTACATTTTTGCAATTTTTTATGGCATGATATTCTGCACATTTTATGTTCTTCAATTCACTCAGCTCTTTTAGCACTTTCTTATCCTTTCTCCTGATTCTACTAAACATACGTTCAATCAGTTTTAGAGTCTCTTTAACTTCTTTTCTTCCACTTTGTTGGGCGAAATGTAACGGCGTTTTTTTGCCAGTTTTGGTGCTTGCATTGTACACTGCACCATGTTGCAATAAGACGCACAATATTTCGTGATGCCCAAATTTTGCTGCATAATGTAGAGGAGTATTACCATTGCTGTTGCTCAAATTAATAGCTGCCCCATTTTTAAGCAAAACATTAACAACGGCTAAGTGTCCTTTCCAAGACGCATACGTAAGTGGTGTTTCGTACTTGACGCTTCTGCTGTTGACTGGTGCTCCTTCCTGAATACATTTTTCAATTTCAGCACACTTGGCTTTTCTCACGGCCTCGAACAGGTTTTCGGTAGCAAGCAATAAAGCATTTACATCCTTGTTCCCTTTTATCGCGGCAATCTGCGAAACAGTCATGATACGAAAGTAGTGTTTGGTTGTCACATCATAATATGCACCATTCTCTAATAAGCATCTAGCTACTACTGGATCGCCATACTTCACAGCTAGGTGCAGTGCGGTTTCACCTCTGCTACCCTTTGCATTTACATCTGCTCCGCTTTCAATGAGAACTTTCACGGTATTCAGTTTGGAATCCTGCGCACGTGCACACGAGTGTCCGGACAACGAAAGAGGGACTTCGTTGGAACCCTCATCTGCTGCGAAGTGAAGAGGCGTCCAGTTCCTGCTATCAGCTGCATTGACTTCGGATCCTTTTGCCAAAAAATATTTAACTACTTCGACACGCCAGTAATCTGCTGCGAAATGCAGGGGTGTAGCCCGTTTGCGTGTCCTCGCATCGACTTGAGCACCCCTGGCGGTAAGAATCTTTATGACGTCCACACTACCCACGTAAGCTGCGCTGTGCAGTGGTGTCCACATTCGTAAGTCAGCGACATTAACGCCTGCTCTGTTTCTGATCAAGATGTTAACTACATCGGTGAAATTATTCTCTGCAGCAAGGTGCAAGGGTGTTCTTCCGGCTTTGTCCCTCGCATTCGTGTGAGCACCTTCCGCAATCAACAGCCTAGTGGTTTCCGCTGGGTATAAGCTGTACGCTGCGTTATGTAGAGGGGTCCATCTCTCATTATCTCTCACATTCACATCTGCTCCACTGTTTATCAAAATCCGACTTACTGCGGTTTGTCTGTTTTGTATGGCCAAATGCAAAGGGGCGAAGCCTCCCACATGCTTCGCATTCATCGCGGCCTTGTTCTGGACCAGCAGCTTCGTTATGTTAACATTTCCCTTTTCGGCTGCGAAATGCAACGGCGTATAACGGTACGAATTTTTCACATTTACAGCAGCACCGTTTGCTACGAGAAATCTGGCCACGTCTTCAGAATTCTGCGCCACAGCAGAAAGTAAAGGGGTGACATTTTTGTCGTCCTCGGCATTCACGTCTGCACCAGCGGAAACTAACGCCTTCACTACGCACAGACGGCCGTTCTCCGCGGCAACATGCAGTGGAACCACTCTCGAAGCAGTCTTTGCGTTCACGTTAGCGCCAGCAGTGATCAAACTGAGCACGAGTTTTGGGTCAACATGTTTGGCTGCTAAATGTAACGGCGTCATGCCCACCTCCCGTTTGCCCAACGGCGTAACACAACACCCTTGTGCATCTACATCGCAGCCCCTTGCGATAAGCAACTTAAGAATGTCCAAATGGCCTTGTTCCGCAGCTATATGGACCGGTCGTACCTTGAAAGAATCTGCACCTTCGACGTCTGCTCCTTTTGCTAGCATTTCCGTCACACCTTGCAAGTTGCCGGTTCTTACCGCAGCGTGGAGCGATCTTATGCTGTCGCTCGTGTACATGGTTCAGTGTCGCGAACACCAACGCGGAGAAAAACTGCACTCACACAGCCGCGCACCTCTTACTGAACAACACACCCACGACAAACTGCTACAAAACTGCACTGTTGCATCAACAACTGTTGAGACACAAACACCTTACACAAGGCCATCCAGGTGCTCCAACATGCGAGAAACTAATTCACGTCAGCAATGAAAACAGAAAAAAATTATCAGCATAAGTGGCTCTGCTGATACTACAGCAAAATAATGTCTTACTGAAATATTAACATTATTTGATAGTAAAATCACATTCCAATTCTTAGGCAGCCCTATTCAAAAGTGAAGACAACTGCGTACTAGGTGAATCCCCTTCGTGACGTCAGCAGTACGGTACGCCAAAAAGAAAAAAAAAACAAAAGTACTTTGTGTGATTAACAACTATTGTAAGTTCATTGACGGTAAATGCGAAGAAACCAGTATTATAACAAATCCGTAGGTGAACTGTTGAAATCCATGCGAGCAAACTACCGGAAAGTCTTGCCAACTGTGACGAAACTGTTACCGGGCGTTCCCCACCAGATGGCGCTCGCCGCACGCTTCTTATCGCAGTGGACGATTTTAAGCAGATTTTTAAAGACCCGCGCCGGAGGCGACCAGATGTATAAGATAATTTTGTGGAATTCTGGCGCCATGTGCTTACTGATAAATACGACTGAAGTATAAAATGGAGAGGCAATATCAGAGTGAACGGAATATGCGGAGTTACCAGTTTCAGTAGATGTATGTGCGTTTCCATGTGCATTTGCAAATAATTTCGCTTGATTTGGGATTCAACCTGTTACTCTGCGGAATAAATCGATGTCCGAAAACTGCCGCCCTTACAGGAAGCGCATACTTTGTTTGCATTTTGTGGAAGATTATTTGTGAACATTGAACACGGAAAAAATCTGTGAACTACGGATTACGATCCTGAACTGAAATCCTTTTGCGGTAGCGTAGCCTTTTGCCGTTGAAATTCCGTTCCTTGACCGAGAATTGGCGACTCAGCAGTGCATTAAAATTGTGTTGTGTGGACTTCAAGGCGGTGTTTACCGCATTGCACAATGACATTACAGTACTAAAATTCGATTGACCCACTACGTCTGCTGCTCCCAAGTTTCGGTTGGTATGATCTGCTGGGTACATAAAAAAACAGTTCACGAAGAAACCTACTGCGGCCGGTTGACTTGTTAGTCATTGTGCCTGTAAACAGATTGTTCACTTAAAAGCGCGTACCCATTATAAGGCAACCAAGGCTATCGATCGGCAGCCAACGGATTAGCGTTCGACCTCTGATCCTCACCAAGCCAAGTGGGTGGAGCCAATGGATTCGGCCATGGGGGATCGCAGTTGGCCCTGATAACTTGTCGAGGTGGTTCCGATTTCGTTAGTGTTATAATGCAGCATTTTAATTACAATTTCGCCGGTCTATATTATCAGCGAAGAAGAGGCTTTGCCTGTCGCCCCATGTGCACCATTTATTTTAATGCAAGAAGCTGAACATCAGGAAAAAAAGAAGGAGAAGAAACTAAGCAGGTGCGCGACCTCTCCTTCAAAAAGTAGGGAGCAGGGTGGTGGGACAAACTTAAAAACTAATCTTAAAACTGAATCGTTATGGGCTATTTCATAGAGAATTTCCGAATGAAAGCTGTCGAATTGTTATTGATCCGAGTGGGCCCTAAAATTTTCAAAGATGACACATCTTCTACGTGTCACTCGTTTCTCTGCAAGCGTCTAATCTCTTCAATTTAATTTTATAATCGCAGTTAGTAGGACCCCATAAATATTTCCGATCATGATAAACCTATCAGCTTTCCGCATTCCACAGCACACTCCAGTATTTTTACGCGCAATAAATAGAGACCCTTACAACAGACACAACAAATCGCTATTGAATCAACGAACATTCAGCGTGGCGTCGACAATAGGTGAGTAGTACCAAGCTCAAACACCGCCAACGCTTTGATGATACCGCAACCAAGGCCAATCTCTCAGTTGACTCCGATTTGCCGCCCGTAAACTCGGAGATGGCGCAAGCTATCGATTTTTTTTTTTTTCCATAACGGCGCCTGAGAAAGAACGCAAAGGGCAAGCGATCTACATCGGCAACTGGCGGTCGACTAGCTGGTAACGTACTTCTGCATACGGCGCAACACAGAAATGACGAACTGCAGTTGCCGTGTGCGGACATGGACTACTTTTTGTCGCACCCAAGCATCTTTTGGTTGCACTCGGCATGTCGATGACAGAGTCAAGTTGAAAAGAAGACTTGGTTTTCTATTGCACGAATAAGAGAAAGAAGGGAATTCTGTGTTCATCCCTACATTAAAAATATATATATACAGGGTGGTCCATTGATCGTGACCGGCCCAAATATCTCATGAAATAAGCATCTAACGAAAAAACTGCAAAGAACGAAACTCGTCTAGCTTGAAGGGGGAAACCAGATGGCGCTATGGAAGGCCCGCTAGATGGCGCTGCCATTGGTCAAACGGATATCAACTGCGTTTCTTTTTTTAATAGGAACCCCCATTTTTTATTACATATTCGTGTAGTACGTAAAGAAATATGAATGTTTTAGTTGGACCACTTTTTTCGCTTTGTGATAGATGGCGCTGTAATAGTCATAAACGTATAAGTACGTGGTAAAACGTAACATTCCGCCAGTGCGGCCGGTATTTGCTTTGTGATACATTACACGTTTTAAAATGGACCGTTTACCAATTGCGGATCGTGTTGATGTATGGCTATTGTGATCAGAATGCCCAACGGGCGTGTGCTATGTATGCTGCTCGGTATCCTGGACGACATCATCCAAGTGTCCGGACCGTTCGCCGAATAGTTACGGTATTTAAGGAAAGAGGAAGTGTTCAGCCACATGTGAAACGTCAACCATGACGTGCAACAAATGATGATGCCCAAGTAGGTGTGTTAGCCGCTGTCGCGGCTAATCCGCACATCAGTAGCAGACAAATTGCACGAGAAACGGGAATCTCAAAATCGTCGGTGTTGAGAATGCTACATCAACATCGATTGCACCCGTACCATATTTACAGGGTGTTTCAAAAATGACCGGTATATTTGAAACGGCAATAAAAACTAGACGAGCAGCGATAGAAATACACCGTTTGTTGCAATATGCTTGGAACAACAGTACATTTTCAGGCAGACAAACTTTCGAAATTACAGTAGTTACAATTTTCAACAACAGATGGCGCTGCGGTCTGGGAAACTCTATAGTACGATATTTTCCACATATCCACCATGCGTAGCAATAATATGACGTAGTCTCTGAATGAAATTACCCGAAACCTTTGACAACGTGTCTGGCGGAATGGCTTCACATGCAGATGAGATGTACTGCTTCAGCTGTTCAATTGTTTCTGGATTCTGGCGGTACACCTAGTCTTTCAAGTGTCCCCACAGAAAGAAGTCACAGGGGTTCATGTCTTGCGAATAGGGAGGCCCATCCACGCCGCCTCCTGTATGTTTCGGATAGCCCAAAGCAATCACACGATCATCGAAATATTCATTCAGGAAATTAAAGACGTCGGCCGTGCGATGTGGCCGGGCACCATCTTGCATAAACCACGAGGTGTTCGCAGTGTCGTCTAAGGCAGTTTGTACCGCCACAAATTCACGAAGAATGTCCAGATAGCGTGATGCAGTAATCGTTTCGGATCTGAAAAATGGGCCAATGATTCCTTTGGTAGAAATGGCGGCCCAGACCAGTACTTTTTGAGGATGCAGGGACGATGGGACTGCAACATGGGGCTTTTCGGTTCCCCATATGCGCCAGTTCTGTTTATTGACGAAGCCGTCCAGGTAAAAATAAGCTTCGTCAGTAAACCAATTGCTGCCCACATGCATATCGCCGTCATCAATCCTGTGCACTATATCGTTAGCGAATGTCTCTCGTGCAGCAATGGTAGCGGCGCTGAGGGGTTGCCGCATTTGAATTTTGTATGGATAGAGGTGTAAACTCTGGCGCATGAGACGATACGTGGACGTTGGCGTCATTTGGACCGCAGCTGCAACACGGCGAACGGAAACCTGAGGCCGCTGTCGGATCACCTGCTGCACTAGCTGCGCGTTGCCCTCTGTGGTTGCCGTACGTGGTCGCCCTACCTTTCCAGCACGTTCATCCGTCACGTTCCCAGTCCGTTGAAATTTTTCAAACACATCCTTTATTGTATCGCTTTTCGGTCCTTTGGTTACATTAAACCTCCGTTGAAAACTTCGTCTTGTTGCAACAACACTGTGTTCTAGGCGGTGGAATTCCAACACCAGAAAAATCCTCTGTTCTAAGGAATAAACCATGTTGTCTACAGCCCACTTGCACGTTGTGAACAGCACACGCTTACAGCAGAAAGACGACGTACAGAATGGCGCACCCACAGACTGCGTTGTCTTCTATATCTTTCACATCACTTCCAGCGCCATCTGTTGTTGAAAATTGTAACTACTGTAATTTCGAAAGTTTGTTCGCCTGGAAATGTACTGTTGTCCCAAGCATATTGCAACAAACGGTGTATTTCTATCGCTGCTCGTTTAGTTTTTATTGCCGTTTCAAATATACCGGTCATTTTTGAAACACCCTGTATATGCCACTGGGCACAAGAAAAATTACGGGACGATGACAGATTTTTTCCACGCGTTCTATTTAGCGACGATGCGTCATTCACCAACAACGGTAACGTAAACCGACATAGCATGCACTATTGGGCAACGAAAAATCCACGATGTCTGCGACAAGTGGAACATCAGCGACCTTGGCGGGTTAATGTATGGTGCAGCATTATGGGAGGAAGGATAATTGCCCCTCCCCCCCCCCCAGTTTATCGATGGCAATTTAAATGGTGCAATGTGTGCTGATTTCCTGCGTAATATTCTACCGATGGTACTAGAAGATGTTTCACTGCATGGCAGAATGGCGATGTACTTCCAACATGATGGATGTCCGGTACATAGCTCGCGTGCAGTTGAAGCGGTATTGAATAGCATATTTCGTGACAGGTGGATTGGTCATCGAAGCACCATACCATGGCCCGCACGTTCACCGGATCTGACGTCCCCGTATTTCTTTCTGTGGGGAAAGTTGAAGGATATTTGCTATCGTGATCCACCGACAACGCCTGACATGCGTCAGCGCATTGTCAGTGCATGTGCGAACATTACCGAAGGCGAACTACTCGCTGTTGAGAGGGATGTCGTTACATGTATTGCCAAATGCATTGAGGTTGATGGACATCATTTAGAGCATTTACTGCATTAATGTGGTGTTTACAGGTAATCACGCTGTAACAGCATGCGTTCTCAGAAATGAAAAGTTCACAAAGGTACATGTATCACACTGGAACAACCGAAATAAAATGTTCAAACGTACCTACGTTCTGTATTTTAATTTTAAAAACCTACCTGTTACCAACTGTTCCTCTAAAATTGTGAGTCATGTGTTTGTGACTACTACAGCGCCATCTATCACAAAGCAAAAAAAGTGGTCCAACTAAAACACTCAAATTTCTTTACGTACTACACGAATATGTAATAAAAAATGGGGGTTTCTATTTAAAAAATCACAGTTGATATCCGTTTGACCTATGGCAGCGCCATCTAGCGATCCAACCATAGCGCCCTCTGGTTTCCCCCTTCAATCTAAACAAATTTCGTTCTTAGTAGTTTTTTCGCTTGAAGCTTATTTCGTGAGAAATTTGTCCGGTCACGATCAATGGACCACCCTGTATATATAAAAACTGCACGCTGTATGTAGCAGAGAAAGAACGGTAACAGACAGATACGAAATGCATAGCTTTTTTTTTTTTTTAATAGAACAATTAAACAGTGCTACAGTGAGTTGGTGCAGTTGATTTCTTCACCCATAGCACATCGTTATTATTATTTTGAAAACAAAATATCTTGGGGTTTATATACATGCAATTGTGGTCACGGTGGCTTATGCTCGTTAAATCATTTGTATGTGATTACCATTGTATTCACACATATCGGAGATTTGTGGTTTTTCACCGTTCGTTACCATCTGGTAATTTAATTTTACAGAATGACAAATGCTCCTGGTCACATTTTTGTACATTTCCTTATGATGACATACCAGTAATTCTATTTCAAGCAATAGATTTACAGTGCACTGCAAGTGTAATATGAAATTTTTCCCACTTCCTACCCCGCTTTCTCATCTCTCCTTCAGTACACTGGAAGTTGTAAAAAATAGGATGTTTTTCGACTCGCTGTATTAAGTTCACAAACTGCTCGTTCTATTTAAATTAAACCAGTACAGAGCTGTGTTCGAAGACACGACGCAGCTCAGATCGCTTGGTGACGCGGGCGCCGAGTCACTGGCAACTGGTTGGCAACGCGTTGCAAGCGACTGACTAATGAGTCACTGTGCAGTCGCGCCATCTCCAGAGCCCCATTTAGATTAGATTAGATTAGATTTACTTTCATTCCAATTGATCCGTAGTGAGGAGGTCCTCCAGGATGTAGAACATGTCAGAAAAACAATAATACATGACGAATATTTAGAACTGAAGCAAATGAGCTACTGTACCATTCCACATGTCCCAATTGGAATGATCATCATTTTTTAATGAACACTATATGAAAGAATTATTTTACAAATACTAATGCACTGAATTTAAAATAAAAAAAGTTTTTTTTATTTATAAGGTAATAATCGCGTACACTACTGGCCATTAAAATTGCTGCACCACGAAGATGACGTGCTACAGACGCCAAATATAACCGACAGGAAGAAGATGCTGTGATATGCAAATGATTAGCTTTTCAGAGCATTCACACAAGGTTGGCGCCGTTGGCGACACCTACAACTTGCTGACATGAGGAAAGTTTCCAACCGATTTCTCATACACAAACAGCAGTTGACCGGTGTTGCCTGCTGAAACGTTGTTGTGATGCCTCGTGTAAGGAGGAGAAACGCGTACCATCACGTTTTAGACTTTGATAAAGGTCGGATTGTAGCCTATCGCGATTGCAGTTTATTGTATCGCGACATTGCTGCTCGCGTTGGTCGAGATCCGAAGACTGTTAGCAGAATATGGAATCGCTGAGTTCAGGAGGGTAATACGGAACGCCGTGCTAGATCCCAACGGCCACGTATCACTAGCAGTCGAGATGACAGTCATCTTATCCGCATGGCTACAACGGATCGTGCAACCACGTCTCTATCCCTGAATCAACAGATGGGGACGTTTGCAAGACAACCATCTGCACGAACAGTCCGACAACGTTTGCAGCAGCATGGACTACCAGCTCGGAGACCGTGGCTGTTGTTACCCTTGACGCTGCATCACAGACAGGAGCGCCTGCGATACTGTACTCGACAACGAACCTGGGTGCACGAATGGCAAAACGTCATTTTTTCGGATGAATCCAGGTTCTGTTTACAGCATCATGATGGTCGCATGCGTGTTCGGCGACATCGCGGTGAACGCACATTGGAAGCGTGTATTCGTCATCGCCATACTGACGTATCACCCGGCGTGATGGTACGGGATGCCATTGGTTACACGTCTCGGTCACCTCTTGTTCGCATTGACGGCACTTTGAACAGTGGACGTTACATTTCAGATGTGTTACGACCCGTGGCTCTATCCTTCATTCGATCCCTGCAGGATAATGCACGACCGCATGTTGCAGGTCCTGTCCGGGCCTTTCTGGATACAGAAAATGTTCGACTGCTGCCCTGGCCAGCATATTCTCCAAGATCTCTCATTAATTGAAAACGTCTGGTCAATGGTGGCGTAGCAACTGGCTCGTCACAATTCGCCAGTCACTACTCTTGATGAACTGTGGTATCGTGTTGAAGCTGCATGGGCAGCTGTACCTGTACACGCCATCCAAGCTCTGTTTGACTCAATGCCCAGGCGTATCAAGGCCGCTATTACGGCCAGAGGTGGTTGTTCTGGGTACTGATTTCTCAGGATCTATGCACCCAAATTGCGTGAAAATGTAATCACATGTCAGTTCTAGTATAATATATTTGTCCAATGAATACCTGTTTATCATCTGTATTTCTTCTTGGTGTAGCAATTTTAATTGCCATTAGTGTAATAGAACTACTATAATACTTATTTACAATGAACACATTACTGCACTGAAATGGTGCAGAAGTTAGATTGTACTTACACACACACACACATACACACACACACATATTTACAATGAACACATTACTGCACTCAATTGTGCAGAAGTTATATTGTAGACACACAAATCAGTTGGTTTTACTGAGAAATTCATCAAGGGAGAAGAAGGAGTTGGCCACCAATAAATCCTTCAGGCTCCTCTTAAACTGAATTTCATTGGTTGTTCAGGTTTTTATGGCTGTTGGCAAGTTATTGAAAATGTGTGTCCCTGAATAATGCTCACCTTTTTGTACAAGGGTAAATGACTTTAAACCCTTGTGAAGATTATTCTTATTTTTAGTTTTGATTTCATGAATTGAACTTTCGGTTTGAAAAAGTGATATATTTTAATGACAAATTTCATTAAGGAATAAATATATTGGGAAGCAGTAGTTAGTAACCCTAATTTCCTAAACAGGTTTCTGCAGGATGTTCTTGAGTTCACACCACATATAGCTCTTACTGCACATTTTTGTGCCCGGAAAACCTTAGCTTGGTTTGATGAGTTACCCCAAAAAATAATCCCATGTGACATTATGGAATGAAAGTAAGCTTAGTATGCCAGCTTTTTCATTTTTATATCCCCTACGTCTGACACAATTTGTATTCCAAATAGAGATTTGTTAAAACACTTCAGGAGTTCTGTGGTGTGCTCCTCCCAGTTGAATTCATTACAAAGCTGTAATCCCATGATTTAGCACAGTCCACTTCTTCTATCTGCTTGTCATCGTATGTTAAGCATATACTCGTGGGACACCCCTTACAAGTTCTGAACTGCATGTAGTGCGTTTTTTCAAAGTTTAGTGACAAAGAATTGGCTAGGAACCAGTGATTAATGTCCTCAAATATTTTATTAGCCGATCTTTCTAAGACTACACTTGATTTGCTATTTATTGCAATGTTTGTATCATCGGCAAACAAAACGAACTTGGCATCTGGTAATGTTACTGATGAAAGGTCATTGATATACACAAGAAAAAGTAAGGGCCCTAAAATGGAACCTTGTGGGGCCCTACATGTAATTAGTTCCCAGTTGGATGATGCCTGATAGCTTAATACATGTCTCTTTCCTAATAACACAGTTTGTTTCCTGCCAGAGATATAAGATTTGAACCATTTTGCAGCATTTCCTTTTACACCATAATATTCTAATTTACTTAAAAGGATATTGTGACTTACACAGTCAAATGCTTTTGACAGATCACAAAATACACCAGTTGCCTGCAATTTTTTGTCTAATGAATTAAGCACATTTTCACTGTAAGTGTAGATAGCCTTCTCAATATCAGAACCTTTTAGACATCCGAACTGTGACTTTGACAGATAGTTAGAAAGCCGATTTTACATTACTTTTTCTAAAATTTTTGAGAATGCTGGAAAAAGTGAAATCGGACGGAAATTTGTTGCTATTTCTTTATGCCTCTTCTTAAACAGCGGCATAACTTCATCATATTCAACAATTCAGGAAATATTCCACTGTTAAACGACTGGTTACACTAATAGCTTAATATGTTACTTAACTCAGAATCACATTCTTTAATTAACTTTGTTGATATTTCATCATACCCATTAGATGTTTTTGATTTTAAAGATTTTATGATGGACATTATTTCTGCTGGGGTAGTAAGGGTCAAATTCATATTATGGAAGTTACTTGAAATGTCTGGTCTGAGGTATTCCATAGCAGCATCTACAGAACCTGGCAACCCCATCTTTTCAGTAACAGTTATAAAATGTTTGTTAAAACGTTCTGCAACACTATACACATCTGTCACCAATGTATCATTTACTTTTAATGCTATTTGTGCCTCTTCATGTCTGGTTCTACCGGTCTCCTCCTTCATTATATCCCATATTGTCTTTATTTTGTTATCTGATGTGACTATCTTTTCCTTGTAATATATTTGCTTTGATGTCCGTATTGCAGTCTTTAATATTTTGCAGTATTTCTTGTAATGTGCTATAGCATCAAAATCAGAACTGTTTCGAATTGACAGATACAGTTTTCTTTTTGTTTTACAAGATACCCTTATTCCTTGAGTAATCCATGGCTTCATTGTAGACTTTGCTCTAACCTTGGTTAGTTTAGGGGGAAAACAGAAAGTAAGCACTTTATTAGCAAAAGTGTTACATTTTTCATTCATGCCACGAGCACTGTAAACATCAGTCCATTGAATGTCTCTGAGGAGTGCCCTGAAATAATCAATTTTTGGCTTATTGATTACCCTCTTGAGCTCAGATATAACAGATTTTATATCCTGTTCGGTATTAACATTTAACAGAAGGAACTAAATGTCATGGTTTGAGAGGCCATTGACTATTGGTTTTGTAATATAATTTTGTTCATTGGACTTTTCTATAAAGATTTTATCAATGGCTGTTTGTGAGCAATTGGCTACCCTAGTTGGGAACTTTACAGGGGGAATTAAGTTACAGGGGGAATAGAGTTACTAACTCAAATAAGGTCTTATTGGGAGAGTCTTTAAGGAAATCTACATTTAAATCACCAGAAACCAGTATTTCTTTGTTTTTGGTTGTTAAATGGGCCAGTACAGCATCAAGGTGGTTTATGAACAGATTAAAGTTACCTGCAGGTGCTCAATATACACTTAATATTATGAAAGCTTTTTTGTGAAATTCTACGTGTGTTGCACATGCTTCCATATGCTGATCTAGGCAAAATTTATGAATGTCTATGTTTTTAAATTTATGACAGTTCCTGATGAATGTGGCAACTCTTCCTTTCTCTATTTTAGCTCTACAAAAGTGAGATGCTAACCTAAACCCTATAACACTTAAAAGCTCTATACCAGTGGTCACATGATGTTCAGCTGGGTTTATGTCAGCTGGGTTTGAAGACTCTAACTCATCTATGCAAATAATTAATTCATTAATTTTATTTCTCAGTCCTCGAATATTTTGATGCAATAAAGATAGCTGACATTTCACATTGAGTGAGTTAAAATTGTTTAGAGTTGAAATATCTGCTGACTGTTGAAAATTCTTAACCAATATCTGTTTATGCTGATGTAATGAGCTAGAATTATGTTTTTTGGTCTTTTGGTCTCTTTCAAATTCTAGAAGGCTTTTCCTAACTTCCCTAGTTATTATAAACCCTGTTCCAAGTTGGCCTGTTCTTTCTTCTGGTCCACTATATACCAAAGAGTACTCAGGTTTATCTATCTGCCCATTCCCCTGCCATCTTATTTCCTGTAGCCCTACAATATCATACTTGAATTTTAAAATTTCGTTGGCTATTTCTTTCATTTTTCCAGGCTGAAGCATTGTCCTCACATTCCACGATGCTACTGTTGGATCCTTTATCCGTTTCCTTTGCCGGAATCGTGATACATGCTTTCCACCCAGTTTCCGAGGCTTCTAACCTTTCTTAAAATTTGCTTTCTTTCTGTCCTCCCTACCCTAAAAATGGGTCTTTTCTGAACCCTATAGCCACTGGTATTTTATCATTCATGACAGTGCCTTATCCCTTTAATTTTCCTGCCAATTTCTCAGCCAGTTTACCCTTCCCTTTCCTGTTGAGGTGAAGGCCATGCCTAGTATAATCCCACCTATTGAGAGAATCAACAGGAACCACACCAATGTGTGACCCTGCACCTGACATAAGCAGCCGTTCCAGCTCCAAATTAACTCTCTTGACAGAAGTTCAAATGATGTTGGTCATGGTGCTGAAGAACAGATACACACTCAACACTAGTATGCTTCGATGGTGATGCAATCTTTTTCAGTCACACTCTATACTGTACCCAGGATCTCTGTCAATACTATTACTTGGCCCACCCACTGTAACCTAGGTGTCTTCCTTAGTGAAATCTTTGCAAAGTAATCCTAAATCCTATGTCACCTGTTCCAGACCAGCACAAGGTTTAAAAAAATTTGTGAGTGGTATTCTGATCTTAGTTCATCCTGCAAAAGTTGGCCAACACCTCTTACACGGGAACCACGGGAACTACCTAACAACAACACTTTCTTTCTCTTTACTGATTTCCCTACATTCTTACTTTTCAATTTGCTGCTTAAAGTTTGTTGTGTCCTGTCTACACCTGCAACTGCTTGAGGCTCACCAGCTTCTAACTGAAGCAACGGATCAAATCTATTCTCCACATTCACCACGGAGCTGTCACACAAAGTTCTAGGCCTGTTCCCCCTGTTGCCTGTTGCCACTTCCCACCTCTCTTTACCCTTCTCCCTCCTTAACCTGTCAAGATCTCCCCTGGCCTTGTCTAACTCAGCCTGAAGGGCGGCAATTTTCCCCTCCCGTTCTAGTATCTTCCAATCTCTACTATATATCCTAAAAACCACTGATAAGTCTCATTTACTTCCCCTATTCTCACGCCACTACAGTCATCCACATGGAAAAAACTACAGCACCCATCACACCAAAGCCCCGACCTAACAATTCTACGGCAAGTCAAGCACTTTTCACTCATGATAAACGTAACAGTTTATTTAGAAAAAGTACAGAAATTTGACCTATACGCAACTGTGTGTAAGAAAAAAAACAACAGCGCAAAGTTTCTGAAACAACAACTTAAACTTCGCTGCCGACCCGTTACCAACTCACCTCGGCAGCGAGTTACTTTTGAGTTGCTCTGTGTGTGAAGGGTCTAACAGTTTATTTCTCAGCACGACCTCTCCTGCACCACAATCTCGCTTTCCACACTGTTTGTGACCACCCTGCGGGTCAAGTTGGAGGTTTCAGTTGGCAGTTCAACATATGCAAATGAATCGTATTGTACATAAAGATCCATTATTGTTTGATTACACGTTTGCCAAACAATCAGTGGATACATTCTCATCCATCTTTTCTGGGAGAATGTGTCCGAAGAGATTGAAAGTGAAACGGCCACATAAAGCTAATCGCAGAAAAGGCAGGTGCCAGAGTGGTTTTCATTGAGAGCATTCCCAGTAAGTGTAGTCCACCCACAAAGGAAGTAACATATAAAACCCTCATCCGACCGAAATTTCTAGAAGTACATTTGAAGACTACAAACCACTGTGAAGTGCATAGCAGAGGGTAAATCCCATTGTACCAGTTATTACGGTTTTTTCCCATTCCTTTCACATATGGAGTGTGGGAAGAATGATAGCTTAGATTTTTCTGTGCGCACTGTAATTACTCTAATGTAGGGTTGATTTCCGTCCTAATATATCTTGACCGTCACTGTTATGGACCTTCTTGTCTTGACATCCCGATAAAACCCAATTTTGTCCTTATTTCGCAAAATGCTGTTACGAGCTTGGCTCAAGTACTGAAGTAACGCCATCTGTTAGTGCAATATGTAAATGCAGACTCAGTTTTATTTATTTCAATAGGTTTATCTTGGAACACGTGAGGCAATACTGACCCTACGACTTATCTTAGAAGAAAGATTAAGGAAAGGCAAACCTACGTTTCTAGCATTTGTAGACTTAGAGAAAGATTTTGACAATGTTGACTGGAATACTCTCTTTCAAATTCTAAAGGTGGCAGGGGTAAAATACAGGGAGCGAAAGGCTATTTACAATTTGTACAGAAACCAGATGGCAGTTATAAGAGTCGTGGGGCATGAAATTGAAGCAGTGTTTGGGAAGGGAGTGAGACAGGGTTGTAGCCTCTCCCCGATGCTATTCAATCTGTATATTGAGCAAGCAGTAAAGGAAACAAAAGAAAAATTTGGAGTAGGTATTAAAATCTATCGAGAAGAAATAAAAACATTGAGGTTCGCCGATGACATTGTAATTCTGTCAGAGACAGCCAAGGACTTGGAAGAGCAGTTGAACGGAATGGACAGTGTCTTGAAAGGAGGATATAAGATGAACATCAACAAAAGCAAAACGAGGATAATGGAATGTAGTCGAATTACGTCGGGTGATGCTGAGGGAATTAGATTAGGAAATGAGACACTTAAAGTAGCAAAGGAGTTTTGCTATTTGGGGAGCAAAATAACTGATGATGGTCGAAGTAGAGAGGATATAAAATGTAGACTGGCAATGGCAAGGAAACCCCCCCCAGGGGACACCGCCTTATGGTAGGCACCTTCAGTGCTGGGCGGGAGGGTTTGCGTGCTTCGGTGAAGTCGAGATCTATGCCGGCGGTAGCATAGCTACTGGCAGGGTCTCCCAAGCCGGACTGGTCTCGACAGAGGAGCCAGACAAAGTGTGTCCCACACTCTAGAGGCGTAGTGAAGCCAGCTTCCCTAGAGGAGTAAACCTCATACAAATCCTGGTCCTCCAGGTTGGGGGTTGGGCATGGGGCTAATAACCCCATACTGTAAAAAAAAAAAGAATATTACGGAAATTCAACAGAAGCCTCGGAAACTGGATGGAAAGCATGTATCACGAGCCCGGCAAAGGAAACGGATAAAGGATCTAACAGTAGCATCGTGGAATGTGAGGACAATGCTTCAGCCTGGAAAAATGAAAGAAATAGCCAACGAAATTTTAAAATTCAAATATGATATTGTAGAGCTACAGGAAATAAGATGGCAGGGGAATGGGCAGATAGATAAACCTGAGTACTCTTTGGTATATAGTGGATCAGAAGAAAGAACAGGCCAACTTGGAACAGGGTTTATAATAACTAGGGAAGTTAGGAAAAGCCTTCTAGAATTTGAACCCATAAATGAAAGGATGTGCAGACTCAGACTAAAAGGTAAATTTAGGAATATATCAATAGTTAATGCACATGCACCAACAGAGGAAAAAGAGGATATAATTAAAGAACAGTTCTACGAGAATTGGAAAAAGTATGCTGTGCAGTACCTAAATATGACCTGATGCTAGTAATAGGAGATTTTAATGCAAAAATAGGGAGGAATGAACATCTGTAGGGAGTTTCTGGAAAATATTCACTACATGAAGAAAACAATGAGAATGGAGACTTACTATGCCAATTCGCAGCAAGGAATAATATGAGTATTAAAAGTACCTGCTTTCCACATAAAAGGATCCATCTGGGTACTTGGAAGTCTGCAGCTAATGGAGTAGTCAATCAGATTGACCATATTTTAGTGATTGCACGCCACTCCACGTCAGTTACGGATGTACTAAGCTGCAGAGGACCAAACTGTGATTTAGACCACTTTTTGATAAAATCAGTCTTGAGAGAGAAACTGTCACTAACAAAGGTCAACAGAATGGGAAAGATGATGAAATGGAATACAGACAAATTGAACATCCCTGATGAAGTAAAAAAATACCAAGTAACACTAAGCAGAAAGTTGAGCAATGAAGAGACCACAGTAGGAGTAGATGAAAGGTGGAACAGGTTTGAAAAAGCCATTAAGGATGCTGCAGAGGAAATAATAGGCATAAGAAGGAACAGAAGAACACAGGAGTGGTTTGATGAAGATTGTAGGTCAGCAATAGAGGAAAATAGCAGGGCAAGAACAAAAGTGCTACAGAGAGAAACCAGAAATAATGTGGAACAATTTAGAGAATTATGGAGAAGAGCTAACAAACTGTGCAAGAGAAAGAAAAGAGAGTGGAATAAGAAGAAATTTCAAGAACTAAAAGAACTAAAGGAACAGAGTGAAATAAGAAAGTTCTATCAAGCCATAGGCAAAATGAAGAATAGATTCCAACCAAAAACAACGGCCTGTTCCAGTAAATATGGGAAAATGATAAGGGAGGAAGAACAGATAGTGGGAAGATGGGCAGAGTATTTCAAAGATACACTAAGCACCAGCCTAGAAAATGAAGAGACAGCTGCACAGGAGGGAAGAGTGGAGCTGGAAGTAGACAGTGAAACCAATGAGGCAAGAAAGCCAACACTACAAGAGGTCTCCCAGGCGGTGCACAAGTCAAAAAACAATCGAGCCCCTGGGGAAGACAGCATAATTGCTGAATTAATAAAAACTGGTGGTGAGGCTGTAATAAAGGCACTGCACACATTAATATCAGATATATGGGAAACAGAAACTATGCCAGATAATTGGAAAATTGGAATAATAGTCCCCATTTATAAGAAAGGGGACAGAAAAGCATGTGAAAACTATAGAGGTGTAACACTCCTAAGTACAGCTTATAAGATCTTCACAAGTATATTAAACGAAAGGGTGCAGAAGGCATACTAGGGGAATATCAGTGTGGCTTTCGACCAGGCAGAGGAACAACTGATCAAATGTTTGTGATAAGGCAAATGATGGAAAAGTTCTATGAATATGATATAGATTTGCATTTCTTATTCATCGATTTCAAACAAGCCTTTGACAGCATAAATCGGCAAGAACTATACAGAGTACTGAAAGAAGTTGGTATATGTGCTAAATTAATAAGACTAATCAGAATGACAATGACAGAGACAAGAGCAAAAGTAAAGGTCCTTAGCAGAACAAGTGATAGCTCTGACTTTAATAAAGGTGCGAAGCAAGGGGATAGTCTCTCCACTGTCCTATTCAACATAGCCCTGCATAGTGCAGTAAATAAAATCAACAAAAGAGGCACCATATTTATGAAAACTAGCCAAATATGTGCATACGCTGATGACATTGCTATAGTAGGAATAAATACCAATACACTCCTAGAAACATACCGGGCAATGGAAACAAGCCTTAAAAATTGGCCTCATAGAAAATGAAAACAAAACAAAATATATGGTAATGTCACAATCTGAGGCCAGAAGAACCACTAAAAACCTAAACATCAATGGGAAATGCTTCAATGGAATGTCCTCTTTTAACTACTTGGGAGCCCTAATAACAGTATTGGAAAGGCTATAAGGGAAAGAATACAAGCAGGAAACAGAGCTTACTTTGCAAATATGCAGCTTTTCAAAAATAGCCTTGTTACAAGAAAAACTAAACTGCTAATACATAATTCCCTAGTCCGCCCAATTGTCACATACGACTCAGAGGTATGGACGTTGACAGAACACGATAAAAATGCTCTAAGAAGCATTGAGCGGAAAATACTACGCAAAATCTATGGGCCAATAAGGGAGGAAGGAGGCTGGAGAATACGCTACAATCCCGAATTACAAGAGTTAATACAAGGCAGGGACACAGTAAAATTTGTGAAATCACAGCGAATACGATGGCTAGGACACTTGGAGAGAATGGCAGAGGATAGAATTCCAAAGAAAATGATGAAAGATGTGATCCATTCAGTTAGGCGAAAAGGGAGACCTAGAAGAAGATGGATGGATGAGGTAATAATGGATATCAGCAATATGGGAGTCCGGGGGTGGAAAAGAGCAGCAAATAACCGAGAAGTGTGTAGGAAGATTATTGAAGAAGCCAAGGCTCACCAAGGGCTGTAGAGCTACTGAAGAAGAATGGCAAGGAAAGCGTTTCTGAAGAAGAGAAATTTGTTAACATCGAGTATAGATTTAAGTGTCAGGAAGTCGTTTCTGAAAGTATTTGTATGGATTGCAGCCATGTATGGAAGTGAAACATGGACGATAAATAGTTTGGACAAGAATAGAATAGAAGTTTTCGAAATGTGGTGCTACAGAAGAATGCTGAAGATTAGATGGGTAGATCACATAACTAATGAGGAGGTATTGAATAGGATTGGGGAGAAGAGAAGTTTGTGGCACAACTTGACTAGAAGAAGGGATCGATTGGTATGACATGTTCTGAGACATCAAGGGGTCACCAATTTAGCATTGGAGGGCAGCGTGGAGGGTAAAAATCGTAGAGGGAGACCAAGAGATGGATACACTAAGCAGATTCAGAAGGATGTAGGTTGCAGTAAGTACGGGGAGATGAAGAAGCTTGCAGAGGATAGAGTAGCATGGAGAGCTGCATCAAACCAGTCTCAGGACTGAAGACAACAACAACAACAAGATGTTGACAAGGTCGTCTCACAAATGGCATTGCATGTAGCGTATCATATAAGCACCTTCCAGATCTAGCGCCATCATTTGAGAAAATACCAACATTCTCCAACAGTGCCACGCAGAAGAATCGAGTCCTTAATATGTCCCATCCTCTGTTATGCCAGTCCCGCCTGGATTTGCGCCCCCTTCCCCCCCCCCCCAAATTCTATAAATCCCCCCAGATCCTCGAGCGCCATGCACTCTGCCTCGTCTTCCGTATACACCTCGCATCCCCACGCGGATCCTCTATGATCTGATTCCTTTCCCCCATCTGCTCCTTTTCCTCAAACACATCCGCATCCTTTGCACCTCCCGCCGCCTTGATCCCCCTCACTCCCTGGTTGCTCCTCTCCTCTCAATCTCCACCCTCTGCTACACCTTCACTGTTGTGTCCCCCCTACCTTCCACCTCTACACCCTTCATCTCATTTCCCAAGGTGGCTTCCATCAACTCCCCCTCCCAGATGATGCCCTTTCTCCCTCCATTTATCCCTCCTATCAACTCTGATTCTCACCTCCCCCTCCCTCCCTCTGTCCTTTTCCAGGGCTCCCTCTCCCCCCCCCCTCCCATCCTGTTTTTTCCCCGCCTACCCTCTCTCTGACTCCCTTCTCTCCCCTGAGTCCTTTTGCTTTCCCCTCCACTGCCTTTCCCACTTCTCGCATCCGCCCTACCCCCCATTTTCTATGTCCTCCTCCATCAGTTCCCCCCTTTTTCGTTTTCTTCGCCTCCCTCCTTTTTGGTTTTCTTCGCCTCCCCCCCTTTTCCCCCCTCATCGGTCCTCCCCCCGCCCCCATCTGCCGCCGTGTCACCTCTATAGTGCTGTTGTAAGTGAGTGTTCAGTGTTGTGCGTCCCCTGTCGGTGTTGCGAACAGCCACCATAGTGTCGCTAGTCGTGTTCTTTATCTCGTGCGAACAGAAACCAGACTGTCGCCGTGTTTTTTTAGTTGTACCTGTCTACTTACTGTGTGTCTTCATTCGCATCGTCAACGACGTGTTTTTATATTTTAAATTCCGCAACTTTTCACCATTTTACAATTTTTTACAATGTCACCATTTTATCGCCTGTTTTTATTGTTTGTTTATATTCTCATTATGTTTTTTAACTTTTCTGTGGGCTGTAGAGTGGCCTATTACGTTTCACTTACAACAGTGGGGTTGGGGGGGGGGGCGGAGGAATGAAATGCTGGTTAGTAATGTCTGAAGTATTAATATATCTACATCTACATCTACATTTATACTCCGCAAGCCACCCAACGGTGTGTGGCGGAGGGCACTTTACGTGCCACTGTCATTACCTCCCTTTCCTGTTCCAGTCGCGTATGGTTCGCGGGAAAAACGACTGTCTGAAAGCCTCCGTGCGCGCTCTAATCTCTCTAATTTTACATTCGTGATCTCCTCGGGAGGTATAAGTAGGGGGAAGCAATATATTCGATACCTCATCCAGAAACGCACCCTCTCGAAACCTGGACAGCAAGCTACACCGCGATGCAGAGCGCCTCTCTTGCAGAGTCTGCCACTTGAGTTTGTTAAACATCTCCGTAACGCTATCACGCTTACCAAATAACCCTGTGACGAAACGCGCCGCTCTTCTTTGGATCTTCTCTATCTCCTCCGTCAACCCGATCTGGTACGGATCCCACACTGAGGAGCAATACTCAAGTATAGGTCGAACGAGTGTTTTGTAAGCCACCTCCTTTGTTGATGGACTACATTTTCTAAGGACTCTCCCAATGAATCTCAACCTGGTACCCGCCTTACCAACAATTAATTTTATATGACCATTCCACTTCAAATCGTTCCGCACGCGTACTCCCAGATATTTTACAGAAGTAACTGCTACCAGTGTTTGTTCCGCTATCATATAATCATACAATAAAGGATCCTTCTTTCTATGTATTCGCAATACACCACATTTGTCTATGTTAAGGGTCAGTTGCCACTCCCTGCACCAAGTGCCTATCCGCTGCAGATATTCCTGCATTTCGCTACAATTTTCTAATGCTGCAACTTCTCTGTATATTACAGCATCATCCGCGAAAAGCCGCATGGAACTTCCGACACTATCTACTAGGTCATTTATATATATTGTGAAAAGCAATGGTCCCATAACACTCCCCTGTGGCACGCCAGATGTTACTTTAATGTCTGTAGACGTCTCTCCGTTGATAACAACATGCTGTGTTCTGTTTGCTAAAAACTCTTCAATCCAGCCACACAGCTGGTCTGATATTCCGTAGGCTCTTACTTTGTTTATCAGGGGACAGTGCGGAACTGTATCGAACGCCTTCCGGAAGTCAAGAAAAATAGCATCTACCTGGGAGCCTGTATCTAATATTTTCTGGGTCTCATGAACAAATAAAGTGAGTTGGGTCTCACACGATCGCTGTTTCCGGAATCCATGTTGATTCCTACATAGTAGATTCTGGGTCTCCAAAAACGACATGATAAGAGTATATAGGGCTTCAAGTGTATAGTGACGTATACTTCGATGGCTAAAGTGTTATTGTCTATCTTCTAATAATCTTATCATACCATAGGAAAATGCTTAAGCATGGAAATAGAAAGCGTCATTTTTCGTATGATTACACAAAAGAGTGGTCTTTTGTCAAGAAAGGACAGACGGATCAGGAGGCATTGTGTGAGATTTGCAACTGTTTCATCTCAGCAGCCCACAGAGGTACGGCAGATGTAAAGTATCACATTTCTACAAAGTATCATAAAACAGATTTGCGGTAGCATCGACATCAACATCAACTTTATTTCTACAGTCTCACCACAGAGTGCCCTGATGAGGCCCCTGATAGTATAGTGTTGTCCTCGCATTCGTATGGAAGCAATACGTAGGGTGTTGAATTACAGGGTGTCCGAAAAGTCTTTCCCTGATTACATAAATTGATAACTCAGGCTAGAAGTAAGATACAAATATGAAACTGGTGTCTAATTGTTTACAAACTATCAAAGTTTCTTTCACACATCAGTAAACTTCCACATGAGCACCCTTGGTAGTACGTAGCACATAAGATTCAACGACTGTGGTTGTCCGTTGCCGTAGGGTTTCAAGATCTGGTACACGTGTTTGGTAGACCTCGTCCTTGACATAACCCCACAAAAAGAAATCTAATGAGGTTATGTCAGGAGAGCGTGGAGGCCAAACCGTTGGCCCATCACGACGAATCCATCGCCCAGGAGAGGTCATATCGAGATAGGCACGGACGTCCAAACCCCAATGAGGCGGTGCACCGTCTTGCTGAAACAAGACATCGGGGTGATACTGAAGCAGCTGAGGAACAGCATACAGTTGCAACATGTCCAGATACACTGCAGATGTGATGGTAGCCTCAGCGAAGAAGAATGGCCCGATAATTCGATCGTGCAATAGCGCGCACCAAACATTCACCTTTGAACTGCCTCTGGTGCACTCCGTGACCTAGCCGGGGGGTTGTGAACCCCAAATGCACACATTATGGCGATTCACTACTCCACTGACAAAAAAGGTCGCTTCGTCGGGAAAGGCAATTCGTCTGAGATAACCGTCATCGTCCTGAATACGTGATAGCATTTCTACCGCAACGTCATATCGACGTGTACTGTCATTGGGCAACAAGGCCTGAACGATTTGCACTTTGTATGCGCGAAACAATAAACGTTTGTGTAAAATTTCATGGAGAGAACTTTTAGGCATCTGTAATTCACGTGAGGCCCTGCGCACCGATTTCTTCGGACTTCGCAGGAAAGACTGCCTTACAGCTTCCACCCTGTCTGCTGAGGTTCTTGGTCGACCAGACCTCGGAAGGTCAGCAACCGATTCTGTGTTTTTGAACTTCTCATACCAGGCTTTAATGCTCTTGACATCAGGTGGATTCCTTCCAAACGTTGTCTGGAAGTGTCTCTGCTCTGTGGTTGGTGATCGTGTCTCATGGTACCACAGGACACTCTGTGCCTTCTCCTGATTGGTTAATATAGCTCTTGGGCACTGCACCTCATCCACTACTTACCTTCTGCGAACCTAAAACAGAAAACAAACTTTGATAGTTGTAAACAATTCGACACAAGTTTCATATTTGTATCTTACTTCTAGCCTGAGTTATCAATTCATGTAATCAGGGAAAGTCTTTTCGGACGCCCTGTATATTCCCAGAGTCATCATTTACAGTTAGTTCTATCAACTTTCCAACTAGCTTTTCACAGGATAGTTGGCTTCTATCTTCAAGAGTGTGCCAGTTCAGCTCTTTCACCATCTTCATGGCCTTCTACCATGGGTCAAACAAAAGTGTGACCATTCGAGTTGCCATCTTTGTATCCCTTCAATATCCCCTGGTACAGTCGGCACAGAACAAAGTGGCTGGCAGATGCGCAGTCGGCAAGGCACGCGTGGGGAGAGCGATAGCGGTGGCGGCTGTGGGCAGGAGTTGTACGGGAAATACCGAGTGCTGGAGGGGAAGTGCTGTTCTAAACTGAAGCCTGCGTTCACATTTTTTTGTGAGTACTAAGTGGAGCCCTTCCACTCCTGTACTTGCATGGTGGCCATTCAAAAAGATCTCCCACCTCTGCTTTCATTAGTATCTAAAAAGAAAGCTGCTAAAATTGCAGGAACTTACTTTCGCCTGGCTTGTCAACCATTTGTAACTTTCAGAGAAGGGTTATGAGAGGCGAATTTTGAGTAAAATCTACACATTTCTCTCTTTACCATGTTAAAATCTGCTTATTTTGCCAAAACACAGCGGCGTTTACACAGTATTACCTCACGAACATGCTGTGCAGATGCAATTGCGAGAGAATTCTGAAACAGTAGTTTATTAAGTTTATTAAGTGGGGACCTAGGGAAATGTAAGGTCAGTAGCTTATGAAAAAGCGCATCCTCAGGACAAAATAAAAGTGTAATGTCTTCACTTACGCTGCTCGAAAACCCATAGCATTTCGCGTTTCACCAACTATCGATGGCCCTTAAAAATTACGCTCTTTCATCTAAAAAGTCTGTAGTTAGTGAAATAACACGGTAGATAATGAAGTTTTGCATAATAAAGATATGGCAAGATACTTGCCTCTTTGCGTGGTATGCCGGCCGATGTGGCCCAGCGGTTCTAGGCGCTTCAGTCCGGAACCGCGCTGCTGCAACGGTCGCTGGTTCGAGTCCTGCCTCGGGCATGTTTGTGTGTGATGTCCTTAGGTTATGTTATGTTAACCGGGGACCTAGAAACGACGGAGAGGTTCCGTCCCCGCCGCAGCCGCAGTGGTCCACAACCCCACGACGACTACCGCAGTGCACTTCACCCCTCCGCCGCCCCACACTGAATCCAGGGTTATTGTGCGGTCCGGCCCCCGGTGGACCCCCCCCCAGCGAACACCAGACGAGTGTAACCCCTATGTTTGCGTGGTAGAGTAATGGTGGTGTACGCGTACGTGGAGAACTTGTTTGTGCCGGGTACCGGTGCCCCTTCCCGCCCGTAAAGCCGTGCGTTAGATCGCACGGCCAACCGGGCGGGCAATGTCCTCAAGTTAGTTAGGTTTAAGTCAGGGGCGGGCAGGAATCCTGCACATGTGCGGTGCACTTGAACGCGTGCAGTTAACAGGTGTTCCGCGTGCACACAGGGGCGAGCTGGCCACCCGCTTATCTCCCATCCCCACCATACCTTCTGTCAGCTCCTTCCTCTGTAATGCGTTTTGTTTCCTAGCTTGCTTTATTGAGTGAATGAATAAGGTTAGTAGGAGTGCTTGAAAGAAATCATGGTTTGAAAGAGTACCTATTACCTACGATACGTTTTATTTAATTATCACAGGTGGAGTTTACAATACGTTTAATATCTGGAACAAAATTTCTACATACAGACAAACACAAACAGTTACGTAAATTTTCATCACTGATGTTTGCTCTTAACCGAGACTTATTAATTCAGCAAATGG
This sequence comes from Schistocerca cancellata, assembly GCF_023864275.1. Lineage (NCBI taxonomy): Eukaryota > Metazoa > Arthropoda > Insecta > Orthoptera > Acrididae > Schistocerca > Schistocerca cancellata. The sequence continues at coordinate 49,997,694 of NC_064627.1, forward strand.
TTTTCCAGCTCTCGCTATATTAAGCGCAGTCTTATAACTTGAACATACCGCTGGGCTATTATTGTTGTCGTCCTGAAAACTTGAAAACAGTGCTCCATAAAATGTTAAATCAGTTAGATGAGAGACATGACGAGAGAGAGTCGCAGATCTCTCGTGACAACAGCAACTACGACAAATTCAAATGGCTCTGAGCACTATGGGACTTAACTGCTGTGGTCATCAGTCCCCTAGAACTTAGAACTACTTAAACCTAACTAACCTAAGGACATCACACACATCCATGCCCGAGGCAGGATTCGAACCTGCGACCATAGCGGTCGCGCGGTTCCAGACTGTAGTGCCTAGAACCGCTCGGCCACTCCGGCCGGCCAACTACGACAGATTCATCTGGTATCGTCAGATCGCTCTTCTTAAGCTCAGTCAATTCCCCATCCGCTCAGAATCCGACAATAAATTGTACTCGTCCTTGTGAAATTTATTATAATGGCCTTCAATTCTAAACTTCCGTTGACCAGCGAGAATACTGCCACATATTAAACATTTCGAATTTTCATGTTTTTGCACAAAGAAAAAATGATTCTCCCATTACTTTTTAAAAGATAGCAAATCTCCACTTCTCCGTTTCTTGAAATACAACGTTCACTACATAGTGCTCGCTTCGCATCAACGTCCGCAGCTTAGCCTTGCACTACACTGCCGCAACCTGCCGGCTGTCGCCACAGCCCCGGCCGACGCCTGCACGCGAGCAGCACACGTGCAGCGCTGTGCGCTCATAAGCCGCGTGCAACGTTTGCCCGCCCCTGGTTTAAGTAGTTAAGTGTAGGGGACTGATGACCTCAGATGTTGAGTCCCAGAGTGCTTAGACTCATTTGAACAATTTGAATTTTGCGTGGTATCATTTGGCAAAATCTCATTTTGATATCTCAAACCGTCTACGAAATTTGAGAAATGTTCTGGATGTTTCACCCCAGATCACATAAGAAGTTTCACTCAGGTTTCATCGCTGGCGCGGTGCGATCGCAAATGAGTGTGCTACATCAGAGCAATTTCCTCGAGATTGGTGACAGATACAGACCTTCATCCAAGTCTAAAAAAAATTCTATATGTTAGCTAAATTTCATTTGTAGCATTTGTGCACCAACCTCATAATCATTGCGACACGTTTTTGACTTTCGCAGTGTCTTACTTCCTTGTAAATATCGCAATAATTACACTACTGGCCATTAAAGTTGCTACACCATGAAGATGACGTGCTACAGAAGCGAAATTTATCCGACGGGAAGAAGCCGATGTGATATGCAAATGATTAGCTTTTCAAAGCATTTACACAAGGTTGGCGCCGGTGGCGACACCTACAACGTCCTGACATGAGGAAAGTTTCAAAACGATTTCTCACACACAAACAGCAGTTGACCGGTGTTGCCTGGTGAAACGTTTTTGTGATGCCTCGTGAAAGGAGGAGAAATGCGTACCATCACGTTTCCGACTTTGATAAAGGTCGGATTGTAGCCTATCGCGATTGCGGTTTATCGTATCGCGACATTGCTGCTCGCGTTGGTCGAGATCCGATGACTGAGAGCAGAATATAGAATCGGTGCGTTCAGGAGGGTAATATGGAACGCCGTGCTGGATCCCAACGGCATCGTATCACTAGCAGTCGAGATGACAGGCAACTTATCCGCATGGCTGTAACGGATCGTGCAGCCACGTCTCGATCCCTGAGTCAACATATGGGGACGTTTGCAAGACAACAACCATCTGCACGAACAGTTCGACGACGTTTGCAGCAGCATGGACTATCAGCTCGGAGACCATGGCTGCGGTTACCCTTGGCGCTGCATCACAGACAGGAGCGCCTGCGATGGTGTACTCAACGACGAACCTGGGTGCACGAATGGCAAAACGTCATTTTTTCGGATGAATCCAGGTTCTGTTTACAGCATCGTGATGGTCGCATCCGTGTTTGGCGACATCGCGGTGAACGCACATTGGAAGCGTGTATTCGTCATCGCTATACTGGCGTATCACCAGGCGTGATGGTATGGGGTGCGATTGGTTACACGTCTCGGTCACCTCTTGTTCGCATTGACGGCACTTTGAACAGTGGACGCTACATTTCAGATGTGTTACGACCCTTGGCTCTACCCTTCATTCGATCCCTGCGAAATCCTACATTTCAGCAGGATAATGCACGACCGCATGTTGCAAGTCCTCTACAGGCTTATCTGGATACAGAAAATGTTCGGCTGCTGCCCTGCCCAGCACATTCTCCAGATCTCTCACCAATTGAAAACGTCTGGTCAATGGTGGCCGAGCAACTGGCTCGTCACAATACGCCAGTCACTACTCTTGATGAACTGTGGTATCGTGTTGAAGCTGCGTGGGCAGCTGTACCTGTACACGCCATCCAAGCTCTGTTTGACTCAATGCCCAGGCGTATCAAGGCCGTTATTACGGCCAGAGGTGGTTGTTCTGGGTACTGATTTCTCAGGATCTATCCACCGAAATTGCGTGAAAATGTAATCACATGTTAGTTCTAGTATAATATGTTTGTCCAATGAATACCCGTTTATCATCTGCATTTCTTCTTGGTGTAGCAATTTTAATGGCCAGTAGTGTAAGATCATAAGCGAAATGATGGGCACTTCATCATACACCTGACATATGAAGCTATCAATAGTTTACCACCTGCTATAGCTACGAGTGAGATTATGTGACTGCTTCGTTTCATATCTCTACAACCTGTTACACTCAAGTACATATATGTAAGTGTTGACAGACTCGAACTGTGACTCACTGACATTATAGTCATAGGGATTTCGTTTCGTGATGTGCACAATTTTACATTTCTGAATATTTAAAGCAAAATGATAATCTTTGCAATTCTTTGAAGACTTAGCAAAGTCTTACTGAATATTTGGCCAGCTTTTTCAAAGCAGCATTTCATTGTAGATAACTGCATCATCTGCTAGATGTCAGAGGTTACTATTAATATAGTGTGTTGCTTCTCATCCTTGACCCTTACCAGACAGGAATGCTCGGAAAAGTAGAGAATATCCGGAGATGGTCGCATTTCGCCAAGGGTCATTTATTAACAATAATCACAGATATGTGTATCGATCTCCCGTGACAGACGCTGCAAGAGAGGCATTGTGCATGGCTGTGTGGTTTACTGATAAAATTCTTAATTCGAGCTCATATGGAACCTTTCAATGGACGTTCTTGTCGCGCGCCATTGAGGACTGGAACAGAACAGAGATGAAATGACACCAAGTACTGTCTACGATAAATTATAAAGTGGCTTGCGGGACATAAATGTGGTGATGTTTCTGACTAGGTGGCAGTTTATCACTCATTCAGTAGGATGTTTTGTGATACATTACATTTCTCTAGAATGGTAACGATAACATGCTACATATCTGAAACAAAGGAGTCAGAATAAAACCAAGTAGTGTTCAAGATGATAAAAGAATTTTCGTAAACGGGTTCGATTTTACATCATCAGGGCCTTACTGATGTCATACTTCATCCATAGCAGAACTGGTAATCCCCCCTCCCCCCCCATGGCCACCGCCCCCTTCTCAATCAAGCTGCCTTGCCACAATTTTTCATAGGCAGTTGTAGCAAATTATGTAATTTTGCAAGTACTTTTAATAAAGTGAGGTATCGTTGACAAATATTACTTAAATGTACTATTCTGATGAAAAATATTGCACACAACAAATTTAAGGTATCATCGTAATAAATAAACTACAAATTCTATAAAATTTCTAAACAAATTTAAAGTGAAACAAAATCTATATCTTACTGTTAATGGCTACCGTAAATTGGTTTTAGTATGATGTACAACAAAGAAAATATTTGATTCCTGCCTCGTAAATTAATTACGATGCTTAAACTACTAATTTGAAATAAAGGAAAAAGTCTACATCTAAGTGTTGTAAAATATCTATTTCCATGAATTGTGTAGCTAATATAATTTCACTTTGCATGTACTTATTTTAATCTGAACAAACTCACTGATTATGTCATTCAAATCAATTCAGTTGCTGTGTTGCATTCTGTCACTCACACGTCCTTTCGCTTATTTCAACTAAAGGCGCATACACACTAGGACAACGAAGACCAACGAACAACAACCAACTGCTTCGTTGGCCGATATTTGCTTATTTAGCACTGAAGTTAGCCAACCATGTCGTCGCTCGCTCAGATTCAAGCAGCCTGCCACAGACAGTGTCGCCAAGCTTGTTCGGCGTTTGATGTCCTCAAACAGAGGAAACGTAACTTTTGCTCACTTCGATTAAATTTATCACTTACGAAAATGGCACATTGTAACTGGTAACGAGCATTAGAACAAGTGATAACTCGTAAACCCACACATGTCAGTGTATTACCGCATTTTAGCTTGAACGAAATGATTGGCTAACTTCAGGGCTAAGTAAGTCGGGAACGTTGTAACGCATCGAATTTTTTTCTTAATAACTGTTTCTCAGCACAACCTCCCCTGCAACACCCTTACAAGCTTTTCTGTCTGTTTCCGACCACCCTATATGCATGTGAACAGTGACGTTTCTATAGGATTTTGTCGAAGGGAGGAGGCGGGGGTGGGGGCAATTCGTTAAAGAAGACCTTAAAAGGGCTCATGTTTTTCATTTCACGCTGAAAACTCATATATTTATTTATTAATTTTATGCAAACAATTTGCTATCGGCAAGCCTTCATACAAATAATGATTGGTCTAAAATTAAGTATGAAAAGGCTTTTTTTTTAAAAAAAAAAAAAAGCATTATATATATTCTCACAAATGCGCTAGTAAAATTCTAATAAAAATTCTAATATACTGTATTGCCTCTTTGGTAGCAAAATACAGCTCACTCTTCTAATATGAGGTTGGCCGGCACAGAGCAAAAGAACCATAACGTTGGGCTGAATAACTTATAAAGTTAAGGGAAACCAAATTTCTTTGATAATAGCTGCCTTTCTCCTACTATACTCTTACATTTAAATTTACGACGTATCTAATTCCATGTCATAATTTCTCCAGCACATCAAAGCATACCAAGTTCCTCAATTCAGTCTCAACTCTTATTACAGAAGCTTTCATTTCATTAAAATTTTTCAATTCCCTTAAGTGATTAAAGCGTTTTTAAAAATTGTTAATTCAACAGCCAACCTGACCATAGCAACCAAATTCATTTATAAAGCAAAACAGAATACGCAAATGCTGTGAGCTACAGTTTTGGGATCTTAACATTGACTTACACATTAATTTCAAGTAGACTTCTAATGTATGCGACCTCATCTACATCTAAATGGATACTCTGCTAAGTGCCCAGCAAAGGGTTCATCAAACCATCTTCACAATTCTCTATTATTCCAATCTCGTTCAGTGCGCGGAAAGAACAAACACTTGTATCTTTCCGTACGAGCTCTGGTTTCCCTTATTTTATGGTGACGATCGCTTCTCCCTGTGTGGGTCAGCGTCAACAAAATATTTTCGCATTCGGAGGAGAAAGTTGGTGATTGGAATTTCGTGAGAAGATTGTTTCGCTACAAAAAACGCCTTTGTTTAATGATGTCCATCCCAAATCCTGCATCATTTCAGTGACACTCTCCCCCTATTTCGCGATAATACAAAACGTGCTGCTGCCTTCCTTCGAACTTTTTCGATGTACTCAGTCAGTCCTATCTGGTGAGGATCCCACACCGCGCAGCAGTATTCTGAAAGAGGACGGACAAGCGTAGTGTAGCCAGTCTCCTTAGTAGATCTGTTACATTATCTAAGTGTCCTGCCAATAAAACGCAGTCTTTGGTTAGCCTTGCCCACAACATTTTCTATGTATTCCTTCCAATTTAAGTTGTTCGTAATTGTAATTCCTAGGTATTTAGTTGAATTTACGGCCTTTTGATTTCACTGATTTATCATGCAATCGAAGATTAACGGATTCCTTTAAGCACTCATGTGGATGACCTCGCACTTCTCGTTATTTAGGGTCAATTGCCGATTTCCGCACCATACAGATATCTTTTCTAAATCGTTCCGCAATTTGTTTTGATCTTCTGGTGACTTTACGAGTCGATAAACGACAGTGTCATCTGAAAACAACCAAGATGGCTGCTCAAATTGTCTCCCAAATCGTTTGTATAGATAAGGAACGGGAAAGAGCCTATAACACTACCTTGGGGAACACCAGAAATCACTTGTGTTTTACTCGATCACTTTCCGTCAGTTACTATAAACTGTGACCTCTCTGACAGGAAATTACGAATCCAGTCACGTAAGGGATACGATGTTCCATAAGCACACATTTTCGCTACAAGCCACTTGTGTGGTACAGTGTCAAAAGCCTTCCGGAAATCCAGAAATACGGAATCAATTAGAGATCCCTTGTCAATAACACTCAACTCTTCGTGCGAGTAAAGAGGTAGTTGTGTTTCACAAGAACGATGTTTTCTACTAAACCCGTATTGACTGTGTCTCAATAGACCGTTTCCTTCGAGGTAATTCCTAATGTTCGAACACAATATGTGTTCCAAAACCCTGCTGCATATCGACGTTATTGATATGGGCCTGCAATTTAGTGGGTTACTCCTACTACCTTTCTTGAATGTTGGTGTGACCTGTGCCTCTTTCCAGTCTTTGCCTACGGATCTTTCGTCAAGCGAACTTTTGTATATCATTGTTAAGTTTTGAGCTATTGCGTCAGCACACCCTGGAAGGAACCTAACTAGTATACAGTCTGGACCAGAAGACTTGCTTTTATTAAGTGATTTAAATTGTTTCACTACTCTGAGGACATCTACTTCTACCTTACTCTTGTTGGCAGCTGTTCTTGTTTCGAAACCTGGAATATTTACTTCGCGTTTAGTAATTCTGCTTTGGCAGCACTGTCTTCGATAGTATCTCCATTGCTATCCCACAGAGAACGCTTAGATTGTGTATTGCCACTAACATACTTCACATACGGTCTAAATCTCTTTGGTTTTTTTGCCAGGTTTCGAGACAAAGTTTCGTTGTGAAAACTATTATAAGCATCTCGCATTGAAGTCAACGCTAAATTTTGAGCTTCTATAAAAGATCGCCAATCTTGAAGATTTTGCGTCTGTTTAAATTTGACATTTTTTTGTTGTTGTTGATTCTGCAACAGTGTTCTGATCCGTTTTGTGTACCAAGGAGGATCAACTCCGTCGTTTGTTAATTTATTTCGTATAAATCTCTCAATTGCTGCCGATACTATTTCTTTGAATTCAAGCCACATCTGGTCTACTCTTACATTTTTAATTTTGAAGGAGTGAAGATTGTCTCTCAGGAAGAGGTCAAGTGAATTTTTATATGCTTTTTGGAAAATGTATATTTTTCGTTTATTTTACTAGGATTTGGGGTTGCAATATTTAATTTCGCTACGACCCGTTTTGATGCTCGTTATTAACTCTGCATTATTGGTTGCTAAGAGGTCAAGTGTGTTTTCACAACCGTTTAATATTCGCATGGGCTCATGAACTAACTGCTCGTAATAATTTTCAGAGAATGCGTTTAGCACAATTTTGGATGTTGCTTTATGCGTACCTCATAAATGAGTTCGTATTTATCCATGATAAAATGGTTATACAGCCCCTGACGCCAATAAACTCCCCTACGATGTAGGCCTACAACATAAATTGTCGCCTATGTGACGTTTATTTACAAATACAATAGAGTTTTGACGGTTGGACTGCTGTTACAAGGATAGTATGAAGAAGAAATTCGTTCTTGTAACAAATCTTGAAGACGTCATATATTGACATTCCACAAGTGAGCGATCTCTACGAGCAAAAACATAGTGCTAAATGACGATCGCTAGCAGCCTTCCAATGCAAATATGGCTTTTATTGCCGGTAGTCTACGAAGAGAGCTCTTTTTATTGAAGCAGAGAGGCTGCACAGTGAAATGAAATGGTACCTCTCAGGAAAGAAAGAAATTCGGAAGGAATTGGCCTGTAGTACTGGCACAATCCAGGCATATGCCTAAGTTGAAAATAGGAAACCAGATCTGTTATGAAATGAGCCGGCCGCTGTGGCCGAGCGGTTCTAGGCGCTCCAGTCTGGAACCGTGCGATCGCTACGGTCGCAGGTTCGAATCCTGCCTCGGGCATGGATGTGTGTGATGTCCTTAGGCTAGTTAGGGTTAAGTAAGTTCTAGGGGACTGATGACCTCAGATGTTAAGTCCCATAGTGCTCAGAGCCATTTGAACCATTTTGTTATTGAATGAACTTCTATGAAAAGAAAATATACACTTTACTTGGAGAAATGGTCTCGTGTACCAGTCAGCATCAGAAAACTATTATTGCATAGAAATAATGTTCGCATAGTTTGTGAATGACTGAATATTTCAAGTTGTAGCAGAAGAGCCTCTGACACCATGAACGAGAGATCGTCGTGCAGAATACGCGGACGAGTATACATGTCATCGACAATTTAAAGCAATAAAGTATTTCTACAGATTTACTTATTTTCAGTGTAAAAGTACCGGATAAAAAAGAGTCAACAGTTGCAGGAAAACACACCATTTTTATCATGAGAAATTCAAAAACTAATGTAGACAATTTTCAGAGGTTCCTTCTGTCTGCAACAATTGGAAAAACACAAGTTACCCTCAAGTGCGAAGCTTAAACTCAGATGCTGATGCATTAGAGCTTTTTTCACAGTAATTTCCCCGATTGTTGCAGATATCTAAAGCACAACATATTAAGAGCAAAAGACGGTGAAAGACATTCATCCTCTTTTCTCATTTCATATCGTCAAAAATACATTAGACACAGAAAACCATTTTCAAGATCTCCCGAACCCAAGGATTACTAGCTCAGCGCCTCATTTACTTGTGCAGGGAATTCGTGGGTTCAGTTGTTATTGAATTACAAGAGCGTAAATAGGTCTCGGACGAAATGGGTGGGGTGGTGCACAGCTCGAACGAATTAAAGCAAGCTTCTGATTTTTTTTTTTTTTTAAGAAATGTAACCATCGCTGTTTGGCTGATATTTTTGTTGATTAACGCGATATTTGGGTGACACAGGGAAATTTAAGTGCGTTTTAATGCATTGATTTTAATTATTCGTAATGCTTCCACTGCGCTGCATTGTGAAAGACTGAAATATCCCAAAGTTCTGCCTGTCTCCAAATAATGACACCAGTGCTAACATTTAAACTGCTATAAATAAGCTATTGTAGTACTGCGTAATTATTTTTAAGTTATCATGACGCTAGTGGACGATCAAAATCGGTTTTCCTCCTCTTTCTTGTGTTACAAGCTTATCCATAATTATAAAGTATCACGCAGCACAAAAACAATACAAGGCAGCACTTAACTTTAAATTCAACTGCAAGTATGAGCTGAACTGAATAAGAAAACAACTGAACCCACGTAAGACCAACAATGTACGATAAATGGTCTTGGCTAAAGTCGAAATAGGCGATACCCGAGAGTGCTATCGACATATCGGTGGTTTAAATGTGTCGGTGGCCTTGTTGACTACTGACAGACAGTAAGTGTCCCTTTTTCGTCATATGAATGAAAATTAAAATACCTATCGGTTTCACTTCACGGCAACGAGGTCGTGAGCAATTGTATTTAGGTGCTTTGAGGGGGGGGGGGAGGGGGAAAGGGGTTCCGGAGCCCCCACCGTTTGGCTGTGACCTTGGTGTATCTGAAGCTACTTTTACACGTTAAGATTTTTAGGAATTAAGAAAGGAATGACGTGTTCCGTTTTATAGGAATTCTTCACTCAAACCACACAGCTGGTCTGATATTTTGTTCGCTCGTATTTAGTTCGTGAGGTAACACAGCTGAGTTGTATCGAACGCACAGTCGTCCGAAATGGTAACTTTTTTGCTATGGATAATATCAGACTTTGAAGGTGAAAATGTAAAAAAGTTGACTTACTTGCCCTGTTTCCATTCAGTAATGTCTTATTGCACAATATTCTGAGGTAGATCGTCAATAATGGAAAAAAGTGTTTGTAGCACTGAACCGTGTAATAAGGATAACACAAAAATATTTGACCGCCTACCAACTAATATAAAGAGTTTAATGTATGATAAAATTAACTTCAAGCTCGAGCCGAAATCATATCTCGTTTACAACTATTCGACAGAAGAACCCATGATGAGTGGTAGCAAGGTTGTGTGTGTGTGTGTGTGTGTGTGTGTGTGTGCGGCGGGGGGGAGGGCGGGGGGGGGGGGAGGCGTTCTGGTAAAGAAAGGAAGAAAGAGTTGAGGATTTTCTGTCAAATCGGTAAAAGGTATTTTGACTTTTGAATTCTTTGTGCGCTTCACGTACTGCTCTCCTGCGCCACATCCACACTGGTCGTGCCGCTCAAAACGAAGAAAAAGGATGAGCGCGTCCTGCGTGGGCGGCAAAAGGCGTTAAGCTGCGTATTGTCGAGCAACAACAAAGAAGTTCCGGCAGTGTCGGTATGTCAAAGGAAATGGGTTAGTTCGTGCGCGCTGCGTTTGGACGCGGTGTTGCCGCATCAACCTTTTAGAACTTACTCAGGCTTCTGTTTAATATCATTTAGCTGGCAAATAAGTGATTTATCCGGAGTCCGTTAATATGGGCTTCTTTACAATCATTGGCTTCTCTTCTCGCTTTTTTTCTTGACCATATGAAACCATTAAATTGTTGATTAAAGGCAAATTATTTGCATTGCACTACGATTTCAAAACAAGCTTCAGTATTCTACAAAAACGATTCTTATACTGAATTAAAAAGCAGAGCAAAGCACACTGAAGATGAGATTGAATGTATTCCAGACTAGAGATGGGCAAACTGAAACACGTAAATGTTTCGAAACAAATGAAACAGTACAATGTAATGTTCCGATACGCTGTTTCGAAACAGTGAAACAGTTTGTGTTTTGTTATCTAATAAACCTACACATTTTATCATCTTGACTGTCTACTGTATAAGTATGTCCACAAACACAAATGAGGTGCGAGAGCGCTAATCATATCGCAGAAAGTATGAAGTTATCACTTAGGCGTCTTGGCAGTTTCGTATTTCTGCAGCAAATGCGCTGCTTTTGTGTCGTGTGACTTTCATACTTTTCAATTGGCTGAGGACAGCCATAGCTGAAGACAGAAGAGCCACCACGGACGGAACTGGAGGAGGGAGCAAACTGCAGAAACAACGGATATGCTACTGGGATTCCCACATTCCGTTAGTATGGGTAATATACCCATCCTGCTAATTTCCATGCACACAAAGGGAATCATTGAGGATAATAGGCACAGTGACTATAGAGCCACAAATAACGCCAAATAATTCGAATAAATAACAAAATATAACAGAAAAAATTTTGCCTTTCAAGGTGTTTCGAACCGTTACTATAAATTCACCATGCTGCCAAGTCCTTCCCGTTCACCATTACACTATCAGTGATATGTCAAACAGATTGCTTGCAATTATACCTACATCAAATTTATGTATATGTCTAACAACTGTCACTCTCCGCCTTTTTTTTATTAAAAATGTTGTAGTCTTACTTACGTTTCTTAATATGATTACTGTACATGAACAGAGAAGCGTATGTTATCAAAAAGTGTAATTTAACTGAATGATTTTCACATATTTATTATTTTGAATGTGAATAGTATGCGTTGTTTTATTGCTTGGTTAGTGTTTATAAAGCAGATGTTACGCCATTTCGGAATATGACAGTCAGCTAGAAACGACGCTTTATTTTCGGATATCTTAAGCTTCATGCTATTGCTTGTCAAAAAGATTTTGACACTCTTGAAAGTGTTTCATGAAGTGGTATGTTAAATGTGTTTCAGTACCTGTGCCGAGCCCGAATCTCGTCCGACACACAGGGGAATGAAACATCACTGTTTCGATACAATTAGTCCGTTCTAAACACTGGTGGACTGAAACAGCCTTATTTTGAAACAATGATACAGATTCTGTGTCTGGCTCGAGACCGAATCTGGTCCAGTTATCCGAGACAGGGGTGGAATGAAACACCACTGTTTCGAAACAGTGAACCGTAGCCGTTCCGAAACACTGAAACAGTTCCACGTATCGATACACTGTATCGAAACATAGAAACAGTGGCCAAGTCTATTCCAGACCTTTCGGCGCACACACAACGTAAGATCAAAAGCGTAACTACCAAATTTAAACAGTTGACAGCGTTACTGGAAACACTGTTGCTGCATAGCTGTGAAATATCGCAACTTCTCAATAAAGAAGGAAGTTCTTCTAAGCAAAGCAACTTTGATTTATGCAGGACAACTCAAAAGTCATACGCTTCACATTTGTAATAGGCAATGCGCCAGCGATTGAACTGAAGAGAGTGGCAGCGAGTTGCTATTCAGAGTAGTAGTTTGCTAAGTGTAAGAAATAATGTAACATTACAATGCAGATATTGTCGAATTAGCCCTGTAATACATAACAGAAACATTATTTATATTTTTATTGTGAGAAAAGGAAAGTTGTGCGAAATAAATCGGCGTGAAGATGTCTGTTTAAAATACATTTTGCATCAAAATTTCAAGGCTTTTTAAAAATAGGCTGATATTTTATATGCATATTATAGAAGTAAAATGTCAAATTGCTATACCTGCATTCGAAGTACAAATGCATCTAGAAATCATTTCTCTAACGAGGTGCACCAGGAATGCCTCCAAGTTTTTATTCTTTTGTGCTTTCCGGAATCTTTACATTTTTGCATATCTAGGCTATACATTTTCTCTACGGCTATTAAAGTCATTAAAATTAAACATCGTACACGCATTTAAAATATGATTAAAAATCCTGAATAACAGTTACTTCCTGAAGTTCTTTTAAACTAAATTACATGCCTAATATTAGTAAAGCTGAGTAAATTACTTTCAGGAACTTGATTACAAAATTAAAAAAATCAAGATAGTATAAGCATTGATTACATTTTGGTTTGCGTGTGTATGAAATTTAATCAAATTGTTCTTCATATAGTTGAAGTTATCTGACAATACCTACCCTACTGCATTTTCATATACGCCCCTGTCTCCCTTAAATACCTTATGTGGTATAATTATTGCAAAAATAAAACTGCAAAAAATACACCTCGTTGTATTTCAGCTTTTTCCGGGTGTTTACGTACACACATTAACGTATTTTGGTTTGGAGAGTTAGTAACACTTTTTGAATGGGATTTCTCGCTACCGATCCAGAACGAGACTGTAGCATACGAACAGCAGGTACGTTAATTAATTTACATTTTATCCCAAAACGAGTTTCGAACGGAATCATTAGAACATAGAAAACTTAAATAGTTCCGTACCGAGAACAATGGGAACAGTGCAATCCGAAATATAACGAATGTCACATAAAATTTTTAAAAAATAGTGACGCAGAAAGCACTTATTAGCTATAATCTGAACCACCGGCCCACCAATCAGCTCTGACACCTTTCAATTCTACATTCGCCACTTCACACACCCTTCAAACACATCATATGCTTCTCTCTCAGTATTGTGGATCTTTACAGAAATTTATTAATAATTTTACCTCGTAAATTGTAATGATAACAAAATAAATTTCAATTCAGTGTATCACTGAGGTGCTTCGCTGGGATACTTCGAAGATATAAACCAAGCTTCGAAACAACTCTAAATAACGCAGTGTTATTGCCACTCTGTTTTCAGAACATACTGCATTTCTGTAATTAGTGTCTTGTTTCTTTATGACTGGTTTAGTTATGCGTGTCTGCAGAATTTTATCAAAGTGGGAGGGCAAGACTCTAAGATTGTCATTTTGTATATTGATGATTTGATCAGTTCCTAGACGTCGTGCTACAAGAACTAAATTTTATAGGTTACACAAAAAACCTAGTCCTCCGCAGTGAACTTTCGTGTAACGGATAAGATCAACCTTTCGAGATGAAAATGTTACAGCAGATTCCATGGGGATATATCCAGTCTCTGTCTTCCTCTACAGCTTCCTCTAGCCCCACAAAAGTTTTCCAAATGTTTCTCTCCTCAACGATTCTGCAGAGAAGCTGCTTATTTCTTATCAGTTTAGTTAATTTACAATATCTTTCTATAGCAGCACATCTCAAACGCTTCGATTAACTTCTTTTCTGCTTTTGCCACAGTTTATGAGTCGCTTCTCTACAATGCTCGAAGCTTAGATCCTCAGAAATCTCTTCCTCAAATTAAGGCCGATGTTTGATACTAGTAGGTTTCTTCGGCCAGGTCATATTCGCCTCTGCTAGTCTGCTTTTTATGCACTGCCTTGCTTCGTATGTCGCGCATTACTTTGCTTTCATAATAGCAGTATTCCTTCACTCCGTCTACTTCGTGATACCCAATTAGGATGGTAAGTTTCTCATTAATCACATTTTTGCTACTCCTCATTATTCTCGTCTTTCTTCAGTTTGCTGTCAGTCCATATTCTCCGATCAGTAAACACTTCATTCCATTCACTATGTTCTGTAAATCATCCAGACTTTCGCCGAAGGCAACAGTGTAGACTTGGCCACTGTTTCTATGTTTCGATACAGTGTATCGAAACCTGGAACTGTTTCAGTGTTTCGGAACGGCTATGGTTCACTGTTTCGAAACAGTGGTGTTTCATTCCGCCCTCGTCTCGGATCTCGAGCCAGACACAGAAACTGTATCGTTGTTTCAAAATAAGACTGTATCAGTCCACCTGCGCCTGGAACGGACTAATTGTATCGAAACAGTGATGTTTCATTCCGCTCTGTGTCCAGCGAGATTCTTGCTCGGCACAGGTACTGAAACACAACATACCACTTCATGAAACACTTTCAAGAGTGTCGAAATCTTTTGACAAGCAATAGCATGAAGCTCAAGATATCCGAAAATAAAGCTTCGTTTCTAGCTGACTGTCCTATTCCGAAATGGCGTAACATCTGCTTTATAAACACTAACCAAACAATAAAACAACGCATACTATTCGCATTCAAAATAGTAAATATATGAAAATCATTCAGTTAAATTACACTTTTTTTTATAACATACGCTTCTCTGTTCTTGTACAGTAATCATATTAAGAAACGCAAGTAAGACTACAACATTTAAAAAAAAAGGCGTAGAGTGACAGTTATTAGACATGTATATAAATTTGATGTATCTATAATTGCAAGCAATCTGTTTGACATATCACTGATAGTGTAATGGTGAACGGGAAGCATCGTAAATTCATAGTAACGGTTCGAAACACCTTGAAACACAAAATGTTTTTCTGTTATATTTTGTTATTTATTCGAATTATTTGGCGTTATTTGTGAGTCTATAGTCACTGTGTCTATTATCCACAATGATTCCCTTTGTGTGCATGGAAATTAGCAGGATGGGTATATTTGCCATACTAATGGAATGTGGGAATCCCAGTAGCATATCTGTTGTTTCTGCAGTTTGCTCCCACCTCCAGTTCCGTTCATGGTGGTTCTTCTGTCTTCAGCTAAGGCTTTCCTCAGCCAATTGAAAAGTATGAAAGTCACACGACACAAAAGCAGCGCATTTGCTGCAGGAAATACGAAACTGCCAAGACGCCTAAGTGATAGTTTCATACTTTCTGCGATATGATTAGCGCTCTCGCACCTCATTTGTGTTTATATGGACATACTTATACAGTAGACATTCAAGATGATAAAATGTGTAGGTTTATTAGATTACAAAACAAACTGTTTCACTGTTTCGAAACACCGTATCGAAACATTACATTGTACTGTTTCATTTGTTTCGAAACATTTACGTGTTTCAGTTTGCCCATCTCTACAACAGTGTGCCGTGGCTCGATGGGTCTCGGCAGGTGACCCTGAACTCTACCGGAAGCCGCGGCGCTATCTCTGCGGCGGCTGCACTTTCTGTAGCAGAAGCTCTCTGCAACAGCCAACCGGGGTCCACGAGCGCACTGGCGGAGTCTTCCCACAAAGGGGGACGGACTGCGGCGAGACTAAAAGAATCCTGTAGCCCTGCGGAACGAAATGCGGACTCCAATTATCGAGTCATCTGCTGTGCCTCTGTCAACACCGTTTTATCGAAAAGAAGCAAAGCGACAACCCTCTATGTAGTTAGCTGCTCATTAAAGCTTTTCGCGCAAAAAATTAAAAAGTTCTGTTTTCGGATTTACGTGTGTTCTGCGCTATGCAAGCTTTATCATTCGATTGTGAGGAAAGTATTAAAAAAGTTATTTTTACGCACCTTATAGTTCAATATCGAGGGACATGAAAGGGAAGCAGTGGTTGGGAAGGGAGCAAGACAGGGTTGTAGCCTCTCCCCGATGTTATTCAATCTCTATATTGAGCAAGCAGTAAAGGAAACAAAAGAAAAATTTGGAGTAGGTATTAAAATCCATGGAGAAGAAATAAAAACTTTGAGGTTCGCCGATGACATTGTAATTCTGTCAGAGACAGCAAAGGACTTGGAAGGGCAGTTGAACTGAATGGATGGTGTCTTGAAGGGAGGATATAAGATGAACATCAACAAAAGCAAAACGCGGATAATGGAATGTAGTCGAATTAAGTCGGGTGATGCTGAGGGTATTAGATTAGGAAGTGAGACACTTAAAGTAGTAAAGGAGTTTTGCTATTTGGGGAGCAAAATAACTGATGATGGTCGAAGTAGAGAGGATATAAAATGTAGACTGGCAATGGCAAGGAAAGCGTTTCTGAAGAAGAGAAATTTGTTAACATCGAGTATAGATTTAAGTGTCAGGAAGTCATTTCTGAAAGTATTTGTATGGAGTGTAGCCATGTATGGAAGTGAAACATGGACGGTAAATAGTTTGGACAAGAAGAGAGTAGAAGCTTTTGAAATGTGGTGCTACAGAAGAATGCTGAAGATTAGATGGGTAGATCACATAACTAATGAGAAAGTATTGAATAGGATTGGGGAGAAGAGAAGTTTGTGGCACAACTTGACCAGAAGAAGGAATCGGTTGGTAGGTCATGTTTTGAGGCATCAAAGGATCACCAATTTAGTACTGGAGGGCAGCGTGGAGGGTAAAAATCGTAGGGGGAAACCAAGAGATGAATACACTAAGCAGATTCAGAAGGATGTAGGTTGCAGTAGGTACTGGGAGATGAAGAAGCTTGCACAGGATAGAGTAGCATGGAGAACTGCATCAAACCAGTCTCAGGACTGAAGACCACAACAACAACAACAACAGTCTAATATCACAGCTTGATAATCAACTGAGTTCCTTTTCGTTATTGCCAACACTTTTTGTGATATTTCAAAGTAAAGTAAAAGACGCCGCTTATTTTGAAGAGTTTGCAGTAAAAAAGTCGCTGGGCACCTTACATTTGGTGCACTCATAATTCTATGTACGAGATGTAGCTAACATATCGAAATTGTTTTCAGCGCTGGAAGGAGATCGATACCTCGCTCCAGTCCCGAATAAATAAGTGATGTGTATTATCCGCCGGTCGCTGTGGCCGAGCGGCTCTAGGTATTTCAGTCCGGAACCCCGCTTTTCGAATCCTACCTCGGGCATGCATGTGTGCAATGTCCTTAGCTTAGTTAGGTTTAATTAGTTCTAAGTCCAGGGGACTGATGACCTCAGATGTTACGTCCCATAGTGGTTAGAACCATTTTTGTATTAGCCGCGACGGACTAAGAGCCATCACATTCTAGGGATGGCCGCTCGCTATGCCTCGAGTTTCACTTTCGATGTGGTTTATGAAGACAGGCACAGTCATACTTTAAAGTTAACAGTACAATAGGAATTATTTTTATTTTAAACCTTAGATATAGACACTCGCAGATTCAGGGGCAGAGTTATCTGTATGCCGCATGCCTTTCCTTGTCTGCACCGTTTTATTCACGAACCATTTAGTAACTGTTTTATTGTTAATAAAGTCTAAAAAAAGAGAAGCAAAGCCGAGCTAATAACAGTTTATCTTGCGGCTAAGTGACAAAAGAAATTCAAGACACGAAAGAAAATAATAGAGTGTTCAATTTAGTAGAGTGACAAACATTCTTAGAAAGAAGACGGTTCGCTTCGTAGCCGCAATAAGTCCATGCAAGCAGATTGAGTTTTGTTTTGTTTGTCCCTCCTTTTTTTCGGCTGGTACTCAACGATGAATGCTCGGTAGGTTGCAATAGTGGCGCACGTACGGTTGACAGTTTTGAAATGGAGAAAAATACACCGAAAGTACTGTGTGCATCCAGTAGCGGGTAGTCTGTTACTACAAGTAAATGTTTTTGGGTAACGAACTATTACAAGATGAATGGAAATTTTGAACCTCTTCAAAATGTGTTTCTCAAGCTTCAATGTTTGACACTCGACGCTTCGAAACGCATTACAGAAATAAGACACAAACAGGAGAATAGCTATACCTTCAATGCAAATGTTGGCTGTGACTTAACGGAAAATTCCAATACACAAAATTTCGCCACTTGTGTGAGCCTTCTGGAAGAAAAGGAACGAAACGGGAAATTAACGTCAACTTCGAAATAGTTATCATCATTAAATAATGACTAAATATTGATCATTAGTTTTATATGTTGCCAGCCGTGGTGGCCGAGCGGTTCTAGACGCTTCAGTGTGGAACCACGCGACCGCTACGGTCGCAGGTTCGAATCCTGCCTCGGGCATGGATGTGTGTGATGTCCTTAGGTTAGTTAGGTTTAAGTAGTTCTAAGTTCTAGGGGACTGATGACCTGAGATGTTAAGTCCCTTAGTGCTCAGAGCCATTTGAACCATTTTTTTATATGTTTATGTCTTTGGTTTTAGTTATTTGGCTGCTGGTTGTTGCTTACAAGTTGGTTGTGCTGCACTGTACGAAGGGAATTAGCAAGCCAACAGCCGGTGACATAGTGAAAACGGTGGTTGTGCATTTGGGAGGACATGTGTCTGCCTCAGCCAACAGAGGAGGCTATGGAAGAATGTAGCAAATGAATTTCAAACCTGTGCGAATTTCCAAAACCGCACACATATGGTTGGTGAGGTCAAAGACAAGTCGGTCGTTGCTTCACAATTATATGAACTTATTTTCAATTGTTCTTCCAGCAGTGGTCTACTCAGGATACAGATTTGTTTTTGTCGACTTGGCTTGTTTGGAAGAACTTCATACGGCATATTTTTAAAAAAAATCACGTGGAACCAAAAGATGTTTATACACGAGAGCCCTCAGGCTTACGAAAAGCCGTTGAGATAGTTACGCCCTATGCAGTTGTAGGTTAGGAAGCATTTGACTTCTAAGAACGCGTAACTACGATCATATGGAGATAAAATGTTGCACTTGAGAAGAAAATTATACTGTCAAACAAATGACGCGTACTCTAGGGCTCAGTGAACTTGAAATTCAATTTCGCTGTTGGCTTAACAAAAGCGTGTTGTGTTCCGCATAATTATGTACGTGGGAGAGATGGACACCATATTAAAGACACATAATCTGTGAAAGGATTTGAGTCTACCAAAAACTTGAATGAAAGAAGAAATGTGTCAGCAATAAGAAACAGACATGTGATGGCTAATTGTTTTGTAAGTGAGGCTGGGACAGGAAAATTTGAGCTGCATTTTCCCTTATACGTACATTTTATATTTGATTGTTATTGTCGGTAATTGTATCTTTAAGTTTGACGAAGATATACTACTGTTGATTCTTTCTCACCTTTTCCAGAAAACCGTTTTAGACCATGAAACTTCCTGGCAGATTAAAACTGTGTGCCCGACCGAGACTCGAACTCGGGACCTTTGCCTTTCGCGGGCAAGTGCTCTACCAACTGAGCTCAGTTGGTAGAGCACTTGCCCGCGAAAGGCAAAGGTCCCGAGTTCGAGTCTCGGTCGGGCACACAGTTTTAATCTGCCAGGAAGTTTCATATCAGCGCACACTCCGCTGCAGAGTGAAAATCTCATTCCGTTTTAGACCAGTATTTACTGAAAGTGGAATGTTTAATGCTCTGTTTTTAGCAATGTATCACTCTCTCCAATAACGTAATTGTCCAAAGCCGTCCTGTAGATGCAAAGGGATAGATATCATTACTGCCGATTCTTCGGCGAGAATGGGAACGGTATTCTTTGGCGCACTTTGTAAGAAATTGTAATGCATACTGTCATCCATGTTTCAATGTTATAGGTCATTCATTGCATTTGTTGTGCATGTTACAATAAAATAATTTACAAATTACATATTTATCTTCATACCAACAATAAGTAAGTCATGTTGCTTGCTCTCCATCCAACCATCGATCAATACCTCAGAAATCACATCATAGTGATTTTCGTAAATATTTGATCTGCCTTACCCTAAGTTCAATGTATTGTTTTAACCACGTAATTTGATTCCATCATAATTGCAGCTGAATTCGCATTTTCGCTAGACTGCGTCAAAAGAAACGAAATGAAACTTGCTAACAATATGAAAAAAGTACTTCTCAAAACTTGCCTCTGTTCACGAATTTCTGAATAAAAATGGGTTGCCCGTTTGGGGAAACTACATCGCTAACTCTGTTGTAATTCCTATGTCTTGTAAGGCAGAGTATTTTTATAACAGTGAAGAGACGGAAAAAAAACCAACAGATTCTGTCAACTTGCCTCTGCGAAATCTAGCAATAATAGACAGCGAATATCATGCTATGCCATATCCTTTTTGCTTCTATGCTTGCATTCATTGTTCTATATGTCCGAAATAAAGGCTTCTTCTAGTCTCTATTATCTGTGTCGATTTTCTCAGTAGCTACGGGACACAGTGTGGAAGACATTTGTAGCCACACACACACGCCACGGAGGGCCACTCCGATCCGTTCCCGGCACTGACTGCCTGTTATTACACTCTGTTCATCATAAGAATAAACCTGACGTAAACATTAGACCACGTATTCTTCCGCGTTTGCTTGAATATCAGTGGAATTAGTTTCAGGTTGAGCGGAAGCTAAGCTGTGACCAGTACAGTCAAGTACGATCATAAGGATACGTGGTGGTAAGGTCCTGTGGGACCAACCTGCTGAGGTCATCGGTCCCTAGGCATACACACCACTACTTAATCTAACTTAAACTAAAGCTAAGGGCAACACACACACATGCCCGAGGGGGGGGCTCGAACCTCCGACGGGAGACCGCACGGTTACACCGTGCAGCTAGGATACGTTGCCGGCCGAGGTGGCCGAGCGGTTCTAGGCGCTACAGTCTGGAACCGCGCGACCGCTACGGTCGCAGGTTCGAATCCTGCCTGATGTGTGTAATGTCCTTAGGTTAGTTAGGTTTAAGTAGTTGTAAGTTCTAGGGGACTGATGACCTCGGAAATTAAGTCCCATAGTGCTCAGAGCCATTTTTTTATACGTTCTATGCTGTGTTACACGCACATAGACTGAGTGTTAATGCGGGACAGTTTTATCAGAGCATTAAACTTACACAGCACTGGCCAGCCAGCGGTCCAACTAACCTGCAATGATGTGAGCAGTTGCAATTCAACTTAAAGAAGAGACGAGCAAAGAAACAAGATAGGTTCGAATGTCATGTAATTTTTAAAGAGAATGAAATAATATTCGGCAAAATTCCAGCACTGCAGCGCGCTTCTTAGGTCACCAGACGGCTAGCATAAAATGTTATTCTACCTGACATAGTATTCTAATTACAAAGAATAGTGATGAATATTCTTAACTTGAACAAGGGGTAATTTTTCTGAGCGAGCTATGTGTGACGCAAAAGCATACTGCAGGGATTTCTCCGTACTGTTGAATACTGTAGCCACTGAAGGTATTAATTACGGTCAGTCGTCTGTTGATTTTAGCTCCTTTCTCGTCCGATTCTGAGAAATGGATTTCAGTTCTGGAACTGTCATCTGCCACATTGATAACGGATCGATCAACAATAGAATGCACGAAGCTACCCAGGCGCCACTATTTCTCCTCTTCTTTTATGACATGCCGTTCTATATCCCGGGGGCGTTCGGCAGTGACGTGTGAAAAAGCAGTGTGCATTAGTACCAGTGAGTACGTCTGGCAACTTAACGGTTTTCTTATTTCGCGGGCCAAATCCCGTAACTTGGCTCCAAATCAGTCCTGTTGGGTTCATATTGTAATGGTACAGTGGCAAATGTAAAACTACACACTGTTTTTTTGTTTTTTTACACTTATGTACATCTGTAGTATAAAACAACGGACACAATCCAAATAGAGAGTATTTGGTTTTGCAGTTTTGCCTCAGAAAATTAAATTGTTTTTACAATTTAAGCAACCTTTGTTAACATTCTTTCATAAAATATCCATAATTACGAATTTATATTCGAAATGAAAACAGGAATTTCGCGTGCAAAGACCTGCCTTATTCATAAAAAGTGATGATGAATTTTACAATTACGAGATGCAGGTAATGCAAATTGAAAGAGGAAAAAGCTGACTCGGGGGAGACTTGAACCCGCCAACCATCAACTGCAGTAAAGTTATCACTCTATACATCACCGACGCTATACATCCAGTGTGTATTTGTGTCTCAGTTGTATCTAACACAGTCCCTAGAAAAACTTAATAGCCGATTATCTCAGTAAATTTATGAAAAACATTAAGAACAGTCTATTTCTCGGCACTTTTTAACCGTATTCCACACGCCAGTTTCACTACGGAACAGGAAGCAGCCCAGCCATTTTCATACTGCGTATTAACAGCGCGACAATCGGAGCACAACAGTCCAGGGGCTGTGACTGTACACGATTTTTTAAATAAAAACTACGCATTAACTGAAACAACAGGTTCACTGTTACCAGTCACCGTTTTATTTATTTCCACGACGCGTTTCGAAGGTTTAAACCACCATCATCGGGTGGGTTTACATTAGTTAGTATTACATTTGTGTATGTGTCAACATGTGATGTGTTACGACAGCAAAAGGAACCTGTGACCACTGGAGGCAGTGCCACAAGTTCCTCCAAAAATCGTAACACAACACACACACACAAATGCCATATTAACTAATGTAAATCCACCCGATGATGGAGGTTTAAACCTTCGAAACGCGTCGTGGAAATAAATAAAACGGTGACTGGTAACAGTGAACCTGTTGTTTCATTTAATGTCAGTAACAGTCACGGTAAAGCCTAACCTAAAAATGTTCGCATTTTAAGTTAAAAACTACGCAGCTGAAGCGTGATTAAGAAAAACGTTGATGGCTGTTAATACGTTTGAATATCTTAAAGTTTCATTTAACGTATCTTAGTACTAGAGATAGGTCGTTCGCGAACTAAGTGGTCCAAAGGAACGGTTCACCAACATGAACGGAAAGAACGCGGAACGAATTCCAAGGAATGCTCTTTCATAGTTCACTTCGGTCGCGGCTTTCTACTTATAGTTCCCGGGAACGGGAAACGGTCGGTCTCGTTCCCGCAACGGCGCGACGGCCGGTCTCGTTCCAGTCTCTGTCCCGTTCCCTTCTGTCTTTGCCTTGGTCTCCGTCTCTCTCGGCTGGACTCGTATTTCTTCCCGAGACCACTCGTCGCATTTCCACTGCCGACTGCTCCTAGTTAGTTCAGTGTCGAGTGGCTGTGCGTTTCTTTCGCTGCGCACACCCATTCTAGATCTGTTTCAAACCTTTCTTGAACTCTGGACTTCTGGTTCTTTTCGTATTCTATTCAGTGCCCACGACTAGTAATTAAAATGTATTTTATAATTACGTAAATTACGTGATATGTAACACATACATATTTTCAGGTAACAAAAGGACCTATCAGCTTACTTCACTATTTCGATAAACAGCAGAAGACATGCATATAAAAAGGCAAGATTTTTGTTATTACACATGCAAAAGAAGTCGGAATTGCACACACGAGTGGCCATTTTTCGTCTTTTTTTATCCAAGGTAAAGCAGCATGTTCATTGTTATGGAGGGCAGACTGACTTAACAACCGAATGAAGTCCGCGCTCCATAACAGAGTGTCTGGTGTCACATTTTGTAAAGAGATTATGATAACTTCTGCAATATTATTTCAGTGGTATAGGGCGGCGCACGAAAAATCGACCCCGTGTACTAGACTGCTTATTGTCACCAACCAATCGTCATCTATTGTTTCGAAGTTGAAGAGCTTATTTGTTATTTCTTTACTGCTTAATTATGACATGTTTATCTATTCAGCTCGTAGCGGTCACAAGTCGTGCGTAACTGGCGAGTAGTCTGTACTCGAGGCCGGCTTTTCGTGCGCCACCTTGGATTATTTCACTGCGATCAACCACATAACGCTACAGTTGGCTAAACGAGATGTTTTGCAGAATCACCAAAATTACTTCTACAAGTGTCTGAAAATTCTGTAATGCATAAAAACTCTGTACTCCAGGGGGGGGGCAAGTGCCCCCTCTTGGCGCCTACCATTTTCAGTCACCTATGCTACTAATTTTCAATTTTTCATAAAAACCATATACCATGCACAAATGAACAGTGAACGAGTACAAATGAACGGTTCCCAAAAAACAGCGATCACCATTGAACTAGTTCCCAAGGATGAACGAGTTTGTCATCTCTATGTAGTACTAATACAGGGTACGGCCAAAATTTCAGGAAACATTCCTCACACACAAAGAAAGAAAATATGTTATGTGGACATGTGTCCGGAAACGCTTACTTTCCATGCTAGAGCTCATTTTATTACTTCTCTTCAGATCACATTAATCATGGAATGGAAACACACAGCAACAGAACATACCGGCGTGACAGTTACAGGAAATGTCCTCCGTTGGCGAGGATACATGCATCCACCTTCCGTCGCATGGAATCCCTAATGCGCTGATGCAGCCCTGGAGAATGGCATATTGTATCACAGCCGTCCACAGTACGAGCACAAAGAGTCTCTACATTTGGTACCGGGTTGCGTAGACAAGAGCTTTCAAATGCCCCCATAAATGAAAGTCAAGAGGGTTGAGGTCAGGAGAGCGTAGAGGCCATGGAATTGGTCCGCCTCTACCAATCCATCGGTCACCGAATCTGTTGCTGAGAAGCGTACGAACACTTCGACTGAAATGTGCAGGAGCTCCACCGTGCATGAACCACATGTTGTGTCGTACTTGTAAAGGCACATGTTCTAGCAGCACAGGTAGAGTATCCCGTATGAAATCATAATAACGTGCTCCATTGAGCGTAGGTGGAAGAACGTGAGGCCCAATTAAGACATCACCAACAATGGCTGCCCAAACGTTAGAAAATCTGTGTTGATGACGTGATTGCACAATTGCGTGCGGATTCTCGTCAGCGCACACATGTTGATTGGGAAAATTTACAATTTGATCACGTTGGAATGAAGCCTCATCCGTAAAGCACTGAAATGAGGATTGACACATTGTCGGATTAACCATTCGCAGAAGTGTACCGTGGAGGCCAATCAGCTGCTGATAGTGCCTGCACACGCTGTACATGGTACGGAAACAACTGGTTCTCCCGTAGCACTCTCCATACAGTGACGTGGTCAACGTTACCTTGTACAACAGCAACTTCTCTGACGCTGACATTAGGGTTATCGTCAACTGCACGAAGAATTGCCTCGTCCATTGCAGGTGTCCTCGTCGTTCTAGGTCTTCCCCAGTCGCGAGTCATAGGATGGAATGTTCCGTGCTCCCTAAGACGCCGATCAATTGCTTCGAACGTCTTCCTGTCGGGACACCTTCGTTCTGGAAATCTGTCTCGATACAAACGTACCGCGCCACGGCTATTGCCCCGTGCTAATCCATACATCAAATGGGCATCTGCCAACTCTGCATTTGTAAACATTGCACTGACTGCAAAACCACGTTCGTGATGAACACTAACCTGTTGATGCTACATACTGATGTGCTTGATGCTAGTACTGTAGAGCAATGAGTCGCATGTCAACACAAGCACCGAAGTCAACATTACCTTCCTTCAATTGGGCCAACTGGCGGTGAATCGAGAAAGTACAGTACATACTGACGAAACTAAAATGAGCTCTAACATGGAAATTAAGCGTTTCCGGACACATGTCCACATAACATCTTTTCTTTATTTCTGTGTGAGGAATGTTTTCTGAAAGTTTGGCCGTACGTTTTTATAACACCCTGTATATCCAATACATAAGTAGGACCTACACTCCTGGAAATTGAAATAAGAACACCGTGAATTCATTGTCCCAGGAAGGGGAAACTTTATTGACACATTCCTGGGGTCAGATACATCACATGATCACACTGACAGAACCACAGGCACATAGACACAGGCAACAGAGCATGCACAATGTCGGCACTAGTACAGTGTATATCCACCTTTCGCAGCAATGCAGGCTGCTATTCTCCCATGGAGACGATCGTAGAGATGCTGGATGTAGTCCTGTGGAACGGCTTGCCATGCCATTTCCACCTGGCGCCTCAGTTGGACCAGCGTTCGTGCTGGACGTGCAGACCGCGTGAGACGACGCTTCATCCAGTCCCAAACATGCTCAATGGGGGACAGATCCGGAGATCTTGCTGGCCAGGGTAGTTGACTTACACCTTCTAGAGCACGTTGGGTGGCACGGGATACATGCGGACGTGCATTGTCCTGTTGGAACAGCAAGTTCCCTTGCCGGTCTAGGAATGGTAGAACGATGGGTTCGATGACGGTTTGGATGTACCGTGCACTATTCAGTGTCCCCTCGACGATCACCAGTGGTGTACGGCCAGTGTAGGAGATCGCTCCCCACACCATGATGCCGGGTGTTGGCCCTGTGTGCCTCGGTCGTATGCAGTCCTGATTGTGGCGCTCACCTGCACGGCGCCAAACACGCATACGACCATCTTTGGCACCAAGGCAGAAGCGACTCTCATCGCTGAAGACGACACGTCTCCATTCGTCCCTCCATTCACGCCTGTCGCGACACTACTGGAGGCGGGCTGCACGATGTTGGGGCGTGAGCGGAAGACGGCCTAACGGTGTGCGGGACCGTAGCCCAGCTTCATGGAGACGGTTGCGAATGGTCCTCGCCGATACCCCAGGAGCAACAGTGTCCCTAATTTGCTGGGAAGTGGCGGTGCGGTCCCATACGGCACTGCGTAGGATCCTACGGTCTTGGCGTGCATCCGTGCGTCGCTGCGGTCCGGTCCCAGGTCGACGGGCACGTGCACCTTCCGCCGACCACTGGCGACAACATCGATGTACTGTGGAGACCTCACGCCCCACGTGTTGAGCAATTCGGCGGTACGTCCACCCGGCCTCCCGCATGCCCACTATACGCCCTCGCTCAAAGTCCGTCAACTGCAAATACGGTTCACGTCCACGCTGTCGCGGCATGCTACCAGTGTTAAAGACTGCGATGGAGCTCCGTATGCCACGGCAAACTGGCTGACACTGACGGCGGCGGTGCACAAATGCTGCGCAGCTAGCGCCATTCGACGGCCAACACCGCGGTTCCTGGTGTGTCCGCTGTGCCGTGCGTGTGATCATTGCTTGTACAGCCCTCTCGCAGTGTCCGGAGCAAGTATGGTGGGTCTGACACACCGGTGTCAATGTGTTCTTTTTTCCATTTCCAGGAGTGTATTTCCAAGAGCGTAACTACACAAGTGTACGTGTGCTACGGCTTCTGGTCAATAATCGCGTTTGTACTTGTTTACATCAGGTTTATTAGTATGATGGACGGAGTATAGCTGGTCTCTCTTCGGACAGTGGCGCCCGAACCGCCCGTATGAACTGCCCAGCTGATTCTGATGGCCCATTGCATCCGTTCATGTCGACTGTGCACTCGACGGACTTGGGCAATTCCAGGAGGACAATGCGACACCACACACGTCCAGAATTACTACAGAGTGGGTCCAGCAACATCCTTCTGTGTTTAAACACTTCCGTTGGCCACCAAGCTCCCTAGACAGGAACATTGTTGAGCATATCTGGGATGACTTGCAGTGTGCTGTTTAGAAGAGATCTCCACCCCCTGGTACTCTCAAGGATTTATGGACAGCCCTGCAGGATTCATGGTATCAATTTCCCCCAGCACTACTTCAGACATTAGTAGAATACATGCTACGTCGTGTTGCGTCACTTCTGCGTACTCGCGGGGGCCCTACCCGATATTAGGAACGTGTACCAGTTTCTTTGGCTCTTCAGTGTAAGATAATGTTTTCGTTTTGCAAACCGCACAGTTTTGCGATTCTGAACATTTAATGCAATTTGCAAATCTTTGCACCAATTTGAAATCTTATCAGGGTCCGGCTGAATATTTGTTGTTGTTGTTGTGGTCTTCAGTCCTGAGACTGGTTTGATGCAGCTCTCCATGCTACTCTATCCTGTGCAAGCTTCTTCATCTCCCAGTACCTACTGCAACCTACATCCTTCTGAATCTGCTTAGTGTATTCATCTCTTGCTCTCCCTCTACGCTTTTTACCCTCCACGCTGCCCTCCAATGCTAAATTTGTGATCCCTTGATGCCTCAAAACATGTCCTACCAACCGATCCCTTCTTCTAGTCAAGTTGTGCCACAAACTTCTCTTCTCCCCAATCCTATTCAATACCTCCTCATTAGTTACGTGATCTACCCACCTAATCTTCAGCATTCTTCTGTAGCACCACATTTCGAAAGCTTCTATTCTGTTCTTGTCCAAACTGGTTATCGTCCATGTTTCACTTCCATACATGGCTACACTCCATACAAATTTTTAGAAACGACTTCCTGACACTTAAATCTATACTCGATGTTAACAAATTTCTCTTCTTCAGAAACGATTTCCTTGCCATTGTCAGTCATGTAGCTAATATCAGATAGTGCCTCGTTATAGATAACTGTATCACCTGGAAAACGTCTCAGGTTACTACTGTTGGGTGCACCCGAAGTTTCTTCTATATGTAACGATGACTCTCCATCCTAGATTACATGCTGCGCCCCCCTCCCAAAAAAAAGACCTCAATGCAATCACCAATTTCGCTTGGTACCCCATATGGTCGTAGTTTTGACAATAAGCATAGGTATGGTACTGAGTCAAACGCTTCTCTTAAATCAAGAAATACTACGTCTACCTGACTGCCTTGATCCAAGCCTTTCAGTATGTCATGTAAGAAAATTGCCGGTTGCATTTCACATGGTCGATATTTTCGGAATCCTTGCTGGTTGGCATGGAGGAGGTCATTCTGTTCGAGATACCTCATTATGTTTGAGCCCCCAGTATGTTGTAAGGTTATCCAACGAATCGATGTCAAGGATACTGGACGGTAGTTTTGTGGATCACTCCTACTGCCCTTCTTGTAGACGATTGTGTCCTGTGCTTTTTTCCAAGAATTGGGCACGTATTTTTGTTAGAGGGACCTACGACAGATTATAGTTAGAAGAGGAGCTAACTCAGCGGCAAATTCAGTATAAAATCTGGCAGGGATTCCATCCGGCCCTGGATCTTTGTTCAGTTTTAACGATTTCAGCTGTTTCTCAACACCACTAATTCTCATTCAAGTCATCATTTTCTGTGGTATGAGGATTTAATTGGGAGTATCGTCCTGGGTTTTCCTTTGTAAACATCTGAAAACAGAGTCAAGCATTTCAGCTTTTGCTTTGCTACTCTCAATTGTAGTTCCTGTCTCATTCGCTAGGGACTGGACACCAACTACGGTGCTACTAACAGCCTTTACATATGACCAAAATTACTTTGGGTTTTGTGAAAGATGATTTGACATTATCCTGTTACGCTACCGGTAGTCACTGAAGGCTTCACTCACTGCTCTCTTGACAGCCAAATGCGCCGTGTGAGCTGGCTCGCGCCCACGTTACAGCGGTGGCTAGGTGCGGTGAACGAAGGGGCGCGGGGAAGGAAGATTCACAGTTCCACTGCCAATAATTACGAGTTACATGCAGATCTGCCGCTTCACAGTGGCTCCTTAAGGGGCTCCGGGAAGGCTCAAAATCATGAAAAGTTCAATTTTTACTTTTTTGCGTTTTCTGAATCTGCAGACTATTACCTTTTAATAGATATATAATTTATTCAATTCCGAAGACTACAACTATTTTTAAATTTTTTTTGAAATGTGTTCTACATGGGCGTGACCCACTGTGGCGCTGTTAAACTGCTGTCAAATGGTGTTATTATTAACGTCTGTGTTCATCAGGTACATTTTAGTGATGTGAGATAAAGTATGTGTTGTGGCTGACCTATTTTCAGAGACTTAGCAGCAACTGAACTGTTGAAAAAGTGTATTCACGGAAAAACTCAAAACCCCAATGAACGTGTAAATAGTGTTATATGGTCGAGAATCCCCAAGACTGTATTTGTTGGAATAGAAACACTTCACTTTGGTGTGTATGATGCTGTTGCGACTTTCAATGATGGCAACATTGTAAGGTGCAAGGTATTTAGAAATATGGGAATGAAGATAGGTTCTAACATGGTACGAGCGATGCTTGCTTTAGACAAGGAACGCCTTCGGGCTGCAGACAGGGCTGTAAAGAGTCCAGAAATACAAGCAAGAGTAAACAGGAGGAGGAACAAGAGGAAGCTGGAGGAGGAGTTTGCAGAGGATGAAGATAATCCATCCTATGGACCTGGAATGCACAAAAAGTTAATCCAATCTTTGTCGCTCGATTCCGAAAACTTTTATTTTCTCATACTAATTACATGTTTTCTAAGGATCTTCCAAACATATTTGTTTCAAACTTTCAGTAAATGTTACACAGTACCTTCTGCATAATTTAACACAGCCTTTTTCCAAAAAACTGTATATTTTTGAATATATAAATAAAAAATTGCAAAAAAATGTTGTGAATTTTCATTACAATTCAAAAAAATCATCTTTAATAACTGAACTAAAATTTTGTAAAATCACTGTGTTAAGTTGTAGCCCATATTCCAATAAATAATCAGTAAAAATTTCAACTTCCTACCTCAAATACTTTGTGAGGAAAGATGTAATTTATAAGCGTTATTTTAACATTGCAAGTATAGGGCGTTCCGGAGCCCCTTAATGCGTTTCACGGAAAATTTATTTTCGAAGACTGTTGTATTAATGATAAATAACAACGAAATGGAACACCTCTTTTAATATTTTGATGAAGCGAAAACATTGGGCAGCTTAAGTGCAAAACATGATATTTCTTGTGAGTCTTGAGTTTCTCCCGGCATATTTGATAATCAAAATATCCACGGGAGCTCAGGTCCGTCAGTTCACCTGATGATGGCGACATGTTTGATCGCCGAAATATTGTGCCCGTTGGACACTGTAGACCGGCAGTACACTCGTGGATATTTTGATTATGATATTTCTTATGTCTGATGCACCCTTATGATGAACCCCGTTTTAGGACGAAATTTAAATTGAAGTAAACTTTACTTAAACGTTAAATATAAAAAGCACGGGAGCTCCATGAAGATTACTGATTTTGATTTTCACTAATGCATTACTTTTTGAGCACTGCTAATTCGAAGACGAATGTTCAGGCTGAAGACTGTCAGCGAGCTTCCGTGGATAGCTCGCGTTCTCTTGGTAGCAGAAATACGTTGCTCGCACATGTATGTTGACATAATCGAAGCTGCAGACTTGTAAAGTAGTGGCAATTTTTGTTGACGAAAATGCTTAAAAACTTATGCGAGACTAATTTTGTTATGAAACCTACGACGCAACTGCCGGTCATATTGTAGGTCTTTTAACCCCCTAGCCGTAGCTCACGAAGGAAACTCCACATCGCAGGCCCCACAGATTTAGTGCTAAGACGGCCCAGTGTATATCCCGTCAAAAACTGAACACAGACCAAGCATGCAATCAAGAAGAAGATGCACTGAACTGTAAAAATAAATCAATAAATAAATAAAAAAAATGGAAATAGTGAACGGTCTAAGAACAAGAAGTGTAATAAATGTTAGACTAAATGGAAAGGCATCGTGGGGGAGTGGTGATGAACTACCAACTGGGCGAGTCGTGATCGAAACTCCATCGTGCCATTTACTTATTTCTTCCAGAACGAGATTTTCACTCTGCAGCGGAGTGTGCACTGATATTAAACTTCCTGGCAGATTTAAACTGTGTGCCGGACCGAGACTCGAACTCGTGACCTTGCCTTTCGCGGGCAAGTGCTCTATCAACTGAGCTGCCCAAGCACGATTCACGCCTTGTCCTCACAGCTTTACTTCTGCCAGTATCTCGTCTCCTACCTTCCAAACTTTACAGAAGCTCTCCTGCGAACCTTGCAGAACTAAGAGACGAGATACTGGCAGAAGTAAAGCTGTGAGGACAAGGCGTGAATCGTGCTTGGGCAGCTCAATGCCGGCACGGTAGCTCAGCGTGTTCGGTCAGAGGGTTAGCTGCCCTCTGTAATAAAAAAAACTGAGTTAATCAATCAACAACGAACTTAAACGGATGTCTTACGACTTCCGCCCCGAGCAGATGCAACGAACATAAGTGAACAAAATGAGATTAAAAAAAAAAAAGTTGGTAGAGCACTTGCCTGCGAAAGGCAAAGGTCCCGATTTCGAGTCTCGGTTCGGCACACAGTTTTAATCTGCCAGGAAGTTTCATACTTATTTATTTATTTCACACCATTGTGAAGTGTCTGTCTGGTCACTCAAATGTTTGTTCTCTTTCTGTAGTCTTGGCAGTTGTCATATTATACATTGATTATAGAAAATTAGTCATGTCATAAGAAAACGTTATCGGCGCAAGTAAAAGTGATGAATAGTGAGAGCAGGAAAGATACGACATAGACGTCTCTCAGAAAAGAAAACAACAAATCAACAAGGAAAAGGATGTGAACTATATGTTACAACAAAGAAATTAAAGAGTCAAGACTTCCAAAACGGATCGCAACTTCAAAACCGTTAAAATACATGTTCTGACAGAGTACAGAGAAACTGTGTGATTGTGAAACAGTTGCGTTCATTTGTTGCGGCTTACGTGACAAACTATTATGTTTTTATCATTTCCTTCGGAGTGATCACATTCACAACCATATGAACACCTATATCAAGCAAGGAGGGATATCTCACTCACTTACCAGTCATACAAATTAGGTGCGTCGATAAGAGATTTCTATCATATGACACACGTCCTGTCACTAATGCCGTTTACGATACACACCTTGCACCTCGCTGTTACAAACGGACGTTACACCACGACGCAGACACAAATTTGAGTAAAGCGAACACCGAAAAAAAGGGAGGTTTGTACACAGCTCACCCGCTTCGTAGATTAACGACACATCCATCTCTTATTATTTTTTTTTTTTTGTTGATCTCATTTTCTTCTATATTGTCCGTTATATTTGTTCGGGGCGGATGTCCCCATGACACCCGTTCAGGTTCTTCTTTGATCCGTTCACTCTGTTTTTATTATTTTTTTTTTATTTCAGAGAGTAGACAACCCTCTGACCCAACACGCTGAGCTGCCTTGCCGGCTGTTCAACGCGACGTCATTTCTGTTCCCGAATGACGTATATTGTACTTCTTGTTTTCGAAAAATTCACTGCTTCGCCGGCCAGAGTTGCCGAGCGGTTCTAGGCGCTACAGTCTGGCACCGTGCGACCGCTACGGTCTCAGGTTAGAATCCTGCCTCGGGCATGGATGTGTGTGATGTCCTTAGATTAGTTAGGTTTAATTAGTTCTAAATTCTAGGGGACTGATGACCTTAGAAGTTAAGTCCCATAGTGCTCAGAGCCATGTTTTTCTCACTGTTTCCATTTTACTTTTTTTCACTGCCCAGTACATTTTCTTCCTGTTTTCATGCTTGATCTGTGTTCAGTTTTTGACGGCTTTCCACTGGGTTACCCCTGAAAAGGGGGGTGGGAGGGGGGCTGCGATGGGGAATTCCCCTTGTCAATTAACTTTGTTAACATGAACTGAAAACCGGAATGAAAAGACTTTAAATTTATCAAAATCCTGGACACGAAACTCAAATTCGTGGAGATCAATGAGTATATTATGATATTGTTCAAAACTTCGCTCTGCTCCCATCGTTAAAGACGACAACGCAGAAAAATAAGCAGTGTTCCCGTCTCCCAGATTTTCACAGAGAGAGTTTCATCTTAAAGCCTAGAATACATACGTTTATGAAATTAAAGTCTTTTTATCCTGCAATTCTAAATTCGATACCATCATGTGGTGTGTAGTGTGATAGAGAAAGATCAGATCTCCTATTATATGTCCTTCATTTTTCAACTCTGCAATAGATTTACCAGTCTTGTCCATAAACATATCTATTACACTCTGACGCTACAAAAATTCTCAAGGACTTTACCTCGACACAGCCAGTGCGTTTTATTGTAATGCGGCACATCACTATAACTTGGCTTACTATATTTTTTTTGGGTACAAGCTGGGACATATTTTTGAAATTACTTAATAGTCTTCAATAGTTTTACTTACACATTCAGCGTCGTTTATTCAGTTCTATTTTTTACTAGATTTGACTTTTTTCACTTTTCCTCAAGTTTGAACTTTTTCAGTCAATTGCCGGCCGTGGTGGCCGAGCGGTTCTTGGCGCTTCAGTCTGGAACCGGGCGACCGCTACGGTCGCAGATTCAAATTCCGCCTCGGGCATGGATGTGTGTGATGTCCTTAGGTTGGTTAGGTTTAAGTAGTTCTAAGTTCTAGGGGACTGATGACCTCAGATGTTAAGTCCCACAGCGCTCAGAGCCATTTGAACCATTTCAGTCAATTCCTTCTTCCAGACTGAAATATCTTCCAACAATCGGAACAAGTTTCAGTTCTTTCTGTTCCAGATACCAAGCGTTACTGTTACATAATTAAGGTTTTCCAAAGAACGCAACACATTGCCAAATATAAATAACCAAATAACGTTAGCAATAATTACTTCGGCTTTGGCTCTAGCAGAGGAAGATTTTGTGTCGTATAACTTAACCAGTTTAGATGCGCAGTCTGGTGTTTCTCGTGTCTAGCAGAGTGGTACGAAAATGTAGCCTCTTTAGCAGCACACTGGCTTTACAAAAAATCTCTTACGCTTGGTGAAGCAGTATCATTAATAACACTACTATGGTTAGCTGTTTACACGTGGTCTTTAATATCACCTTTCCTTTATGTGCGACAGGAAGTTCTCCAATAAGTTTTGCAATGATCACGTTCATTGTTACTGCAGTTACACAATTTCAAAAATTTGTATTCCTATTACAGGATAAAATTAAAAAATGGTTCAAATGGCTCTGAGCACTATGGGACTCAACATCTTAGGTCATAAGTCCCCTAGAACTTAGAACTACTTAAACCTAACTAACCTAAGGACATCACACACACCCATGCCCGAGGCAGGATTCGAACCTGCGACCGTAGCAGTCCCGCGGTTCCGGACTGCAGCGCCAGAACCGCTAGACCACCGCGGCCGGCCATAAAATTAAAGACATAGACATTTCCCTTTGCCGATTGCTAAATGACGAGGCAAAAAATGATAATAAAATTATCAAAAACGTGTAGACGAGTTACTTCACACACGTAAACAATACAAACACAGTCTCTGCGATTGTGTTGCTAAATGATGAAGTGTAAAGTTGCGGCGGAACAGATAGCTAGGTAGCCTCCCAGGTCGGCTGAGAGGCACACGGCCATACGAGATTCTTTAAAAACGCGATGTCGAACATATAGGTCTAAAATTAAAAAAAAAAAAAAAACCTCGGCAGTCATAAAATACTCAAACACCGTACATTTTTGCTACCCTGGACATGTTTGCAACTCTGGACAGCACTAAAAACCAGGAATGTCCGGACTAATCCTGGACATAACTATTAACTGCTTCCCAGGTCTTCCGAAAAGAA
Source organism: Schistocerca cancellata (assembly GCF_023864275.1). Taxonomy (NCBI): domain Eukaryota; kingdom Metazoa; phylum Arthropoda; class Insecta; order Orthoptera; family Acrididae; genus Schistocerca; species Schistocerca cancellata. The sequence continues at coordinate 50,033,313 of NC_064627.1, forward strand.
GCCTGCCGATGTTTGAGAGCATGACTGCGGATGAAATTGATTGTACAAGTCTCCATTTCCAACCCGTTCACACTCTTAGCACATGAATGCAATGTCTTGCAAAAATCTCGTGAAGAAAAGGTAACGATATCAACATATCCCGTAAAAGTGCCACGAAGCCGATATTTCGGCCAACCTTAGCCGTTCCGCCGTCTGTAGCCATAGAAGCCAGATTCTTCGACTGCTGACACGTATTTTCAACACTCCCGAACACGCGCGGGAATGTCTGCTCCTGTTGTGTCTTTCATCGCAACCGTGTCCTGCAGTTCTTCTGTGACGATGAGAATACTGTCTACTCCGCGACTGTAAATCGCCAACTGAGCGGTGCGAGAAAAGTCTCTGCCTGCCTACAGCGCCAAAGAAGATTTAGTAAATTTTTTTGGCAAGAACCACTACATAATCTGAAGTGCTATTAACCGTTTATTGAATTCTGTGTCGAGCGGCTGAACGAGAGACTGGCCGCCTTAAAATCTTATAGCCTCCCAGGAGCAACGTGCCCAGCTGCAGATACTGAACATTCATTAACTATCCTTCACCGTAACTGTTTTGTGCTTTGGCAATCTGGAAAGCAATATCGTAAACTTGGTCGAATTGCAGATGCATTTTGTTAAAAGCTGCCTCTGAAAGCAAAAATATATTTTCATAACGAAAATTTTGGAGAAAATCATTCAGACATCTCTTTCTCTGCTCCTATATTGTAAATACTTAGTTCGACCACTATGCGTAACCGTGCTTTATTTTAATTTTTGCACCTCCTCTTCTCGCTCTTCGCCTCGCAAGTATTCGTATCTTTCGTATGGGAGGTAATATAATGTCGCCATAGATTGATTTTTTTTTTCATTGTGTTCAGAGCTTTGACGAACACTACACTTCTCAAGACACCATCACCTACCGTAAACAGTTAGGTATCTTACACTGCCGTGTTGTAAATTAACGTTGGTAATTTTGACCTTCGCTTTGTAGTTCCTTATCACGCTACGTTTCATCGATTTAAAAAAGAGCTACTCTCGACTTTAAGCACTGCGGCGTAAGTATATATGCTTGCGTTTAAGGTACGCCGAACCGAGTAATTGCTACCATTCCTCCGAAGACACCGCACAGTTTGCACTGCGTAAGGACGTTAGTGTACCCCATTCCACCGCCAGCACTCACTGTCCAAGCGGGCGAACCGAGCATAAGCGCTCTTACTGGCCTAGCTGCCGTGTGAACAAGCCTGAATTGGAGTAAACAGCACAAACAACATCTGGTGAGGATTGAGAAAAGCGCGAGATGTTTCTCCGGGAACAGCTCTGTCTCGTTAGTTGGTAAGCGGCTTCTGGTAGTTTGCGCAAACCAGTTTCAAGAGATGCAGCTCGAGGCAGCCAGGGTAACGTTCATGACGTCGTACAAGAGATGGCAGCTGCCTCTACGGTCAGGTTCTCCTGGTCCCGCAGCAGCTAGCTAGATCGTCAGTAGTTACTTTCACTGCAATAATTGAAACTATTGTTGCCTTTTCTTACCTCGTACCTGATAACGTGCCATCTTCATTCTCATTTGAAATTTTACTTTTAAACTTTTAAAAGTTACTATGGGGATATCTTAAGAATGTTTATTATCAATCGTTCAGTATATTTTGATACCATTGACCTTGTCAACATCTGAAGTGCAGTCATTACAATTAATACATCAGCTTTCTGAGTAAACAAATGTACACATTACCAAGAGTACAATGTCATTTGCTAATACAGTTATTAACATCTATAGTTACTGGAATTTACATAGATACATATAAATGCTAAATTGCAATAGTAGGCCTATATCAAATACATACATATAAATATTAATTACATATCCTATCTGGTCTCGGGATTGCAGCAGGATCATGTTGACATCTTGCCACAATATTTCGGCTCCAAACCGTCCAGCCATCGAGTGTCCGCTGGACGCTTGCCAGCCGAAATATTGTGGCAAGATGTCAACATGATCCTGCTGCAGTCCTGAATCCTCATAGAATAGTAAGTACGCCGGGAAAACTGCAAGAATAATTAATTACAAACATTTACAGTTACGATTATTTATGGCTATCTGAAGCAATATACTTGTATACTTATTTGCATATATATATATAAATGCTTTATTCTAACTATCATCATTACGTGCAATTTTACTGGTCATACAGCTACACGAAGCACAATTCTTGAAAATCACTCTCCATAAATTCATCAACTGTGTAAATTTTCCGCTCTTTTTAGCAGAATTTCTACAACTTTCTTGGACTTGTGTTTGGGAGTAAAGTGAGCTGTTGTTGGCAATGTCGAAGAATTTAAGACTTGTATGTTTATGGCTATTGTGTACAGTAAGTCTGTCATAGGGCTATTTCTTGTACGGTATTGTGCAGATGAACATTACTTCCTAGCTTGTTTGTTTATATTTTCTGGACCGTAAATCAGTTAATGCAACTATTCAGCAGGTTTAGAAGCTCAGTCGACGGCTGCTCAGAAGGGTTGGGATTCAATCGAGTTCATGTACAACAATGCTTATTCAATCATTTATTGTTTCTTTCGCCTCTGGCAAAGTAATATGTTACCCAGTTAGTTCCACCCGTTCTACCGCTAGGTGGCAGTCGCGCTAGACCTTAAAGCGCTAGCCAGCCGTGTGCCTGGAAGATTCGTTAACAGTTTCAAGAGTTTGCGTACGGATTTGTGTTATTACTTCTTTCTTCGGAGTTACCGAGAATGAACGTGAATGCAGTTGTTAAACGCATGAAGTACATCTTTTTAGTTGGTGTCCTAGTTGGCGTCAGTAAGGGGATTCACGTTTTTTATGAATCGACCTGTCTGCAATAGTGTTCATATTTGAATATGCTTTGAAAGATTGGATTGTGAGTTTGGTAGTGTATAGTGTTAATATTTGACTGAAGCTGTTCAATGACCGCAGTGTTGTTTTCAGTATTATCTGCTTGGGCACAACCGTAGATAAGTTGTTATTGCTTCTGTATTACCAACTGAATTAGTGTCTCAGATGTTGGAATACCTGGACGGCATATTTTCGTTATTTGAGTGTCTGTATTAAGTAATTTTATTGCGAGCAGTTGTTGATGCAACAGTGGAGAGTGATGACAGTTTCATGCGAGTGTTAGTCAATAAGAGGTGCGTAAGAGTGCAGTGTTTCTTATTGTTAGTGTCCACGACATATTCTTTGAACCATGTTTGCGAACGACATCGTAAAAGATTTCCTCCACGTGGCAGTGACAACCGGCCACTTGCAAGCTGTTACAGAAATACTGGAGAAAGGAGCAGACATCGAAGCCGCCGATTCTTTCAACTTACGTCCGGTCCATATTGCTGTGGGGCACGGCCATTTGGACATTCTTAAAGCGCTTATCGCAAGGGGCTGTAATGTAAATGCACCTGCATCTTGCCCTTCTCCGTTGTCAGAAAGGGTCGAGCAGCGTCTGACGCCACTACATTTTGCAGCTGAATGTGCCGACCCAAACTTCGCGGTCACTTTGATCCGTGCTGGAGCTTGTGTAAACGCCAAGAGTAGTTCCAATGTGTCGCCACTGCACCTTGCAGCACAGAACGGTCATTTGCCCATAGTGAAGGCACTAGTTTCTGCAAATGCTGAAATGAATGCCGAGGACGACAGAACATTCACTCCTTTACTTTACGCTGTGGAGAACAATTTCGAAGACGTTGCAAAATTTCTTGTACAGAGCGGCGCTGTTGTAAATACTAGAAATTCGGACAGCGCGACGCCATTGCATTTCGCAGCAGAGAAGGGAAATGTTAACATAACAAAGCTGTTGATCGAGAACAGTGCCGCTATTAATGTAAAGACTCGGCGAAGCTTTACTCCGTTGCATGTGGCCATACAAAACAGGCATGCCGCAGCAAGTCAGCTTTTGATTAACAGTGGAGCAGATGTGAATGCAAGCAATGCCAACGGATGGACCCCTTTGCATAATGCAGCATACAGTGGATACCCAGCGGAAACCGCAAGACGTTTGATTGCAAAAGGTGCTAGCGTGAATGCCAAAAACAGGACTGGATCAGCACCGTTGCACCTTGCTGCAGAGACAGATTTCGCTGACATAGTAAACATCCTGATCGAAAACAAAGCTGACGTTAATGTCACTGACGATCGAATGTGTACACCATTGCATAGCGCAGCTTGCAAGGGCAACTTGGATACTATAAAAATTCTTATTGCTTGTGGTGCTACAGTTGATGCGAGGTCTCAGTACCAAGCTACACCATTACATTTTGCAGCAAACAGCTGGCATGTCGAGGTAGTTAAATATCTGTTGGCAAAAGGAGCCGCAGTCAATGCAACTGATCACAAAAACTGCACGCCACTTCACGCAGCAGCAGAAGAGCTTTCCGCCCACCGCAGTTCCGGGGCACAGCCACAGGATTCTAAATTGAATACCATAAAAGCTCTAATTGAAAACGGAGCAGATATGAATGCAAAGGAAAGCAACGGTCAGACAGCTCTGCACATAGCTGTAAAGTATGGAGATTCAGTCGTAGCTAAATGCCTATTAGAGAATGGTGCATATTATGATGTGAAGGCCAAATCTTATTCTGGTAACGTTACCGTTTCAGACGTTGCCGCGGCGAGTAGAAACGAGAATGTAAATGCGTTATTGCGTGCTACTGAAGAGCTGTTTCACGCTGTGAAAATATCCAAGTGTCCTGAAATAGAAAAATGTCTACAAGAAGGGGCATCAGTCAACAGCAGAAGTATCAAGTATGGAACACCACTTATGTATGCATCTTGGAAAGGTCATTTAGCCGTTGTTAATTTTCTGCTAAAAAATGGTGCCAGTATCAATTTAAGCAACAATAATGGCATTACTGCACTACATTATGCAGCAAAATTCGGGCATTATGAAATATTGTGTGTGTTATTACAACATGGTGCAGTATACAATGCAAAAACCAAAACAGGTCAGAAAACGCCCCTACATTTCGCTCAAGAAGGAGGGGGAAAAGAACTTATAGAGACACTAAAACTGATTGAATGTGTATTTACCAGAATAAAAAATAAGGATAACACCGTGCTGAAGGAGTTACACGAATTAAAGGACAAAAAATATGCCGAATTTCTTGCCATAAAAAACTGCAAAAATGTAAATGGTGAAACCCTGACTCAAATAGCTTCAAAAAACGGATGTGGGGAACTTCGTAAAGTGTTAAGTGATTTGTAATAGAACACTTGTTTATTATCCATCTATACCAGTAATAGCTTCAGAAAAGAAGCTTTGCTCTGATATTTTGTATGCTTTTTTTAATTAACAAAATAACGACTGTCACTGAAAATAAAATTGCTTCTCAGGGTAATTGTAATCTATGCACATTTGAAGTGTTTAAATGGTTATCTTTTATTTCATTCTGCTGATAGTTCACTGGTAAAAAAATAAAAATAAGGTTCGCTCATCTACCATTTCTTACGAGATTATTATTCACCCCCCATGCATCAGTACTCGAGCGTTCTTTAATGTAAAACTTTTCAGAGCATTTGTGAAAATTTTCATAAAATAGATGCATTTATTTGGGAACTGATACAATCGTGCCTGCTATTTCTGTGCTTATTTTGTGGTCAACTATCACTTCACTGTTAGAAGTATATGAAAATAGTGAGTTAAATATTTCTTGGAAGTGTCACAAGTTCTGTGATTTTGTGAACAATGCATCAGTTACTCCATTTACTTCATTCATGGTGAAAGAAAAGTTCAAGTTGACATTTAAGACTGTATAAAGTTTCGTTTTTATGATGTTTTGTAAATTACAACACGAGATGCTGCACAACTGTTTACAGTAGTTGACATGTATGACCCGTATGCAGCTTATCATTCCCATTTTATGATAGTTCAATAAAATGTTTCAATAATTACTGTAAAATTCCCATAACTTACATGTTTTTATGTTCAGTGGGAAAACTGATTCAAATACGAACACCAATGCCTCTAAACTAGGCTAAAGCCACCGCCTTTTTGCAGTATTTCAGGATGGACGTCACGTCATAAAAGCAAAGAAACAAATCAAATACTTGAAATTATAAATAAAAAGTAATGCTCTTTTTTATCAATTAAAATATGGACCTAATATATATGGTAACCAGAATCTTTCTATAGAAAAACGAATTTGTGTTTGCCTTGCATGCTTGACTATTGTTGATTTGTATTTAAAAAATTTAGTCATAACTTTGGAGCAGTTTTTATTGAATTTGCATGTACAGCACTTTTATAACAAATTATGGAAGGAACCAATAACATTCAAGCATTACACTCACACATACAGAACATGTAGCATAAATAAACTGAAATCTCCTAGTTACATTAAAATATGTACAGTGCTCATAATTATACAATTTGGAATCACCAATTCAGATAACAACAGTAATAATAGCACAAATGAGAATGTAATCATCTCTCCCACCCTCCTGTGTATTTTGCACAAGCTAAATTTAACATAGTAAAATTAAGTTAGGAGAAAAAACATTCCTCAGAAATATTAATAAATTGCTGTCTAGTATCCTACTGGTAGCTTACATTTAGAAATCAAATAGTACTATTTATCTACACCTGTAACTGGAGAAGTCTGTTCAAGTGACCATTGCTACTTGTCGTGCAGCCAACAAGATATTTTTATTCTTGAATCTCTATGATTATATGCTTTGCAGAAGGAATGAATAGCATGGTAAGTTTCACATTTGTTTCTTAATGTGTAGAGATACCAAATTTCACCCTTTATCACTGACAGGGCATGACTGAAGTTCTATGCAGTAGAATATGTAACAAACTCTTAATTTTCCTAGCAGGGTAAAGACTACATAGAAATTAAGTTTGTGTCTTGATTTTGAGTGAATAAATTGTAGTTAATCTGAAACATATTATTGTATAGGAAATGTTATTTTATTTTATTGCGTGTTCCATTGTCCTGATAGCAATGGAGTTGCAAGGATATGGAATGAGTTAGTATTTTACGATGTTAACAATGTAGCAGCACACAATATGGTTAATTCATGACAAGACTCATAGCAACAACATGGGACACTAGAAGAAATAAAAACATATTATGTACATCATAATTAACCTGTATGTGTACATATTCAAATTAACAACATCAAAGTATTTGAGCAGCAGTATAACATTACAGTAACATATAGCTCACATTTGTGCTTACATTGACTGGCTAACTAAGTTGTATAATAAAAACTTGCTCCTATGCACTAAAAAATTCGCTTAAGTAGAATGACTTTTGTATTTGGCATTCCTTCAGTTTGCTCTTGAACTTTGGTGTTTCAGAAGCAAGATTTTTGATGATACTGGGCAGAGCATTGTAAATTTTGATGCCTGAATAATTTACTCTTTTCTGTCCAAGGGTTTAGTTTGACTGGTTATTATGAAAGTCCTCTTTTGACCTTGTGTTGTGACCATGATATTCACTATTGGTTTTCAAGGGAGAGTGGTTTTTATGAATGAAGCATACAAGTGAGTTTACGTACTGAAATATTGTTAGTACTTGTAGTTTCCTAAACAGATTCCTGTATGAGTGGCTTGGTTGAACACCACTCATGATGTGTATAGCTGTCTTCTGAGCAATAGAAACTTTTTTTGCCAATGACTGTTTGCCCAAAAGATGATTCCATAAGACAAAAATGCGTGGGAATATCCGAAATAAGCAGCTCTTATGCCCTCCTTATGTGTGGTTGAAGCAATTATGTGTAAGGCAAATATTGCAAAATGTAGTCTTTTTTTCTAGATCTAGGATATGGTTGGAACAATTTAGTTTGCTATCCATGTACACACTCAGGAACTTAACTGAGTCAACTTGCTTTATTTGTTGTCCATTACATTCTATATTTATGTCCCCCGGTTCTTTATGTGCCATACGAAATTGTACAAAATGAGTTTTTTTTTCCCTTATATTCAGAGAGAGTCCATTATAGCTAAACCATTTCAGAATATCGTCAAATGCATTGTTCCCAGATGTTACCCAGTTGTTCCCTGTTGATTTACCAAGCCTTGAGGCACTCCAGTGATGACTGTGCCCCACTTGCATAAAACTGTGATTCCATTACTGTCAGTATTTATTACCCTTTGTTTCCTATCTGTAAGGTAGGATTTAATCCATGTCCTCATTATTCTACTTAACCCATAGTAGTCTGCTTTATTTGGCAGAATTTCATGGTAGACACAGTCAAAAGCTTTGGATAAGTCACATAGGATTCCAACTGGTGCCAATTTTCTGTTAAGAGATTCGAGAATTTTATTGGTGAAAGAGAAAGTAGCATTAGATTAGATTAGATTAGTACTTGTTCCATAGATCATGAATACGGCACTTTGTAATGATGTGGAACACGTCAGGTTAGTAAAAGGTGTCCATACAAGAAATTACACTAGACATATTACATGACACTAAATTTTTTTTTATTTTATTTTATTTTTTTTTTTTTTGTGGAGGTTGGGGAATTACCCACTTACTATATCCAAAAATTCATCTAATGAGTAGAAGGAGTTGCCATTAACAAATTCTTTAAATTTCCTTTTAAATGCTACATGGCTATCTGTCAGACTTTATATATATATATATATTTTCGATAGACACACAGACATACACACAAAATTCTAGCTTTCGCAACCAACGGTTGCCTCATTAGGAAAGAGGGAAGGAGAGGGAAAGACGAAAGGATTTGGGTTTTAAGGGAGAGGGTAAGGAGTCATTTCAATCCCGGGAGCGGAAAGACTTACCTTAGGGGGAAAAAAGGACGGGTATACACTCGCACACACACACATATCCATCCACACATTCCTTACCCTCTCCCTTAAAACCCAAATCCTTTCGTCTTTCCCTCTCCTTCCCCCTTTCCTGATGAGGCAGCCGTTGGTTGCGAAAGCTAGAATTTTGTGTGTATGTTTGTGTGTCTATCGACGTGCCAGCGCTTTCGTTTGGTAAGTCACATCATCTTTGTTTTTAGATATATTTTTTCCCACGTGGAATATATATATATATATATATATATATATATATATATATATATATATATATATATATATATATATATATATATATATAGAAAGAAACATTGCACATGGGAAAAATATATTAAAAACAAAGATTCCATGACTTACCAAACGGGAAAGCACTGGTAGATAGGCACAATAAAAAACACACATCCATGACTTACCAAACGGGAAAGCGCTGGTAGATAGGCACAATAAAAAACACACACACAAAATTTCGAGCTTTCGCAACCCCCAGTTGCTTCGTCAAGAAAGAGGGAAGGAGAGGGAAAGATGAAAGGATGTGGGTTTTAAGGGAGAGGGTAAGGAGTCATGCCAATCCCGGGCTCCCTTAAAACCCACATCCTTTCGTCTTTCCCTCTCATTCCCTCTTTCCTGATGAAGCAACCGTGGGTTGCGAAAGCTTAAATTTTGTGTGTATGTTTGTGTGTCTATCGACCTGCCAGCGCTTTCGTTTGGTAAGTCACATCATCTCTGTTTTATATATATATTGTGAGGCTACAGTGAAGATTTTTAGCTCTTTAAATAAGTGTCTGCAGGATGATCTTGGATGAGCTCCAGCAGTTATTCTGATTACACGCTTTTGTGCAATGAACACTCTTTTACTCAATGATGAGTTACCCCAGAATATGATGTCATATGAAAGCAGAGAATGAAAATAGGTGTGGTAAGCTAATTTACTCAGATGTATATCGCCAAAATTTGCAATGACCCTAATAGCATAAGTAGCTGAACTCGAACATTTCAGCAGATCCTCAGTGTGTTTTTTCCAGTTCAACCCTTCATCAATGCATACACCTAGAAATTTTGAATATTCTACCTTAGCTACTGATTTCTAATCGAAGTCTATATTTATTAATGGGGTCATTCCATTTACTTTGTGGCACTGTATATACTGTGTTTTGTCAAAGTTTAATGAGAGTCCATTTGCAGAGAACAACTTAATGATTTTCTGAAAAACATCGTTTACAATTTCACCAGTTAATTCTTGTCTGTCGGGTGTGATAGCTATACTTGTATCATCAGCAAAAAATACCAGCTTTGCATCTTCGTGAATATAGAATGGCAAGCCATTAATATATATTAAGAACAGCAGAGGACCCAAGACCGTACCTTGCGGCACCCCATTCTTGATTGTTACCCAGTTTGAGACCACCATTTTTTGCATATTATTTGAACTGTGTATTTCAACTTTCTGCACTCTTCCAGTTAGGTATGATTTAAACCATTTGAGCACTGTCCGATTCATACCACAGTACTTGAGCTTATCTAGAAGTACTCCATCATTTACACAATCAAAAGCCTTTGATAAATCACAAAAAATCCCAAAGGATGACTTCCGGTTACTCAGGGCATTAAATATTTCATTGGTGAAAGTATATATAGCATTTTCCATTGAAAAACCCGTCTGGAAACCAAACTGACATTTTGTTAAAACTTTATTTTTACAAAGGTGTGAAGCTACTCTAAAATGCATTACTTTTCAAGAATTTTGGATAAGGCAGTCAGAAGAGAGATTGGGTGGTAGTTGTTGACATCAGACGTATCCCCTTTTTTATGCAGTGGTATAACAATGGCATACTTCAGTCTATCTGGGAAAATACCCTGCTTCAGAGAGTTATTACATATGTGGATAAGAATCCCACTTATTTCTTGGGAACAAGCTTTTATTATCCTGCTGGAAATGCCATCAATTCCATGTGAGCTTTTATTCTTGAGAGAGTTTATTATCTTCCTAATTTCAGATGGAGAGGTGGTTGGAATTTCAATTATATCAAATGGTAAGTGTAAGGTCTCTTCCATTGACTGCCTTGCTTCTTCTAATGAACATTTGGATCCTATTTTCTCTACAACATTTAAAAAAAATGATTATTCACAATATTTTCGGCTTCCAGCTTGTTGTTTATCAAGTTTTCATTCGCTTTGATGGCGATGCCGTCATCCTGTACTACTGGTTGTCCTGTCTCCCTTGAAATAATATTCCAAATTGTTTTGATTTTGTTATCAGAGGTGTTAATCTCAGACATGATGCACATGCTTCTGGACTTTTTAATAACTTTTCTTAATGTAGCACAGTAGGTTTTTATAATATTTGGCTGTTTCTGGGTCATTACTCTTTCTTGTTGTTAGATACAGTTCCCTTTTGTGGTTACAATATATTTTTATTCCTTTAGTAAGCCAAGGTTTTTTGCATAGTTTCTTATAATTAGATTTAACTACTTTCTTGGGGAAACAGTTTTTAAATTCTCTTACAAGTGTATCATGAAATAAATTATATTTTAAATTAGCATTGGGTTCCTTGTCCACCTCATCCCAGGCTAACTGCTGAAGATTTTCTCTGAAATTTCTAATTGTTGAGTCATTAATTGAACGCACAACTTTGGAGGGTAGTTTTGAATTACTGAATGGAGCTATGTCATATACTGTAACTAGCTGAGCACCGTGATCAGAAAGCCCATTCTCAACAGGACAAGAATTGATGTTTTTAAACCTATCTTGGTCTATAAAAGTGTTATATATGAATGTGCAGCTGTCCTTTACTACCTGAGTAGGAAAATTAATGACAGATATCAAATTGAAAGAACCGAGCAAGACTTCCAGGTCATTCTTCCTATTACGCTCTCTCAGTGAATCAACATTGAAGTCCCCACAAATAATAATTTGCTTTCCCCTATCTGACAGATAGCACAACAAGTAATCCAAGTTTTTCAGGAATAAATGAAAGTTTCCTGAAGGGGACCTATATACTGTTACAATTATAAAAGAGCCCTGCTTCAGTTTAAGTTGACAGGTACATGCTTGTGTATGTTGCTCTAGACAAAACTTTTTTGTATCTAAGCTTTCTACACAGTGATAACTTTTGACATATGTAGGAACTCCTCCTCCCACCATATTCTCTCTACTCATATGTGCAGCTAGTTTATAACCTCTTATATTTACCTTTTCCATATCAGACAGAATGTGATGCTCAGACAGGCATAGTATATCTATTACATTATCAGATTCAATGTCATCTAAACAAACCAGGAGCTCATCTACTTTATTCTTCAATTCCGGAATATTTTGGTGATAAATGGTAACATTTCACGAAGCATCATCAATTGATAGGCCTTGCCGGAAAGCAAACTGACATTGACTGAGAATGTTATGGCTGTTCAGGTGATTAACAATTCTCCTGTATACTAGTTTCTCAAAGACCTTTGAAAAACTTATTAGTAGGAGTATTGGGTAGTAGTTTGTGACATCAGTTTTTTCACCTTTCTTGAGAAGTGGTTTCACACAGGCATATTTTAATCTAAGTGGAACAATACCTTGTTTTAGGGATTCATTAAAAATGTGAATCAAGACAGCATTTATATAGCCACAACAGTGCTTAAGTATCGTAGCTGAAATATTGTCAACCCCACAAGTGTTTTTTGTCTTGCCCTCTCTGATTGTCTTATTGATCTCACTAATTGTTACTGCCAGACACCACACTTGCTAGGTGGTAGCTTTTAAATCGGCCGTGGTCCGCTAGTATACGACGGACCCGCGTGTTGCCACTGTCAGTAATTGCAGACCGAGCGCCGCCACACGGCAGGTCTAGTGAGACGTACTAGCACTCGCCCCAGTTGTACAGCCGACGTTGCTAGCCATGGTTCACTGAGAACTACGCTCTCATTTTCCGAGACGATAGTTAGCATAGCCTTCAGCTACATTTGCTACGACCTAGCAAGGCGCCGTATTCAAGTTATATTGAGATTCTATTAATGTATCATCAAGAGCGATGTTCTACAAATGTGGATTAAAGTTAAGTATTCCAGAAGCTATGTAGTTTTCTTTATAGCATTCATTACGTATCCTGTTTCAGACCTCACGCCAGCCTGCGTGAGTTTAAGCGCGTGCCTTTCGGTTTCCTCTCATTGTGTCTAGGCTGTCTTGTCTAGACACAACAGAGGGGATATTGCATTACCCACTGAGCCTTCACAGCCATTTATTTCTGCACCTGTTAAAAATGTTTATTGAAGATATCAGCAACTTCATCAGTATTTTTACAATGTTTCCATGCTGAATTAATTCTGTGTCAGTCATGTACTCTAATTTTTTACCACTCTCCCTTTTTATAACTTGCCAGATGGTTTTTGATTTGTTGTTTAAGTTATCAATTTCAGATGTTATCTACATAGTTTTGGATTTTTTTATTACTCTTTTTAAAATACCGCAGTGCAATCTATAGTCCTCCTTTTTGATGGGATCATTAGATAGCCTTAGGGATTCATTAAATTTCTTTTTGTTCTACAGGAAATTCTGATCCCTTTAGTAATCCAGGGTTTCTGTTTTGTGGCCTAAGGATTGTTTCTCAAGATTATTTTTGGAAATACAGCTTCAAACAATGACTCAAACTAATTAGAGAACTGATTAAATTTTTCATTAATATTCCTCTCCATGAATACAGGGATCCAGTCAATCTGCTGTAAGAGAAGGTTGAAGTTTTAAATGATTAATGGAAAATCTCATATTAAGATGTGAAACAAATACTAACAAAGAGATAGAGGGGCTGGCCAGTACTTACCTCAGCTCAGTAGAGCTGATAGATTCGCAAAACAGAACAGAAAATTTACATTTCCAGCTTTCGGAACTTTGTTCCTTCATCAGGGAGGAGAGAGGGGAAAGAAGGGAAAGTGGATTCAGTTACTCACAACCCAGGTTATGAAGCAACAGGGAAAGGTAAACAGGGAGGGTTGCAAAGATGGACCTTTCCCTGTTGCTTCATAACCTGGGTTGTGAGTAACTGAATCCACTTTCCCTTCTTCCCTTTTTTCCCCTCTCTCCGCCCTGATGAAGGAACAAAGTTCCGAAATCTAGGAATGTAAATTTTCTGTTCTGTTTTGTGAATCTATCGGCTGTACTGAGCTAAGTACTGGCCAGCCCCTCTACCTCTTTGTTAAGGTTGAAGGTTTTTAAGTTTTCATTATAATCTGGCCTGACAGTTTTAAAGGAGTGTTTCAGTTTGTCACACAGTTTGATATTTACTGCAAGTAGCTGACCATCATGATATGACAGACCATTGAAAATTTGACTTACAATAATACTGTTGCTTCTGTATCTGTCCAGGAATATATTGTTAATTAGGCTCTTACAGGTACTAGTTGCTTTAGTGGGAAAGTTAACTGCTGAAAATACATTAACTGATTCCATCAGGTGCTCTTAGTTCTCTCCTGCTGTTATCTGTAGTTAAGAAATTAATATTAAAATCACCCATGATAATGAAATCCTTATGTTTTGAATATATTTGGTTCCATACGGTTTAGAAAGATACATATTTTCCCTGCTGGGTCCCTGTAAACTGCCAAAATTATAACTGTCTTATTATTTGTAGTAATTCTTGTTCCACAGACTTCAAATGTGGAGTAAGAAATTCCAAGATCTGTAGAGGCCTACAGTAATCGAGAACTGTGGTTATATGCTTCAAGCAAAACTCTTACTACAGTACTTGATTTTGCTGAATACATGTTTATTTGCCATAGAATAACATTGATACAATTTACTAAAGTTGTTGCTGTGGACAAGTTTGATTGAAAATAGAGTAGGAATATAGTCCACCAGAAATGACCTCAGCTTCATTTATTAACTCGTGTTCTGTTGATCCAGTATACAAGAGAATTGCATGGATATGGAACAAGTCATAATTATACATAAGAACAGTATTTATAGATGGTGACAGGTACAAATTGTATTGTGTGAATAGGAACAAAATACCCTAATAATTACAAGCTTAGGCATTTTCAATAGTGAGCAGTGGTATAAAACACTCAAATAATAATGTCCATTTATTCCACATTTCAAATTAGAAATTTGATGGAACTGATGTACTACATCATTAAAATTAGTTAAAAAATGTCTTGTTGCACAGTTATTTAATAAAAATATGACCAGTTTTGGCCTGTAGTACCTCAATACTGAGTAATGCCGAGCAAAGTATTCAGCCCTAACTGTATCTCCACTAGTACCTCATTTTTGCTATGATATTGTAGTGGCTGTTTTGTTCAGAAGTAAGATGCAATGTTTCTTTGGATATGCATGCATGTTGCATGTATGATTGAAGCATCGTGGTATAGCTTAATGATAAAGCAACTGCTCTCCATAAGTGGGAAATCTGGGTTTGAGTCCCTGTCCAGCACAAATATTTACTGTTTTCATTCCACTACACAGCTAATGGTTGTTCATATTTGCAACTGTAAATACAGTTCATCATTTTTGCTAGTTTTGAATTATGAATGTAATATGAGAACTCCATTTAAGATTTTCCCGGATATTAATTCCAAGAAATTTAGTTTCAGTAATAGCACTATTGTTTTCGTTGTCCATACATACTACTGGTTGTGTGGCATTTTTATTTTGACTTGTGTGTGAATTCATGAGTATTGTTTTTTGGAGATTTACTGTTAGCCTGTTTCTGATAAACCATTTGGACACTTCTTTCATAATATCCTCTGCAGATGTAGTAAGATCTTCTTTATGTCCTTCAGTCAAAAGACTTATGTCATCTGCAAATGGTACTGATTCTGAACCCCTATATACTTAAAAAGATATGAACATATAATTTAGTCCTGTGGAACACCACAACTTAGTCCACATGGATCTGAAACGTGCACTTTGAGTTCATTTCCCTCCATGTACTTTATTTCAGTTACCTGAGAACAATGGTCCAAGTACAATTTAATCCATTCATTTGGCATGCATCTTACACCATACTGTTCAAGCTTTCTCAGGAGCACAGAATGATATATACCATAAAAACTTTTAGTGAAGTCTACGAATAAACCTATGATTGTCCATTGCATTTCAGGCTTGGTTTAACAGTTTGAAAGCGGCTGTTTCAGTTGACTGCTGTGGCCTGAAGCCATGCTGGCATCCAGGAATAATATTATTCTTGTTGAAGAATGTAGTTAGTTGTGAAAGGAACACTTTTTCAATAGTTTTCAAAATCTCCTGACAGTTGTGACGCAGGCCTAGTCACCCATACAATGCATTACTTTTACTGTTTTTTGTTGTTTTGGGAAGACACTACTTGAATCATCCATATTACTTACTTATGCACAACAAACACATTCCTCCTCAAAGATATCATGAATAGGAAGTCTCGGCATAAGTGAATGAAAATAGGTAAAGTAACATTTTCATCTTCAAAATGTGTTACTATCCATAGCACAAGAGTTACAGAACTTGCACATTTAAGAAGATCTAACATACGACTTCCAATTCACATTCTTATCAATATAAAGATAAAAGAATTTAGAATATTGATTCATTTACTGATTTACCATCATGCATTTTGTGTGGGAGTATATTAATAAATACATGAAGGTTTATCTGATGACTCCTTATTTTAGGAGTTTTTAATATTAATTTCTATGTCTAATAGTATTGATCAAGGAGACTTATAGTTGTTGACATCCAGTTTCGGATTGTTTTCCACAGTAACTCCCCATGGAAACTGAAGGTCATAGTGAAACAGCCACTGGGAAGTTTCTCTTAAATCAAAAAACTTTCAGTGATTTGGGTGTATATTTTAATGTAAATAGTTTATCTGATAATGTTTGTCCAATATGTAAAATATGCATAGATCATGAAGGAAAAATGCGTGGTCCTCCTATGCAGTGCAAAGATCTTTAGACAACTGTTTGTAACAGTCAAAATCAGTACTCTATAAACATAAATATAGATGTGCCTGACAAAAATTATTTTAAGACACATAGTAATAATGATCTTTAAATGAAAAATTCTGTACCTCTTAAAAAGATAAATATTATGATCTTGTTGTCTTTCCTGGTTATCTGAACTAACGTTAAGTTCAAGCTTCCAGCTGGGTGAAAGTGTCTATGTGAGAAGTAACGAGGAATGACCCCTTGAAACATTACAGCATTTCTAGGAATTTCACCCAGGTGACATCCAGAAAAATTTACGTAAGGAACAAATTGTACAACAGAGCCATAACCAGTCAACTCAGTTAAAGAAAAGCAATGTAGATGAAAAATGTAACTTTTTCTTAAACTTATTACAGACCATTAGGAGTTATATATTCCTAAAGGCAAACAAGGGCAAAATTTAATTTTGAAGATAATCTGTAATGAGAACTCAATGCCCGCGCACTGCCACCTGCCAAAAACTTTGAAACTTCCTCCTTTCATTGGTATAAAGATTGTTCATTTTGGATTTGTTCTTGAATACATACAAGTTTTTGAAAATGGGTCCATCATTTAGAATAACCCTGTATGTTTCTTTAAAGCCAGTATTAATTAAATGTAAATGAAGTTACATAAAATTTCTATATTTTACACTTTTTCACTTTTGATAAAGGCCAGAACTAGTAATAATACAAGAACATGCTGTTCAACTGCAACGAATTTAAATTTCCCATTTGGTTTAAAACTCAGTAACACATTTTGAGCGTAGCTCAAAGTATCTTATACAGCCAGTAACAAACGCCTGCTTCTTGAAGCCTAATCTTAGGCTTGCAGCAAACAGGAAAAGTTAACATCAGAATTTCGTAATTACATGTGAGGCTACATAAAAAACTGTAAATAGAGTTAACAACAAATTACTCAACTTATGCAGATGGTTTTATATTCAGTCATTAAGAGTATGAGATTCACCCTCTGTCAAAGTAGCCATCATCATGCAAGCCTGCCACTTCTTCTTATAGCTCAGGCTAAATTTGGAAAATTTTGAACAGAGCGAAACAAGTATGCAACAAATTCCAGTAACATAAAGCAATTACTACAAGCAGCCAACTATACACAAAAAACACAAAAGGCATATCACTTACAAGTTTAAAATGGAATCTTTAGTTATCTACACTTTTGTGTGCACAACAGTTCAGTTTACACTAGAACAACTGTAAAGTTAAGCACTACTTAGAACTTAATGAACCTTTCTGAAGTTTCTCGTTAAGGAAAAACTCTTTAAGCCGGGCACTAAGAACTAAGCTTTCAATTTAGAACAGTATCTCACTGTTTTTGCTGGATTTGAATATTGGGGAACATGATTCGAATATTACAGTTTCCTTCGACTGTAATGATATTATAGTGATACACTTCTGGAAATGGAAAGAAGAACACATTGACACCGGTGTGTCAGACCCACCATACTTGCTCCGGACACTGCGAGAGGGCTGTACAAGCAATGATCACACACACGGCACAGCGGACACACCAGGAACCGCGGTGTTGGCCATCGAATGGCGCTAGCTGCGCAGCATTTGTGCACCGCCGCCGTCAGTGTCAGCCAGTTTGCCGTGGCATACGGAGCTCCATCGCAGTCTTTAACACTGGTAGCATGCCGCGACAGCGTGGACGTAAACCGTATGTGCCGTTGACGGACTTTGAGCGAGGGCGTATAGTGGGCATGCGGGAGGCCGGGTGGACGTACCGCCGAGTTGCTCAACACGTGGGGCGTGAGGTCTCCACAGTACATCGATGTTGTCGCCAGTGGTCGGCGGAAGGTGCACGTGCCCGTCGACCTGGGACCGGACCGCAGCGACGCACGGATGCACGCCAAGACCGTAGGATCCTACGCAGTGCCGTAGGGGACCACACCGCCACTTCCCAGCAAATTAGGGACACTGTTGCTCCTGGGGTATTGGCGAGGACCATTCACAACCGTCTTCATGAAGCTGGGCTACGGTCCCGCACACCGTTAGGCCGTCTTCCGCTCACGCCCCAACATCGTGCAGCCCGCCTCCAGTGGTGTCGCGACAGGCGTGAATGGAGGGACGAATGGAGACGTGTCGTCTTCAGCGATGAGAGTCGCTTCTGCCTTGGTGCCAATGATGGTCGTATGCGTGTTTGGCGCCGTGCAGGTGAGCGCCACAATCAGGACTGCATACGACCGAGGCACACAGGGCCAACACCCGGCATCATGGTGTGGGGAGTGATCTCCTACACTGGCCGTACACCACTGGTGATCGTCGAGGGGACACTGAATAGTGCACGGTACATCCAAACCGTCATCGAACCCATCGTTCTACCATTCCTAGACTGGCAAGGGAACTTGCTGTTCCAACAGGACAATGCATGTCCGCATGTATCCCGTGCCACCCAACGTGCTCTAGAAGGTGTAAGTCAACTACCCTGGCCAGCAAGATCTCCGGATCTGTCCCCCATTGAGCATGTTTGGGACTGGATGAAGCGTCGTCTCACGCGGTCTGCACGTCCAGCACGAACGCTGGTCCAACTGAGGCGCCAGGTGGAAATGGCATGGCAAGCCGTTCCACAGGACTACATCCAGCATCTCTACGATCGTCTCCATGGGAGAATAGCAGCCTGCATTGCTGCGAAAGGTGGATATACACTGTACTAGTGCCGACATTGTGCATGCTCTGTTGCCTGTGTCTATGTGCCTGTGGTTCTGTCTGTGATCATGTGATGTACCTGACCCCAGGAATGTGTCAATAAAGTTTCCCCTTCCTGGGACAATGAATTCACGGTGTTCTTATTTCAATTTCCAGGAGTGTAGACTACCAGAGCCAGAAAAGTATGACCACGACGCTTGTCACAATGCTGAGAATGTGTCACAGTACTGGTGACAATTCAGCTCTGGTGTATATTCCAGAATGACGGCTGATCTGCTCAAATGCCCGTCACTGCACTGACCAGGCACCAATCACACAAGTTCCCACTACAACAACAACTGATATCTGCAGGTGCCACCCGTTACTTGACACACACACAGCAGGCTGTCTGTACTAGTACCTGTAGCAAACTGGAGGCTTTAGCAGCCAGAAACACGCTGTGGCGCCACTGGTCACCTGACTCCCTACAACCTGGTTGCTCGCCTGCGTCACTGTGCACATGCCTAAATAGCACTCCTCTCTGCTCTCGGTACCCTATGCAGGGAAAACTGAAAACCACAGACAATCAAACCAAAGTGGCAGCAAGGTGCTGCAAGATTGACAAGGATGAATGGAGGCAAAGATTGCTGGCACACAGCTCGTGTACACCAGACCAAAACAGTTTGTGGAATCAAAGGCAATTATAAAATAGTGAAACAAGCAAATAGCAGAAAATCATGCAAATCTTTCTTTAAAGGTTTAAAAATCTTACCCCTCCCAGCATTTATGTATTGGAAGTAGTTATGAAAATAAAAAAAGTATACTGAGAAAAGAAAATCTTTTTTCTTAAAACAAATTTGTACATGACTACAAAACCAGGTTAGACCATAACATATATGTTAAATCATTGCAGCACCATGTTAAACCAAAAAGGTGTATATCATGCAGAAACAAAACTATACAAGAGACTATCAAGACATATAAAAGCTCTTCCTGAACTATAAAATTTTAAGAAGTCTGTGAAAGTCTACCTACTGTGAAACTTCTGTTATTCAGTCTCATAGTATCTTATGCTTGAAAAATGTAATACATACATTTAATTGTAGAAATAAGTTGTAAATGCACAGTTTTAGCCAGATTTGTAATTATTCACTATATTAATTCAATTCATTATAAACATTTAAAAAAAAGTTTATCTGTCCAATATCTTGTGTACAATATAAGACGTGTGATCAAAAAGTAATGGGAATTTTTTAATTTGGCAGGCTTTATACATCCAATTTTCAAATTTTTTCTATGTTGTTGGTATACATGTTCCTGCTGTAAGTTTGCATTTTCAGTCGTTTTGAATATTTAGTTTATTGTTGATAGTCAAAAAGATTATATGTGTTTCCAAGTACTTGTCAAATTTTTCATCCGAAAAAGATGAATCAAAGAATTTATATTAAATTTTGCTTGAAAAGTGGAAAAAAGTCTAGCACCACATTTGAAATGTCATCTGTGGCTTTCAGAAAATAAACTATGACAGAGACAAGAGTTTGTGAGTGGTATAGACATTTCAAAGAGGGACTAGAAGATGAAGAGAATGACCGCCATTGATGCCCTAGCACATCAACTCCTGACAATGTGGAAGAAGTAAAGAAAATGTTTCTGGAAAATCACAGAACCAACATCAGAGAGGTTGGTGATGATATTAGCAAACCCTTTGGCTCACACCAAGCAATTTTTTTTTGGGTGGGGGGTGGGGGGCAGGAAACCTGTAGCAGCATAGTTTGCCCCAAAATTCTTGAATTTTGATAAAAAATGACAGCGCATAAACATCGCTTGAGAATTGCTGAATGAAGTCGGCAGCGATCCAGAACTTATAAAGAAGGTTATGACAGGTTGGGTTTGGGTTGTTTGTGGGAAGAGACCAAACTGCGAGGTCATCGGATCAGGGAAGGACGGGAAGGCAGTCGGCCATGCCCTTTCTACATCTACATCTACATCTACATTTATACTCCGCAAGCCACCCAACGGTGTGTGGCGGAGGGCACTTTACGTGCCACTGTCATTATCTCCCTTTCCTGTTCCAGTCGCGTATGGTTCGCGGGAAGAACGACTGTCTGAAAGCCTCTGTGCGCGCTCTAATCTCTCTAATTTTACATTCGTGATCTCCTCGGGAGGTATAAGTAGGGGGAAGCAATATATTCGATACCTCATCCAGAAACGCACCCTCTCGAAACCTGGCGAGCAAGCTACACCGCGATGCAGAGCGCCTCTCTTGCAGGGTCTGCCACTTGAGTTTGTTAAACATCTCCGTAACGCTATCACGGTTACCAAATAACCCTGTGACGAAACGCGCCGCTCTTCTTTGGATCTTCTCTATCTCCTCCGTCAACCCGATCTGGTACGGATCCCACACTGATGAGCAATACTCAAGTATAGGTCGAACGAGTGTTTTGTAAGCCACCTCCTTTGTTGATGGACTACATTTTCTAAGGACTCTCCCAATGAATCTCAACCTGGTACCCGCCTTACCAACAATTAATTGTATATGATCATTCCACTTCAAATCGTTCCGCACGCATACTCCCAGATATTTTACAGAAGTAACTGCTACCAGTGTTTGTTCCGCTATCATATAATCATACAATAAAGGATCCTTCTTTCTATGTATTCGCAATACATTACATTTGTCTATGTTAAGGGTCAGTTGCCACTCCCTGCACCAAGTGCCTATCCGCTGCAGATCTTCCTGCATTTCGCTACAATTTTCTAATGCTGCAACTTCTCTGTATACTACAGCATCATCCGCGAAAAGCCGCATGGAACTTCCGACACTATCTACTAGGTCATTTATATATATTGTGAAAAGCAATGGTCCCATAACACTCCCCTGTGGCACGCCAGAGGTTACTTTAACGTCTGTAGATGTCTCTCCATTGAGAACAACATGCTGTGTTCTGTTTGCTAAAAACTCTTCAATCCAGCCACACAGCTGGTCTGATATTCCGTAGGCTCTTACTTTGTTTATCAGGCGACAGTGCGGAACTGTATCGAACGCCTTCCGGAAGTCAAGGAAAATGGCATCTACCTGGGAGCCTGTATCTAATATTTTCTGGGTCTCATGAACAAATAAAGCGAGTTGGGTTTCACACGATCGCTGTTTCCGGAATCCATGTTGATTCCTACATAGTAGATTCTGAGTTTCCAAAAACGACATGATACTCGAGCAAAAGACATGTTCTAAAATTCTACAACAGATCGACGTCAGAGAGATAGGTCTATAGTTTTGCGCATCTGCTCGACGACCCTTCTTGAAGACTGGGACTACCTGTGCTCTTTTCCAATCATTTGGAACCTTCTGTTCCTCTAGAGACTTGCGGTACACGGCTGTTAGAAGGGGGGCAAGTTCTTTCGCGTACTCTGTGTAGAATCGAATTGGTATCCCGTCAGGTCCAGTGGACTTTCCTCTGTTGAGTGATTCCAGTTGCTTTTCTATTCCTTGGACACTTATTTCAATGTCAGCCATTTTTTCGTTGGTGCGAGGATTTAGAGAAGGAACTGCAGTGCGGTCTTCCTCTGTGAAACAGCTTTGGAAAAAGGTGTTTAGTATTTCAGTTTTACGCTTGTCATCCTCTGTTTCAATGCCATCATCATCCCGGAGTGTCTGGACATGATGTTTCGAGCCACTTACTGATTTAACGTAAGACCAGAACTTCCTAGGATTTTCTGTCAAGTCGGTACCTAGTATTTTACTTTCGAATTCACTGAACGCTTCACGCATAGCCCTCCTTACACTAACTTTGACATCGTTTAGCTTTCAGAGGAACCATCCCGGCATTTGCCTGGAGTGATTTAAGGAAATCATGGAAAATCTAAATCAGGATGGCCGGACACGGGATTGAACCGTATTCCTCCTGAATGCGAGTCCAGTGTGCTAACCACTGCGTGTTATGACAGGTGACAAAACTTGGGTATAAGGGTAGGATGTCGAAACCAAGGTTCAAGAACCAAGATAAAAAAAAATCAACCAGTTTGATTGCATGTGAAGTTTCTTCTCACTGTTTTCTTTAATTGCAGTGGGATAGTGCATCATGAGTTCCTGCCTTATGGTCATACAATCAATATGGAATATTACCTGGAAGTTACGTGCTGTTTGTGTGAAGCAGTCCAAAGAAAACAGCTAGAATTGTGGTAAAACCAATCATGGAAATTGCATCATGGTAATGTTTCCTCTCAAACCTCAATGCTTGTTCATGAGTGTTTGGCAAAAAACAAAACTGTTATCTTTCCCCAGCCCCTGTATTCGCAGGACATGGCCCCCTGCAACTTCTTTCTATTACTGAGGCAGAAGAGCACCATTAAAGGACGTTGTTTTGCCGCCATTGATGAAATAAAAAGAGAATCGCTGAAGGAGCTGAACACCATAATGAAGGTGAGTTCCAGAAGTGCTTCCAAGATTGGAAAAAAAGCACTGGCTCAATTCTGTTATATCTGAGGGGTATTACAATGAAGGGCACAAAGTTCACATTGATGAATAAATAAATATTCTGTAAGAAAAGCAATAATTCCCATAACCTTCTGATCACACCTCTTACGTAATGAAAAAGAGATTTGTATGGATAAGGGAAATAAATTATAAGTGGTGTCCACCCTAAAACCTCCTGTAGACAGATTTTTAAACAGTTGGACATACTGGCAACAGTACCACAGTACATTAACTCCCTTATGATGTTTGTTATCAACGATCAATGGCAATTCAATAGCAAAAATCATAAATATAATATTGGAAGGATGAATGATTTACATTATCCTCCACTCAGCTTTAATACGACACAAAAAGGAGCAAGGTAATCAACAATGAAAATTTTTGAACATTTACTCAGTAAAGTAAAGATTGCAATAGATAATTTTATTATCTTCAGACTGAAATCATATCTACTCGATGACTCCTATTATATAGGAGAATTTGAATGTGGAATAAGATTTGATGTCAATTTCTTTCCCATACAGTGCATGTCCTACCTGGTCTACTTTCCTTCTCTTAACAGCCTTTAGAAGAATTTTGGAGAAAAGCACAGGTCACACCGGTCTACGAGAAGGATAGTAGAAGTGATCCACGAAACTACCATATAATATCCTTGACAGTGATTTGTTATAGAAACTTAGAATATATTCTGAGTTCAAACATAATGATGTAACTCGAAGACAATTACTTTCTCCATGCCAATTGTCATGGCTCCTGAAAATATTGTTCATGTGAAAACCGTCTTGCACTTTTTTCACATGACATACTGAAAGCATTGAATCAAATCAGGCAGGCAGATGCAGTGTCTCTTAATTTCCAAAAAGCATTTGACTCAGTACTACACGGATGCTTATTATCAAAAGTATGATCATATGGGGCTCCAAGTGAAATTTGTGACTTGAAAGAGGACTTTTTGGTAGGGAGGACACAGCATGTTATCTTGGATGGAGAGTCATCATCAGACGTAGTAGTACCTTCAGATGTGCCCCGGGAAGTGTGTTGAGACCCTTGCTGTTCATGTTTTATATTGATGTCTTTGCAGACAATGTTAATAGTAGCCTGAGACTTTTTGCAAATGACACAGTTATCTGTATAGATGTACTGTCTGAAAGAAGCAGCATAAGTATTCAGTCACATCTTGATAAGATTTCAAAGATTGGCAACTTGCTTTACATGTTCAAAAATGTAAAACTGTGCATTTCATAAAACAAGAAAACATCGTATCCTATGACTATAATATCATTGAGTCACTGTTTGAATCAGCAAATACCTGGATATAACACTTTGTAGGGATATGAAATGGCACGATCATGTAGGCTCAGTCATGGGTAAAGCAGGTGATAGACTTCAGTTTACTAGTAGAATACAAGGGAAGTGCAATCAGTTTACAAAGGAGATTGCTTACAAATCACTTGTTTGACCAGTTCTAGAATACAGCTTAAGTGTGTGGGACCTATACCAAATAGGACAAACAGGGGATACTGAACATATACAGAAAAGGTCAGCATGAATGGTCACAGGTTTGTTTGATTCATGGAAGAGTGTTACAGAGATACTGTAGAAACTCAGCTGGCAAACTTTTGATGACAGATGTAAACTATCTTGAGAAAGTCTGCTAACAGAGTTTCAAGAACTGGCTTTAAATGATGACTCTGGGTACATACTGCAACACCTTATGTATTATCCACATGGGGATAATGAGGATAAGATTAGAATAATTACAGCACACGTAGAGGGATTCAAACTATCATTTTTCCTGCATTCCATACGTGAATAGAATGGGGGGAAAACCCTAATAAGTGGTACAATGGAACATACCCTTCGCCATGCACTTTACAGTGGTTGCAGAGTATAGATATGGATGTAGAAGTTCTTTGATCTTTTACCTTGTCCAGTAGTTCACTGTTCTTCATTTTACATGCCCATTCTATTTTCTGCATTCTCCTCCAAACTCCCATCTCAAATTCTTCAATTTTGTCTCTTTCTTTCTTCTTCAGTGTCCAGTTTTATCAGTTACAGAGAAAAGCACTCCACACAAAGCATTTAATCAATCATTTTCTTAACCGCTCCCCAGTTTGTTGCATAATGAGAATTTCTTTTTCAGGTAAGTTTGCTTTGATGTTGCTATTCTTGATCTTATTTCTTTTCATTTGTCCAGTTATCAGTTATCATTGTCCCCAAATATCTGTACTGTGCAACTAGTTTAATCTGACTTTCTGTTATTTTCATTTTCATACCTTCTTTATCAAGTACTCTCCATAACCTGAATTTTCTCTGTGTTGATTTCCATTTCATATTCATGCCGTCCTTCAAGCCTGGATAGCTTTTCTTGAAGAGATATTGTTTCATCTACGAGCAGTACCATGTCATCAGCAAATCTGATCCTCCGACAGACTTTGCTGACTTCTTCCTTCCCTACTTCTTGTGTCTTCCTTATCAAGTTCTTGATATTTAGGCTAAACAGATTTGGTGAAAGACGACAACCCTGTCATACTCCTCTTCCAATTTCAAATCAAAGTGTCATACTATTTCTTAGCTTCATGGTTGCTTCTGTCTTGTGTATAACTGCTTAATTAGGCTAGTCTAACGTCCTTGCAGTTCACTTTCTTCAGTTTTAATATTACCATGATATTTTTTTTTTTTTTATCTCAGTCAGTCAAAGACCTTTATAGATCCATGAAGCATATATTCATTCCTTTTCCTCTTTCTGTACGTATTTCATCAAACATTCTAATTAGTCCATTCATATCTCGTCTACCTTTCCATTTTCTGAAACCATACTGCTCTTCCCCTGCGTTCTCTTCTATTACACTTACCAGTCTATGATTAAATGTATTCAACATAATTTTTGGAACGTTAGGGGTTATACTTTTTGCACTGTATTCTGTGCATTTCTTGATACTCCATTTTTTGGAAATTGAATCATCGCAGACTTGAAAAAGTCTTCTGTCCATATATCACCTTAAAATATCACAATGCACAAAAATATCATTTCTGTTATGTCCTCTATAGAAAGAGACTCCAGTACAGCAGATTTACCTCTCTTCATTTCATTTATCACTTTTTCTGTTTCAGAGGTGAGGACTGAATGTCCTATTTCCTCTGCTTCTATCTCATCTTTCAATTCAATGATTAAATTTGGTTCCTCTTTTGCACTCTATAACTCTGCTAAATATCCTTTACATCCATTTCTTGTCTTTTTTTTCTATTTTGCACAGTGTCTTACCATTCTTATCCTCAGTTTCTCTTCCTTTACAACTCAATGTCCAAGGATATCATCAGTAGTGCCCCAGCAAAGTATGGTAGGACCTCTGTTATTCTCTATATACATAAATGTTCTGATGGGCAGGGTGACAGCAGTTTATGGCTGTTTGCTGATGAAGCTGTGGTATATGGGAAGATGTCATTGTTGAGTGACTGTAGGAGGAAACAGGATGACTTAGGCAGAATTTATAGTTAATGTGATTAATGACAGCTTGCTTTAAATGGAGAAAAATTTTAAGTTATGCAGACAAGTAGGAAAAAAAATCCTCTAAAATTTGAATACAGCATTCATAATGTGCTACTTGACACAATCACATTGATTAAATATCCAGATGTAACATTGCAGAGTGATATAAAATGGTTTGAGCACATCAGATTGGTAGTAAGGAAGGTGAGTGGTTGACTTCATTTTATTGGGAGAATTTTGGGAAATTGTAGCTCATTTATAAATGGAACTGCATATAAAACACTAGTGAAACCAATTTTTGAGTACTGCTTTAGTATTTGGGATCCTCACCAGGTCAGATTGAAGTAAGTCAACAAAGCAGTTCAGAGGCATGCTGCTAGATTTGTTACCAGGAGATTCAGTCAGCACAAGAGTATTAATAAAGATGTTTCATGAACTAATGGGAATCCGTGGAGGGAAGACAATGTTCTTTTCATGAGACACTATTCAGGAAATTTACGGACCTAGCATTTGGGGCCAATTGCATAAAGATACTACTGCCACATTTCGTGCAAAGACCACGAAGATAAGATGTTAGAATTTAGGGCTCTTACGGTTGCTTGTAGACAGTTGCTTTTCCCTTGCTTTTTTTGTGAGTGTACAGAAAAGGGTACAGTGAATACACATACTGCCAAATTTGGGGTACTGTTAAACCATGTGTTGTGCATAAAGCCCTGTTGCACTTGCCCTATGTGACTGTGTGGTGTGGGTTCACAAGCAACTTTATTGTTGGATCATTCTTCTGTGAAAAGAATACACCCAGGGGGCCTGATAGGTTTATCATGACATCTGCAGGTTGTTGAGACCTTGTACAGTATGTAATTCCTGCTTTGGAAGAGTGTAACTGTAAGGAAACCACTGTCTTCATGCGAAATGGGCAACATCTCATGTCATTCATCCAGTGAAAGATCGGCTTAATGCAACCTTTCATGAATGTGTGATCTCCAGGGGTTTTCCAGATGTATGGCCTGTAAGATAACCTGATCTGAACCCGTGTGACTTTTGGCTTGTGGATATCTAACAGAATGCATTTGCCACTGACACATTCTATACCTGATTTGTAGGCCAGTATACAGGAACACGTTGCACAGATTCCACCAGAAATGCTGCAAGCAACTGTTGATCATGTCATTTTATGGCTGTAGCATCTCATAGGTGCCTCTGGTGCTTGTATTGAATAAACTGTGTGAGTGGCAGTTTATAATGAAATCAACTTTATGCCTTCCTCACGTGTTTGACCTTTTCTGCCCATGTCCTGTTACAAATCCATTATATACGGAAATATTTCTATACTGTATGTCTTTCTTGCACTGACAGCATCAGGTCTGCACCTGGTTACCAAAATTAGAAGTAATGTTTTCCAGTGTAAATCAGTTGTGCATTAATGCGTTAGAATATCTAGCAAAATTCGCTGCCATATGATAACTACAGCCCACTCTGGACCTACGTGAGTAGCTGCACTTTATTTATAGCCCTCAAATCAAAGCAAGGAACATGATATTAAATTAATGGTGTTATAGTACAGCACAATTCAATGAGTAGAAGAAAAATAACGTTCAAAACATTTAGTAGTAAGCATTTGTGATTTTGTCTAATATTGCATAATGCATTTACCGTATTTACTCGAATCTAAGCCGCACTTTTTTTCCGGTTTTTGTAATCCAAAAAACCGCCTGCGGCTTAGAATCGAGTGCAAAGGAAGAGGAAGTTCTGAAAAATGTTGGTAGGTGCCGCCACAGCTAAATTCTGCTGTCGAATATATCTAGCACTACACAGACATGCTTTGTAGGCACAAAGATAAATACTGGTGTCAAAACCTCTGCATCACTAAATAAATTTAAAAAAAAAAAGGTGGAAGACGAGCTTTTTTTCTCCGCCCCGAGTTTCGACCACTGCATTTTCATACATTACCCAACGAAGTAAATACAAATTCCGTATTGTTCATCTTCGAATGTAGCAGAATTTCAATATACTACGAAAATCCGACTGGCAAGACTGTTTGGGATGTTTGTCAATATGGCCAACTCTACCTTCTGAATTTTTTCCTACCTGTGAGAAGAGATTGTTGCTAATAGGAACCTGATGAAATGTGAATCACATGCAGTATTCTCTTCACCATAAGAATAATACGAATATAAACATTCTGCCATGTATTCTTTCGTGTTTGCTGCTATCTCATTTAAATCCTATCTGCCTAATAAACTACGAAACTAGAGTGACAACAGCAAACGCGGAAGAATATAAGTATCGTGTCATGTTTATATTCGTATTATTCTTATGCCTAATAGTGATACAGTCAGAAATGAAGCACGGCAACTGACTAGATTTTTAAATCTAAGATGACTAATTTCTGTGCAGAATTTGATGTACTAAATAAGCGGCCACAAAGATTTTCAAACGGAGAAAAATTTTCGCTAAACTCTCGTTCAGAACATGTTCTATCATACGTAGTCTATTATTTGGTTCTTGTTGATCATTATCCAAGAAAGCAGCAGTGTAAGTAACAACAAATAGCAGTCGCTTGCCATTGTTTCGCTAATGAGACGATTCCTCTCTCTCTCTCTCTCTCTCTCTCTTTTTATTTTATTTTATTTTTTTTTTTATTTTATTGTAAGCGGCGGTAGCGCGCACAAAAGCAAGCCATGCAGCGAGCGGCGACAGGCCGTAAACACGCACTATCACAATGCGACAAACAATGCATGACACAGTACAGTAATGCATTTTCAGCTTAGAGTGACAAAAACATCTATAACAAAGAAAACGGCACTTATCAGATCAAAGCAAAATAATCAATCGATTCAAACCAGACGAAGCACGTGAAAAAGGAAGGGTATCTGTATAAATATGGACGGAGCGCCTGACGCATAGCAATGGCTACCTGGTAAAGCTTACCTGCTAAGCTTACCTGCTAAGCTTACGACTCGAACCAAACTACTGTAGCTGTATCGTCATTCGACCTAAATTGTGTCTCGTATTACAATGGACCAAATTTGTTTTGATTTGGAGGTGCGGCCTAAAACTTTTCTCTCCTCTTGAATTTCGAGTCTCAAATTTCAGTTGCGGCTTACAGTCGGGAATTTTTTTTTTCCTTTATTTCGAATCTCATTTTTCAGGTGCAGCTTAGATTCGAGTAAATACGGTAGTACAATTGCTGTTAGATCCTATTAATCAATTAATCATCTGTTTTCACAGACAACACAACAGCATATCATCAGCCAATCACAGTGTCACAACTTTGGGTTGGTAGCAAAGTGGAACAAAGAACAGTCTGCTTGAAGTGTTGCAAATGGTGCCAACTTTTAAAGATAAGCACTTACTACAGCAAGACTGTTAGGGGCTCATAACATATTAGTTCATGTAATTCACCTATGAATAGTGAGATTGGTACATATATCACCAAAATGCTGCCTCTCAATATCAGTATGGGCTCTTGAGCCAATAGTTTGACAGTCACTGGATTATGATATAGGTGCAGTTCTAATGCAAATTTAGAAAGGCGCTAAAAAGGTGATAGCTTACTTTTCTAGATACTATCCAAGTCTGAGATGAATTATTCCACAACTGAGAAAGAATGCCTTGCAGTTGTTTCGGTCATCAACAAGTTCTGGCTTTATTTATTTGGCAAAACATTCACTATTGTGATGGACCACCACTCTCTATGCTGGTTGACTAGCCTGGAGGATCTGTAGAGCCAGCTAGTGAGATGGATACTTCAGCTTTGGGAGAGTGATATCACAGTGGTATACAAACATGGATGTAAACACAAGGATGCTGACTGTGTTTCAAGGAATTCCTTTGGCAGAACATTGAAGCATGGATGAAATCTCAGTCAACACTACACTATATGACACTGCTGCTGAACAGAAGGAAGGTCTAACATTGCTAAAAATGCCTTGGAGAAAGTGGAAATGATCAAAGGAGAATTACAATTAAGAAAGGAAAAATTGTTTAAGAGGAACTATGATGCAATTGGACAGAAATGGTTGTTCATCATACTAGCTCATCTATGGCCAGCTTACCAATCCGTTAGACACTACATGAGCCACTGTAAGGAATGAAAGTGATGCAGTCACATGTCACAGTTACCTCTGTGGATGTGGTACCAATTCTGTCTGCAGTAGCACTTCCATTGAACTGGATCAACCACTTGGGGAGGTTCCCAAAGTCAACAAATGTGAATTGATGGATAATAGTCTACATTGAATACCCCGCCCATTCAGTTGCCACCATAGCTGTGCTGCCATGTAATCTCTCAAAATTGCTAGATTCCTTATAGAAGATATCGTTCTGAAGCATGGAGCATGCTGTGTGATGATCTCTGAGCATGAAAAAGTTTTTCAATTGAGATTAGTATCAGAGGTAATTCCACATTGCAACATCACTCACAGGATGAGCACTGCGTACCACCCACAGACAAATGGCATCACAGAACACTTTAATAAGATGATGGCAGATATGCTCTTGATGTACATTGATGTTGAACAGAGACATTGGGATACACTCCTGCCTGTTATGACATTCGCATATTAACACAGCAAAGCAAGACACTGCAGCTACACACCATTCTTTGCTGCACACTGTTTTGAGGCTGAAATGACAGTGAATACACTGGACAATACTCGGGATGACAACATGAAATACCTCATCACCAGGACCAAAGATGCAAGGTAGGTGGCTCATATATGGGTCCTGGACACATGAGAGAAGACCCAAGATTGCTCTAATACGTAGCACCAACCAGTTAGATACAGCATGGGAGACTTGATACAGATTTTTACACCTGTGCAGAAGTAGACCTACTGGAGCACTCTCTAAAGCACTGCTTTAGGCCACATTGTCTCATCCATCGTCTGTCAGATCTCACATACAAAGCTGAGGACTATGAATCTTTGTCAAGAAGACAAAAGGGCAGAGAGATTGCCCATAAAGCCCTACTAATGTTCTGAGGTGTAAGTCCACAATGGAAGCTTCCTGTTTAATGAAACTGAAGATCTGCAGATCTGCCAGCATCTCATTAAAGTGTTCTGTGAGGCCACTTGGCTGTGGGTGGTATGTAGTGCTCATTCTGTGAGTGATGTTGCAATGTGGAATTGCCTCTAATACTAGTCTTAATTGGAAAACTTTTCCATATTCAAACATCATCACACAATGTGCTCCATGCTTCAGAATGATGCCCTCTATAAGGAATCTAGCAATTTAAAAAGATTTGATGGTAGCACAGCTATGGTGACAACTGAAATGGGCGAGTTTATCAGTGTAGACTATTATCAGTTCACATTCGTTGACTTTGCGAACCTTGCCAAGAGGTTGATTCCAGTTCAATGGAGTGGTGCTACTGCAGGCAGAATTAGTACCACATCCCCAGAGGTAATTGCGGTATGTGCTTGCATCACTTGCATTCCTTAAAGTGGCTCACAGTGTGTAAAGGATTGGTAGAGACTTAGTGAATGATACCTGTGTCTTATTCTCTCTAGAGTCTTCATGTATCCCAGGTGACCATATGTAGGAGTGTCATGGAATTACTACAGGAAAGCTGGCCATAGATGAGCTAGTATGATGAACAACCATTTCCACCCAACTGAACTGTAGTTCCTCTTATACAATTTTTCCTTTCTTAATTGTAATTCTCCTTTGCTCATTTCCTCTTTCTCCAAGGCTTCTACGGTTTTTAGCAGTGCTGGACCTTCCTTCTGTTCGGCAGCAATATCATTCAGTGCAGTGTTGACTGAGATTTCATCCATGCTACTGTGCTTTGCCAAATGATTCCTTAAAAGACAGTCTGTGTCCTTGTTTTTATATCCATGTTTGTGTACCACTGTGATATCACTCTCCCAAAGCTGAAGTGCCCGCCTCACCAGTTGACTCTACAGATCCTTCAGGCTAGTCAGTCAGTACAGAGAATGGTGGTCATCAGAATAGTGAATGGTTTGCCAAATAAATAAGGCCAGAACTTGTTGATGACCTAAATAACTCAAAGGCACTCTTTCTCAGCTGTAGAGTAATTAATCTCAGAGTTGGGTAGTATCTGGAAGTGTACGCTATCACCTTTTTAGCACCTTCCTCAATTGGCATTAGAGCTGCACCTACACCATAGTCCAGTGATCATCAAATGTTTTTGTTCAAGAGCCCATACTGACATTGAGCAGCTATTCGTGAAGGTCCAGTGTGGGCTATAATTATCGTATGGCAGCAAATTTTGCTAGATATGCTAATGCTTTAATGTGGAACTGATTTACGCTGGAGAAAAGTTATTTCTAATTTTGGTAACAAGGTGCAAATCTGATGCTGTCAATGTAAGAAAGACATATAGAAATATTTCAATATATAATGTATTAGTAACAGGACATGGACACAAAAGGCTAAACAAGTGAGGAAGGCATAATGTTGATTTCATTATTAACCACCACTCACACAGTTTGTTCAGTAAAAGCACTGGAGACATCTACGAGATGCTACATCGATAAAATTATGTGATCAACAGTTGCTCACAGCAGTTTTGGTGGAATCTGTACCTGTATATTGGCCTATAAAACGGGTAAAGACCAAGTGCGTCTGTGGTAAATGCATTCTTTTTTATATCCCCAGAGCCGAAAGTCTTGTACAAGGAGGTCTTGACAACCTGCAAATGTTATGGGGTAATACCAACTGGCCCACAGTGTGTATTCTTTTCAAACTAGAATGGATCAAGAATAAAGGTGCTTCTGAATCCATAACATACAGTCACGTAGGGTGAGTGGCAGCAGCTCTTTGTGCATACATGCAGTTTAACAGTGCCACAAATTTGAAATTTGGCAATATGTGTATTCACTGCATCCTGCCCTGTAAAATGTGCCTTGTCACTCCATAGAATATTGCCCAGCTACGTGTCATCATTTTTGCTCCATCCCAGAAACTGAAGAGTATATTCAGAACATTGGTGCAGATCATGAAGTTCCAGTTGCTGTACTGCATGAATTTTGTACATGTACTAGTGTAAAACAAACTACAAAATTTTCTGTACTGTAGACCATGGGATAGTCAATCCTCATGACACTGCATGTGCACTAGCACTACCCATGGCTTAGTTTCAGCAACAGCAGCCTCACCAATAGCTTCCACCTAGATTGGACATCTTTCTCTTCCATGTGCCACACCAAGCTCACCTGTGTTTCCAAATTTCATTATTGTTATAACCTCAAGTTGCAAACAGAGTAAGACGTGTGAACACTTTAACAGTCAAATCATAACTGAGTCCAAGTCTAGCGACCGAAGGCTGGATGGCCGCTTCGGTGGCGCTGCTGCTGCATGGCTGGCAGACAGCGCCGCATGTAGAGGATGCGCATAACTGCGCGGCGGCACTTTGAAAGATCGGCGAGTCACAACACTTTTCCCCAATTTGAATTTTTTGCACAGGTCTTGATGGAGTTGGCCTGTAGATCGCTAACGTTCATAGGTGTTGTTTCACTGGCCGTAAAGTCTCGAGAAGGAGGCTTCCCGTACAGACAGAAGTGTCCCCTATGATAACGGGTCGAGATGACAGGAAATGTGGGAATCGAATCTGCTGGGGCCTCATGCACCAATCTGCCCTTTGTGGCAAGTCCGGTTGTTATAACAGGAGATGTGGGCAATGTGTCCCCGTCCGTAGGAGAAGGAGGCTAGTAGAGTTGCTCCGACAGATGATGGTCGTCTGGTTCCTGCATGGGCATGTCTCCTGGTGGCGTCAGTTCTTGTGCTGGCACCGGTATGATGGTGAGAGGACTGCGTTGTGAGTAATGAGAGATTCCAGTATTCCGGGCATCAGGTAGAGCCGAAGGTGGTGTAGCGGCATCTGGAACAGGCATTGCCAGCACATGAGGCCGAAGCTGGTCTGAATGACGTCTGCAACACCTATGTCCGTCTGGATTTCATAAAGGCGTTGGCCACAGTGTCGTAAGATGCGGCCAGGACTCTATTTTGGCCGCCTGCCATATCCCCGTACCCATACAAGGTCGTCGGCGGTGAACCGGCCAAGCGAAGGCACCCACGGCAATGAGGTGGAAGGCCGCAGAAGATGAAGTAGCATGCGGGGCTGTCGCCCATGTAAGAGCTCAGCCGGGCTGTGGTCGCCCATGGGGGTGAAACGATAAGAAGCCAGAAATTGGAGAAGCGCATCACCAGCAGAAGTCAGTAGTTACCTCATCTGAGCCTTAAAAGTGCGGACCAGTCATTCAGCCTCACCGTTTGATGGAACGGAGGGGCTGTGACATGCATGACGCCGTGACGGGCACAAAAATCCGCAAAATCTAATAGGCAAATTGCGGACCATTATCTGTAACAAGAGTAGAGGGAAGGCCTTCCAAAGAGAAAATGTGAGCTAGAGCATTGGTGGTTGCCACGGTGGTAGGCGACGTGCAACGGACAATGAAAGGAAAGTTAGAGTAGGTGTCAATAATGAGAAGCCAATAAGTACCTAAAAGAGGTCCCGTGAAGTCAGCATGAATATCCTCCCAGGGCTCCTCAGGTGAAGGCCTTGGTGACAAAAATGACTTCGGGGTGGCGGCCTGTGACACCCAAGGGCCGCAGGTAGCAACCAAGTGTGCGATTTCAGAGTCAATACCGGGCCAGTACACATGACAGCGCACCACAGATTTTGTGTGAGAGACACCCCAGTGCCCCTGGTGAAGGAGGCGAAAGACCGAAGCATGCAAAGACGCAGGTACCACAACACGCGGCGAAGCATTTTCGGTGGAAAGGAGGATAACACCATCCCTAGCCATGAGGCGGTAACGCAAAGCGTAGTAGTTCCGCAATGGATCAGAAGTCTTAGCAGACAGACGATCTGGCCAACCCTTCTGAATACAATGTAAAACCTGGGAGAGGGTAGGGTCAGAACCCGTAGCAGCCGCCAGCCGGTCCCCAGTGATGGGGAACCCGTCCACAACCCGCTGCTCGGCAACATCCAGGTGGAAACACAAAAGTTCGTCCCTATCGGATGCCAAATCAGGACCCATGGGTAGGCGAGACAGTGCATCAGCATTCGCATGTTGAGCTGTTGGCTGGAAATGAATCTCATAACTGAAACGAGACAAGTAAAGATCCCAACGCTGGAGGCGGTGTGCAGCCTTGTCGGGAAGTGACGTTGATGGATGAAACAAGGAAACAAGTGGTTTGTGATCCGTAACAAGATGAAATTTGGATCCATAGAGAAAAACACCAAACTTGTGAAGAGCATAAATAATGGCCAAAGATTCTTTTTCAATTTAAGAATACTTTTGTTGGGCATCTGTGAGCGTTTTGGAGGCATAAGCAATGGGTTGTTCAGAACAGTCAGAAAAATGGTGCACAAGGACTGCACCGACCCCGTATTGACAGGCGTCTATGGCAAGAACAAGATGTTGGCCAGGTCGATAAGTAGCCAGGCACGAGGCCTGTTTCAGCATCGTCTTCAATTTCTGGAAAGCCGCATCGTATGATGCGGACCAGTGAAAAGGCACTTGTTTATGCTACAGGCGATGCAATGGCTGAGCCACTGAAGCAGCAGACGGTAAAAACTTGTGATAGTATGCTATTTTCCCCAAGAAGACCTGCAGTTCCTTAACAGATGTAGGGCGAGGAAGGGCATCGATCGCAGTGACAGTTTGCTGAAGCGGACAAATACTATCCCGAGAGAGTTGAAACCCCAAGTATGTCATAGATGCCTGAGAAAATTTTTATTTCTGAAGATTACACTTAAGACCGGCAGTCTGTAAGACATGAAAAAGTGTGCGGAGATTTTGAAGATGTTCATCAGTGGTGGAGCCAGTGACAACAATGTTGTCCTGGTAATTTATACACCCAGGGACAGTGAGCAATAATTGTTCCAAGAATCGGTGAAAGAGAGCAGCAGCACTGGCAACCCCGATTGGCATTGATAGAGGCCAAAAGGCGTGTTAAGGACCAGAAACTGCCAGGAAGCAGCGTCGAGAGGAAGTTGATGATAAGCTTCTGACAGGTCAAGTTCAGAAAAATACTGGCCTCCTGCAAGTTTAGTGAACAATTCTTCAGGTCGAGACATAGGGTAAGTGTCGATAAGGCATTGAGCATTTACAGTGGCTTTGAAATCACCACAGAGACGAATATCACCATTTGACTTAGCAACGACAACGACAGGAGAGGACTACTCACTGGAAGTGACAGGAAGCAAGACCCCTGAAGCAATGAGACGATCCAGCTCCCATTTGACCTGATCACAAAGGGCCACAGGAATTGGCCGAGCCCGAAAAAACTTAGGCCGAGCAGTGGGTTTGAGCATGATATGAGCTTCAAAGTCGTTTGCACGGCCTAACCCAGGAGAAAAAAGGGACAAAAATGTTGTCGACAAGGCATCCAATTGAGCATGAGGAATAGCATCAGAGAGGATATTGACAGTCATCTATGGAGAACCCAAAAACGCGAAAGGCATCGAAACCAAAAAGATTCTCCATGTTACTATGGTCGACCACAAATATGGGAACAGTGCGAACGACAGATTTGTAAGATACCTCAGCATCAAATTGTCCCAAGAGAGAAATCTTCTGCTTATTGTAAGTCTGCAATTGCCTAGTGACAGGTGACACGATTGGAGAACCCAACTGAAGATACGTCTGAGAATTGATGATAGTGGCAGCAGAACCAGTATCCACCTGCATGCGAACATTTCGACCAAGTATTTGGACAGTGAGGAATAACTTCCCTGAAATGGAAGAAGTACAATTGACAGACAACACAGAATCAGAATCAGTGTCATGTTCATGAACAGAACATCATGTATGCTGTTGCATTTGCAAACAGATGACACATGACTCTTTTTTTTTTGCATTTGTGACCCACAGCCCAACGTTGTGGACGATCTTCTCGTGAATGCTTCGTAAAACACCGCGGACATGAAGGAAGTTGCCGTGGGTTTTACTGCAGTTTCTTAGAGGTTTGTTTACGGTTAGGCCAAGGCTGCGCTCGGGAGCGTACTGCGGCCACGTTAACTGGCGGGGACACGCCACACGCTTTGTCAACATCGCACAGAGGTTGTATTTCCCCGACGTCGCCCCATGCCTCTATTTGCGCTCCAGCGGCTCGAGAAATTTCAAAAGACCAAGCGGTGAATAGGACTTCATCTAGAGATGGATTTTCCAACTGAAGGGCATGTTGCCCAACTTCTTTCTCGGATAATAACATCCCGTACCATGGAATCGGCATAGGATTCTTTGTGAACTTCAGTAACAAATTGACACTTTTTACTGAGGCGGTGAAGTTCAGCAGCCCAAGCGCAATAGGATTGATTCGGTTGTTTTTGACAACGATAAAAGGCAACACGAGAGGCTTCCACATGCGTTTGCTTTTGAAAATAGACGGACAGAAGTGAGCACATTTCAGCAAAGGACAAAGACGCAGGATCTTTCAAAGGAGCCAATTGCGACAACAACCGATACATTTGAGGTGAAATCCATGAAAGGAACAGAGACTTACATGTTTGTTCGTCCGCGACATGAAATGCCAAGAAGTGGTGTCGAAGACGTTTTTCGTAATCAGATCAGTCTTCCGCCGTCTCGTCGTAAGGAGGAAAAGTAGGTAGAGACAACGATGAGAGATGCCCCGCATTTGATGCCGCGATGAAATCACGAATCACATTTGTGAGAAGTGTTTGCTGTTCTATGAGACCTTGCTGTAGTTGCTCTAAAGTAGCCATGGAAACATGTGGGTCAACGATGGAAAAGAAAAATCACTACCTCGGTGCTAATTGTTATAACTTCAAGTTGAACAAATACACTCCTGGAAATGGAAAAAATAACACATTGACACCGGTGTGTCAGACCCACCATACTTGCTCCGGACACTGCGAGAGGGCTGTACAAGCAATGACCACACGCACGGCACAGCGGACACACCAGGAACCGCGGTGTTGGCCGTCGAATGGCGCTAGCTGCGCAGCATTTGTGCACCGCCGCCGTCAGTGTCAGCCAGTTTGCCGTGGCATACGGAGCTCCATCGCAGTCTTTAACACTGGTAGCATGCCGCGACAGCGTGGACGTGAACCGTATGTGCAGTTGACGGACTTTGAGCGAGGGCGTATAGTGGACATGCGGGAGGCCGGGTGGACGTACCCCCGAATTGCTCAACACATGGGGCGTGAGGTCTCCACAGTACATCGATGTTGTCGCCAGTGGTCGGCGGAAGGTGCACGTGCCCGTCGACCTGGGACCGGACCGCAGCGACACACGGATGCACGCCAAAACCGTAGGATCCTACGCAGTGCCGTAGGGGACCGCACCGCCACTTCCCAGCAAATTAGGGACACTGTTGCTCCTGGGGTATCGGCGAGGACCATTCGCAACCGTCTCCATGAAGCTGGGCTACGGTCCCGCACACCGTTAGGCCGTCTTCCGCTCACGCCCCAACATCGTGCAGCCCGCCTCCAGTGGTGTCGCGACAGGCGTGAATGGAGGGACGAATGGAGACGTGTCGTCTTCAGCGATGAGAGTCGCTTCTGCCTTGGTGCCAATGATGGTCGTATGCGTGTTTGGCGCCGTGCAGGTGAGCGCCACAATCAGGACTGCATACGACCGAGGCACACAGGGCCAACACCCGGCATCATGGTGTGGGGAGCGATCTCCTACACTGGCCGTACACCACTGGTGATCGTCGAGGGGCACTGAATAGTGCACGGTACATCCAAACTGTCATCGAACCCATCGTTCTACCATTCCTAGACCGGCAAGGGAACTTGCTGTTCCAACAGGACAATGCACGTCCGCATGTATCCCGTGCCACCCAACGTGCTCTAGAAGGTGTAAGTCAACTACCCTGGCCAGCAAGATCTCCGGATCTGTCCCCCATTGAGCATGTTTGGGACTGGATGAAGCGTCGTCTCACGCGGTCTGCACGTCCAGCACGAACGCTGGTCCAACTGAGGCGCCAGGTGGAAATGGCATGGCAAGCCGTTCCACAGGACTACATCCAGCATCTCTACGATCGTCTCCATGGGAGAATAGCAGCCTGCATTGCTGCGAAAGGTGGATATACACTGTACTAATGCCGACATTGTGCATGCTCTGTTGCCTGTGTCTATGTGCCTGTGGTTCTGTCAGTGTGATCATGTGATGTATCTGACCCCAGGAATGTGTCAATAAAGTTTCCCCTTCCTGGGACAATGAATTCACGGTGTTCTTATTTCAATTTCCAGGAGTGTATATTTCAAGGAAGACGCAATACATGAAAGTCACAGATCAAGTAAACACAGTAAGACATGTGTACACTTTAACAGTCAAATCATTACTGAGTCCAAGTCTAGTGGCCACTGGCTGGCTGGTCGCTTAGGTGGCGCTGCTGCTGCTGCATGGCTGGCAGACAGTGCCGCATAACTGCGCGGTGGCACTTTGAAAGATCGGCGATCGATTAAAGCATCGGGCCTCTCCTCAGACTTTTCAGTGGGGTGACTGTTAATACAGTACTGTAATTGCAGCCATTCACAGAAAACAATATCACTAACAGCAAACAGTATCTCTCTTCAATAGCCGTACTGTGCACTCATGTGATGGCTTGTCAGATGACAACACGGATGTCATACCGTCATAAACACAGTGTATAGCACCCAATTTGCACCCAGTGGCAAAAATTTGAACTAATTGGTTCTACTCTGTGATAATTACAGCCCACACTGGATCTCCATGAATAGCTGCACTTTAATTATAGCCACCTGGTGTAGGTATCACATTTGAGATTGGAATAACAGTGAATTGTGAAGGTGTGACGATGAACCCTCTGCCAGGCACTTGAATGTGATTTGCAGAGTATCCACGTAGATGTAGATGTAGATGAAGACAACCATCTCTGTAGTGCATATTCATGAATCCATGTTACTTCCGTGTCAAAGTTTATACCATTGGAGCTGATCGGTATGAGTCATGTACAGCCATGAGTTGTCAATACTGGAAGATGAACAATAAAACATTCCCCATCATACATCTTCTAACCCCACAGTGGCCACACTACTTACACTCTTACAACTGAGGTAAGTGGCCAAGTATACTTTGCCCGTCGCCAAATTTACCAATGTCAGTTAAAATTAAACACATCTTAAAATATTAGTCTGTGTCTTAAGTATTTCTGGTTGTTACTGAATGGTCAAACAATGCTGTTAAGAAGCTCTTAATTTTATTTGACTTTTTGTGTTTGACTGTTAGTTGCTAGATGCATATTATTATAAAATATGACAGAGAACTGCAGGCTGCACAAATACTTAAT
The DNA here is from genome assembly GCF_023864275.1 of Schistocerca cancellata. Taxonomy (NCBI): domain Eukaryota; kingdom Metazoa; phylum Arthropoda; class Insecta; order Orthoptera; family Acrididae; genus Schistocerca; species Schistocerca cancellata. The sequence continues at coordinate 50,074,891 of NC_064627.1, forward strand.
GACTGCTGCCATAACCACTAGCTTCAATGTGAAGTTCTGTCTTGGTATTCTCATTATATGGTGCTAAGACTGTTACATGTTACCAGCTTTTTAAGGCCAAGGAAATATCTTTTTTACACATAATTCCAGGAAAATTTGGTACATTCCTGTTGTATTTTGTGCAAAGGACATGCCAGTAGTATGAGTACACTCCAAGAAAACTTCTTATACCATGAATGCGCCAAGGAGATGGAAAATCTGTATGTGTGTGGACTTCATTCAATGAATGTTCCATTAGTTTTTGGGCAGCTAAGAGATACTTTTTTTTAATTCAGCTGGAGTCTGAACATACTTCAACATGATTGTCAGGCAGTTTTGATGTTCTTCAAATGTCTTTAGAAAAATGACAGTGTCATCCAGATTGCATAGGCACATAATCCATTTAAGTGGTCGAAGCAAGTAGTCGCTGGAGCATTACATAGTCCAAATGGCTTAAATTTGAACTCACAGATGCCACCAGGTGTTATGAAGTCAGTCTTTTCCCCATCAGACTCAATATGCAAGTAGCCTGTGTGCACACCAATATTTGAGAAATGCCTTGCTCTTTTCAAGTAGTCTATGGTGTCATCAATGCACAGCAGTGGGTAGATATTTTTTGTGATTTGGTTCAGTCACTGATAGTTGATACTGAAGCACCATGTGCTTTTTCTTCACAAGGACCACAGGAGAGGACCAAGAACACTCTGAAGGTTCTTTCAGTGATGTCATCTTGCAACATCTTCTCCAGCTCCTTCCAGGTTATCTGTCATTCAGATGGAGACATCCTGCATGAGCACTGGCTAATAGTTGGATGGTCCCCATCATTGATGCAGTGTTTTCCATGGACTGCTTGCTTTTCCTCCACTCCAGATTTGAACAGCTAACACTCACCAACATTGTTTCTTGGTCCTATTGGCAGATTGATAGTAGCTACCTCCCCTGCATTGTCTATACTGTTTGTGAATCACGGTTGTTTCTTGATGATACTAAACTGCCCTGCCTGGACTGGTTCAGCAGCCCCTATTGCACATACCTTTAGAGATGAATTGTGGCTACTCGTGACAATTAGTGATCCAAAGTTCTCCTCGACCACCTACAATGCTTATAATCATCACTGACATACAGATTTCTTTATGACCCTGAGAAGCTTTTCAAATCAACAAAAGCATCTAAGTCTAAATGATCATGTCTGTTGATGAATGCATCTTATCTTGTTGATGCTTGACTCATGCAAGATTTATTAGATGAAGGGGAGATTCATGCAATGGCTAGGTCTGCTGGAAGCCATGTTTTGAATCCTAGTGAGCATGTATGGGACTAGCTGGGAAGAAAGGCCTATAAACACTTGGGAGATCCTCATGAAAGAACAAGAGGTTATTCCTCAAGAGGATATTGCAGCATTAATCAGAGATAATATAAGGTGTTGAAGATGCAAAAGAAGTCTGTTAAGTGAAGTGTGAAATGTAAAAAATCCAAATGAGAGATGCATTACCATCATAAGCTTCCTCAAAATTTGCTTCAAGTGTAAATCCATTGGCGTTACTTTGGATCTCTTGCTTAATTTTGTTTATAAACATCTTTTTTCCATTGTTAGGCACCTGTATGAAACTATAAAACAATATTTTATCATAAAATAGCAGATTAGTGTCATAAAAGTAACTGGAATTTAAAATAAAAAATATGAAATAAATTTTTTTTTGTAAGAAATTGAAGTGTTGCATTTTTCATGCCAGAAAATGTAGAATCAGAGAAGCAATTTGAGGGTATTCATTACTTTGATGATATCATATTCTTCAATGTCTGCATATTCACTTTTCATAACATACAGAGTGATTCAAAAGCTATCTCAGTGTCTTTTATTACATGTCATCCTCCCACTGCCTTAATTTCTCAATCCTTTCATTGTATGCTGTAATATACAGAGTACCTCACTCACTTTTAATACCACCTCAGTGTTGCACAGAACTCTGCATGGCCCTTAGTTTTATGATAAAACATTATTGTAAGCTTTCTCCTTAAAACATGTGCATCATTATAAATCAAGGGTATCCACAGAAATTTATCTTAGATTGCAAGTTTCTGAAATTTCCATTGACACAACTGATTCAATGAGGTTCAAACTATATAGTGCTCCGACAGTTAAATTTGACAGGAGGTAAACACAAAATTTAATGTATTTTAAATGATTGTTAGTTATCCAATTAGCACTTTTAAAGTAGATTGCTTTGATACTTATGCAGTAAGCATATGTTAATAAAAATAAACTAAACTCTGTCCGAACAGGCCTTGGAAGGCCCAGCAGTACTGAAAGCCTATGTTAATAGTATATGCAAAATACATTGTTTTACATTATTAATATGAATGTAGATGCCACTTTTTCTCTGATATTTGAAACTGCATCCTCATATGATGAATGTGTGGTATTGAATGAGTAATGAAATATTGCTAGATTATAGTCACAAAAAAGTTATTCTGCCTATTACAATACTGTTAGGCTGACACTGCCAACAGCCTTGCTGCATTGGTAACACCGGTTCCCGTCAGATCACCAAAGTTAAAGTGCTGTCGGGTAGGGCTAGCACTTGGATCAGTAACCATCTGGTCTGCCTAGTGCTGTTGGCAAGCGGGGTGCACTCAGCCCTTGTGAGGCAAGTTTAGGAGCTACTTAATTGAGAAGTAGGCTTTCTGTATCCACATCCAGTGATGCTTGTGGGCTGAGGATGACACAGTGGCCAGTAGGTACAGTTGGGCCTTCGTGGCCTGTTTGGGTGGAGTTTAGTTTCAGTTTTCTAGGTTGACATTAGCAATTAAAAATCTGCAACAAATATATGAATGATTGAGAAAATATTGCCTAAAGTGAACAAAAATAATGAACCAGAAAAGCCAAATTAATGCTGCTCAAACTGGAGAAACAGGGAAACAACTTAAAACATACTTATTTTACTTTTATGACACCAGTAATACTTTGTCTGCTTAACAATGAGCACATCTGTTCACATTAGTGGGTTTACTGAATTTCTTTCACGCTTTCTACTCTGACAGAAAAAAATTGCAACACCAGGAAGGAGATGTAAAGCATAAATAAAAGTTGGTAGGTGTGTTTCTATATCTGAAAGATGATGTCTAATCAAATGTCACACCAGTTGCATAAGAGTGGCACTAGTAGCACCATTATAGGGATGCAAATCAGGTTTGCTTTAAATATACACTGTAATTGTCATGAGCATTAGTTACCTTTGAGATTGGACATGGTACGTTGATATTGGTCAAGAATGACTTTAAGGTGACAGAGACACCATTATCAACACCTCATTGAGTGTGAACAAGGTTGTGTAATAGGGCTACAAGAAGCTGAATGTTCTTTCTGCTTTATTGCAGAAAAACTTGGCAGGAATGTAGCTACTGCACGTGACTGCTGGCAGCAGTGGTCATGAGAATGCATGATTGTAAGAAGATCGGGCTCCAAACAGCCACACAACCCTACTGAGAGGGAGGACCATTGTGTTTGGTGTATGGCTCTGGTACATTGTACTGCATCTGCAGCAGCAATTCTTCCATTGACCCCAAATCACTGCCATTTGTGACATCAGCAGTGTCCAATGAGAACTCTTTGGAGATCAGGGTGGAGGTCTGTTATGTTTTCTGATGAAAGCTGGTGCTAGTGATGGCAATGCGTTTGTTATAAAGAGGCCAGTTGAGGGCCTGCAATCAACTTTCTTGCATGGCAGACACACTGGACCTATAACTCGAGTTATGGGCTGGGGTGCAAGTTTGTATGACAGCAGGAGCACTCTTGTGGTTATCCCATGCAACCTCACTGCAAATTTGTACATCAGTCTGGTGATTAAACCTGTTGTGCTCCCATTCATGAAGAGCATTCTAGTGAGTGTTTTCCAACATGATAACGCTCACCCAATACCATTTTTGTAAATCAGCATGCTTTACAGAGTGCTGACATGTTGTCTTGGCCTACTAAATCATTAAATCTGTCTCTAATCATCCACTAAATCTGTCTCTAATCATCCACATATGGGACATCATCAGACAACTCCAGTGTCATCCACAGACAGCAATAACCATCCAATATTGACTGACCGAGTATAACAGGCATTGAACTCCATCCCACAAACTGACATCTTGCACCTCTACAACACAATGTCTTGACATCTGCATGCTTGCATTCAATATTCTGCCAACTACATGACTTATTAATGTGCCAGCATTTCACATTTGCAGTGGTTTATCTCATGCTTACATTAACCTGTAATCTTACAATGTTGATCGCTTATGTTACCTAAACAAATGTACTCCTCAAATTCTATTACTCTACAGCAATTATTCTTTGGTGAGTGACATAACTAAATTTAGACAAAATGTTTTTTGAAAGCTACATTTGTTCGGCTAGCAGGATAGAGTGTAACACATTGCCAGTAAACAACTAGATGAACGTGGGAAATCTCTCAAGAGTAGAGTACTATCAAACTGGGCAGCAGAATCAACTTTTAACCACCTTTTGAACCCAAGTAGTTCTTGTTTCTTCTGTTTGTTACATTATTGTGCTGTCACACCAACTGGTCTACAGAATTCATAGCACTATTACTGCATGTGGTGCTGTGGGGCAAGCTGTAGTGTATGAGAAGGTTGTGATTCCTGGAAACAACATAGTTTTGACCCCTGAATTTCACAATCTCTCCTCTTTTTTCTAATGCTGAAAATGATATTTCATTTTCTTGGCTGATGTATTGGATTCCATAGATTAATAATAGATGTATATACATCTACAGTATAGCATGGCAGTATTCATCAGAGTCCACTTCAGTAGACATGTTGTGTAACACTGGATGAGGAATCAGCAAGTGATCATGGGTCTTCTTTTTCAAAAGAGTAACAGAAAACTGCTGTTGTGATTCCACTGTGCAGCAAGAGAGTGGGTAATCTTATGATAACTGAGGAGATATGTTTGGCCAGTATGCTGCTGCAAGTTTATGATGTGCTTGGAACTGGCATCAGTATCTGTGAACCTGGGTGCTGGACCAGTCTCTTTCTGCTGCTTGATAAAGGCTGTACAAGGAAGCAGTTGAGAAAAGATTGAGGTCATTATTTCAACACTCTTCTGAAAAGGTTTACTCCCTTCTTGACAGCAGAACTGTGTCAGAACCACTGTTGTATTAAGAAATTAGCATATTTTCCTGTGAACAGTGTGACAACCAAAAGACGCCATATGTACAGCAGTTGCCAAAGGCACCATATTTCTGGTCATACCTGACAATGCAAAATCTGCAGTTTAGTAGAGTTACACACAGTACCTACCAGAAATTTATTAGACTTCTTCTTGCAAAATTAACACTGCACACCGCTGTGCGACAATCTATAATGCAAAACAACCAGTTGCATCAAAGGCTTTGTTGCACTTAGTATTTCTGGTGTATTGTTACTATTTGTGTGGGCTGCCACCAGGATGTGCTGAATAATTTGTTGTTCCTTGCTTTTGTGGAGAATGATGTATGCACTATTCAGCCCCTGACTATCTGCATTTGGTGGGCAGTGCCATTTTACCAGTCAAGGTTCGGTCTCCCTTCTTTGCTACATTGATGTAATGACTTAAAGTAGAACTGAAAGTATTATTTACACATGAGGCTGTTGCTATAAGCCACAAAACTGGTTGTGTCCTATTAAAGATTATCATTCAGCTATATGTAATATTCTTTTTGCAAGATGTATTACCACAGCTGTGGATGCCTGGAGACCAGTGTCTTTTATGTTACAGTTCTGTAATGAATGAAAATCCTGTATCCAGATTCCAGGAGAGAGTATTTTTTTCTGTATTTACACGCATAAAAAAAGTGTTACATCAACCCAGTTCCCATAACTCCTGAAGACAGATGTTTACTGTGGACATTGTTCAGAGATGTCACTAAACCCACCCAAAGATGTAAACAACATTGCGTGAGCAGCGCCTATTAGACAGAGGGGTCTGACAGCTGACCAGTTCCAGGCATTCCTCCAGGAAGGAGGTAAACGGCTTGTGTTGTCTGTAGTTCAAACATGCCTAGACAGTCAGTACCATGGTTTGAATGCATCCACATTGTTGCTTTGTGCCAGGAAGGGGTCTCAACAAGGAAAGTGTCCTGGCATCAGAGTGAACCAAAGTGATATTTTTTGGACATGGAGGAGCTACAGAGAGACAGGAGCATGACATGCCTCGCTCAGGCCACCCAAGGGCTACTACTGCTGTGGATGACCACTAACTATGGATTATGGCTCAGAGGAACCCTTGCAGCAACGCCACCATGGTGAATAATGCTTTTCGTGCAGCCACAAGACGTCATGTTACAACTCAAACTTTGTGTAATAGGCTGCATGATGCGCAACTTCACTCCTAACGTCCATGGTGAGGTCCATCTTTGCAACCATGACACCATGCAATGTGGTACAGATGGGCCCATCAACATGCCGAATGGACTGCTCACAATTGGCATCTTGTTCTCTTTACCAATGAGGGTCGCATATGCCTTCAATCAGACAATTGTCAGAGACGTGTTTGGAGGCAACCTGGTCAGGGTGAATGCCTTAGACACACTGTCCAGCGAGTGCAGCAAGGTGGAGGTTCCCTGCTGTTTTGGGGTGGCATTATGTGGGGCCAACGTATACCGCTGGTGATCATGGAAGGCGCCTAATGGCTTTATGATACGTGAATGCCATCCTCCGACCAATAGTGCAACCATATCGGCAGCATATTGGAGAGGCATTCATCGTCATGGATGACAATTCGCACCCCCATCATGCACAACTTGTGAATTACTTCCTTCAGGATAATGACATTGCTCGACTGGAGTGGCCAGCATGTTCTCCAGACATGAACCCTATTGAACATGCCTGGGATAGACTGAAAAGGGCTGTTTATGGATGATGTGACTCACCAATCACTCTGAGGGATCTATGCCGAATCGCCATTTAGGAGTGGGACAATCTGGACCAACAGTGCCTTGATGGACTTGTGGATAGTATGCCACAACGAATACAAGCATGCATCAATGCAAGAGGACGTGCTACTCAGTATTAGGGGTACCGGTGTGTGCAGAAATCTGGACCACCACCTCTGAAGGTCTCGCTGTATGGTGGTACAACATGCACTGTGTGGTTTTCATGAGCAATAAAAAGGGTGGAAATGATGTTTATGTTGATCGCTATTCCAATTTTCTGTACAGGTTCCGGAACTCTCAGAACCAAGGTGATGCAAAACTTTTTTTCATGTGTGTATTATCATTCAATTTTGGATATGTATGTAGATTTCATTATGACTGGTGTCCAGCTGCCCTGAGTGTTCTGTATGAGAGATTAATCCAAAACACTAAATTATTTCATGTATGTGCATTACGGTGATTGCAGGTAGATGACAAGTGAGGCACTGTTTGCTTTGATGTTGAATCTCTGGCAGTGAATGTGCTATATGACATTGTACAATACTGAGAAGCATATTTCATTATGCATAAACCTTTACCAGAGTAAATGTCAGAGGGAATGTGTCACTCATCAAACTATGTCTCAAAGAAAATAAAGTGCATAAAGGAAACAACTGAATATTTGATTAGTACCTCCAACACTAATTACGGCACATTGGCTATACAGTTACTGAACTATTTGGGGTGTTTTTTTCCACCAATCTTATACCTCGATTTCCAAGACTTAGTCATTATTAACTGGAACTTACTCCAATATAACCTTCACTATTTCTGCTGCTAATGTATGTTCTCCATGTATACTGATAGCACAAAAAAGTGATATCATTCCCTTGTACTTTACTTATTATTTTTTTTCCTTTTACTGCTTGTTCTTCTCAACAACAAGGTTTAACAGGAAAGGAAGCAGTAGTGGCTGCAACTTGGAGTAAAAATAGGTTAAACAACAAAATTTGTAAAGTTTACCTTGGGCTATGTTTCAAGTTTAAGAAATCTTAATATATACATTTTACAGTCAAGATGATGGAACAATGAAGTTGATGGAAAACAGATGAAATTATGCCTTACAAAACATGATATAATTAGAGGTGAGGGAACACCTGGTAGTATACATTTATGGTCAATGTAAAATGCATGCAGTTTTCCTGGTTGGAAAACATCACAGTCTAGCTAATGCAACAACAAGGTAAAGTACTTAATGTCACTTCCATAAAATTCTTCTGGTTGTATATTGTGTCAGGTTGTAAAGTCATGTACCAACGTGTTTGCCATGTCTGCAAGTGGTCCTCATTAGGGTATGTAAGACCATTTATAAAAATATTAAAAATTTACAATTCACAGAAATAACACACACTTAAAAATTGGACCTTGCTAATAATTTACAAGTAAAGGAACTGCTCACCAAAGGGCAGAAGTGTGACCCTGCTAATAGTTTGTTTTATGATTGACATACTTTATCTGAAAGCCCCTGTTCTATTCTTTCTAAACAACATTTTATTTTTTCTGAGAACTGTGTAGTTAAAATGTTACATTTATTCAAATTATTGTTTGTTATGAGAGTGTTCAAATTCTAGAAAGTAAACCTTTAAAAAATCCATTATCATAATATTTTCGCCCTAATTCTTTTATTTCCAAAAATATATACTTTGATGAAAATAATTTTTAGTTAATGAAACATCTCAATTAGAAAATTTGTGTTTCCAGTTACAGTTATGCATTCATTGATTTACATTCATGTATTCAGTCTTGGACACAATTTCATTATTTTCAGACACTATATTACTGCATTTCCAGGATTCAAAGTGGACAGTGTGTATAGCTGTTGTTATCAATGTTCACAGCCTGCGCTAAGCAGTCATTGGGCTATATTTATGTAGTCAGTTTGCATCCAAAACTCATTATCTAAAATTCCTTGCCAGTTGCCACTATGTAGTCAGTTGTTTATAGGCAGCCCTGGTTACACTTTCACAGAGTAGTGTTGACACCGTACAGCGAGTCACCACTGAGCTTCAGTCATCAAAAGTTTCACACAGCACTATATACAGTCAGTAGTATGACAACAATGAGCTAAAACATTATGACATCGTCCACCATGAGATTGAATGCTGCCTGATGAACTGAAGGCACATAATGTTTTGATGAAAGCACATAAGCAGAGCAGAGATGAAAGAGGAATCATTTTAGGGAAATGGGGAAATACACTGTCATAAGCTATTTTCACAAAGTGCAAATTGTTATAAATGACACCTGGAAATGAATATCTGGTTGACTACTATCATGCTACTGTCATGAGCTTCTGTGGAAAGTGGTTGAAGGACAATGAAACCACAAACAGAAAACAAAACATTGGACATCCATGCTTTAAAGAGAATGTGGAGGTTGGAGGCAAGCCTTCCGTGTAAAGCGGGGTAGATAGCAATCTGTGGCAGATATGATGACAGACTACAGTGTTGGTGCAAGGTCAAGTGTTTTGGAGCACAATGTTCAACATGATGATGATGATGATGATGATGAAGTCCCATACTCCTTGACAGAGTGTAGGGGAACAATGCGGGAGACCCGCACCACCGTACTAGGCAAGGTCCTAGTGGAGGTGGTTTGCCATTGCCTTCCTCCGACCGTAATGGGGATGAATGATGATGATGAAGACAACACAACAACACCCAGTCATCTCGAGGCAGGTGAAAATCCCGGAGCCTGGAGCGGACAGCAGGGGAGAACGGACACTGCGGCCGCACTCTGAGGCGACAAGAGTAGAGTTGTTGTGCACGGCCGAGAAGGGAGCGTTGAGCAAGGCGGCAGTCAACATCGCTTTCCGAGGGACAGAGAGTTGCGGCAGTCCAGCGAGCAGACACCAGCTCCGGGAGCAGTGCTCCGGTTTGAGGACGTGACGTGGGTCGTATTTTGGCGCAGTATAGTTTGCTCGGTACGCATCTGCTGCTCCCTTTATGCCCACGTGTCTTGTTCTGTCCGTACGCGCATTGGAAAGGTTACGCTCCGGCTGGAACAGTGGCTTGTGCTTTACGTTCGTGCACCCTGACTCATTTGTTTTGCTGCAGGCAGCTGTTCAACATACATTGTTGAATGTAGAGCTCCAGAGCCGATGGCCCTTACGTAGCCCCATCTTGAGCAAATGACATCGTCTGTTATATTTGTAGTGGACATGGAATCATAGAGACTGAATTGTAGTTCGATGGACAACAGTGGCCTTCTCAGATGAATAATGTTTACTGTTGCACAAATTTGATGGTCATGTGTGCATACACAATCATCAAGGCAAATGACTGCTTGTAACATCACAGATGCACATTTGTGGGGGAGTATTATGCTGTATGGTACATTCATCTGGTCTTCTATGGGACCTGTGGCAGTATTCAAATGCAACATGACAGCTGTGGACCGCGTGAACATTATTAGTGACCACCTGCATCCCTTCATGCGTGATATTATACCTGACATAGGTAACATCTTCCACCAGCATAACTTTGTGTGTAATAAGGCCAGAACCTTGCTACTGTGGCTTGAGGAGCACGTGTAAAAAGACCAGAACCTTGCTACTGTGGTTTGAGGAGCATAATAATGAACTAATGTTGTCCTGGCCACCACCTTTTAATGACCTGAACCCGATGGGACACAACTGCGATGCTATAAGATGCCAGGTGCCCAACCACAAACTAAAGCCCATGGAAATTAGGTGACTTGTGCATCAATGTCTCATGTCACATACCCCCCAGAAACCTACCAACGACATGTTGAGTTCTCAATAATATCAGACAATTTCAGTTTCATACAGAGATTTATTGACAGATTTTTTTATTGTGCACTATTTGTGAAAGGAACAATAGTTGGAATGGGGGAGATGATTAAATGGTAACTATGCATGCTGTATGCACCCCTATGTGGGCTGTAAAAATATAAATACTACTAATATTTTAGTAACATATTAAATGAAAACTCTTACAAGATTATAAATTTCGTAAACAAATCTCCACAATTTTATTGCAATAAAAAATAAAATGCCTGAAATTTCATTGTAACCACGAAAACTAAACAGCCGTCAGTCGCTGAAGATACATAATACACAACTACAACTACTACTACTACTACTACTACTATGTGATCAGGCCCAGTGGACCGCACACATCTACACAACTGCAAGAATGAAACATCAGAACTAGAGATCATTGTTACATTATAAATTGAGAGTTCCTATTCCACAAAATTTGATTTACCTGATGGATGTGGACACTATAAATAAACTGGATGCAACCAATCAATTTTAATTAAATACTGTATTTGTATGCAGCACCAAGTTGCAAAATGAATCCATAATCATTTTCCTGGTTAACAAAAGGTAAAATATTAATTCACAAGCAAAATGCTGTTTTCTGGTAAAAATTAAACAGAAAAACATGTTTTTTCAATTATAATGTTGAAAATATGCCATATATGCACATTTAGGGACTGGGTCAAACTTCTTCAGAATAGTTAAAATGAAGTAAACATCATTATAATAGTGGGCCCTGTTCAACAGATTGGTCCTTCTGGTTACAAAAGTATGACAAATATATGTTTTGTATGAGGAAGATACAGAATGTTTTATTCATAATACACACAGTAGGAATGTTTCTCATTAATATTGTTGCTTAAACATTTAAATTGATTTCTGGCTATGTTTCTAAAATTGGAACTGTATTAGTGAAATGGACAAAATTTCAAGGAAGAATTTCGGTAAAATATTATTAATGTAAATAGGGTATTTGTTTTGGGGAATTTTCTTTTATTACACCTAAAATTTACGTAAGTCTGTGGACAGTTTTGTATTCATCAAAATGTTTGGAGACTTTCTCCATACCTTTTGTTATGACAACTACAAGAAGAAACCATCAGGAGGAGGTTTGATATATGCACCAGTGAAAAAAATTGTACTCTTTGTAATATGGATATCCATTGTATTACTGTGAATGGAGAGAAAAAGAGAGAGAGAGAGAGAGAGAGAGAGAGAGAGAGAGAGAGAAAGAGAAGGAGGGCAACAATAACTTTTGGCACTTATGATTATGGGAAAACCATTTCTACAATGTTCAAACAACTTACAGGATGCAAGCAGGTGATGTCATCAACAATCGGCTATGTGTTATTTGTTATTTCAAAATTGTATTTGTGGTGTCCTGCCCACTCATGTCTTATAGAGTGCCTAAGAAGCTGTTTTTGCGGATAGCTTAAGAACAATTCAAGCAAATTACAGTAATGGTTTTTATTACAATACAGAGGATGGACAATACTTAACTTTTGGTTGCAAGCAATTGGCGATATGCAAATAATCAATGTCCTTCGCTATGTACAATGTCCATGTAAGCAATAAATAACATATCACACAAGTTCATATGGATCACAAGTGATGGCTCTTCTAGTGCTCTTTTCTAGTCCAGGTCTACTAGTATCTGTCTTCTACTGTCCGGCTAAGGCTGGCAGGAGCAGCTCTTATATTGTCTTTGGATAGAAGCCACTCCTGTCGTGGTGTGGTCCTAGTCAGTGTGCTACTGGCTGACATCATCTCACAGCCTTCTCTGTAGTTACGTTCTTTATATTCAAGTCAGCACTTGTTGTTATGCCGGAACATTATATCCCAGGAGAAAATAGGGTCTAGCATGTTTAAAGTGAATATTATGAGAAAAGTATTTCTTTACACAAACATAATTTTTACATTTACATTTACTCTATTCAACATAGATATTGAAAATGTCCTTTACAGTTTTGTCTCTTCTCCAGTGTCCAGTACGGTTACATGTTACAGCTCTTCAGAAAAACACATCAATGGTGCATATAATTGTGCTGCACTCTCATAAATGTCACTGTTGTAGAATGAGAGAGGCAGTTGGGGTCCTCGCATGTAGTTTGTCTTCCATTCTACTTCACACACTCTAAATCACATAACCTTATATCCAATACAGCAAATTTTCATCATTGCAGTAATGATCTGTATAGTCTTAAAACTTATCTTGACAAGACAATTGTTAAAGCATCCTGCTGGTTTAGAACAATGAATTCTATCTGAATGAAAACAAAACTCAGCTGATGGTTTTTATCTTAAAGATATACGATCCAAGATGTGTTAAATTTTTGGGGTATGTTTGGATGATATTATCTTGGGGTTGATGTGTTCAGTATATTACTGATAATTTGTCGAGAGTAATTTATTTGTCAAGGGAACTTATGGACTGCATGTCTCAAACATATGTTAAAACATCCTCTTTGATTTTTCCAAAGCATGATACCACATATTATTATGTGGGGAAAGTGCAGTCGTGTGCATGACATACTGCATAAGAAAGCTGTCACAGTAATTAATGATTCTTCATGTAAGGCACACTGCAAATGTTCTGGTGTAACCGCAAGCACCGAAACGATGAATACGAACGGAAGACCAGAGAAGGCGGTGAGGAAACGTCGGCTAATGGTGCTCGGAATTGGACTGCACCGCACCAGGAACGACATTTGAACGAAGTGAGTATAAGCGCCGCTCCTGCTAGCCTCGGCTGCTGAGATCGGCCGAGTCTGCAAGGGACATGCTGTCAGATTGTCGTGATCCATATCAAGTGCTTACTTGGGCTTTTGTGTATTACAAGAACTTTACTGTTTTCATGTCGCCTCTCACTAGCGACATTTGCTGTAACCAAAGTTAAGTTTTGTCAACTTGCTCTCTAGAAATAAAACTACTAACGTTATTTGTTTGAATTGTTGCATAGCATTCTGAGAACACAGCATCCTTTAGGAACCCTATAAGCAATGAGTGGGAAAGACCCCACAACTGGCGACGAATCTACAAAGAAACCTACGTGTCGTCGGCCACGGTCATATTTTTGCAGGCACCTTAATTATCTCTTGTCTTTACTTTGCAGGGGCACTCGCTTTGCTTTACAAGTTTCTTGTTATTTTTGCTAATCAGTGTTTTCAGGTGGATGTTGCAGAACATTTCTTTGCTTTTGTCATTATTTTTGTCTATTTGTTGCGTTTGTGTCACTCAACCTGCCCACCAATCCTGTTCTGCCCCCTGCTCAGGCACCGCAGCCACAAGCATTAGATGCAACACAGCAAATGCAGATGTTTCAGTTCCAGACTCAGCAAATCACCACGCTGCTCAACACAATGCAGCAGCTACTGGCCAACGCTGTGCGTGTGACGGAACAAGCACCACCTGCTTCAGCTGCTATATCACCTTTTTGACAATTTTGTGAACAAGAAGAGGAGTGGCTCTAGTGGTTACAACAGTTTTAGGCACATTTACTTGCCCATAATGTTGCAGGTACTGCGAAACTTCCCTGTTTATTATCTACGGTAGGAAGTGCGGTGTTCAGATTAATTAAAAAACTTTTTCCTAATGCCACTCTGAGTGGATTATGATCAGGTGGCACAGGCCATAACAAACTATTATGACCAACAAGTGATAATGGTAGCAGCTGGGTATCAATTCTTTAATAGCAAAAAATGGTCTGAACAAAGTTATCGTGAGTGGGTAACAGATTTGCAAGGTATGACAAGGAAATGCAAATTACAATGTGCTTGCGGTACTTTATATTCAGATATTTTGTTGCGTGATGTGATCATGTACCATGTGCCTGATGTCAAAGTCAGAGAACAAATTTTGAAACAGTCTGGTTCATCATTTCAGCAGGTAGTGCAAATATTAGATCAGTACGATTCCAGTGCCTTGTTGGCTCATACATTTGAGCAGCCAGCTATTTGTGTCGGGTTGTGTCCCTTAGTTGTGATCGCCCCATTCCACATCAGTGGTGTGTGCTAGCCACACCGAGTAAACAACCTTCCACACTGTGTATGCAGTTTGCTAAACAGGTGGCTACATAGGCAAAAAAATTAAGGCTTGCCCTCAAGTTATACACAGCACAAACGGCAAGATTGCTCCCTCCTGCCAGGCTCAATGTTATGCTTGTGGTAGGAAAGGACATGTGCAATCCATATTTTTACAAAGGAAGAGACATCAGAATTCGGCCCACTCACAAAAATCTAGTCACAAGGCCCATGTCATTAATGCAGTATATTCCAAGTCTGCAACTAGCAAATGTGCAGTTTCTACAGTGATACATCAGTCAAAAAAACTTTTTGTTCATTTAATTATTTTGGGAAACATGGGAAATTTCAGTTGGACATGGAGTGCCTCTGTCATATTGCTCAGCCGTCGCACATATGAACTATTAGGCTCTCCACACATGTCTAAAACTAGCACGCAACTAACAGCTTATAATGGACAAGACATTCCCATTCTTGGAACATGTACTTTGCCTGCTGTGTATCATTCGCATAAGCGAACAGTGACTTTTACAGTGCTACAATCATGCGAGTGTGAGAACATATTTGGTCTTGATTATTTTAACCTGTTTGGCTTTAATATTCAGGACAATATGTTGTCAGTGTCCACATTCAATGTAAAAGACAATGTGACTAGCTTACTAAAAGAATTCCCAGAACTCTTTCCTGAAGGTTTAGGCAAAGCTAACAATTTTGTTGCACATATTACTCTGAAAGACAATGCTCAGCCAAAATTTTGTCGGCACAGAACTGTTCCCATTCCATTACGGGACAAAGTCACTGCTGAACTTAAAGGATTGCAAGATAGAAAAGCTATTGCACCTATATCAGCTATTCAATGGGCAAGTCCACTGGTTTTGCTCCCCAAACTTCAGGTCGCATTCGCGTCTGTGTTGAGTTTAAGTCTACAGTCAACTCACAAACTATCATTGATACTTATCCATTGCCACACCAAGAGGCTCTCATGAACAAATTAGGCGCAGGAAGCTTTTTTTTTTTTTTCCTTCCAAAAATTGATGTGTGCGACACATATCTTCAAATACCACTTGATGAAAAATCTCAAAAAGTGTGTGTAGTAAATAATGATTTGGGCTTGTTTGCATATTTGTGTTTGCCTTTTGGCAGTGCTTCAGCACCCACCATTTTCCAATAGTATTTGGAACAGCTGACTGCACAAGTGCCAAACTGTTCAAACTGTTTGTATGGTATTGTAGTAGCAGGCCATACACCTGAAGAACAATTGCAAATTTACGTGTGTTGTTTTGTTTGGACAGATGAGTCCAAGTAGCTTTCCAAAACCTTAAAAATGCATTGCTCAGTGACAGGTGCTTAGTTCACTTTGATTATTAAAAACCAGTCATATTGAAAGTTGACACTTCCTCTTATGCGATCAGTGCAGTGTTTTCATACAGAATTGGTGATAAAGACAGACCTATTGCTTTCACATCAAAAGTGCTGTCCAAAGCTCAGTGTAACTATTCACAAATTGAAAAAGAGGCTCTGGCTATTGTGTATGTGTCACCAAATTCCACCACTATTTCTATGGCAGAAAATTCTACTTAGTAACGGATCACAAGCCTTTGCAGTCCCTGTTTCTCCCAATGGAAACAGTTCCTGTACGAACTGCCCAAAAATTGTGAAGATGGACGTTGTTGTCTCAGTACTACTACGAGTTTGTGTATTGTCCAACAGCTCAACATGGTAATGCGGACGAGCTTTCACATCTTCCAATTGGCTCTGATACAGACTTTGATGCTTCCGCTACATCTCGTTGTCACGTCGATGCTCAGGATTTGGAATTGCTTCCGTCTTTTCCACTGACCTATAAGAAAATTGCGCAGGCCACGGACGATGATCCAGATTTGAAAATTTGGCTCAACTACATTCACACATTTTGGCCTCAGTCAGTGAATAGCATGAAGAACTCTGTAGCGCACCGATACTTTGCACATCGGCATAGCCTCGCTGTACAGCAAAGAGTGATTCTTGTTCAAAATGACAGTGGCCAGTCATGTGTGTTGATCCCTAAAGCTTTGCGAAAAAAAGTGTGCAGTTACTTCACTGAGGACACTGGGGGATTGTTTGTACGAAAGAGTTAGCACGTCAACACTGTACATGGCAGGGTATGGACACCAAAATAGAACAGATGATGTCACAGTGTCACACATGTGCAGAAAATCAGTCTGCTCCACCACCAAAATTCTCTGCTTGGCCGAAGTTACAATCGCGATGGCAATGTGTGCACATAGACTTTGTGGGACCTTTTTGGAACACTCGTTGACTCATACAGCAAGTTTCCTTTTGCTGTGCCAACAAACTTGACAACGTCACATAGCACAATTCAGGTGTTGATTTTTTGCCTAGAAGGGTCACCTGAAGTAATAATGTCAGACAACAGCCCTCAGTTCACGTCACATGAATTTGAAACATTCTGTAAGCACAATGGTATACAGCATCTATCTAGTGCACTGTTCCATCCACAGTCAAATGGTGAAGCGGAACATTTTATTAGAACATACAGGCACCAGATATCCAAACTTCATTCCTCACACACCAGGGATCAAGCATTGCAACTGTTTCTCGCCTTGTATCGTTTGCACCCATGAGATGGACCATCGCCAGTGGAATTGCTTCACGGATGCTGCCGTCGCACATTGCTCCACCTGCTCCACCCTCCTCACCATCCGGTGATGTAGTAAGGCCGCAATTATCACTTTGCGTTGCATGATATTGTCTTTTACAGGGTTTTTAGCAGCGGCAGACGGTGGGCGCAAGGCGAGGTTGCCCGTCGACTTGGCGCTTGCTTGTATCTTATTTCAGGTCGAGATGGTTTGCAGTGCCGCCATCAAAATCAGCTTCACCTCTGTCATGTACCCGAGATTTTTCAGTCTCTCCTCCCCAGATTCACGGGTCCAGAGGACAGTGTGGCTGCAGCAACTGCCAGAGAGTGTCATCACGACACCGTGGGATGACCCCATGGAGACAGAGCACCTCCTCAGCCTCCTCTCGTCCTACTGATGGAGCTGGACCTGCCAACACAGCAACAGTCGCTGCCTTCATCTGGTTCATGGCAGCAGGAGGTGGACGTATGCCCTTCTGGTTGTTTTCTGGCAGATGTTTCCACCAGAGTGCAGGCCGGATGGCAGGGTACGGCCAGAAGCTTGTCCCATGCTGCCACAGCTTCCAACCCGTCGAGGCGCCCACACTCCTGCACTCCCCCGCTGTCGTCGCAGTCCATACATTATGACAGTCCATCACTTTGGGGGCTAGGAATGTTCTGGCATAACCACAAGTGCCAGAATGACGAACACGAATGGAAGACCAGAGAAGGCGGTGAGGAAACATTGGCCAATAGTGTGCAGAATTGGACCACGCTGCGCCAGGATGACATATGAAAGAAGTGAATATAAGCACCACTCCTGGTAGCCTCGGCTGCTCAGATTGGCCCAGTCTGCAACAGGCATTTGTGCTATGCTATCAGATTGTTGTGATCTGTATTAAGTGCTTACTTGGACTTTGTGTATATCAAGGACTTTACTGTTTTCAAGTCGCCTCTCGCTAGTGATATTTGCTGTAATCAAAGTTAAGTATTGTCAATTTGCTTTCTATAAATAAAACTACTAATGTTATTTGTTTGAATTGCTGTATAGAATTCTGAGAATGCAGAATCCTTTAGGAACCATCTAAGCAATGAGTGGGTAAGACCCCACAGCAAATCATTATAATGTGATCAAAAAATCATGACAGTAATAAACTTACATATACACTGTGTCTTAATTTATACACAGAAGTAGTTACTAGAAGAAGAAACATACAGAGACAATTTACATTGTTACAACACAAGAAATGAAAGAAACATTTACATTCCATCAATTAACAGCTGTAAACTAATGGGGCACAAATTATTTATTAGGCTGGTTCGTAAGTTCATAGAATTTTTGTCTTGCACGTTGGTATTCTGGCTGCTATGGGTTTATTTATGGATTGAAATTTTTTATTTATAGTTCACTATAGGTATTTGAGTCTATATATTGTCATTTGGCGATAGTGAGTGGAACTGTGGATGCTAGAAAATGGAGTGCGAAGTGGAGAAACTGAAACTTTTCTGACATATTCTTCTGAATTCAGTAGAGGGGTGACAGCGGCGGAGGCTGCCAGAAACATTTGCACTATGTATGAGGATAATGACACTGGACAAAGTGTGGGAAGAAAATGGTTTTCTCTTTTTAAGAGGGATCATTCTGACATTACTGACGTTCCATCCTCAGGAAGATCTCTGGAGTTTGATGAAGACTGTTTAAACGCATTAATCCACACTGATCCAAGTCAGTGTATTCAAGAACTGGCAAATGTAATGAATTGTGATCATTCCACCATCATGCAACATTTGCATGCAACGTTGAAGGTTCAACAGTCAGATGTATGGATACTGCATGCTGTAATCCAAAATCCCAAAAAACAATGGGTGGCCATATTGCTTGTTCATCATCAATTGGCTTGTGAACTACACTTAATGTTCATATCCTGTATCATTACTGGTGATGAGAGATGGCGCCTTTATGCTAACACAAGGAAAAGAATGGAATGACTGACGCAACTCCCCATACAAAGACTTGTGTGCATCCACAAAAGATAATCTTATGTATCTGGTGGTACTGCGTCAGTGTGGTGTACTATGAATTGCTTCCCTGAGGTGTAGCCATCACTGCTGACATTGCCAACAACTGAGATGTATAGCAGACGTAATCCAAGAACAACAACCAGGAAGACTGCATCACCATTATATTGCCCATCTGCATTCTGGTAGGCTGACAGAAAACACTATACACAAGTTGGATTGGGAAGTCATTCTGCATCCATCTTATTCATCTGATCCTGTGCCCTCAGATTTTCTGCTCTCTATTGAACAACTTTCAAGGAACTTCCTTTCGGGATGAAAATGCACTCCAAACATGGATCGGAGAGTTCTTTGCTTCAAAATCACATGATTTCTGCAGTCGCAGAATCAAAAAATTACCCCTGGAAAATTGTTGAAAATAGTGAGGAGAATATATTATTGATGACTATAGTCACTGTTATGTGCATCTGTTGTGTTTATTAAACTTATGTAGAAATGCTACGAACTTATGCACCAACCCAATAATTAGCTTTCTCAAATATGTATGAACAAGTTTTGAAACAATCACTGGTTAGCTACCCATTCATTCTATGATATAAAGGAATTTATTAATTATAATATAACACTGCTATGTTAATAATTAACCTATTGTACTCCTGAACTATCAGTTGTATTCTACTGTGATTGTCTCACTGTCAGTTGCTGTAAAGCTCTATGACACTATGATGATGATAATAATAATAATAATAATAATAATTATTATTATTATTATTATTACTGACTTTTTTTCTCAGACTTAAGTCTGGTTAAAAATGGAACGTGACGCGGACCTCGGTCAAGCGTGACTTCCTTGTAACTGTATGGTATATGTTATATTGCATTTAGGAACTTTCGGGTAATTGAACATGTATCAATAATTACAGATTTTTGTAGTTGTATATATATGTTTGGATGTAGCTGTATTGCATTGATGTACTGGTGAATATTGTGAGGTATGACTCCTGTAGTTGATAGTATAATTGGGATAATGTCGACTTTATCCTGATGCCACATGTCCTTGACTTCCTCAGCCAGTTGGATGTATTTTTCAATTTTTTCTCCTGTTTTCTTCTGTATATTTGTTGTGTTGGGTATGGATATTTCAATTAGTTGTGTTAATTTCTTCTTTTTATTGGTGAGTATGATGTCAGGTTTGTTATGTGGTGTTGTTTTATCTGTTATAATCGTTCTGTTCCAGTATAATTTGTATTCATCATTCTCCAGTACATTTTGTGGTGTGTACTTGTATGTGGGAACGTGTTGTTTTATTAGTTTATGTTTTATGGCAAGTTGTTGATGTATTATTTTTGCTACATTGTCATGTCTTCTGGGGTATTCTGTATTTGCTAGTATTGTACATCCGCTTGTGATGTGATCTACTGTTTCTATTTGTTGTTTGCAAAGTCTGCATTTATCTGTTGTGGTATTGGGATCTTTAATAACATGCTTGCTGTAATATCTGGTGTTTATTGTTTGATCCTGTATTGCGATCATGAATCCTTCCGTCTCACTGTATATATTGCCGTTTCTTAGCCATGTGTTGGATGCGTCTTGATCTATGTGTGGCTGTGTTAGATGATACGGGTGCTTGCCGTGTAGTGTTTTCTTTTTCCAATTTACTTTCTTTGTATCTGTTGATGTTATGTGATCTAAAGGGTTGTAGAAGTGGTTATGAAATTGCAATGGTGTAGCTGATGTATTTATATGAGTGATTGCTTTGTGTATTTTGCTAGTTTCTGCTCGTTCTAGAAAGAATTTTCTTAAATTGTCTACCTGTCCATAATGTAGGTTTTTTATATCTATAAATCCCCTTCCACCTTCCTTTCTGCTTAATGTGAATCTTTCTGTTGCTGAATGTATGTGATGTATTCTATATTTGTGGCATTGTGATCGTGTAAGTGTATTGAGTGCTTCTAGGTCTGTGTCACTCCATTTCACTACTCCAAATGAGTAGGTCAATACTGGTATAGCATAAGTATTTATAGCTTTTGTCTTGTTTCTTGCTGTCAATTCTGTTTTCAGTATTTTTGTTAGTCTTTGTCTATATTTTTCTTTTAGTTCTTCTTTAATATTTGTGTTATCTATTCCTATTTTTTGTCTGTATCCTAGGTATTTATAGGCATCTGTTTTTTCCATCGCTTCTATGCAGTCGCTGTGGTTATCCAATATGTAATCTTCTTGTTTAGTGTGTTTGCCCTTGACTATGCTATTTTTCTTACATTTGTCTGTTCCAAAAGCCATATTTATGTCATTGCTGAATACTTCTGTTATCTTTAGTAATTGGTTGAGTTGTTGATTTGTTGCTGCCAGTAGTTTTAGATCATCCATGTATAGCAAATGTGTGATTTTGTGTGGGTATGTTCCAGTAATATTGTATCCATAATTTGTATTATTTAGCATGTTGGATAGTGGGTTCAGAGCAAGACAGAACCAGAAAGGACTTAATGAGTCTCCTTGGTATATTCCACACTTAATCTGTATTGGCTGTGATGTGATGTTATCTGAATTTGTTTGGATATTAAGTGTGGTTTTCCAGTTTTTCATTACTGTGTTTAGAAACTGTATCAATTTAGGATCTACTTTGTATATTTCCAAAATCTGCAGTAACCATGAGTGGGGTACACTATCAAAGGCTTTTTGGTAATCAATGTATGCGTACTGTAGGGACCTATGTTTAGTTTTAGCTTGATATGTCACCTCTGTATCTATTATCAGTTGCTCTTTACATCCTTGTGCTCCTTTGTAGCAGCCTTTTTGTTCTTCATTTATAATTTTGTTCTGTGTTGTATGTGTCATTAATTTCTGTGTGATGACTGAAGTTAATATTTTGTATATTGTTGGTAGGCATGTTATGGGGCGATATTTAGCTGGGTTTGCTGTGTCTGCTTGATCTTTAGGTTTCAGATAGGTTATTCCATGTGCAAGTGTATCAGGGAATGTGTATGGGTCTGCAATGTAACTGTTAAATAATTTAGTTAGATGTGAATGTGTTAAGGTGAACTTCTTTAGCCAGTAATTTGCTATTTTATCATTTCCAGGGGCTTTCCAATTGTGTGTAGAATTAATTGCTCGGGTGACTTCATGTTGCAAAATTATCACTTCAGGCAATTGTGGTATCATCTTGTATGTGTCTGTTTCTGCTTGTATCCACCGTGCATGCCTGTTATGTTGTACCGGGTTTGACCATATGCTGCTCCAGAAGTGTTCCATGTCTGTTATGTTTGGTGGATTGTCTATTTTAATGTGTGTGTTAGCCATTGTTTGGTAAAATCTCTTTTGGTTTGTGTTGAATGTTTGGTTTTGTTTCCTTCTATTTTCACTTTTTTTGTATCTTCTAAGTCGTTTGGCCAATGCTTGCAATTTCTGCTTTTTTTCATCTAATTGCTCTATTGCTTCTTGTTGTGAGATTTTACCTAACCTTTTTCGTTTTTTGTCTGATATTTCATTTCTTATAAATTGTGTTAGCTGTCCGATGTCTTTTCTCAGTTTTTCTATTCTGATCTGTAACCTGTGTTGCCATGCTGGTTTTGTGCATTTCTTCTGTGTGTTGGTTTGTTCTGATCTCTGCCTAGTGTGTATATTTAGTGTAGTGAGTGCTCCTATATAAACCAGTAGTTGTAACTCTTCCATAGTTGTGTTTTCATTTATTTTGTTGTGTATGATTGTGTTGATAGTTTTTATTGTTGTTTCGACTTGTGGGTTATTTGGCGGTCTATGCAAGAATGGTCTAATGTCTGTATTTGTGTCTTTGTATTCTATATATGTCAGCTGAAATTTCTCTTCTATATCTAACACGTGTCTCTGTTCGTGTTCTATTTGTGCTTGTTCTGGTGGCTGTCTTAAGATTTCGTTTTCCTCTGACTGTTTAATTGATGCGTGTTGGTCTTTGTTTGTTTGCTCTGGGATGTTTGAGTCCATTACTGTGTTTTCTTCCTCTTCTGATTGCACATTATTTTGTTCCAGTATTTGTTGCACTTGTTGTTTGATGTTTTCTAATTCTGACTGGGGTATCCTGTTATTTTTTATTATTACACGGATCTGATCAGCTAGTCGTTGTTCTGTTAAAAATTTTAATTCCGGGTATCTGGTAATAAATGTTGTGTATACTTGTGATCTGTATCCAGTTGTGTTGGTTCCTAGGTTTGTTGCTTGGTAATAACAGAACATGAGGTGTCGATTAACTTCATCTGACCATCTCATCCTCTGTCTTTGTTTTCCTTCTAGGGTGGTTGCAGGAAGCATATCCTGCAAAACACCTCTATTCGGATTTAAATCCTTTTCCAGTTGGCTAGCAGTGTCGTTACCATTGTGGGCGGGCATAGGGTTCAAGCGTCGTCCCCGACCATGACGGCACTTGTCCGAGGCTTCTTTAGTTCTGTCCTGAACCAAGTAATCACACTAAAATGGGGGTTAGCCCTATTAGTGGTTTGTTCTTTTCGTCGCCTTTTACGACTGGCAGAACATACCGGAGGCCTATTCTTTTCCCGGGCCTCCACGGGAATTATTATTATTATTATTATTGTTATTATTTGTTACTAAATGAAAGTATCCACAGGAGGGAGACCCAATGGGAAGAAGAACTTATGCTGTAAGTGACCAAGACCTTCAGCCCACTCACTGTAGCCAGACTTCCTATGTGAAAGCCAAGTGCAGTGTCCCCATCAGTTTTTTGGTGATTCCGTCAAAGCCTAGTAGTAATGCACCAGTAAACCCTCAATTCTTTAAAGAATCAAACTCCCATGTACAAAACAGCTTCAGACTTCTGGTTACTAATTGGTTAATCTGTTAAATATAATCTGTTAAATATTTCCTTTAAGCATGTAAGTGAGGAAAAGTTTAGGAAATGTTTGAAATTATGCATAATGTTTGTTACGAGCCACTAAGTGTGGTCATTATGAAACATTATGTGAATATAAATTGGGTAATTTGTCCTGCATCTTAAGCAAAAACTAGCTTATCACACTTCTCCATCAGTATCTGATGTTGCATCATGGGTGTTGATAGTAACGGTTCTTGAGGAAAATGTACCATAAACCTTATCAGTTGCCTCATTGTTTGCAATCGATTACAAAAGAATTTACTGAATGGCAAGCACTGCAAAACTCTGATGGTGACTGCAAGCCATACATATAGGACATAAATGTGTAGGACACAGCCACAGTCCAACATGAGTGACAGTGTGTTGTGCAGTGTAAAGAAGTTGGGGTCACACATGGTGATACTGGTCAAACTCATATGAAATAGAAAAAGAATCTCACTGTCATACTATTGAGACATTTATATTGTGGAGCAGCAAAATAGAGGGTAGCAGAGAGGCATTGATGGAGAGGAAGAAAGGAAGATGTTGACCAGTATCTGAGGAATTGTATACAGTGTACATAGAAAGCAGATATGAGGTGTAAATAAGGGGTGTTATTGTGAAATTACCAGAGGCTGCAGAACCATTCCAGATGATTAGGATGGACATATTTGGTCAATTTTATTGGATTTCTGTAGGGAACTATATTGTGTTGACAATTATTAATCATTTTTCTAGATAAGTGGAAACAACTGCAATCCTTCTTAATCAGCAAACAGAAACAGTTGCCTGAGACCTAGTCATTTGTTGGCTCTTGAAGTCTGGTGTGCTAGAGACCATAATAATTGACCAGAGAACAAATTTCATGCCTGACTTAATGAAACAGTTATTTACATTCCTATGGATTCAAAAATGAAGAAATAAAGAACTAGTCCGCTACAACCACAGAAGAACTGTAGAACAGAGAGAGTACATCATAATATAATGACTGTAACAAAGCAGGTGGATTCCTTTCTCCTGTTATGTTCCTCCCTCCCCCCCCCCTCCCCAATTCCTCTCCCACTCCATCTCTCTCTCCTTTTTTTGGTAAATATCTTTGATTTGATCTATATTGCTTGTGAACAGAATCAAAATTTTTGAATATTAACTCAGGGCTTAGGCAACTTAACTTTATTATCTATTACATTATTTTGGTTAGTTATAATTCATAATTGTAATTAGTTTGCCTATAAACATGCTAATTAAAATTACCAGAATTTTCTAATTTTGATGTCATAGTTCATGTGTAAACATACAGCAGTTACTAACTTTCAGGAATAAGTGAAGTATCTATACAACTAATGTTGGAAATAAGCTCACAACTTTCGCATTTATTTAATTCTGGAGTAGTTACCATTCATAGTTAAAAATGTTGTTACTGGAGTAGAATACTATATTTTAACAGACTAGACCATTTGAGATTCATATTGTGTCTAAAAGTCCACATTCAGAAGAGTCGTCATTTGCTATTCATTTGCTCAGAAATATAGATATCTGATTGTAATTTGTGAAAAGACAGAAACAACAATAATTAACTTCAGTTTCAATTATTGCAAAGTTATAAAAGAGAGGATGCTGGAACCCATTTCATGCAATCTGTGGAAGGTTAAGAAAGATACAAGATTTATGTCTACCAAAATGGGAAATGTACCATAGGCACTTTAGCATCAGTTATAAGTGGGAAAAGAATTGTTTTTATCTAAATTATGTGTCCAAGAGTTTACTTGATGACGGTTTTAAAGACTGGCTGTAAACTCATAATTAATTTCACGAACTGTGTTAATTTTCAGTAACACTCAATGTGAAAATAGCTTCAGAATGTGAACTGTGCTAGTTCAAAATTATACTTACTGTGCACATATTTTTTGTTTTGATATGACTATCTACTTGGAAGGACAGTATAATTACTGACTGTATTAATGATTTACTTGCCATACATAAACTTTTGGGTCATTTTTATATTAGGTTCCTGCACCCAAACAATCTCATTATGGGACATCATTGAAGTGTAGTATGTGGCTAGTCATTTATCTGTGCATAAAATATAACAAGTGATACACAGTCTGGCCATAAACCATAGGTTATTTAACATCAAAGTGCACTTAACATGTTTGGACTGTATGCCTGGTGCAGACAACATAATATAAAACAACCTACTTCAGACAACCACCGTTCAGTTAGATTCGACAGAGGCCCAATTACTGATGGCATACTGGCACAGATAAAGACGGTTATGCTTCCAAGGGGACACATATCTTTCATTTGTAGTGTCAGCTTACAACTCAAACGCTCACACTAGTACAGGGCTATCCCCATACGAGGTCATATAAGGGTTGAAAATGCCATTGCCATTTGATATGATAAAAACAAAGGGTGGTAGAGATACAGAGTCAGTATATATTTCACAAGAACATTGAGAGAGGTGTGGAGGTGGGTGCAGATGACAAATAGAAAGTCTTTGGAGTGACTGGAAGCAGCTGTGAAGCACAACTGATACTTACCACATTATAGGGTAGGGCAATGGGTAATGTTGTCTAGCCTATACACACCAAAGGGTAAGATAAAAATGTTCATCACAAGGTACCAAGGACTATACTAGCATATGAAGGCCACATCTGCCCATAAAATGAAGCTACAGTCACCTACAAAAACAATAGTAGGAGAGATGTTGGATGCTTGTGACCATTCAGAGGTTCCCCAGACATGTTACCACAAGTATCAAGAATTATTTCTGGAAGCGGACAAAGAAGAGAAATGAAGGAATGAGTACAGGGATGTTGAACAACCAATGTAGCAGGTATTCTATGCATTGGCAACAAAATTGTGGAGAATATTCAGTGTATTTTTCAATGCTACATTAACATGATCATGGGATTAGAGGATTTTGAGGTATTGTAAGGTGTTACAGGGAGTCATGTATAGGAATTTTGTAGCAAGTAATCTCTGTGAGGCATGTTGGCTCGTATCAATTGCACCTGTAGATAGTATCTCTGGTTTGTTTTCCATCTGGTTGCTGGGTGGCGCTCTTGCTTGCCAGTCCAAAATGTTTGTGAGTAGGGTGAGTGGTGGAATGGAGAATCACTGGGGGATGAAGAGGAAGGAAGTCAGTTGGAGGAAATGTATTTGTCACACACCGGTGGTCGTTGTCTTGATGAATTCGCTCTAAGGGAACTGTTGCAATGGGAATGACTTTGATTATCATTAGCTGATTCTGGAGCTCTGAAAGGGTACCTCTTTCCTGTTGTTGGGCCATGTTATGAGATCTTGTTTGGCAGCATTAGAGGGCTCTGTTGTTTCTTCCCTGGCCCATGTGATTCATCCCTGAGTTGTGAATTTGTGTTTCCTGTGAAGTTTGGACCTGCTGTAGTGTGGTCAGTATTGCTTACACAAGCTGTTTGAGCCTGCCCATCTCTGTTCATGGAGCACCCTGTGTTGCTTTCCTGAAAACTTACTTAGTTGCGATGATTGGGTGCGATGATTGGGTGCGATGATTGTGGTGATAGTTTTTTATTGTTTCATTTTAATATTGTTTCTCCTTGTGACAGGTGCTGTCATGAACATCTACAATTAATGTGCTCATTTAATTACGTTTTAGATTCTGATCTGGTCAGAGCTATAGGTATACCAGGTGCACTGCTGGAGGGCTGTAAAATTTTCTATTTTGACTTCCTTGGATATTATAAGGCAACATCTCTTACTTGATTCTTGGAGCCTGATTGGGTCTGCGTGCCATCTTGTACCTTTAAACTATTAATAAAACTAGTAGCTCAACCCAGAAGGAAAGTTCAGATGGTTACTTAAAATCTGTTTAAACTATGCTCGTAGTTTGGTTATGTTAATATGCTTATTCTTGAATCTTGCCTGTTTAAATTACATTATTCTTGAAATTCTTAGTTTAATCTGTTAATCAGCATTTGCTAGGACTGTTGTACTTTATTTTGGATTACTTGTTTAGCCAGGTACTTGTTGAAAGTGTGTTATCATACTAACTGACCTATTGGTGTTTCTAAGCATCATCTTGTTGGGTGACGCTTATTTTACAATTACCCTTCTGTTGCATGTGGGTCAGCTACCATTTCTGCAGCCTATGCATACAATTGGCCCAGACTGACAAGGGTGAACATACCAGTGCCATGATATTACTGGTCAGCATTGGGATGATCCATTGTGGACACTGTAATAGGTGGGAGGGGGTTGACTGTATCATTCTAGTTTATTAGTAAGGAAGGAGTAGTAAGAGATAATAATGAGAATGCAGCTATTATGATGCAAATAGAGAAAAAGTACATTTTGTTGTATGTAAGTTGTTGAAAAACATAAAGAAGCAGGTATCGAGCACCGTAGAGAAATATGGGAGATGATGCCATATGGAGGGATTACATGGGGACACATCTAGTGTAGTGAGGCAGTAACAGTAGTGATTGGTATTGCTTATTATATTGATGTGCTAGCATTTTCCCCAGCACACTTCCTCCTTCTCCCCTCTACGTTCACCTCTCCCTGTCCACCTCATCCTCCCACCTCTATTTATTTCCTCCTCCCACTGCTGTCTCTGTCTCTTTATCTCCTCGTCCCCCTCTCTTTGTCGATTTCCTCCAGTCTGTACTGGTGTGCATTCAATGTGGTGTTAATAGTTCTCTAACCTTCCAATTATTTGCCATGCAGTTATCACCAGAAGTAATTTTTGTGTACAAACTGGTTGTTACTAAAGAGTGGAGATACACCAAGAACATGTTTTATTACTACTGTTTGACTGAGGCCTCCACCGGCCAGCATCTTTGCTTTGTGTCCTGGCCATCATGGCACAAGCATTAGCTCAATACCTCTGGGTCTGCTTCACAAAAATCACTTCTTCAACACCTCTCTGATGTCCTAACCCAGTTACCAGATGGATTCTTCCTCATCATTATTGATTCCACACCTGTAGCCTTACACTATCAAACAGTACCTCTCCCAGTTTCCTGCTGACTCTTAACTCCCCATCTCATTCCTTATACAAAAGACCATCTATATTCTTCTCATTCAAAGAGAAGACATACAAACAAATCTGCAGCACAGTCATGAGCAACAGCATGGTTCTCCGACATGGGTAGCCACCCAAAATCCTGACCTACGGTGAAATCTCACTCCTCTTTCCTTCACAGTGTTAATACCTTTCCTATCCATCACACCTGGTCCTCTTCAGTTCAGTGCACCACTTCCCTGGATGTCAATTTCCGATGGCTCCATAAAAACCACTATGCATGTAAGAGCACCAACCATCAACATACTGAAAGCTAAATGGGCTAAACCACTGGACAGCACATTTTCAGTGACAATGAATCCCGTTTCTTACTATGCTTAAGCTCTTAGTAAGGCCCTCACAGGCAGCCACTACTCTTCAAACCTAGTCCACAAAAATAAGGGGCAGTAAAATGAAAATAAGATGGATAGAGAAAGATTAAGTAAAGTGTTTGTTATTTTAAAAGTAATCACCATAACTGTTAATACATTCATCTCCAACGTTGCCAAGTTTGTTTAAACTACATTGCAGAAGTTTCACTGGAAAGCCCTTACACATTCTCCATAAAGTCTCAGTACCCCCCAGTGCAATTTACATATTTTTGGTGACCTCAAGAAAGACATTTGTGGTCATCAATTTGCTTCAGACAAAGAGGTGTGTGCCTGGTGGGTACAATCATGGTTCCACAGGCAACTGCATGTATTTTTCCATGAAGGAACTGACCACCCTGTTTGGCAGTGGGATACGTGTATTAATAGTTATGGTGATAAACAGTTTACTTACTTTTTTCCCAAATGTCTCGTTTTCATTTTACTACCCCTTATATATCTACAAATGCTCCTAATTCTCCAGTCATCCTCCACAGACCCACTGCAGATGAGCATCCCACTTTTACCCAATAACACCCTCAAAAGGAACAACTTAGCAACAATGTCTGTTTTTCATTGTGGTTCTAAATGAGAAACCGTTCTTCCCAAAATCCTCACATCTCTCCGAATTTGGTATTCATTAATCTATTCAAACTTTTTAAAGCCTTCATGCATTCTTATGCTACACTCCACCTGAAACTTTGGTCACATTATTTATATCCCTCTGGAACACTCATGTGGTTATATGCATACATTTGAATTGTGATATATTATGAAATTTCAAACATTCGCAAGTGCTGCAATAAACTCTTTCTGTTATTATCAATTGTAAGCTTAATCTTATTTGGGCTCTTTTAAAATTTTTTATTACAGTAGGCCTGTCCTCATTCAAAGCAATCGTTCTCTAATTACATTAGATAAATTTGTGAGAGATATTTAAGAGAACTTTTGTACATGCAGAAAATTATATTGTCATAAGTTACCGGCACGAGTGTTTTCAGATAATGTGCTTGATAGCAAATCTACGTTTGTGATTCATAGTTATTGCCAATGAATAGATCATCCTCAATTTCACAGTATATCAATGCAAATAAACGTACATTTCTGAGAATTTTCGGAAGTTGCCATTGCCCTGCGCATAATCTAATTTCTAGTAAATTGGCATTTGTGATTTCTTTCCTGTAGTAGATATTATAACTAACATATTGTGCTTCAACTAGTTATCCCTTAAAGAGAAGTATATATTATCTACATTTATCATAAATTAACTCTGTTTTTTGTTTGCTGATAATTAGAATTAACCTCAAAAAGTTTTAAAAAATTAGAATTTGTTACCACAGGTTTTCCTGTTGCCTTAATAGAAATCTCATTTTGCGTATTTGCTTCAATTTTTATAGGGGATTAGTGATTCTTTTAGCTCAACAGATATAAAAGATAATCAGCAGGCTTAGTTTAAAGTTATTTGTTCACTGTAGTGCAATACATTGCACCAGCAAAAATGCAGCCCCACTGTGAATGCTGTTCTCGAACACGGGATGAGTTGGCTGTGGAAATCACCCTGACTACTGTCAAACAATTGGGGGCTGTTGTGAAATGATGTATTGGAAGAGCTTCCAAGAGTCATGTACCTGTGGTGCTAGTACCAGGGGTACCCCAAGTACTGTCCTCTCCTGTGGATCCTGTCTCCTCTGCAGAAAGTAGAGGATGTGTCATTACTCATCCACTTGACAGTAAGTGTAATTTCAATGGTAGATTTAGGCATCCTGTACACTGTGGGTGAGTGCTGCCTTTTACTGAACTGAAACTGAGCCAGTAGGACTCACTTCACCTGTTTTGGAGAAACCTGTTTTGTCCAGTGTCAAGAAGAGGAAAATGCAAAATGATAGGGGTCCCTTAATTGTAAGCAGCTCAAATGTACAGTGAATTATGGTACCCCATAGGGAAATGACAGCAAGAGACAGGAGAGGACACCAGGTGCATTCAGTGTGTATGTCAACATGTTGAACAGGCTATTCCGTCAACCATTGAGGGAACAGGGTGTAAGTAACTGCAGATTGTGGTGCATGTTGGCACAAATGATGCCTGTCATCTGGGCTCTGAGGTCATACTTGGATCATTTCAGTAACTGGCAGAGAAGGTTGAGCACACGGAGTTCCAACAAAGCTAACAATTTGCAGCATTGTCCCCAGAACTGATCATGGTTCGGAGTCAAGTGGAATGACTGAAACAGAGACTTCAAAAGTTCTGTGACAAGCTAGGCTGTGATTTCCTGGATTTGTGCCACAGAGTTGGTGTCCCTACATGGGTTAAGTGTGCACTACACATCAGAGGCTGCTACCCAGGTAACTGACTGAATGCAGGGTGCACTCAAGGTAAGTCCCATAGTGCTCAGAGCCATTTTGCACTCAAGGGTCTCTTAGATTGCACAGCTGTCCATCCAGTTCAGATAACAAAGGCTTTTGGAAACCCAGAAGTATCAGTGTAAGAGTGAAAGAAATGCGCCCCACAGGTGAGAGTATTAAAATCCTAGTGGTTAACCGCTGACGCATATGCAACAGAGTGATAGAGTTCGAAGCACTCATGAAAAGCAGTGAAGCTCACAAAATATGAGGTACAGCAAGCTGGCTGAAACCAAAATTTTTGGTGGAAAATTTAAGTGTATATTGAAAGGATAAGCTAATGGGAATGGAGGTTGTGTATTTGTTGCAGTAGACAAGAAAATCAGATCCACCAATATAGAAATTAAAGCTGCATATAACTGATGATGGTCGAAGTAAAGAGGATATAAAATGTAGACTGGCAATGGCAAGGAAAGTGTTTCTGAAGAAGAGAAATTTGTTAACACCGAGTATGGATTTAAGTGTCAGGAAGTCGTGTCTGAAAGTATTTGTATGGAGTGTATCTATGTATGGAAGTGAAACATGGACAATAAATAGTTTGGACAGGAAGAGAATAGAAGCTTTTGAAATGTGGTGCTGCAGAAGAATGCTGAAGATTAGATGGGTAGATCACATAACTAATGAGGAAGTATTGAATAGAACTGGGGAGAAGAGGAGTTTGTGGCACAACTTGACTAGAAGAAGGGATTGGTTGGTAGGACATGTTCTGAGGCATCAAGGGATCACCAATATAGTATTGTAGGGCAGAGTGGAGGGTAAAAATCGTAGAGGGGGACCAAGAGATGAATACACTAAGCAGATTCAGAAGGATGTAGGCTGCAGTACGTACTGGGAGATGAAGCAGCTTGCACAGAACAGAGTAACATGGATAGCTGCATCAAACCAGTCTCAGGACTGAAGATCACAACAACAACAATGACAATGAGACTGTTTGGGCAAGGCTCAGTATCAGAGTGAGCATAAAATGGTAATTGTATTCTTCTATTGCCCATCAGAATCATCTCCTGACATAACCAAAAACTGTAGAGAAAACCTCAGTTCACTTGTACGTGAGTTCCCCAATCGTACTGCAATCATCAGTGGAGACTTTAATCATCCAACAATCAATTGAGAAAATTACAGGTTTGTTAGTGGTGGGTGTGATAAGACTTCATGTGAAACATTGCTAAATGCCTTCTCTGAAAACTACCTACAACATATACACTCCTGGAAATTGAAATAAGAACACTGTGAATTCATTGTCCCAGGAAGGGGAAACTTTATTGACACATTCCTGGGGTCAGATACATCACATGATCACACTGACAGAACCACAGGCACATAGACACAGGCAACAGAGCATGCACAATGTCGGCACTAGTACAGTGTATATCCACCTTTAGCAGCAATGCAGGCTGCTATTCTCCCATGGAGACGATCGTAGAGATGCTGGATGTAGTCCTGTGGAATGGCTTGCCATGCCATTTCCACCTGGCGCCTCAGTTGGACCAGCGTTCGTGCTGGACGTGCAGACCGCGTGAGACGACGCTTCATCCAGTCCCAAACATGCTCAATGGGGGACAGATCCGGAGATCTTGCTGGCCAGGGTAGTTGACTTACACCTTCTAGAGCACGTTGGGTGGCACGGGATACATGCGGACGTGCATTGTCCTGTTGGAACAGCAAGTTCCCTTGCCGGTCTAGGAATGGTAGAACGATGGGTTCGATGACGGTTTGGATGTACCGTGCACTATTCAGTGTCCCCTCGACGATCACCAGTGGTGTACGGCCAGTGTAGGAGATCGCTCCCCACACCATGATGCCGGGTGTTGGCCCTCTGTGCCTCGGTCGTATGCAGTCCTGATTGTGGCGCTCACCTGCACGGCGCCAAACACTCATACGACCATCATTGGCACCAAGGCAGAAGCGACTCTCATCGCTGAAGACGACACGTCTCCATTCATCCCTCCATTCACGCCTGTCGCGACACCACTGGAGGCGGGCTGCACGATGTTGGGGCGTGAGCAGAAGACGGCCTAACGGTGTGCGGGACCGTAGCCCAGCTTCATGGAGACGGTTGCGAATGGTCCTCGCCGATACCCCAGGAGCAACAGTGTCCCTAATTTGCTGAGAAGTGGCGGTGCGGTCCCCTACGGCACTGCGTAGGATCCTACGGTCTTGGCGTGCATCCATGCGTCGCTGCGGTCCGGTCCCAGGTCGACGGGCACGTGCACCTTCTGCCGACCACTGGCGACAACATCGATGTACTGTGGAGACCTCACGCCCCACGTGTTGAGCAATTCGGCGGTACGTCCACCCGGCCTCCCGCATGCCCACTATCCGCCCTCGCTCAAAGTCCGTCAACTGCACATACGGTTCACGTCCACGCTGTCGCGGTATGCTACCAGTGTTAAAGACTGCGATGGAGCTCCGTATGCCACGGCAAACTGGCTGACACTGACGGCGGCGGTGCACAAATGCTGCGCAGCTAGCGCCATTCGACAGCCAACACCGCTGTTCCTGGTGTGTCCGCTGTGCCGTGCGTGTGATCATTGCTTGTACAGCCCTCTCGCAGTGTCCGGAGCAAGTATGGTGGGTCCGACACACCGGTGTCAATGTGTTCTTTTTTCCATTTCCAGGAGTGTAGTTTGGAATCCCATTCATCATGGAAATATATTGGATCTAATGCTCACAAATAGACCTGACCTCCTTGAGAATGTCCACATCAAAACTGGTATCAGTGATCATGACCCAGTTGTGGCAACAATGATTACCAGAGTCCAAAGGGTGATTAAAACAAGCAGAAAGATATATATGTTCAGTAAACTCGACAAAAAATCTGTTGTATCATATTCAATGAGGAACTTGAAACTTTCAGAACAGTGCATGAGTATCTATAAAAACTACGGCTCAAGTTTAAAACAGTTGTTGACCATTCACTGGATAGATATGTACCCAAAAGAATAGTTTGGGGTTACCCTCCATGGTATACAGTCACTGCAAAGAAACTTCTAAGGAGACAGAGACTACTGCATAACAGCTGTAAAGTGAAGCATAGACTATAGATAGAGAGACGCTGAATAAAATGCATTTGGCTGCCAAGACAGTAATGTGTGAAGCCTTTAGTGACTATCGTAGCAGAAAATTGTCTAATGATCCTTCCCTAAACTCAATGAAAATTCTGGTTGTATGCAAAGGCTGTGCAAAGGCTGTTAGTGATACCAAAATGTCTAACCCATAGCAAATGAGGCAGTAACTGATACTGGGTGTAGCAAAGCAAAAGCTGAAATGCTTTGTTTTTAAATGTTCCTTTATAAAGTAAAACCCACGAGTGTTACCCCAATTTTATCCTCATATCCTAGAAAAGATGAGCGAAATCTGTGTTAGTGTCAGTGGTGTTGAGAAATAGCTGAAATCATTAAAACTGAACAAAGCTCCAGGGTGCGATGGAATTCCTATCAGATTCTGTACTGAATTTGCAACTGAGTTAGCCCTTCTTCTAACTATAATCTATCATAGACTCAGTGCCCAGTATATGGAAGAGGCCACAGGTAACACCTGTCTACAAAAAGGGTAGTAGAAGTGATCCACAAAACTATTGCCCAACATCTTTGTCATTGAATTGTAGTAGAATCTTAGAACATATTTTGAACTCAAACATAATGAGCTATCTTGAACAGAATGACACAAACTTGCAGTTTTCTCACATGACACGAGGATTGGTTTGGATCAAGCCAGTTAGGTACATGCAGTCTTGATTTCCAGAAAGCATTTGACTCAGTACCACACCTACACTTATTGTCAGATGTTTGATCGTGTGGGGTGTCAAGTGAAATTTGTGACTGGACTGAGACCTTCTTGGTAGGGAAGATGCAGCATGTTGCCTTGGATGGAGAGTCATTGTCAGATGCGTATGTAACTTCAGGTGTGCCCCAGGGAAGCGTGTTGTTACCACTGCCATTCATGTTGCATATTAATGACCTTGCAGACAATATTAATAATTACCTCAGACTTTTTGCAGATGAAACAGTTATCTGTATTAATGTACTGTCTGAAAGAAGATGCATAAATATTCAATCAAATCTTGATAAGATTTCAATGTGGTGCAAAGACTGATAGCTTGCTTTAATGTTCAGAAATGTGAAATTGTATTCTTCACAAAATGCAAAAAAAATGTAGTATTACATGGCTATAATATCAATGAGTCACAGTTGGAATTGGCTAAATCATACAAATACCTGGTTTAACACTTTGTAGGGATATGCAATGGAATGATCACATAGGCTCAGTTGTGGGTAAAGCAGGTGATAGACTTCAGTTTATTGGTAGAATACTGGGGAAGTGCAATCAGTCTACAAAGGAGACTGCCTACAAATCACTAATGTCACCCATTCTGCAATATTGCTCAAATGTCTGGGACCATATCAGATAGGACTAATAGGGGATATTGAGCATG
The DNA here is from genome assembly GCF_023864275.1 of Schistocerca cancellata. NCBI lineage: Eukaryota > Metazoa > Arthropoda > Insecta > Orthoptera > Acrididae > Schistocerca > Schistocerca cancellata. The sequence goes on from NC_064627.1 coordinate 50,111,390, forward strand.
TACAGAGGAGGGCAGCATGGATGGTCACAGGTTTGACCTGTTGGAGAGTGTTACTCTGCAAATCACCAAAAAAAGTCTCCTAACAAAGTTTCAAGAAGCAGCTTTAAGTGATGACTCTAGGAATATACAACAATCCACTACATACTTCTCACATAGGCATCATGGAAATGAGATTAGAATCATTAACAGCATGCACAGAGGCATTCAAATAATCATTCTACCTGCATTCCATATGTGAATGGAAGAGGAAGAAACCTTAATAACTGGTACAATGCGATGTACCCTCTGGCATGCACTTCACGATGGTTGAGTATGGATGCAGATGTAGATGTAGATGCACCCACCCTGCACATCCTACACGACTCCTGCCAGATGTTAACTTACTCCATGACAAGCAGGGCCACCTATGGAAGCAATCATGTAATGTACTAAATCACCTCTAACTGCTGCACATGGTTTTATGTGGGCATGAATGTAAACCATTTGTCCACCCAAATTAATGGCAACTACAAAGATGAAAGAGCGTGCCACTGGGCATAATAGACTCTGTGGTTGACTTCAAAGGCTGCTTCAGATTCTTTAACATCTGAATCTTCCTCCGACCCACGCTAACCCCTACCCAGTACTAGCTTCTCTGAATTTTGTGTATTAGAATTGTCGCTACAACACATCCCTCAACACAGCAGTCCGGCTGCCAGCCCAAGTCCCCAACGCAACTTCGCCCATGTCTCCATACATTCCCTGTCACTCCATTAATCTATACCCACACTGTGCCTTTTCCCATTCTCTTGGTGCTTCTCCCTCCGAGTCATCATCTCTTTGGATGTAGGGGATTGTAATGCCAGAAGATCATTGCAAAATGCAGGAAGACTGGTAGGGGACTGACACTTGGTGCAAGGTCTGACAACTGATCATCAACAAAAAGAATTACAACATATTATACTTAATTATGCACAAGGGCGCCTAATTGTTTGATTATGCGGCTGATAATCAATCCCTGGGAATAGTCATAACTGTTAAATATCTAGCAATATGCATCTGGAGCAGTTTAAAGTAGAATGGCCCACATAAATCTACATGTAAGAAAAGCAAACTCTGAACAAATGAAAAGAATGGAAGAATGGTTAGGAAATGTATTTCATCCATTGGGAATATACCTCACAAAACATTAATTTGATCAATTTTTAAGCAGTGCTCATTAACAAGGGATCTTTAGCAGGTAAGATTAGTACTGGAGATACGTAAAATCCAAAGAATAGTGTGTTTCATCTGAAGCTCATTTAGAAAATGTTTCATCATACATTAAATGTTCATGCAGTTCCAGTCGCAGACACTGCAAGAGAGGTGATGTGCATCACAGAGTGGTATTGTTTTAAATATCAGAGAGTATATGGCCTAAGAGAAGTCAAGCAACATATTACTTGGTGCTTCCAACGAACCCTTCAGAAATGGTATGAAAAATGGAAAACAATTGTGGCTTACAGAATACAAAAGTAGATACAGATAATGGGTAGGAGAGGGGTGGGAGAAGCAAAGTGAAATGCAATTAGCAGATGAGATATGAAGTGCAGAGACAGTAGAAGGACCAACTGGAAAGAGAAGAATGTTTCCCAGAAGTGTAGATAGTCAGCAATGGAAAACTGTGAAGAAACATCAATCATCAGGTGATGCCACAAAATATGAGAGAGGTTAACAAGGTAGAGAAATAAATAAATGTGAAAGAGAGGTGAGTCATAGGCACAAAAGGCATGTGATAGTTGAAAGGAACTAGGCATCTACAAGAGGGATCAGAGGAGATCAACTGAACACTCAAAACCAAAAATATGCTGTAGAACAGACATCCATCTTCAGAGTGCTAACATTCTAATCTGGAAAGATGACACTGTTCTAAATATCTGTTATGTGAAGTGACATAGGTCAGCTAATGTGTAAAAATAATTAGCATTTACTCTTGTACAGAAAACTTTCAAATACTATTGACAAAAACAATGGGATACTTCTACTGCTGTTTCTCTTCATTGAACCGCTAGGTGGAGTTGATTCAGATTGTCAGTTTCCGGTCCTCGTGGCTTGAGCTCTTCAATCTATAATAATTTTGTCTGTTCATAAAAAGCTACTACACCTTTGTTTCCAAATGAAATACTACACACCCTGCACACTACCATCATTCTTTCTGTAAAAGATAAGAAATTCCCAGACTGGACCTTATGATGAAGCAAGCTGGGATCTCTTTACTTCCTCTCTTGTTTTGCCATCTGCCTCCATAATTCATTTTTTTCTTTTTGCCTAACTACCATTAACATGCATGAGTATAATATGCATGTCCATAAAAGAGAAAGATTGGCCCTCAGTCTTAAGAAATATAGCACCAGATCTATTTCTGTGCATAGTTTTGTGTATGTAATCAATTTCCTAATTTATTGTGACCATTCCTAGTTAGTACCTTTGTAAGAGGGTGAAATCAGTAATTGTTTCTTGACTTAGATTCTATTGTTGACTTATAAACAATTAAAATTGTGTAGTAATTATAAACATTTGGAAGAAGAACTACTAGAATTCTTCAAGTATTTATTTGGCTCTATTCGAAAACATATTATCAAAGCCAGCCCTTAATTAATTCCAAAATAATTACCTAGTTTGTCAAAAGCATTGTTTGCATAACTATATTTGTTAATTTCATTATTTAAACAAATAATTCGGCCTAACCTTTGTGATAGAAGGAAATGTTCAAAAGGATGATTTCTTTTATTTATTCAGTTAATTGAATGAGTTATGCTTTAATTGTAATTTCTGTAAATTAAACATCAAACAATGTATAGTTTCAGTGCCTATTATTGTGAGGACATGTAAAGGCCTGAATTTGGTCCCAAGACTGTCAGTCCACGGCCGATTTTCAGGTGGGAAGTCTGTATACGTTAGAGTAACAACAATGCATTAACTTAACAGTGGAATTAGTGTAACGCAAGCAGGACATGGGTTAAAGCAATGACAGTGTCTGTTCAATATATTTGAGGAATAGTGTCACATGTACCTTATTATTCTGCAAGAACTGTGAACTGTGTGGTTAGGTATTTATTGCTCATAGACATTCAACAGCAAACTATTGTAGCAGTATGCTGATGTTTGCCTGCAACTTATTAATGAGGCTTAACATTTAGCAGTAGTGAACTGGTCACATAACTGTGTAATATTGGGGAGGGGGGGGGGGTGTAAACAGTGAAAGTAGAGAATTGTGAAACACAACTGTGCAGCTGTCAGTTACATCATTTACAGTAGTCAGTGTTGAACTTCCACCCCCACTTTTCAGCCAGTATAACAAAGCAGTACATCAACACCAAGGACTATTAACAAAGAAATAAAGCAGGCAAATGTCACACCCTCAGCCGTTATCCAACCAATTCAGAAAAAAAGGAAGTGAAACAGACTTTGGTAACTATAGAGGAATATCGCTCTTGGCAGTCATGTACAAATTCTCCCAGTATCCTAGAACTACATGTACTGAGACAGCTGGAGAAGGAATTAGGATAATAACAAGCAATTTTAGAGGATTAAGATCCTATGTTTAACAAATACAGGACCTTAAGACCATCCTTCCTACCATGCAGCAAACAACAAGACAGACAGTGGCTAGACTTCCAAATGTGTACAACTCCTTGGATTGAACCATACTCATAGGAATAGTAAGAAAACTAGGACTTAATGAAAAACAACACCCTGCACAATATCAAATCCAAAGTAAAGTTTAGAGGACAACTCTCAGAGAGTTTTGGGTCTGTGCAGGGGCAAGGCAAGGAGGCAGTACATCATGTACTGTAAAATGGTCAACTTTGTGACTTGGGTATTACTTTGTGATAACACCATGCTGTAAATTTTTATTCTTAAATATTGGAGCTCAGGTCAAAATTCAACTTATAACACTGTTGTAATGTAGACGTGCATAGTGCTGTTATTAGTGATGGAACCTGCAAGTACACGCATTACAGTTGAGCTGGTCACAAAGCCATTCTGTTTGCAGATGGAGCAGCATATTCGTAGATATCTTGTAAACTTCCTGCTGCTCTTGATAAAACTGAAGAGCCGGCTAACTGAAGGTAATTTGATATAAATAAGTTAAATGTTGCAATAATTTTCTTCAGTGATTAAAGAGCAAAAAAATTATTTCTGTGGTTTATAAGTTTGTGACAACACACATATCTGCAAAAACATGTGTGACGATTGAGACCATAGAAAACAAGTCTCATTAATGAATTATGGACATCTGTGAATGGTTTAGTAAACAAGACAAACTTTTATTTTTCATTATAAATTTTCGTTTTAACGCTTTGAACAGCTTACCTTGCTTAGAGGATACTGTGTTAAATGTAACAGGTCTACTAAACAGATGTGTAAATAGATGTATAAAACTTTTGTTTAATTACTCTGCTTAATGTAGTTTAGTATTTTTTCCCATCCTTATTTTGCTTTCATGAGGACAGGCCTATAATTATTTGGATTTTAAGAAAATTAGACAAATAAATCTCATTGAAAATGCAAACATTGTGACAAATGTTCTTCTGTGTATTAATAAATAAAAACTTATAAAACTGTGCAAATTTGTGACAAAGTTATAAATGTGTCATAAATAAAACACTAGTCAGCCCATATTTTTGCTGCAAAAATTTAATTCTTCTGTTCCTGTCTTAGACTACATGTCACAAAGTTGTCCTGAGTAGGAAGGGGGCAGTGTGGTAACTTTGTGCCAATTAATAGTCCATATTCTGAATACCTCATTCCATATAAAAAACTTTACTGCCATCAAAATTAATGAATAAAATTTATAACATTCTTTATATGTGAAAATTAAATGTCACAGCACATATTTGTATAAGTTATTCTACAAAAAATGCTGAAAGTGTCACAGAGTTGGCCACTTTTTAGTATACTGTTTAACTGTGTCCTGGAAAAACTCATCAAGGAATGAACCAGATCTCTAATAGTAAACACTGAATTAGCAATGGGAATCAAAGCAGACAATGATCGCATGCCTGACTTTTTCTGATGACCTGCCTTAACTGGAAAATAACATAAAAGAGGCTCCTATGTAACTACAAACACTGCATTTCATAGCAGAGAAGACAGGTCTGTTGATAAACATTGGAAAGACTGACATCTTAACCAGTACTAAAGATGCCCGTAGAATGATGAGAGTCAGCATTGCCAAGCATATCAAGAGAATCAAACCCATGAAGTACCTTAGAGAATGGATCTCAGATCTCAGTTCTTGAACAAACAGACAGGGAATATTATATTTGCAGAAAAATATATGCCTCACAATATCTATCGACAAATATGAAACTAAGGCACTATAAAACAATATACAGATCATACTGTCATTATTTCTGTCTCAAATTAATTAAATAACATAGCTAACTCAATTCAAAAAAACTCTCTTCCAATTTAGTCATACTTTTGTTCTTTATCAACATTTGCAATAACACACAGAACTTTAAACTTCTTTATAGCATAGATTTGTCTGCTGATAATTCTCGTTAACACTAACTTTAAACTTTCAGTTCAGGATACTCGGGTTGCACAATATGTGGTAAGGACCCTGTCTAGGTCAGTGATCAGGATAAGTAATGGCTGAGGCAATTCTGGTAAAAGTCACGTTATTATTGAACAGTTAGAAACAGTTTCGACACTGGTCCACACGGGTACAATTCTAAAGATGAAATAAATGTTTGACCTGTGCACGTGGGTTCGGCGGATGGCGGGCAGCGAGATAGCGAGAAGCACAGCACACATGCAAGCACGGCTAAGGCTCTCACTGCATCGGCACTTTCCTTCTTCTTAGCGTCGTAATCTTTCCAATTTTTTGCCTAAGAATATAGCCATGCCATGTAGTCGTCGGAATCGGCACATCCGAGGCTCAATGGAATCCACTTTTCCTGGATAGCCTCCTCGATACGGTACGTGTTACTCTGACCGATGCCCAACTCCAACTGTAATACTGAGCCCGTTGTGCCGAACCGCGCCAGTGTGCGTTTTCCCGCGCTCGCCTGCCTCCACCTTTTCTCGCTCCCCTACAGGTAGGGTATTCACCACAGTTTTTCTACTACACATTTATTAATACCTTTGATTACCACATTACTTGAAATCTAACATAAATAATAATATTCATTTCGAAAGTTTCTTTAACATGACACGAAAAGAAAAGGAATTCAAAACATTGCTTACATTAATTTATCAACATTCAGAAAGAAAAAAAATTTATCATATGTACAGTTGTTGTTGTTACACATGCCCCTGTTTCCAGAAAATTTTCTTAAGTCTAAATTTTATGGGAACACTAAATCTTACCATTTTACAGTGGTTCCGAATCTTTACTTAAATGTCCAAAAAGATGCCCTCATTGGTATTTGGCAGTCCTTCATATTATGGTTCATACACTACCCATTTTCATTTTTGACAGTCCCATCTTTTATCTGGCTGATAGCATTTATCCTTTCTTTTCAGTCCTTTTCTCCATACATTTTTACAGTTACAGTACAATTGGTAATCTGAAACTCACATAACTACATTAGCACACTTTTAAGGGTATACAGACATTTACAAAGATTAGTTACATTTAGAATAACTTGGGTTCAGCATAAGATACAGCACAATTACTCGTTCCTAGGAACATACAGTTTCAGGTCCACAATATTTCTTACACCTAAAGGTCTTTTGGATTTCGGGTAGATCAGGTAGTAAGCATTATCGTGTGGAATGTTCTGTATTATATATGTTCCATTATAAATATATTTAAATTTGGAAATTTCATGGTTTAGTTCACTAGATTTTTCGTGGGTTTTTAAAAGAACATAATCTCCAATTTTAAATTTTGAAACTTTTAGATTTTTATTGTGTCTTTTAGATCTAGATTCAGCTTTTTGCTTTGCCCTTTTTATCACCAATTCTTTCTTTTGATCCAGTCCCAAACTTGTACAAGGTGGAAACTCTAGTTTTTCTTCAATTAAACTTTTACTACTTCTGCCTAACAAAATTTCTTCCGGTGGGAATCCTGTAGTTTCATGATGTAATGTGTTCATGACATTCTCAAAATCCGATATAAATCTGCCCCAGGCTCTAATTCAACAAAACAATAATTCACTTTCAGATAACACTGAGTTACAGTAATAATAAAGTCATGCATAATAATAATAATATATACAAATACAGCACCCTGCCCCCAGTCTCTTTATTAACAAGGCAGTCTTTTATGGTTCATAAAACAGTCACATAAGTCTGGTGGCTTTTTAGGCCTCTGGAGTTCAAAGTCTTTGCTTACTTGAACTCTTCGCAAAATAAACACTGAGTCGTCAGGTGGTTCTTTCTTTCTTTGTTCGGTCTCAACATCTGGATTTTGTTTTGATACGTCGTCATCGTTAGGTACAATATCGCAATTAACTGCATCCCCTTTATTTTCACTGATTTTCTCATACCCTCTTTCAGTAAAAGTATATTCACTTTCTTTTACACCTGAAAATTCATCTACACTGGAGTCATCACTACGCTCTTCCTCACCATCAGATTCACTTAAGTACGCTACTTTCGCACAATAGGGAAAGTTAGAATATTCAATTTTGTCTGTATTTGCGTACCTTTCATCATCTGAACTATCGTCGGAATCCGACCATTCCGGATGGCTTTCAGGTTCTAACTTAAAAGCTTTTCTGAGACAGGCACTAAGTTCTTCCTCAGTATTGTCGTCAGGCTTGGATTTTAATTCAATCTCTTCTTTTGGCAAATCATCATCAGTTTTATTTACATCTACTATGGCTTCATATTCAGTGTAATCCTCGTGGACTTTAATTACTTTCAGGTAATCATCTGCCCCTTCTCCACGGTGCCTCTCGGTAGCAGCTTGTATTATTGGCGGATTGTTAGCAGAAGTTATTTCTTCGTCAATGCTGAGGATTTCATCCTCCAAATCCTTCCTATCATTAACCTTCCTCCTATCGGCAGCACGCGTACTTTGCGTGGCGCTATTTATTCTCCCCTCTTCAAATTTGGGCCACGTCACTTTATTGACGTCCCTACTATCTCTCTTTCCACCAACTAATTTCCTCGCCTCATACTCCTTCTTAAAATCCTCCCACTCACCTTGCTTTAGGCCCTTGTACAGATCGTCGACCTGCACACGCCAATCAGTTACTTCTGCTAATTCATTATCGCCTTTTACCTCATTGCAAACACTGCTAACCGCACCTTTCTGTGTACTCACAGTCTCATTTATTGTTTCCTTTGCCACGGAATTATCACTCGTAAAATTTTCCTCAGCTCTTACGGCTACGTTCGTACCTACTGCTGCTGTATTGCTAGCAGCTTCTCTCTGAACAGATGTTGTGCTAGGCTGGGTCGTTGCCCTCTGATGCTCCACTCGCCTGTTAACATGTAGAGCTCTGTGTGGCAGAGATGACTCATTCTGGCTCGCACCTGACGCTTGTTTCGCCACAACACGTTGCGTCGTTCCAAGTCTGTCCCTAGCCTGTCTCATTACATTACGGTCGGTCCGGTATCTTTTCTTAAATCGGGGCCGGTATGTATTGTCCGCTTCCGTTTGGCCCGCAACGTTCGCGGAAATTAGTTTCCCGCGTCGTTATTATTTTGCGCGGTATACCCTCTACCGCGACCTGGATAATTTCCTCTGCCTCTTCCTCTGCCTCTTCCTCTCTGTATTACATTGACGCGAAATCCATCGCCGTCATTTCTTTCGTCATTGTTTCGGTTATTACGGTTACCAAAATTTTGATAATTGGCACGACTTTCGCGCCAATGATCTTCGTCTTCGACTCTTTCGAGAAATGCTTGGAAGCTGCAATGATTGCTTCCTACATACCTCTTTGAATCTTCTGGAAGCTTTTTATATAGCTCCCAGATAATTTCTGAATCTGATCTTCGGCCTCTTAAATGCGTCAATTTCCGGTACCAATACTCACAGAAATCTTTCAAAGAATTCCTGCCCCTGTTATCATGCTGTTTGGCCATGATGAACTCGCGCCATAAATGGTCCTGCTTTTGTTCAGACCAATATTCTTCTGTAAATCTTTGCCTAAATTCTTCGAACGTCATTCGTTCGGTATTTAAATTTATTCCCCAACGCTTAGCGTCACCTGCTAAGGCGCTAATTACTACATTTATCTTTTCCTGATCAGACAAGTGCTCAGGAAATACTCTCTCGCAATTTTTGATGAAATCTAACGGGCGCCACCCGTTATGTTTCTTGGCTGGATTGAAGCGTTCCTCACCTTCTAATAGCTTCGTAATTGGTGTGCCATTACAGACAACACCAGGCCTATCTTTAATTTTACTCTCCAGATCGAAAATTTTGCCTTGAATTTTCGTAGTATTTTGTTCACAATTTTGAACACATCCGGTTACTTTTTTACCTAAATCCCTTTCAGTGTCTAAAACTACCTTTTTCAACTGTGATATTCCGTGTTGACATTCGTTTACGATCTCAGTTTTAAGACCGAAAACTTTTTCGTCTACCTTAGTTTCAACCAGAGGTTCTACTTTCTCTTGGATGTTGAGAATTTCAACATCAAATCTACTATTAATGTTTCCAATTTCCTCCTGCATAGTATCCATATTTTTGTTAATGGTATCAATTTCAAATTTCATATTGTTTACCACAGCACTTAAATTACCCATTTTTTGTTCTACCTGTTCTATTTGTTTACTAATTTTAATTCCCTGTCCTTCAACCTGTGCTTTAATCTGATCACTTTGAGTTTTGAGCTGCTGATTAACGTGTGTTTTAAGCTCCTCGTTCTGTGTTTTGAGTTGCTCGCCAAAGTGTATTTTTAGCTGATGGCTCTGTGTTTTAAGTTGCTCAGTCTGTCCTGCAATTTGTTTGGTTAATTGTTCAAATAAGTCGTTCATGCTTAAAATTTTTACACTGTTTTGTTCTACAGAATCCGTGTGTTCCGGTCCTACTTCATAAGTTTCTTTCGGTTCTTTCTTTATCTGTGGTGAATCAAATATGTCAGTGGATTCGTTCACGTACCCACTATCATCTGCAAAGTCACCCTCTACTTCCTGTTTTGTCCCTTGCTGTGTTCGAGACGATCTCGACATTTCAATCTGTTCGTTGACGTGTTCATGGTATTGTATGTACGCCAATTGTCTTCCGCTAACGCCATCTGTTATCTGGCCGCGTAAACTCCGGCTACTGCCAGCCGCATTCTCCATTTCGCTTGGCGCATCTACCCCGTCTACATTTCTGTCCATACTAAATGCCAATTGTACCACACTACTATACTTGACGCACACTGCAATTTACTTTGCTAAATATTATTGCTTTTCGAGTCCTGTCACCGGGAAGCCACTTGTAACGCTACTGCCCGCTCGGGCGTACGTTAGCTCTTTAAAGCCTGTACTGTAATAAGTTCACAGGCTTCACCTTATAAACAAGGATTTTAGTACATAAGTTGACCGCGTGTACCTAATTGGAAGCAATTCAGACTTATATCCAGTCAGTAACTACAGTGATGTGTCAAGCAAATGTAAAGTATAATTACTCGTTCGCATGGACAAGAAGTACACACAGTAGATACTACCAATGATTAATAATACGGTCGCCAGCCTAATTAGGCATTGAGTGAGTTTTTCCTTGTACAAGTGGGTGCATGTACAAGCATAATAACACGTAGTAATGTTGCGTTTTATGGCAAAATTTGGAACCAGAAAGAATCTACTGAACTAAGGTTTTCTTCTTTTGTACTAATTTGGACGAGCTAAAATTACACAACACCACACAGCAATGATTACTACTAACTGCATTTTGTATATTGATCAGACTGAAATCGGGCATAGATTACCCTAGAATTAGCAATTTTGAAAGCACACATACAATGTCACTATTAAAATTGGAAAAACACTAATACACTTAGGTTTAATATAGAACTTAACTTTGCTGTTCAAATCTGATCAGTACCCTTCAAGATTTGAAAGAACAGGGGCTCTGAAACTGTTATGGTCGTTATACTGAAACTATTAAGTACTGAAGGTAAATTAACACTCAAAATTATCAATCTATGGATAACTACTCTTTTGTCTTACTTCTGAATTATTTAACTGTCATTATTTCTGTCTCAAATTAATTAAATAACATCGCTAACTCAATTCAAAAAAACTCTCTTCCAATTTAGTCATACTTTTGTTCTTTATCAACATTTGCAATAACACACAGAACTTTAAACTTCTTTATAGCATAGATTTGTCTGCTGATAATTCTCGTTAACACTAACTTTAAACTTTCAGTTCAGGATACTCGGGTTGCACAATATGTGGTAAGGACCCTGTCTAGGTCAGTGATCAGGATAAGTAATGGCTGAGGCAATTCTGGTAAAAGTCACGTTATTATTGAACAGTTAGAAACAGTTTCGACACTGGTCCACACAGATACAATTCTAAAGATGAAATAAATGTTTGACCTGTGCACGTCGGTGCGGCGGATGGCGGGCAGCGAGATAGCGAGAAGCACAGCACACATGCAAGCACGGCTAAGGCTCTCACTGCATCGGCACTTTCCTTCTTCTTAGCGTCGTAATCTTTCCAATTTTGTGCCTAAGAATATAGCCATGCCATGTAGTCGTCGGAATCGGCACATCCGAGGCTCAATGGAATCCACTTTTCCTGGATAGCCTCCTCGATACGGTACGTGTTACTCTGACCGATGCCCAACTCCAACTGTAATACTGAGCCCGTTGTGCCGAACCGCGCCAGTGTGCGTTTTCCCGCGCTCGCCTGCCTCCACCTTTTCTCGCTCCCCTACAGGTAGGGTATTCACCACAGGTTTTCTACTACACATATATTAATACCTTTCCTACGTATGGACCAAGCGTATAAATACAATTTTCACATCTTACATTAGTTTTAACATTAAATACACTTCCCTTTGATTACCACATTACTTGAAATCTAACATAAATAATAATATTCATTTCGAAAGTTGCTCACAGTTTCTTTAACATGACACGAAAAGAAAAGGAATTCAAAACATTGCTTACATTAATTTATCAACATTCAGAAAGAAAAAAAATTTATCATATGTACAGTTGTTGTTGTTACAAGTTCCCTGTGCAGCAGAAATCCTCAAATTACAAGAAAAGAAATTCCTGTGAAAGATAGTGCAACCAATAATCCTACCAGGTGGGAGACAGTGTTACAAGGCTAATCATGAACTCCACCAACACCTATAAAACCTCACCATTGCCATTAGGAAAATACAACTAACTTTCTATGTCCACATGTACAGGAAGGAGCCCCATAGTCTGTCCTATAACATCTGGGGTAAAGCACTGGGTTCCTGTGATCAAGAAAATAGAGAAAGACCTTTCACAACTTTCTATTAGGCAAGACTTAATGATTAACAGGGCCAATTACCACTTAGCTATGAACCAGAACATTCCTAACTGGGCTAGCAGAAATGCTAAAGTTACTAACATAAACACAGTTGCTAAAATTAACAAAGAAAACTGTAAGTGGTAGACAACAACATAGAAATGATGAATCAGTTACCGTATGTGTGAAAATGTGTGAAATTTCTATGGAAGTAGGAAAGATTAATGTTATTTCCAAGGAAGTCGACAAAATTAGTGCAATATCAGTTCTATAGGTAAGATTCAATCAATTTCTGAAGAAATGGAAAATAAAGCAGACAATCTCTCTATTGGCTTCAATAAAAAGTTGAAGAGCAGAGCTTTGCTGAAGATTAGCAGTAACATCAAATGCTTGCAGAAAATGTCATGTGTTGCAAGGAAACCCAAGATTGGAAATGGAATAAAGCTGAAGAAAATACTTTCAAATACTACTGCAAAGAGAATGGTAGGTGTGTAGATGTATTAATGGCAAGAAAGATTGGAGTTTCAAAACTAATGCTGAGAGTATAATTAACAAACTTCAACAACAAGTGCAAGAAGCAGTACAGTCTGCAAGCAATGATCTTAATAGAGATAAACTCAAATGTTCATGCCTGACCATGCAAATAGTTCCAAATGATTTAACACTGTTGAAAGTCAGTGTGAACAGTAAGGAAAGCTCACAAACTGTTCATGGTAGTACCTAATTCAAGATAGCTTGGCCCAACCAAGAGCAGCTACGCATTATGCCTGTCCACAGAGTAGAAATGAGATTCTCTTGTTTGTGACATCAGCTACATCCACAACAGAACCCAGTTGTCAATATACCTCTTAGAGGGCAGTATGCTCAACCACTGACCAGAAACCTATGTCTCCATCTATAAGATGGCTTGTTATTTTAATCTACACTGCTTCCACAATACCACCGTCCCAATAGCTGGAAGTACGTATCAGAACCTATAAGTTATTATGTCCCATTGGCTGACCAACACCAAGGTGAATTTCTGCAACAGCAGATTGGCTTGACTGTTGTGCTCTGGCTAGGGAGCAATTTTGTCTACATTCTGAAGTTAATCTTTGAAGCATAACCATAAGCAGGAGCATTTTGCAGCAAGAATGGAATTTCATACTGCAAACAATTGATGTGTCCTCTGACACTACCAAAAACTGTACATACTTTTCTTGCAAAGCTTGCAAAAGGATGGTTCTACTAGGAAATTCATTAATAAATATTTAGGGTCCCCTTCAATTGTAGATAAACGTTTTGTGATAAGTGAAAAACTACTGAAATGGTATATTCCTGAATAACGGGCACCTTTCAGGACCAAAATGACTATATCATTATGAAGACTGTCCTATTCTTGGTACTGATTCCATGAATTGAGCTGATGGTTTCAAAATAGGATATATTACTTACAACAAATTTCATAGAGAAATAAACATGCCATGAAATACTAGTTTGAAAGGGCTTCTCCAAGATGTTTTGGAAATTGTAACATAAGTAATTCGTATTATGTGCTTTTGCCCTGATGAGTTACTCCAGAATTTGATACCATATGAGACTACTGTTGCTACTGTGGTCTTCAATCTGAAGACTGGTTTGATGCAGCTCTCCATGATACTCTATCCTGTGTAAGCCTCTTCATTTAGGAATAACTACTGCATCCTTCTGTATCTGCTTACTGCATTCATTTCTTGTTCTCCCTCATTTTTGCCCCCCACACTCATGTCCAGTACTAAATTGATGATCTCTTGATATCTCAGAATGTGTCCTATCAACTAATCGCTGCTTCTAGTCAGGTTGAGCCAGACATTTCAGTAACTCGTCATTAGTTTCGTGGCCTACCCATCTAATTTTCAGCATTTTTCTGTAGCACAATATTTCAAAAGCCTCTAGGCCTCTATTCTCTTCTTGTATAAACTGTTTACCATCCATGTTTCATTTACATACATGGCTACACTCCATACAAATACTTTCAGAAAAGACTTCCTAACCCTTATATCTCTATTCAGCATTAAATTTCTCTTTTTCAGGCTCACTTTTCTTGCCATAGCCAGTCTACATTTTATATCCTTTCTACTTCATCACCAGTTATTTTGCTGCCCAAATAGCAAAACTCATCCATTACTTTAAGTGCCTTGGTTCCTAATGTTATTCACTCATCATCACCTTATTTAACTTGACTACATTTCATTATCCTTGTTTTGCTTTTGTTGATGGTCATCTTATATCCTCCTTTCAATATGCCATCCATTCTGTTCAACTGCTTTTCCACATCTGCCTCTGTCTCTGACAGAATTACAATGTCATTTGCAAACCATAAAGATTTTACTTCTTCTCCCTGGACTTTAATTCCTACTCCTAATTTTTCTTTTGTTTCCTTTACTGCTTGCTCGTTGTACAGACTGAATGATGGGGACAGGCTACAATCTCATCTCACTCCCTTCTCAACAACTGCATACCTTTCATGCCCCTCATCTCTTATAACTGCGATCTGGTTTCCGTACAAGTTGCAAATAGCCCTTCACTTCCTGTATTTTACCACTGCTACCTTCAGACTTTCTAAGAGTATTCCAGTCAGCACTGTCAAAAGCTGTCTACAAATGCTCTAAACGTAGGTTTGCATTTCTTCTAAGAGAAGCTGTAGGGTCAGTATTGCCCCACATGTTCCTACATTTCTCTGGAATCCAAACTGATCTTCCCCAAGATTGGCTTCTTACAATTTTTCCATTCTTCTGTAAAGAATTGGTGTTAGTATTTTGCAACTATGTCTTATTAGACTGATAGTCCAGTAATATTCACATCTGTCAGTACCTGCTTTCTTTGTAATCGCAATTATTATATTATTCTTGAAGTCTGAAGGTATTTCACCTATCTCAATACATCTTGTACATATGAGATTAATGAATAAAAGTAAGCTGTGTATGCCAGCTCTTTTATTTTTATAATACGTAGTCTGACAGCATTCTAATGGCAAATAATGAACTTCTGCACATTTTCGTAGTTCTATTGTATGCTCCTCCCAACTGGATTTATTATTAAGTTTTAATCCAAAGAATTTAACATGGTCGGCCTCTTCTATTTGATGTCCTGCTTGCATATATTTTAGGCTTATGTTGTTGAGAATCTCTTGCATAATCTGCACTTACATTTACTTTCCAGCTCCATTCAGAACTGCTCACTGTTAATTTGATGTCTGGACAATTCATCTAAGGCAAGTATATTATAGCCAGGGATTTGAACTGCAATTGCACCTATTGGAACTCGAGGACAACAAGAAGTAGCCATTCGCTTCTCAGAGAAGTAGCACAAGTGCACGGACCAGAAGACAAATAATTTACTGTCACGACAGAAGCACACCGGATAAGGACAAACACACACACCCATGCCCAAGGGAGGACTCGAACCTCCGCCGGGAAAAGCCGCACAGTCCACGAGTGCAGCGCCATTGACCACTCGGCTAATCCCGTGCAGCTACACCGGATATCCTTTACATCGGTATTTCAAGGGCATCCGATGATTCGTGCAAACAGAGGTGGTACATGTCCCCTCTTCTGATCTCCTCCAATGGTGTTCTCCAGAGCAGAACTGGTACACATATTGCCAACTGGTGATGCAGTAACTGATGGAACCTCCAATTGATTCAACGACTGTGGCTGGCGAAGCTGTTGATTATATCACTACAGCAATCAATGACGCCACCACAATTTCCAAACCACAAGGCACGCAGCATGCAGCAGGAGGAAGACAGGAATTGCTACTATCCTGGACCTCCAGATAATACACACATCAAAAAAAGTTTTGCATCACCTCAGTTCCGGAACCTGTACAGAAAACTGTAATAGAGATCAACATAAACATCTGTGACTGTAGGCTTTCCGGCGTAAACTATTGATGAAGGTTTCTCGGGTCTTCCCGAAACGTCGCGAGATATCAATGCTACCACCCGGCTGGAGACCCGAGAAACCTTCATAAACATAAACATCATTTCCGCCCCTTTTATTGCTCATGAAAACCACACATTGCATGTTGTACCACCATACAGCGAGACCTTCAGATGTGGTGGTCCAGATTGCTGTACCACTAATACACAGTAGCACTTCCTCTTGCACTGATGCATGACTGTATTCATCATGGCATACTATCCACAAGTTCATCAAGGCACTGTTGCTCCAGATTGTTCCACTCGTCAATGGCGATTCAGCTAGATCCCTGAGAGTTGTTGGTGGCTCACATCGTCCACAAATAGCCCTTTTCAATCTATCCCAGGAATGTTGGGTAGGGTTCATGTCTGGAGAACATGCTGGCAACTCTAGTCGAGTGATGTCATTATCCTGAAGGAAGTCATTCACAAGATGTGCACAATGGGTGGGCGAACTGTTGTGCATGAAGACGAATTCCTCGCCAAAATGCTGCCAATACGGTTGCACTATCAGTCGGAGGATGGCATTCACGTATTGTACAGCCGTTATGGCGGCTTCCATGACCACCAGCAGTGTAGGTCAGCCCTGCATAGTGCTACCACAAAACAGTAGGGCACCTCCACCTTGCTGCACTCGCTGGACAGTGTGTCTAAGGCGTTCAGCCTGACCAGGTTGCCTCCAAACACATCTCCGACAATTGTGTGGTTGAAGGCATATGCGCCGGCTGCGGTGGTCTAGCGGTTCTGGCGCTGCAGTCCGGAACCGCGGGACTGCTACGGTCGCAGGTTCGAATCCTGCCTCGGGCATGGGTGTGTGTGATGTCCTTAGGTTAGTTAGGTTTAAGTAGTTCTAAGTTCTAGGGGGCTTATGACCTAAGATGTTGAGTCCCATAGTGCTCAGAGCCATTTGAACCATTTTGAATCATTTTTTTTGAAGGCATATGCGACACTCACTGGTGAAGAGAACGTCACGCCAATCCTGAGCGGTCCATTCAGCATGATGCTGAGCCCATCTGTACCGCACTGCATGGTATCGCAGTTGCCAAGATGAGTCTCACCATGGATGTTAGGAGTGAAGTTGCGCATCATGGAGCCTATTGCGCACAGTTTGAGTTGTAACACGACGTCCTGTGGCTGCACGAAAAGCTTTATTCAACATGGTGGCATTGCTGTCAGGGTTCCTCGGAGCCATAATCATCCATTGCAGTAGTAGCCCTTGGACGGCCTGAGCGAGGCATGTCATCCACAGTTCCTGTCCCTCTGTATCTCCTCCATGTCCGAACAGCATCGCTTTGGTTCACTCCGAGACGCCTGGACACTTCTCTTGGAACAATGCGGACGCGATCGAATCGCGGTATTGACCGTGTAGGCATGGTTGAACTACAGAAAACACAAGCTGTGTACCTACTTCCTGGTGGAATGCCTGGAACTGATCTGCTGTCGCACCCCCTCCGTCTAACATTCACTTCTCATGCATGGTTGTTTACATCTTTGGGCGGGTTTAGTGACATCTCTGAACAGTCCAAGGAACTGTGTTTATAATACAATATCCACGGTCAACATCCATCTTCAGCAGTTCTGGGAACCTGCATGATGCAAAACTATTTTTGATATGGGTATAAGGAGAGGAATCTGCCGTAGGCGCTCTCTAGCACAGTTGAAACTTTGCTTGGTGAAAGAAGGGTCGAAATAAAGGGACATCCATTTTGTCTTATGTATCAGCACTCAATAGTTTCCGAGAAAATTACATCGAACTTTTAGTGCTACTATATTAGTTCACCCGCGTGGTACGATTCGGTACTTAGGGGATAATAGCACAGTTACTTACACACTTTTGAGTTCCGTGTTCAAAACAAATCGTATATTTTTTTCTTTTGCTATCAGTGAAGTAAATGACATCAATTACATCAAGATTTTTTGTGAAATCGAGAAATACAACGAGATTATTCATAAAAGAAAAAAAATCAGATCTTATTGAAGAAAGATTTTATCATCCCAGAATATCATATAATCACATTTAACTAACAGCAACTGAAAATGATAAACTTGTAAATTTATTTTGATTATTTTCACTTTTAGATACTTCAAGGGAACCAATGCATAGATTTCATAACATCATTTAAAGCATAAAAATTCAGAGCACTACGAGCAACACGTGAAGGCAAATATGCCATTGTCAATTTTTTTAGTGTGAATATCATTAGGAAGAGCAACCTCATTAACTTTGCTAAGTACATCGTGATCTGGTGATAATTCTGCGGCAAACCAGGCATATCAAAGCATTTTCTTGGAAGTTGGAGCCTGCAATTGATTACAGAGCCAGGCGTGTATTGTATTAATTGCATCGCTTCTACTTGAGTGCGATTAAAATAGGAAAGTTCTGTTGTGAGCGTATGTAATTCTTCAGCTGTCAGTAAAAGTATTTGCTGTAGGGTTGGCAGAACGGCATACACTTTGGCGGAATAGCTCTTAATGAACACGTCGATAGTCCGATTTCATCGAGAACCAGTCCATCGCACAAGGAGGGATAACACCACCCATCACGCAAGTCAGTAACGTACAGAAACAGCTCCATTTTCACGTAAGCTCACGAAACTTTGCTCAAGAACTGTTGACGGGTATCTTTTGTGAGCTTTCCAGATTTTGTGGCTGTTGCGTACACATTATGATGCCTTTCCATTAATGGGTTTATGTCTTGTTGGACTCTAGGACTAAATATGCCACCGACTTGGAGAGAAACAAAAACTATTGGCAACATTTTTCCGGAAAGTGTTAGTCTGCAGTATTTTTTTTTTGTACTAGTGCATAAGTTCACAAGCACAAAACAGCTATTGCAATTAGAGGGCGCAATTGACAAGCGAAGGACTAACTCGTGATGAACATAAAATGATCCATTCGTGTGTCCGTTCTACAGAGGCTAGAAAAATGGACACGTGGGCTATTACACGAGCATTGCGGCGTAGTAAATGAATGAAGCAGCCTCAGCGGGGTCGGAAAGTCTGAAATATCTATCTGGTACGATTCTTTCGTGGAGAAACACAGAATTCGTCAGCAACAACTTCAAACCTCCCCTGTAAATCATACATTCAACCCTGATTTCATTATATACATATATTGATCAAACAGAACGTGTCACATCTCGAGTAAGAGAACGCGATCGTTTTGAGCTGAGAAAGTTACAAAAACAGCTGTCGGCCAATTGGAAAAAGAAATCTGTGGTTAGTTATGGCGCAAAATTTCCTGACCGTATGTAAAAATGGAGCTGTTTCTGAACATAACTGACTCGTGGGATGGGCAGAACTATCCCTCCTTATACAATGGCTTTTTTTGTAGATGGAATCGGAATATCGACTATCTACGTGTTCATTAAAGGTTATTTCGCCAAAGTTTATGCCTTCTGTCAACTGTACGACGTATTCTTTTAGTGACCGGAGAAGAATTACATTCGCCTGTTAACGTAAGTACACACTAGTAAACAAAATCATGCAATTGTTTATAGGTATTGTAGATGAACTGTCTATAGCTACACAGTGTACATAGTCAGTCTAGATAATTTGTCTCCTGTGTACATTTGAATGCCTTATTCCAGGATATTTGCTAAACATGGCTAACCTTGTTGGAATCGCGGCTGGTGCAGCGATAGTAATGGATAGTGATAGAAGTCGAAAGTGGGGATTTTTTGGAAGAGGAGATTAGTGTTTAACGTCCCGTCAACAACGAGGTCATTAGTGACGGCGCACAAGCTCGCATAAGGGAAGGGCGGGGATGGAAGTCAGCCGTGCCCTTTCAGAGGGATCATCCCGGCGTTTGCCTGAAGTGATTTAGGGAAATCACGGAAAACCTAAATCAGGATGGACGAACGCGGGTTTGAACCGTCGTCCTCCCGAATGCCGAGTCCAGTTTGCAAACGGGTGCGACACCTTGCTCGGTGACATTGACGGAAACGTGAACTGTTTACGAAGGTTCCTCGTTTCGTTTGTAATTCACTTTCGATTTTAAAAGTAGAAGCAGTGTGACATTTTTTTTTCGACATCACTCAATGATACATACAATTTTTTGACCAGCTTTTCGATAACCATTTCTTCTTGTACCGACTTTTATATTCGGAATATAACTTTCCACACATGAAAATCTTGTCAGCTGCAACACTTTCTCCGTTGACTACATCTTGATAACTGATATTTAACAATTGGAGAAACGAAAATAATAATAAACTGCGAAGCGTTTACCATGGCGCACAGAGAATAACTGGAGGCCATATCTACCAACGCCTCCACTTTACGAAGCGTTGCACAACATTGTCTAACAATTGTCTCATGTCTCCATTTCAAACGGGAGTCAAAAGTTCTGCGATTTTGCTCCAAAAGCGTCTGTATAGGCAATTGATGTCTCACAGTTCTCTATATACGAATTCACTCGGTTGTCTATAGGCACTGTCTAGATACAAAAATCGCTCAACTTTGTATACTATAATATAATAGCGTGTGCAAGGCCTTGCAGAAATGTCCTATTCTCGTCGCATAGCAACAAACGGAAAACACAAATTGAAGCTATGCAATTAATAAAATACACCCCTGGACCCGTAATTAATTACGGGCTCCAGATTTCAACAAAATGCATGGGATGCGCGGTTTGCCAGGTGACGCTACTATTGCCTGGACGGGTTTATATCGATAGTACGTCGCTGCTCATAGTGCTCTGACTGATCAGCGTACCTGGAAACCACCTGCTCACTACGTCGTAACCTATCTTCACCCCGAGTCCTGCACTCGCTAGGCCTGCAATGTGTTGCGGTGCGGCTCTTCCCATGCCGCGTCAACACCGCCATGCAAATGAACAATGTAAACAAAATATCCTAGTACCGGAAGAAGAGCATACATAACGTTCTACTATATTTCCTCTGACATACTCATGTGACACTGATTTTATCTGTTTCAACGTTTGTATCCTGCTTTTTCTATTTTTTTTATGATGCATAAGCTGTCCTAATAAAAAAAATTGTTATACATTGCCACCTTAAAAATTGTTTATTTTTTGTTACGTAAGTTACTATGTTACGTAAGTTGTGATAATACTTTGTTTTTCAGGTGTATCTTAGCCTACTCAATATACGATTTTATAACGCTCATGGAGAATAAATAAAAACTTGGAGGATCGCCGATGACTTTGTAATTCTGTCAGAGACAGCAAAGGACTTGGAAGAGCAGTTGAACGGAATGGATAATGTCTTGAAAGGAGGATATAAGATGAACATCAACAAAAGCAAAACGAGGATAATGAAATGTAGTCAAATTAAATCGGGTGATGCTGAGGGAATTAGATTAGAAAATGAGACACTTAAAGTAGTAAAGGAGTTTTGCTACTTAGGGAGCAAAATAACTGATGATGGTCGAAGTAGAGAGAATCTAAAATGTAGACTGGCAATGGCAAGGAAAGCGTTTCTGAAGAAGAGAAATTTGTTAACATCGAGTATAGACTTAAGTGTCAGGAAGTCCTTTCTGAAAGTATTTGTATGGAGTGTAGCCATGTATGGAAGTGAAACATGGACGATAAATATCTTAGACAAGAAGAGAATAATCACATAACTAATGAGGAGGTATTGAATAGGATTTGGGAGAAGAGAAGTTTGTGGCACAACTTGACAAGAAGGGATCGATAGGTAGGACATATTCTGAGGCATCAAGGGATCACCAATTTAATATTGGAGGGCAGTGTAGAGGGTAAAAATCGTAGAGGGAGACCAAGAGATGAATACACTAAGCAGATTCAGAAGGATGTAGATTGCAGTAGGTACTGGGAGATGAAGAAGCTTGCACAGGATACAGCAGCATGGAGACCTGCATCAAACCAGTCTCAGGACTGAAGACCACAACAACAACAACGCTCATGTATCTTCCAGTTCGCAATAACGATAATGATATGCACAATTATCCAGGAGTTTTGCTCCTACGTAATTCTTGCACTACTGCAAAAATGAGTGATACAGAAGTGTCAGTGGTGTTGAGAAACAGCTGAAACCACTGAAATTTAACAAAGCTTCAGGACCCAGTGGAACCCGTGTCAGATTCTATACCAGATTCACGTCTGAGTTAGTCCCTCTTTTAACCATAATTTATCACAAGTCCCTTGAACAAGAAACGGTGATCACTGGTTGGAAGAAAGGCACAGGTCACACCCCTCTACAAGAAGTGTATCAGACGTGAATCATAAAACAAACACCTAATATCCTTGGGATTCATTTGTTGTAGAGACTTAGAACATATTCTGTGGTTAGACGTAATGTGGTAACTTGAAGAGAACGATCTCCTCCGTGCCAAACAGGGTGAATTTTGAAAGGATCGCCCAGGCAGAATCCAACTCACAGTTTTTTCACATGACAGTCTGAAAGCTCTTCATCATGCCAGTCAGGTAGATGGGTAGATACAAAACGATTATCAGAAAGAATTTGACTCAGTACCACATCTACACTTATTATCAAAAGTACGATCGTATGGGGTACCAAGCGAAATTTATGACAGAATCGAGGACTTTTTGTATGGAGGAGGCAGTAACTTACCTTGCATGGACACTCATCAACAGTTGTAGAAATAAAATGTGCTGGGATCCTCGTTGTTAATGTTATATATTAATGATCTTGCAGACAATATTTAGCAACCTCAGACGTTTTGCACGGGCTTTGGTTATTGTGGGCGTAACAGTTTGTAGGGATATGAAATGGTACGACCACATCTTCTCAGTCGTAGGTAAAGCAGGTGGAAGACTTCGGTTTATTGGTAGAATACTAGGGAAATGCAGTCTGTCTACAAATACTGCTAACGTGTACAGAGATAGGCTGCACTAACAGCCAGAGGTTTATTTCACTCATGTGGGAGTGTCACGGAGATGCTTAACTATCCCTTGAGGGCCTGTTTAGTAAGTTTCAAGAGCTAGCTTTAAATGATGAATCTAGAAATACATTACAACCCGCTAAGTATCTGTCCCGTGGGAATCGCGAAGATACGTTTGGACTAATTACAGCGCCCACTGAGACATTTAAGCAATCATTCTTCCCGCGCTCCATACGTGAACGTAATCTTAATCTGGCACAATGAGAAGTACCATCTGCTTTGCGCCTCAGTGTTTTGCAAAGTTTGGAAATAGATGTAAATGTAGAGTTACTGCTATAAAGGAAAGAGTTTTATAGTTTTTAAGTCACATATAGAGGACGGGCACAAGAAGTGTTGGGAGTGGGGTGGGTACAACTGAACCAAAACTACACCGACAATATTTATGAGTTTGTTCAGGGATATTTTCTGAGGCCCACGCAACTTCACCTCTTCATGCAACGTCTTGTACCGCAGAATCAATACTATCAAAACTCAGGCAATCATGGGACTCACCACCATTCACTGATTTCTGTCTGGCAGTCCATCATCCGTCTTACTAAAACAAAAATACGAGAGTGTGCTGAAAAGTAATGCCTACAAATTTTTTATGTGAAAACTCTTAAAGCTTTTTAAATAAAACAAACGTTATTAACACTCTACATATTTATTCTTCGTGTCTACATACACTACTGGCCATTAAAATTGCTACACCACGAAGATGACGTGCTACAGACGCGAAATTTTACCGACAGGAAGAAGATGCTGTGATATGCAAATGATTAGCTTTTCAGAACATTCACACAAGGTTGGCGCCGGTGGCGACACCTACAACGTGCTGACATAACGAAAGTTTCCAACCGATTTCTCATACACAAGCAGCAGTTGACCGGCGTTACCTGGTGAAACGTTGTTGTGATGCCTCGTGTAAGGAGCAGAAATGAGTACCATCACGTTTCCGACTTTGATAATGGTCGAATTGTAGCCTATCGCGATTGAGGTTTATCGTATCGCGACATTGCTGCTCGCGTTGGTCGAGATCCAATGACTGTAAGCAGAATATGGAATCGGTGGGTTCAGGAGTGTAATAGGGAACGCCGTGCTGCATCCCAACGGCCTCGTATCACTAGCAGTCGAGATGACAGGCATCTTATCCGCATTGCTGTAATGGATCGTGCAGCCACGTCTCGATCCCTGAGTCAAAAGATGGGGACGTTTGCAAGACAACAACCATCTGCACTAACAGTTCGACAACGTTTGCAGCACCATGGACTATCAGCTCGGAGACCGTGGCTGCGGTTACCACTGACGCTGCATCACAGACAGGAGCGCCTGCGATGGTGTACTCAACGACGAACCTGGGTGCACGAATGGCAAAACGTCATTTTTTCGGTTCTGTTTGCAGCATCATGATGGTCGCATCCGTGTTTGGCGACATCGCGGTCAACGCACATTGGAAGCGTGTATTCGTCATCGCCATACTGGCGTATCACCCGGCATGATGGTATGAGGTGTCATTGGTTACACGTCTCGGTCACCTCTTGTTCGCACTGACGGCACTTTGAACAGTGGACGTTACATTTCAGATGTGTTACGACCCGTGGCTCTACCCTTCATTCGATCGCTGCGAAACCCTACATTTCAGCAGGATAATGCACGACCATATGTTGCAAGTCCTGTACGTGGCTTTTTGGATGCAGAAAACGTTCGACTGCTACCCTGGCCAGCACATTCTCCAGATCTCTCACCAACTGAAAACGTCTGGTCAATGGTGGCCGAGCAACTGGCTCGTCACAATACGCCAGTCACTACTCTTGATGAACTATGGTATCGTGTTGAAGCTGCATGGGCAGCTGTACCTTTCTCAGGATCTATCACACCCAAATTGCGTGAAAATGTAATCACACGTCAGCTCTAGTGTAATATATTTGTCCAATGACTGCCCGTTTATCATCTGCATTTCTTCTTGGTGTAGCAATTTTAATGGCCAGTAGTGTATTTACTTCTCAACATAGTCACCATGGCGATGATCACATTCCTCCCAACACGAGACCAGTTTGTTGATACCAACACTGCAGAGTGTCTGACTTTGTTATTGGAGCCACAACGTCACGTTCGGTTGTACTGCGTTATCACGATCAAATTTTAGTCTTTGAAGGCATTATTTAAGTTTTGGAAACAGATGAATATCGGATGGGGTTTAGTGGAGACTGTATAGAGGATGATCGAACCCAAGGTGTTGGACTGCAACAGATGTCGCAGCACTCGTGTGTGATCTGGCATTGTGAAGGAGGCGGTCCCCCCTGTGGGAACAAACTCTTCGAATTCGAAACTCGATTATCGCACGCTGTTTCTCACGTACTGACATATGGGATGGGGTAAATAAAAATGGCCCAGAGAACAGAGTTGCGGAGCACAAAGAAACACAGCAGAGGAAAGGAAATATGGTAATAACTTGACTATAGCAGATGTTGAAAGTGACCATCATTCATATCTTGGCACTTTTGGGCCTCAGTCAGCAAGTTGCTGAAGTCGGATCTAAGATAGACTGTTGCAATTGCTGCAACCTCATCGGAAATGTTTGGCTGCCGTTCTTGAAGACAATGAGGGATGTTGCGATACACCGTAGACTCGAGGGCTCCTCACACAAAGTAATCGCATTCTTATGGATCAGGTGACCCAGGTGTCCAACTAGTGACCTCTGCTAACAAGTCTGTCACGTGTAAAGATTGTGTAAATGTGCTCCAAGGTTAGGTCGCCTGTATGGGCAGTTCCTCCATCCTGTTGGAAGTTAACTGTAAGTCTTTTCCTCCTCCGTTAACGCCTACATTCGTGTGCAGCCGTATCCCCAGGGGGACAAGACTGTTTGCGTCCGTGAGTTCCCACACGCCACACGTGTCCTCTGGGTGGTGCTAAAGAACAGTCACTTCAAGGCAAACATCTGAAGCGAAGAAGCAGAGGCAACCAGATAATCTCAAAGATCTCCTTGCTAAAATGGATATATCACACGACATGGACTCACAAGGTTCTTCTCAGGACTCTCCAGCTATAAACTTTCGAGCTGCCATCAAGATACGTCAAATCCACATTGAAGGCATAAGTAAATAAAAATACCAAGTCTTACAAAAGATTTTATCAAAGTATAACATCGATGTTGTTGTCTTTCAGCAAACGCATAATGAAAACGAGGAGTAAATGAATCATAGAGGGAAAATTCCTGGCTTTGAATTACTAGGAGCGACGTACCACCGTGTTTACGGAGTGTCAACATACGTACGTTCGTCAGTCAAGAATGTTCAACTATGATCTTTATCTGATCTCAATGACACCCACTAACTTACAGTAAAAATAGGAGCACTAACAGTAATTAATGTATACGAATCCCCAGCTATCTGCTGGACTCCACAGGTCATCTCATTACCACAGCATCCCGCCATATACCTCGGAGATTTTAGCGGCCACCATACTCAATGGAAGTACAAGGAAAGTGCTGCAAATAGTGAAGCCACTGTAAACTGGGCAGAAGACAATAGATTATATGTGGTGTTTGATGCAAAGGATAAAGGAACGTTCGTATCAGCAGCTGGGAGACAGGAGTATAACCCTGATCTATAATTTGTAACAACTAATGAAAATAAACTATCTCCCCGTATCACAAGACTTCCCATACACCCAACACCATCCAATCTTCATCGAAATACGGACAAATGTCGCAATCGTTTCATCCTTTCCACGGCCTAGGTGGAACTTTAGAAGAGCAAAGTGGGATGTATTTGCTAAAAATCTGGACAAATGTCTTGGTCGGGTTCCCCCAAAAGGCTTGTTGGAGCTAAGATAAGTGCAGTGAAAAAAGCAATCCCTGGGGGATACCGGAAGCAATACATTCCAGGTTGGAATGAAACTACTGAGAAACAATATGATGAATTCCTAAACAGCAGGGAGCCGGAAATAGCGGATGACTTACTTCATAACATCAATACAGACAGAAGAATTAGGTGGACAGAGACTGTTGAGTCACTCAGTTTTCAAACATCAAGCAGAAAAGCACGGTCATTAATAAGGAAATTGGATGGAAACAACGTTAAAGTAAGGAACAACACTCATATATCAGCTAATAGAATTGCATAACATTTACTGTCCACATCAACAGCACCAAGGGATAAAGCTCACAGAAGATACATCAGAAGCAAACTCACAATGCTCAAAAAGAACACGAATGAAGAATCTGACTTCTCAAGAACTTTCTCTATATCTGAACTTTTTGCTGCTCTTGAAACTCTAAAACCCGGAAAGGCACCGGGGAGTGACGGAATCCACCTAGAATTTCTTCTGGGTAGTGGAAACTACGCAAAAAGATGGCTGGCGGATTTCTTCTCTGACATTATGACATCTAGTTCAGTCCCACAAAAAACGAAGCAATCAAAAATCATACCAATACTCAAGCCTGTCAAGGCACCAGATCAGCCTAAGAACTATTGCCCAATAGCACTACTGAGCAAACTACGCAAAAAGATGGCTGGCGGATTTCTTCTCTCTGACATTATGATATCTAGATCAGTCCCACAAAAAAACGATGCAATCAAAAATACTCAAGCCCATCAAGGCACCAGATGAGCCTAAGAACTATCGTCCAATAGCACTACTGGGCAGTATTTATAAGTTCCTTGAAATAATTCTATACAATCAGATTAGTCCAATAATCCTTCAGGACCTTCCCATTAAGCAAGCTGGATTCCAACCAGGATGGAGCTGTGCTGATCAAGACTTATCTTTAACGACATTTATTGAGGCATGATACCAAATGAATCAGAAAACATCAGTTGCTTTCGTTGACCTAAGTGCAGCATGTGACAGTTTGGAGGCATGGACTGTTTTATGAATAATTGCAACTTGCCCCATGCAAACGGACAACAGAATTATTTGACTACATGTTAACTGGAAGAACATTTACTGTAACAACAGAAAATGATGCTAGCTGCCCAAAAGCATTGCATAATGGTTTACCGCAGGGATCCAACCTTGCTCCTCTCTTGTTTAATTTATAGGTATCTGATATCCCTCCAACACAGTCCAGAAAGTTTGGCTATGCAGACGAATGGGCAATAGCTGCCCAACGCAAAACGTTTGGAAGAACCGAAGAAATCCTAGATTCTGATCTAGACATCTTAAGCTACTATTTCCGTAAATGGAGGTTACAACCAAACCCAAAGAAACTATGTATCAAAAGTACCTTGGGATCACATTAGATAGAATACTTTCTTTTAAGGAGCACTTGACACGAACATATGCTAACCTCAAAACCAAAACAACTTTCTCCATAAATTCTCCGGCTATCGTTGGGGATCGCCAGCGGACACTTTCTGGGTCTCAACGATTGGTTTGGTATACCCAGCAGTACTGTGGGCCTGTCTGGCTCAGTAGTCCTTATGTAAAAAATATAGACGTACAACTTAACAAGGCCATGGACACTGTTAGTGGGTCAATACGATCTACTCCCACATACTGGCAACCTATCTCGAGCCACTTTCCACTTCCTGATATCAGAGGGCGATATGATTTAATAAAATTTTCTCAGACGCGTCAAGAGGTTAAAATTCCACTTGATTAGGGTTCAATGCAACGGACTTTATGCATTCCACAACGATCCCATCATCGTGATTCTGCCAACTGACAAGGGCAATGCATCTGTCGTTCTGAGTAAAACTGCCTACGATTCAGTTGATTCTCAAGAGGATATCTACCAGAAACTGCCACGGGACCCGATGTCAAAAATAATTAGGAAGACATCAGAGTTCCTAAAATAGTCATCAATGGAAGAGGCCGCTATTAAGAATCCCTTCCCGCAGGCGCCGAGACCTCCTACGTTATATAAGCTGCCAAAGACACACAAAACGGATTCTCCTCTTCGCCCCACTGTGACACCATTGGGTCACCAACTTACAGACTGGCAAAACATCTGGCCAGCCTACGTACGCCACATGTGCGTCGCTGTGCGCATCACGTCAAGAACACCAACGATTTTATCAAATGATTTAAACATCTGCGTCTTGAGCAAGGTGATATAATGGCCATTTTTGATGTCGTCTGACTATTTACGCGTGTTTCTGCCAGTGACTGCATAGGTCTTCTCTCCCAGTTATTCGATAGTAGAATTGTGGGATTGTTCAAGTACACACTGACATAATCGCGTTTCCTATATGGCGGCCAGTATTTCCACCAGCTGGACGGCGTGGCGATTGGAGTCCGTTAGCTCCATACACAACCAACTTTTCTATGGAGAAATTTGAAGACATCGCTTCGGATAAGGCTCTAGCTAAGCCAATTTACTTTTATCGTTGCGTTGACGACATTTACATCCTGAAAAACTGGAAGAATTCTTAGGATACCTGAACAGCATTCATGACCACATTAGGTTTACGATGGAAGTGGAGATAGATGGTGCACTGCCCTGCACTGATCTCCTCATCTGCCGAAAAAGCAATGGGCACCTCAGCTACAGTGTCTGCAGCACACCTGCACACACGGATCAGTACAGCATATGGAAGCTCTCAGTCACCACCATCGGGCACAGAAACGTGGCGTTCTGAACACCCACGTCCATCGTGCTAAAGTCGTCTCAGATGGCCGGCCGCGGTGGTCTAGCGGTTCAGGCGCTCAGTCCGGAACCGCGCGGCTGCTACGGTCGCAGGTTCGAATCCTGCCTCGGGCATGGATGTGTGTGATGTCCTTAGGTTAGTTAGGTTTAAGTAGTTCTAAGTTCTAGGGGACTGATGACCACAGAAGTTGAGTCCCATAGTGCTCAGAGCCATTTGAACCATCGTCTCAGATGCTGAAAATCTGCCACTAGAACTAAGCCATCTCTGAAAAGTCTTCAAGAAATTGGCTACAATCACAACCAGACATCAAGGCTATTTCTGGTAAGACACACAGGAGAAACAGCATCAAAGAAGAGGGCAAGAAACTTGCCATTATGTGGCACACTGTCGGGAAAGATTAACCGGCTCCTGAAGTGTCACAACATTTCACCATTGTTCAGGCCCACAGCAAAAATATGACAGATCGTGAGAGCTGTGGAGGGCGATCTAGGGCGTAGAATGTGTGGAGTGTACAAGATACCACGACAGTGTGGCTGCTACTAGTTAGCCAAACAGTAACGCACCATGGAGCAATGCCAGATGGAACACGAGAAGTGCTTATGCCTACGCTATCCTGAAAAATCGGACGTTTCAGAACGCGCTTTGGAAAAGGAACACTGAATTCTTTCAACGAAATATTTGTCATGAGGAGGACGAAGGGATAATGGGATGGCGTTATAAAAGAAGCTGTAGAAACAGAAATATCTGTAAACGTGGTCTATAAGAACGGCGGTTTGCAGCTCAGCACAGCCCAGGATCTCGCCACCGCGACGTAGAAGCGGGCACAACGAACACGGGACGAAAACGTTACCATATTTGGAGAGGAAGATAGCAGCAGTGACGTCACAGCCAGCAGCGCAGCTATGTGACGGCAAAGCCACGGGAACATGGCGCTCATTTACCACTTGAATATGGCCGAGGAGAGATCGGTCGAAAGCTTGTGGGATTTTAACCACCTGAGGTGGCTGGAAGACTGAGATTTTATTAACTCAGATCGTCATGCTACCATGCATTCATAGAAGGTTTTTGTAGGCTTGTAGGATTGTGCAAGTTTGCGTGAGTTGCTAGTAACTGTAGTAGTTTTGTCCTACTGTAGTTGTTTTGCTGAATATTTATTAGTTTATTTTGCAGTAAAGACCAAAATACGAGGGCGTGCTGAATGACTCCGAATGCTTTATGTGAAACCTCTTAATAAATAAAACAAACTTTGTTAACATTTTACATCTTTATTCTTCATGTCTACATATTTGCAACCGTCTGCAAATTCTAGTGTGTGAGATGGCAGTGTTTCATGTAACTACAGGGTGTGGAAAATATTTATTTATTTTTTTATCATATGGCAATACATATACAAAGATTACAAAACTGCTACACGTCAAAATTTAAGCACAGCTGTCCAGCATAAAATAACAATAGCTATATATGGATATCGAGGTGTTTTACGTATTTTATAACACCACTCGTCGCTGCGAGGAAATCTTCGAAATGACCCTTCTAGGCACGTGCGGGACAGGTCGATACAACATGAGCAAACTATCTGTCGTTCTGCACCGCAGTCACACGATGGTGATGAAGATTTGCCCCACTTGTAGAGAGTGTCTGCACATCGTCCATGGCCCATTCGGATGCGGTTCAAGGTAGCCGAAATTGCCCGAGGCTGGTCGAATCCGTGGGGTTCCTTCTGAATGCAAGACAGCTTCAGGCATTGTGGGACACAGTTTTGTTGCCAGTAGCGACACAAAAACTTCTACTCTCACACGTGCGAAAGGGTGAGTATTGCTAACAGGAAATCACAGGGTGTGGGTCTGCAATGTTGTCCATACATCTGGGTACGATCAGCTATTAATATCGTTCCATGTGGACATAGTACGCAAAAGCACAGGGTAGTGGTTTATGGCAGAGAGAAAAATGTGCCGGAAGTCACTAGGGAAGAGAAAAAAAAAAGCAGTCTTCGATGATCTGGCTTAGATACTCATCTGTAGGCCCGTCCCAGTATTTCCGTCCACACTCCATTCATCTACAGTTTTAAAACGAATCATGACATAATGTGTACCTACTGTAATACACTATGTGATCAAAAGTATCTGTACACCCCGCAAACATACGTTTTTCATATTAGGTGCATTTTGCTGCCACCTACTGCCAGATACTGCATATCAGCGATCTCAGCAGTCATTAGACATCGTGAGAGAGCAGAATGGGGCGCTCCGCGGAACTCACGGACTTCGAACGTGGTCAAGTGACTAGATGTCACTTGTGTTATACGTCTGTACGCGAGATTTCCACACTCCTAAACATCCATAGGTCCACTGTTTCCGATGTGATAGTGAAGTGGAAACGTGAAGGGACACGTACAGCACTAAAGTGTCTACCTCGTCTGTTGACTGACAGAGACCACCGACCGTTGAAGACAGTCGTAATGTGTAATAGGCAGACATCCATCCAGACCACCACACAGGAATTCCAAACTGCATCAGCATCGACATTCCAGTACTAACAAGGGAACATCCCCATCGCACCCCCCTCAGATTTAGTTATAAGTTGGCACAGTGGATAGGCCTTGAAAAACTGAACACAGATCGATCGAGAAAACAGGAAGAAGTTGTGTGAAACTATGAAAAAATAAGGAAAATATAGAAACTGGGTCGTCCATGCGTAAGATAGGCAATATTTATGGCAAGATGAGTCGAGGAGCTCTGTGGTCCCGTGGTTAGTGTGAAGAGCTGTGGAACGAGAGGTCCTTGGTTCAAATCTTCCCTCGCCTGAAAATTTTAACTTTTTATTTTCAGTTTATGTGAAAAACTCTTATGTTTTCATCACTTTTTTTGGAGTGATTATTACATCCACAAGAAAACCTAAACCGGGCAAGGTAGAAGAAACTTTTCACCCATTCGCCAAGTGTACTAGTTAGGTGGGTCGACAACATATTCCTGTCATGTGACGCACATGCCGTCACCAGTGTCGTATACAAAATATCAGACGTGTTTTCCTGTGGAGGAATCGGTTGACCTATGACCTTGCGATCAAATGTATTTCGGTTCCCATTGGAGAGGCACGTCCTTTCGTCAACTAATCACACGGTTTTGCGGTGCGGTCGCAAAACACAGACACTAAACTTATTACAGTGAACAGAGACGTCAATGAACGAACGGACACATCATAACTTTGCGAAAATAAAGAAAGCAAAATTTTCAGTGGATGGCAGATTTGAACGAAGGACCTCTCTTCCGCAGCTGCTCACGCTAACCACGGAACCACGGCGCTCCTGAGCTCACACTATCCTTGATGTTGCCTATCCTGCGCATGGACTACTCAGTTTGTATATTTTGCTTATTTTTTCATAGTTCCACACAACTTCTTCCTGTTTTCTCGATTGATCTGTTTTCAGTTTTTCAAGGCCTATCCATTGTACCACTTTATAACTAAATCTGAGGGGGGTGCGATGGGGATGTTCCCTTGTAAGATAGTTAGGGTGGAGGTGAGAAAATCTGGATTTCATGGTCGAGGGGCCGTTCAAAAGCCAGACATCACGCCGGTATATGCCAAACGACGCCTCGCTTGATGTAAGGAACGTAAACATTGGACGATTGAACAGTGGAAAAACGTTGCGTGGAGTGACGAATCGCGGCACACAATGTGGCGATCCGATGGCAGGGTGTGAGTATGGCGAATGTCCGGTGAACGTCACCTGCCAGCGTGTGCAGTGCCAACAGTAAAATTTGGACAAGTTGGTGTTATTGTGTGGTCTCGTTTTCATGGAGGGGGCTTGTACCTCTCGTTGTTTTGCGTGTCACTATCACAGCACTGGCCTACTTTGGTGTTTTAAATCCCTTCTTGTTGCCCACTGTTGAAGAGCCATTCGGGGATGGCGATTGTATCTCTCAACACGATCTAGCACCTCTTCGTAATGCACGGCATGTGGCGGAGTGGTTACACGACAATAACATCCCTGTAATGGACTGACCTACACAGAGCCTTAACCTTAATTCTATATAACACCCTTGGGATGGTTTTGAACGCCGACTTCGTGCCAGGCCTCACCGACCGACATCAATACCTCTGCTCAGTGCAGCACTCCGTGAAGAATGGCTGCCATTTCCCAAGAAACCTTCCAGCATGTGATTGAACGTA
Source organism: Schistocerca cancellata (assembly GCF_023864275.1). Classification (NCBI taxonomy): domain Eukaryota; kingdom Metazoa; phylum Arthropoda; class Insecta; order Orthoptera; family Acrididae; genus Schistocerca; species Schistocerca cancellata. The sequence goes on from NC_064627.1 coordinate 50,145,328, forward strand.
AGACTGCGAGAGTGGAAGCTGTCATCAAGGCTAAGGGTGGGCCAACACCATATTGAATTCCAGCATTACCGATGGAGGGCGCCACGAACTTGTAAGTCATTTTCAGCCTGGTGTCCGGATACTTTTGATCACATAGTGCATCTAACGAGTTTTCCGACTTCTGTCGTGGGCAAAAATTATAGCTTATGCTTTTAATAGAGTAGTAATTAGTAATTCAATGAATAACCTCGATTTGAGATTACATTAAGTCACTGAGCAGGATCATGTACATCTCCGCTTAACTTCTTATTTTTCCCTTCCGTACAGGAAGACGATGTGTATCCGTCTTTTATAGAACTCGATTCCACCATTAGAGTGAATTGGACGCAAATGGTCTAGAATCGTCATTGTAACGATCTGCACAATTAAGCTGATCTATTTGAAATTCATTAAGAATGATTAAATTTATTATGAGAACATCTGGTGTTGCAAAAGATCAAAAATGTTATTTAATAATTAGTTATTGTGTGATTTCTGGAGAACAGTAAAAAGAAAAATGTATTAAAACATTTCTATTAATGTTTTACGAAAGGTACTAATCCCATTCGAAGTTGTGCTTACGAGCTGTCTCTGCTCCATGATGAAATTTATTTTTTATAAGAACTGCCCCACATCTAATTACCTTTCCTGGAGTACATAGATTGTAAATTGTATTATTTCATGCTAGCAAGAGTAGATGTTATGCTAACCATTCTCTTTCTTGGATTCATCATTTTATTTGAATTCGCTCTCCTCTTCAACACTCTCTTGTCCAAGTTTAACAATTAGCCATCCATAAAGCTATTTGATTTTCGTTTTGTTTATACGCATACTGTTGCCATCGGCTAGCATTTGTATCCGACTCAACTCCCTCTTACCGCAATCTCTTCAGCAAACTGAACCACGCTGATTTTCTGCTGATAACAACTCCCCAAATCGAGGTAGTTCTTTATTTCCCCCATTGCATATCCTATTTGCTAATTACGTACGAGTTGTGATTATGAACAACCCTACCTTACACTTCTTTCGATTTTGGCTAATTTCATCACTCCGTCAGAGCTGACTACCCCTGCCTCGCTTCGCATAAAGAGAATCGATTACCGTTCTTTCTCTGCAGTTGACACCAAACTGCCTAAGGCGGCATACTTCAGGAAATATGGTGGCTGTGTGTGTTTATATCTTAAGGAGTTCATGGCATTCAGTTTTTAAACAAGCAGCTGCGGTCAGATAGTATCGCGAGTCTTTAGACCGTTTTATCGACGTCAGTTTCATTTGTTATTAATACTATCGAATTAAAATAACATTTGAACGAAGATAATGAATTTCTGGACATGCTGTCGACAATAGCTTTCGTCTCACTAGACACATGAACAAGCAAGATTACATTCGACAATCCCTGAATGAATAAACTGCGTCTTGTTGTTGTCTTCACTTTGATGCTGCCCTCCATGGTTGTCTATTCTGTGCAAGCTTCTTCGTCTCTTCATAACTACTGCAACCTACCTCCATTTACCGTTTCCTGTACTCATGCCTTGGTCTTCCTCTACGATTTTTACCTCTCCCCCCCCCCCCCCCCAAACACACACACCACCATAGTTGTGTCCATTACTAAACTGACGATTCCTCCATACCTAAGATGCTTCCTATCAAACGATCCCTTCTGTTAGTCAAGCTGTGCCATACATTTCTTTCCTCCCCAGTTTAATTCAGTACCACTTCTGTAGTAATCTGATTTACCAATCCGATCTTCAACATGCTTCTGTAGCACATTTCAGAACCCTCTATTCTCTTCCTGTCTGGACTGTTCATCGCCACACTCTAAATAAGTACTTCCAGAAAATACTAACATTTAAATTTCTCTTTTTCATAAATACTTTTCTTGCTGCTGCCAGTCTGCATCTTACATCCTCTCTAGTTCGGCCATCGTCAGTTATCTCGCTGTCCAAATACAAAATTCATCTACTCATAGTGACTCATTTCCTACTCTAATTCCTTCAGCATCGCCTAATTTAAATCTACTGCATTCCATTGCCCTTGTCTAACTTTTGCTGATATTCGTTTCATAACCTCTCTTCAAAACATTATCCGTTTCTTTCAACTGATCTTCGTCTCTGACAGAATTGAAATATCATCGGCGCACCTCAATGTTTTTATTTCTTCTCCCTCAACTTTATTTTCCATTCCAAATTTATCTTTGATTTCCTTTACTGTGTCCTACACGTACAAACAGAATAACATCGGCGATAGGTTTGATAACAGTCTCACTCCTTTCTTAACAAATACTTCCCTCCAACTTCACGTTCCGTAAAAAAGGGTAAGCCACAATCCTTGGCGTTTCAGTTCGATATTTTGAGATACCGTATTTTTTGGTGCACCTTATACATTTTTCTACAATTTCGTGACGCCTTATTCCAACAGGATGCTGCCATATCATACCTTCCAGTACAGTCACTTGCAGCAATACAAAAGTTACACAGGCCAACGAAAAATTTATTTTGAAAAACCTTTTTTACTTTGATAGCTGATATTTATAGGTTTTTATGAGCTGAATCCAAATCTAGCCTTGGTTTTTTTGTATCACCCATAGTTTTCGAACAATAAGCTTTTTACTATGTACTATAAAAATCCTAGGCTATATGGGAAACGGGGAAATTGTTGTTGTTGTTGTTGTTGTGGTCTTCAGTCCTGAGACTGGTTTGATGCAGCTCTCCATGCTACTCTATCCTGTGCAAGCTTCTTCATCTCCCAGTACCTACTGCATCCTACATCCTTCTGAATCTGCTTAGTGTATTCATCTCTTGGTCTCCCCCTACGATTTTTACCCTCCACGCTGCCCTCCAATACTAAATTGGTGATCCCTTGATGCCTCAGAACATGTCCTACCAACCGATCCCTTCTTCTGGTCAAGTTGTGCCACAAACTTCTCTTCTCCCCAATCCTATTCAATACTTCCTCATTAGTTATGTGATCTACCCATCTAATCTTCAGCATTCTTCTGTAGCACCACATTTCGAAAGCTTCTATTCTCTTCTTATCCAAACTATTTACCGTCCATGTTTCACTTCCATACATGGCTACACTCCATACAAATACTTTCAGAAATGACTTCCTGACACTTAAATCTATACTCGATGTTAACAAATTTCTCTTCTTCAGAAACGCTTTCCTTGCCATTGCCAGTCTACATTTTATGTCCTCTCTACTTCGACCATCATCAGTTATTTTGCTCCCCAAATAGCAAAACTCCTTTACTACTACGGGGAAATTAATGAAACGATTTGTTACAACATAAGTATGGTTTGTATTTACAGTAAGCTACTTAAAACAACGATATGTGTTAGTAGAGGTTTCACTTGTCAGCTGGAATTGGTTTGTATTTTCTTTATCTTTTTTCTTTGAAGCTTCTTGTGTAGCTTTTTCTACTGTGAGTCGCTTGCTGAACTTCTCGGTGAAGTGACCAACAGCAGTCCCCCATCATGTTGGTGTTCCAGCAGCCTTGGTAGCGTTTTTCCATCACTTTAATGTAATGGTGAAAACTCTCCCCTTGCTCCTCACTATCATCTCCCATATTGTCCGGGATGTAATCAAGGTGACTGCTCAAAAAGTGAACTTTCAGGTTCATTAAACATCCTAAAGTTTTAAACTTCTTTAACATTGTAGCTATAATAGAAACATATTCTGGACCTTTTTCATGTCCTAAGAACTTTGTAACGACTTGCTTGAATGATACCCATGCTTCTTTCTCAATTAAGGTCATTGTGGAGTCAAAGTTAACATCAAACATCAATTTTCTAATATCAGGTCCGACGAAGATGCCTTCTTTTAGTTTAGCTTCTGAAAGGTGTGGAAACTTTTGGCAGAGATACTTAAAATATGGTCCATCTTTAGGCAAAGCCTTTACAAACTGTTTCATTAGGCCTAACTTTAGGTGTAGAGGTGGTAGGAGTACGTTTTTCGGATCTACAAGGTTTTTGCGTAGAATGTTCTCACCAGGTTTCAAAGACTCCCTCACCAGCCAGTCTTATGCACCAGTGTTGATCCCTAGACCTACTGTCCTATTCACACAAGAAACATGGAAATTCGGTACAGCCACCTTGCTGTTACTTTTAGATCGCCATATATCATCCAACCATGCGCAGAATAGCCTATTTTATTTAGCACCATTTCTAGGTTTTCATAGCTTTCTTTGATATGTACAGAATGTCTAACAGGTATAGATGCATACATGTTACCATTGTGTAATAAAACAGCGTTTAAACTCGTTTTCTATACAGGGCTATTACAAATGATTGAAGCGATTTCATAAATTCACTGTAGCTCCATTCATTGACATATGGTCACGACACACTACAGATACGTAGAAAAACTCATAAAGTTTTGTTCGGCTGAAGCCGCACTTCAGGTTTCTGCTGTCAGAGCGCTCGAGAGCGCAGTGAGACAAAATGGCGACAGGAGCCGAGAAAGCGTATGTCGTGCTTGAAATGCACTCACATCAGTCAGTCATAAGAGTGCAACGACACTTCAGGACGAAGTTGAACAAAGATCCACCAACTGCTAACTCCATTCAGCGATGGTATGCGCAGTTTAGAGCTTCTGGATGCCTCTGTAAGGGGAAATCAACGGGTCGGCCTGCAGTGAGCGAAGAAACGGTTGAACGCGTGCGGGCAAGTTTCACGCGTAGCCCGCGGAAAATTGGCTCATGCCAGAACTGGAGACCGACAGCGTCGACTTCATCTTTCGACAGGATGGTGCTCCACCGCACTTCCATCATGATGTTCGGCATTTCTTAAACAGGAGATTGGAAAAGCGATGGATCGGTCGTGGTGGAGATCATGATCAGCAATTTATGTCATGGCCTCCACGCTCTCCCGACTTAACCCAATGCGATTTCTTTCTGTGGGGTTATGTGAAAGATTCAGTGTTTAAACCTCCTCTACCAAGAAACGTGCCAGAACTGCGAGCTCGCATCAACGATGCTTTCGAACTCATTGATGGGGACATGCTGCGCCGAGTGTGGGAGGAACTTGATTATCGGCTTGATGTCTGCCGAATCACTAAAGGGGCACATATCGAACATTTGTGAATGCCTAAAAAACTTTTTGAGTTTTTGTATGTGTGTGCAAAGCATTGTGAAAATATCTCAAATAATAAAGTTATTGTAGAGCTGTGAAATCGCTTCAATCATTTGTAATAACCCTGTACATGTAGGCTATATGCTGGTTCCAATTGCAAATAAGTTATTTTCTTTTAATCTAGAGCCAAGCAATTCAGCTTTTTCTTTCGTTAAGCCCAGATTTCTAACGAAATCGTTAAGCTTTGTCTGAGTAAACAATTTGGACTCTAAACTTTCTGTATTACAAAGGAATACATCATCATCATCTGATTCATATAAATCACATTGTACATCAGAAAATACTTTGGTTGGAATAGAATTTACACCATGTGGTGGCTCAGGAACCGGCAAATCTACACCATGCCCTACTGGTCGGATGGTGGACGGAAGGTTAGCAATCATCGGAGTGATTTCTTGGCTCCCTCAATATCATAGAACAGCAAATCTAAAGGCTTTTTTTCTCCTTTTTGGACCATTTTCTGAGATCTTCAACACACACACATAACATATCTTACGTGGCGCCCAAGATTTATCTTGATCACCAAAGTATGATAGATAAACCTTTTTCAGAAATTTTGTGGTTTCTTTGGCGTTTTTTAAACACAAATTCACCAAAATATAACAAAAACTGTCAGCAGAGTTTTTACAATCACGATTAGACATTGTACTAGCACATGTACAGGAAACGGGAAAGAGAGGTTAGGTTAACAGTAAACAAAACACCATCTGTTAACTCAAAAATAGAATCGATCTTTTTTTGCCAGCAAATGTTTTTCAGCAGTGTTACCAACGTCATCTACATTCATTACACCTCCTTTTTAAATTATTTTTAATATGTTGTTGTTGTTGTTGTGGTCTTAAGTCCTGAGACTGGTTTGATGCAACTGTCCATGCTACTCTAAACCTGTGCAAGCTTCTTCATCTCCCAGTACCTACTGCTACCTACATTCTTCTGAATCTGCTTAGTGTATTCATCTCTTGGTCTCCCTCTACGATTTTTACCCTCCACACTGCCCTCCAGTACTAAATTGGTGATCCCATGATGCCTCAGAACATGTCCTACCAACCGATCCCTTCTTCTAGTCAAGTTGTGCCACAAACTCCTCTTCTCCCCAATTCTATTCAATACCTTCTCATTAGTTATGTGCTCTACCCATCTAATCTTCAGCATTCTTCTGTAGCACCACATTTCGAAAGCGTCTGTTCTCTTCTTGTCTAAACTATTTATCGTCCATGTTTCACTTCCATACATGGCTACACTCCATACAAATACTTTCAGAAACGATTTCCTGACACTTAAATCAATACTCTATGTTAACAAATTTCTCTTCTTCAGAAACGCTTTCCTTGCCATTGCCAATCGTCTTCAAAAGATTCCCATTTCAGTTCTTTATCATCACTGTTACATTTTCGCATAGGTTAAACTGATATTGCAAAAGGTCTCCCAGTTACGCGCAGGAAGTTGGACGTCACACTGTGTCGTTTTTTTAATATGTATGTTGTGTTCCGTTGTGTACGTCAAGTGATGTGCTTGAATTATGTGTACATGTGCAGTTCATTAAACTGTATGATTTGTAGGCACATATACGTATAGTTACACATCAAATGACGGAACACGCATTAAAGTGCCAACGCAACTTTTCACGGGCAAATTACACAGTCTTTTTATGGAAGTACGAGGCGTATTCCGAAAGTACGGTTCGATAGGTCGCGAAGTGAAAACCACAGTGAAAATCAGAAGTGGTTTATTTGCAATAGTTAGCGATACCTTCCAGCAGCGTCTCTACATAGACGCCGCTCCGTCTGACATTTGTCGTAGCGTTGTACCAACTTTCCAATACCCTCGTCACACAAGGCAGCTGGCTACACTTCTCGCCGATTCTCTACAGTCTACACTAATCTGCTGTTCGTTGTTTGCTCTTGTCAGCAGAGATGTAAATCAGAGGGAGCAAAGTCCGGACTGCATGGAGGACGATCAAACACTTCCCATCGAAAACGCGCTCAGAACTGAAAAGACAGACGTGATGCTATCAACGGGCATACTAGAGACACTGTCCAACACAACTATGCGAAGCATTATGGGATTTTCACTGTGATTTCCATTTCGCGATCGATCGGACCTTACTTTCGAAATACGCCTCGTGTTATATGAATGTTTAATGCCCGCAATATGAAACACGTAAAGAGCGGTTTGAAACAGTGTACTATCTCGTCTGTCAACAAAATATCTCAGGTTCTTTTTGCATTGCAATTTCATTGAGATTAATACTGCTTTAATGTCATGGGTTCGCGTAGAGAAATACTATTGTGTGGCGTATTTATCACTGATCATTTAAGAGTAAGTTAATTTCTGTGAATTTATGTTGCTGAGATAAAAGATAGTCGTTATGCGGAAAGCATAAGCATTTAATGAAAACTACTATTAATCTTTGTAAATAAATTAAAATGACACTGAAGTTAAACGATACAACAGAAATGCAAGCTTTGTATGTTACTGCCGCGGCTCTGTGCCATTTAATATTGGCAAACAACAATCATTCATAGGTTAGCGCTATATCTGATAATCTGAAAAAATGAATTATCAATTTCCTAACATGTAAGGACGCTAAAATATATAAATAAAGGTGTTAAGAGCAAATAAACACATATATTTAACCAAAATGCAACGTAAGTACACTTACAATGTCTCTCACGTCTGTCCTCATCCAAGATCAAGAACTGAGTTATTAATTACATAAAATCATTCGACTGTTTCACAGCTATTAATATTTTTAACACAGAACAAAGAATAATATACATAACAAACCGATATTGTTTTTAAATACAATGACATTGAACGATAAATGTTTTTTTTCTGTACACTTCTTCGTACGTCTTTCAAGAATCATAAGTCTTAATTCATAGCACTATTCGCAACTCCATATGAATAGCTGTTGTTCTCCCAAGACAACCAGTACAATGACCCCTGGGATTATTGTCCCACTAATGCAAGTCGTTTCTGTGGACAGTAGATCCACTAGTATTGGTTCTGCACTGCCACAATTGGTCACCTTGTTCTCTCTTGTGAAAGAGGCACTTTACATTAGTTTGAGTTCATTATTACAGTGTACCATCTCCTTTTCCGAACGTTCATGATTAGTTAAGAATGATTGTATTAATGGAGCTTAGATTAGTTTTTAGATATCAGATGACATTGGACATTATTGGTTACACACATGCTTTGTATAGTTAGTTGGGTTTATATGGGCACTATTTTCTTGACTTTGGCCCCTTGTAAATTACAATTACTGATAACAGGGCAAATTTACATTCCCCGGAAACATATTGACCGACTCCCCCATTCGGTTTATAGGCAACGGGAAAAACCGGGTACTACAAAAACCTTGCGCAGAGCCGGCCGGAGTGGCCGTGCGGTTCTAGGTGCTTCAGTCTGGAACCGCGCGACAGATATGGTCGCAGGTTCGAATCCTTCCTCGGGCATGGATGCGTGTGATGTACTTAGGTTAGTTAGGTTTAAGTAGTTCTAAATCTAGGGGACTGATGACCTCAGATGTTAAGTCCCATAGTGCTCAGAGCCATTTGAACCATTTGAACCTTGCGCAGAGTATTCAGACTGTGAATGATTGAAATTAACATAATAATTACCAAGTCCTTTACAGGTTATGTTATTCCAATTATCAAGAATGCGGTAAGAAATCAAAATTATTTCGTTACGATGAGGAAATTTACATAAACATATTTGTAATAGACTGAAGAGCGAAAGAAACTGGTACATCTGCCTAATGCGGTAAGAAATCAAAATTATTTCGTTATGGTGAGGAAATTTACATAAACATATTTGTAATAGACTGAAGAGCGAAAGAAACTGGTACATCTGCCTAATGCGGTAAGAAATCAAAATTATTTCGTTATGGTGAGGAAATTTACATAAACATATTTGTAATAGACTGAAGAGCGAAAGAAACTGGTACATCTGCCTAATGCGGTAAGAAATCAAAATTATTTCGTTATGATGAGGAAATTTACATAAACATATTTGTAATAGACTGAAGAGCGAAAGAAACTGGTACATCTGCCTAATGCGGTAAGAAATCAAAATTATTTCGTTATGATGAGGAAATTTACATAAACATATTTGTAATAGACTGAAGAGCGAAAGAAACTGGTACATCTGCCTAATGCGGTAAGAAATCAAAATTATTTCGTTATGATGAGGAAATTTACATAAACATATTTGTAATAGACTGAAGAGCGAAAGAAACTGGTACATCTGCCTAATGCGGTAAGAAATCAAAATTATTTCGTTATGATGAGGAAATTTACATAAACATATTTGTAATAGACTGAAGAGCGAAAGAAACTGGTACATCTGCCTAATGCGGTAAGAAATCAAAATTATTTCGTTATGATGAGGAAATTTACATAAACATATTTGTAATAGACTGAAGAGCGAAAGAAACTGGTACATCTGCCTAATATCGTGTAAGGCACCCGCGAGCACGCAGAAGTGCCGCAGCACGAGGTGGCATGGTCTCAATTAACGTCTGAAGTAGTGCTAGAGGGAACTGACACCATGAATCCTGCAGGGCTGCCCATAAATCAAGAAGAGTACGAGGGGGTGGAGATCTCTTCTGAACAGCACGTTGCAAGGCATCCCAGGTATGCTCTACAATGTTCATGTCTGGGGAGTTTGGTGGCCAGCGGAAGCGCTTAAACTCATAAGAGTGTTCCTGGAGCCACTCTGTAGCAATTCTGGGCGTGTGGGGTGTCGCTTTGTCCTGCTGGAATTGCCCAAGTCCGTCGGAACGCACAATGGACGTGAATGGATGTAGGTGATCAGACAGCATGCTTAGGTACGTGTCACCTCTCAGAGTCGTATCTAGACGTATCAGGGGTCCCACAAAACTCCACCTGCACACGCCCCACACCATTACAGAGCCTCCACCAGTTTGAACAGTCCCCTGCTGACATGCATTCATGAGGTTATCTCCATATCCGTACATGTCCATCCGCTCTATACAATTTGAAACGAGATTCGTCCGATCAGGTAACATGTTTCCAGTCAGCAACAGTACAATGTCGGCGTTGACGGGCCCAGGTGAGGTGTAAGCTTGGTATCGTGCAGAAATCGAGGGTACACTAGTGGGCCCTCGGTTCCGAAAGTCCATATCGATGATGTTTCGTTGAATGGTTCGCATGTTGACACTTGTTGATGGCGCAGCATTGAAATCTGAAGCAATTTGCGGGAGGGTTGCGCTTCTGTCACGTTAAACGATTCTCTTAAGTCGTCGTTAGCCCCATTCTTGCAGGATCTTTTCCGACCGCAGCCATGTCGGAGATCATATGTTTAACCGAATTCCTGTCCGCCCCCGGTAGCTGAGTGGTCAGAGCGACATAATGTCAATCCTAAGGGCCCGGGTTCGTTTCCCGGCTGGGTCGGAGATTTTCTCCGCTCAGGGACTGGGTGTTGTGTTGTCCTAATCATCATCATTTCATCGCCATCGACGCGCAAGTCGCCGAAGTGGCGTCAAATCGAAAGACTTGCACCCGGCGAACGGTCTACCCGACGGGAGGCCCTAGTTACACGACATTTTTTTACCGGATTTCTGAAATTCACGGTACACCCGTGAAATGGTCGTAAGGGAAAATCCCCACTTCATCGCTAACCCGGAGATGCTGTCCCCCATCGCTTGTGCGCCGACTGTAACACCACGTTCAAAGTCACTTAAATCTTGATAATCTGCCATTGTAGCAGCAATAACCGATCTAACAACTGCGCCAGACACTTGTTATCACATATAGGCGTTGCCGCCCGCAGCGCCGTATTCTGCCTGTTTACATATCTCTGTCTTTGAATACATATGCCTATACCAGTTTCTTTGGCGCTCAAAAATGGTTCAAATGGCTCTGAGCACTATGGGACTTCTGAGGTCATCAGTCCCCTAGAACTTCGAACTATTTAAACCTAACTAACCTAAGGACATCACACACATCCATGCCCGAGGCAGGATTCGAGCCTGCGACCGTAGCGGTCGCACGGTTCCAGACTGTAGCGCCTAGAACAGCTCGGCCATTCTGGCCGGCTTCTTTGGCGCATCAGTGTACAAAGAACGTTGCAACATTCGTTTGCAAGGTATCTTTCGTATATCTGAAACATTATGAATTCAAAAGTCTTTGCCAAAAGAGGTTTGGTAAACAGTGCATAATGATAATGTTGGAGGAAGTACGAAGTTGTTACAATCTTAGTTCGTGAATACATAAATAATCCTTGACTAGTTGGTGATCAGCTGGTCTGATTCCGCGCTCTCCGTTTCTTGTCGTGATTGTTGCCGCGAGTGCATTAAATAACATCGAACACAGGGTTAACACCTAATCAGCAATTGTGGTTCAGTTGTAAAGAAGTTTTGTTAGCCTGCATTCATTCCGCAGTTATTCTCGTATGTAATATGAAGATGTATTTCAGTCCAGGTTTCGTACATGTTTAGGTCGTATAAACTCCTTGTTTCCTAGAACATACCCTTTTGATTTTGGCGCAGCAATTCTAACACCCCGCCTCGTCTGTAGACACCGTGGTGAGCGTTCGTAACAGGCTTATCGGGTTGCAGTGCTTGCAGTTTTCACGGTTGGCGCACCTGGCGTTGCAGCGTTCAGATGCGTCATTTTGAACTGACACTGTCCGCCTTGCGAGTAAACACTGCTGGTTACCACTCTCGCGACACAGTTCTAGTCTCTTTTTTCGTAATGCACAATGCTAGACATACAGGGTGGCGCACGAAATGTGTTACCAATTGTTTCTTTCACAATTTACGACGCACATTAGATATCCCGCTGGGATCTCTACAACAATACCAGCAGAGCTTGGAAAAACAAATGAGTTAAGAAATGACATGTAATTCACGATACTGCCGCTAGGAGACTAGTAAGCACCAATGGCTGACAATGGAAGACTGACGACACAGCAACGATCGGCAGTTGTGTTACTTTTTCATGAAACGAAAAGCCTTGTTGTGACTCAGAGGCGTTTTCGACGACAGTTTAACACACGATGGGTCCCTTGCAAGAAGACCATCCACGGATTGTACGATAAATTTGTACAGGAAGGAACAGTATTGGAAGCGAAACGATCTCGGCCTAAGCCTGTTTGTTCGCCGGAGATTATTGAAGCGGTACGAGTTGCTGTACAGAGAAGTCCCGGTAAATCGTGTAGAAAGGCAGCAGTGCAACTGGGAATATCCAGACGCTGCGTTCAACGCATTCTTGAAAGTGACCTCCATATGTACCCATACAAGATGAAGAACACAAGCAGCAAGGACTACTGTAAGCTCAGTGGGAGGAGGATAGGGAAGAAACTCTCAACAACGTTTGGTTTTCAGACGAGGCGCATTTTCACTTAGACGGTGTGGTTAACAAACAAAATGTACGCTTTTGGGCCACTGAAAACCCACAAGTGCTTCATGAACGACAACATTATGCTCCGAGGATTACAGCGTGAACAGCAATTCGCAATAGCTTCATTCCACAGCTTCTTGCTAGTGCCTTGTCCTTCAACACGCAGTGGTTCATGCAAGATGGAGCAAGGCCACATACTGCAAACACTGTGTTGGAGGTTTTACACGACCATTTCGACATGCGGATCATTTCACTCAGGTTTCCAGGTCCCTTCACTGACGGACAAACTTGGCCCCCCAATAGTCCAGACCTCAATCCATGTGACTTTTTTCTTTGGGGGAAAAAATTTTCCCGAACCGTCCACATGATTTAATGGAGCTCAGAAGACTTATTCTTCAAGCTTGTAGTGAAATTACGGAAGACATGTGCCATTGGGCAATCACTAACTTCAGTGTTCGTTTCAAGGTAGTTAGAAAACGAAATGGTGGACATATTGAGCATGTGCTGAGTTAGAACAAATCACCATGGACGGCTCTTCATTGTAGTATATGTTACTTTCAGATTGTGTTGACAATAAAGTTTATATACACAAACAAAATGGTAACACATTTCGTGCGCCACCCTGTATATGCTTCTGAGTGAAGTATTAACTAAATGCTTAACTGAATAATTGAAATCACTGATAATTATATCAATCACTTGATTTCTGTGTTTGCGCAGTTTTTGTCTGTTTGCGTCACACACAATTTAGCACTCGAATCGAGCGCTCTTGCGCTTAAACACAATTCATAAATTGGTACTTAGAATGTCTTTCACATCATTCATACCGAACACTATACATGATAAAAAAGAAGCACTAAAAGTATATAAACTCCTGCAGTTCATGAGCAAATACACAAAATGTGACTTACATTTACATGTTACATTTTTTCATTTACAATGCTTTGAGCTTTCGTTGTTTATGATCACATCAGAAGTAAAGTGGCATTCCTTCATCCCGAAAACTTCACCATTTGGTCATTCTGGACTAATTCTTGTGGTTTTACATAACTCGTACAGATTCATTCTGCAAAATACTGTCACATACCAACACAGCAGTATACTGCCAAGCTTCGCTATAATGGGCAGAAAACTCTCGCACAAGAAAGAACAGTTATAGGCATAAAGCGTACAAATGTCCACAATCAGAACAAGGCTCATCCTCGATTAGACATTATTATAAGCAAAGTTAAAAACAGAACGGTCTAAATTCGTAAGAGTACGAGGGGGTGGAGATCTCTTTAAACAGCACGTTGCAAGGCATCCCAGATATGCTCAACAATGTTCATGTCTGGGGAATATGGTGGCTAGTTAAGTGTTTAAACGCAGAAGAGTGTTCCTGGAGCCACTATGTAGCAATTCTGGACGTGTGGGGTGTCCCATTGTCCTGCTGGAATTGCCCGAGTCCGTCGGATTGCACAATGGACATGAATGGATGCAGGTGATCAGACGGGATGCTTACGTACGTGTCACCCATCAGAGTCATATCTAGACGTATCAGGGGTCCCGTATCATTCCAACTGCACACGCACCACAACACTTCAGAGCCTCCACCAGCTTGAACAGTCCCCTGATGACAAGCAGGATCCATATATTCATGAGGTTGTCTGCATACCCGTACACGTCCATCCGCTCGACACAATTTGAAACGAGACTCGTCATCAATAGTCCGGTGTCGGTGTTGACGGGCCCAAGCGAGGCGTAAATCTTTGTGTCGTGGAGTCATCAAGGGTACACGAGTGGGCCTTTGGCTCCGAAATGTTGTGTTGAATGGTTCGCACGCTGACACTTGTTGATGGCTCAGCGTTGAAAACTGCAGCAACTTGCGGAAAGGTTACACTTCTGTCATGGATTGCGCGGCTGGTTCCGGCGGAGGTTCGAATCCTCCCTCGGGCATGGGTGTGTGTGTTTGTCCTTAGGATAATTTAAGTTAAGTAGTGTGTAAGCTTAGAAACTGATGAAATGGTTCAAATGGCTCTGAGCACTATGGGTCTCAACATCTGAGGTCATCAGTCCCCTAGAACTTAGAACCACTTAAACCTAACTAACCTTAGGACATTACACATATCCATGCCCGAGGCAGGATTCGAACCTGCGACCGTAGCGGTCACGCGGTTCCAAACTGAAGGGCCTAGAACCGAACGGCCACCCCGGCCGGCTAGGGACTGATGACCTTAGAGGTTAAGTCCCATAAAATTTCATACACATTTGAACATTTTTTACACTTCCGTCACGTTGAACAATTCTCTTCAGTCATCGTTGGTCCCGTTCTTGCAGGATCTCTTTCCGTGTCGCAGCGATGTCGGAGTTTTGATTTTTTTACCAGATTCTTAACAATCACGGTACACTCGTGAAATGGTCGTACGGGAAAATCCTCACTTCGTCGTTATCTCGGAGATGCTGTGTCCCATCACTCGTGCTCCGACTATAACCACAACGTTCAAACCCTCTCAAATCTTGATAACCGGCCACTTGTTGTCTTATATAGGCACTGCCGAGTTTGTGTAGTTCTTTTTGGCACTTTGACCTATTCTGCTCTTTTTACTCCTCAAATACTTGGCATATGTATCTCTTAGATTCCTCCATTTCTTTTTAAGCTGTTCACCTAAAAATATTGTTTTACGTATTTGGCCACTGGTGATTCCTACACGAGAATTGGACTCAGCATTCGCATCAGGTTTTCAACAGCAAGACAAGTTGTTTTAATGCAACATGTAAGAGAATGCAGGAAATACCTGCACCAACAGAGGAAATTTGGAAGACGTCTACTGAAAAATACGAAACAATGTGGGGGTTTCCAAATTGCATTGAAAGTATTCACGTAAAACACGTAACCATCAAATGTCCAAGTAACACTGGATCGAATTACTATTGCTACTCAAAAAGGTATTCTACATTTCTTTTGGCAATCGTTGGAGCATATTACAAATTTTTGCGCGTTGACATGGAGGTTACGGAAAAACAGTGACAGTCGTGATTTTGAAAATTCGTACGTGGGAAAAAAGATCTAAAAGTTTCAAAAGGAATGTGCCAAAAAATAAAGACCTTCCTGGACAAGACGATTTATGTCCTTATTTCCATATAGGTGATAAAGATTTTGCACTACAAGAGTATTTAATAGAGACAAGATAGAACGAAAGAATTTTTAATAATAAATTATGCAAATCGAGGAGAGCTGTAGAAAATGCCTTTGTGATTTTAGTTCAAAAGTGGAGGAAATTTTACAGATCAACTGAACTTTCTGTCAACAATGTCAAGTTAATTGTACATCTGCTTGCAGTCTCATAACTATTTAAGAACAAAAGTTAGTGAAAATGAATATTTTCAATCATTGGAGCCGTCCGCAGCTCGTGGTCGTGCGGTAGCGTTCTCGCTTCCCGCGCCCGGGTTCCCGGGTTCGATTCCCGGTGGGGTCAGGGATTTTCTCTGCCTCGTGATGACTGGGTGTTGTGTGATGTCCTTAGGTTAGTTAGGTTTAAGTAGTTCTTAGTTCTAGGGGACTGATGACCATAGCTGTTCTGTCCCATAGTG
This sequence comes from Schistocerca cancellata, assembly GCF_023864275.1. Classification (NCBI taxonomy): domain Eukaryota; kingdom Metazoa; phylum Arthropoda; class Insecta; order Orthoptera; family Acrididae; genus Schistocerca; species Schistocerca cancellata. The sequence continues at coordinate 50,161,418 of NC_064627.1, forward strand.
CTCAGAGCCATTTGAACCTTTTTTTGTTTTACGTCTCCCTAGCAGAGCATTCAAGAAATGCATTTCAAAATTTGGAACACGATCCAAGACGAGCGACACATTCGGCGTTTGACGTACGCCAAAAAATTGATACTTATTTCAATCAATAATTTTCATAATTTTGGTCAATATATTTTAAAAATTGAATTCTATAAAATAACTGATTACTCGCTTTAAAAAAAAATTATTTGAAAGTATAATATGTATAAAAGCTGAAACTGAAAGTAGTTATGTTCCGATCATCTCCATAACACTACTCATTTAACTCCGCCCGAACAGGCCATGAAGGCCTAGCGGACCGACCGGCCACCGTGTCATCCTGAGTCCACTGGCGTCACTGGATACCCTTACGGAGGGGTATGTTGTCAGCACACCGCTGTGCCGGGCGTACTTCAGTTTATGAGACTGGAGCCGCTACTTCTCTCAATCAAGTAGCTCCTCAGTTTGCCTCACAAGGGCTGAGTGCACCCCACTTGCCAACAGCGCTCAGCGGACCAGATGGTCACCCATCCAAGTGCTAGCTCAACCCAACAGCGCGTATCTTCGCTGACCTAAGGCCGGTATTACACTATCAAATTTCTTTGTCCAATATCTTTGTCAAAGATATTTGATAGTGTAATAGGTACTTTGTCAAATGTCGTCCAATATTTGATCAAATCTAGGGCCTCGCTGTATATTTGATCAAAGAAATCGCTTGTCTTCTGTTCACTGCAATGTGACATGTAACCGAATGGAGCGCTAGCATCGCTGCAGCGTTCTGTCGTCTGTAGTGTTTTTATAACCGTTGCCGGTAAATACAATTGGTGTGTGCCGACAACTACAAAATTAATAGAGATGTATGAAGCTGATGAGGAGCTTTACAACGTGAGGCACCCTGAATACAAAAATAGATTAAGAAGATTGGAGACCTGACCTGACCTGGCCTAACCTAACATAACATAACCCTCTCCTGTAGCAAGGAATCGGAGTGTTACTGTGAGCCTGTCTTCTGAAGATGTAGCAGTTCTGAAGTGAATATTGTGCTTTGTGATATGGGGATACACTTCATTGAGCATATACAGAGATGTATGCTCATCCATTCTTAAGTAATTGATGTACGACTTGACGTCTTCCACTGTAAGCTCACGTGACAAGTTTTGTTGAATGCTTTTATCGTGTCGTCGTAAAACCCACGGCTTCACCCAGATTAGATTAGTTTTTCGTTCCATAGATCCGTGCTGAGGAGATCCTCGTGGATGTGGAACATGTCATTTTTTTTAAGCAGAAATAACAATACTAATAGTGTGAATAAATACAATACATCATTTGTTTCTATTACAAATTTCGCCAATGGAGGAGTTGACCACTAGTAAGTCTTTCAGGCTCCTTTTAAACTGATCTTTATTTGTAACTTAATTTTTTTATGTTTGCTGGCAAATTATTGAAGATGAGTGTTCCTGAGTAGTGGACCCCTTTTTGAACTAAAGTAAGTGCTTTTAAGTCCTTGTGCAGATCCTTTTTGTTCCTGGTACTGTATATATGAACTGAGTTGTTTGCTGGAAAAAGAGATATATTATTTAGGACAAATTTCATTAAGGAGTAAATATACTGAGAGGCAGTAGTTAGTATACCCAGTTCTTTGAAGAGGTTTCTGCAGGACGTCCGTGAATTTACTCCACAAGTAATACGTATTACACGCTTTTGGACTCTGAAAACTTTTGTTTGACTCAAAGAGTTACCCCAAAGTATTATACCATATGACATTATGGAATGAAAGTAGGCAAAGTATGCAAGCTTTTTCATTTTTATGTTGCCTATGTCTGCTAACACTCGAATTGCAAATACAGATTTGTTAAGTCGTTTCTGCAGTTCTGTGGTGTGATCCTCCCAACTGAATTTATTATCAAGTTGTAATCCCAGGAATTTCAGACTGTCAACCTCGTATGTATGGTTCCTTCCCCCCCCCCCCCCCCCCCCCCCCACACACACACACTTCTTTTCCGCATGTGCACACAATGCAATTGCGGTACGTGCAACTGCTGCGGTTAATAACAAGTTGTTGTCAACCATCTTGAACTTTGACGAAAAATTTGATGACAGTGTAATACCCCTTCTAGCGCTACGTCAAAGATCTTTGTCAAATATATTTGACGGAATATTTGATCACATCTTTGACCATATCTTTCACAAAGAAATTTGATAGTGTAATACCGGCCTAACGGGAACGGTGTTACGCCGCTTTCACACTATACGGTTTTGACCGTACGGCAAAAAGCCGTACGGCTGTAGGTGTGAAGAAATGTATGGCGCCTTTCACATTATACGGCGACGGCAAAATGCCGCTGCCGTGCCGTGCTGCAGCCGTGTCTTGCCACTACAACAGACGGTCGCCGTACGGCAAGTTCGACAACAGTGGCCTACGTGACTAAGTGCATGCTTTCACACTGGACGGTTTTGAGCCGTACGGCGTCGACTAGTTCGTTGTAGTGTCGTTTTATTCATTTGTGTTTATTCTTGTTTACTGAAAAGTGTAGAAGAATGGATGAAATTGATACTGAACTTTTGATAACCTTGGTGGAAGTAAGACCTGTTCTGTGGGACAAAACTCTAGATGCGTATAGAGATCGTATTGCTACAAAGAATGCTTGGCGGGAAGTTTGCGTAGCACTGAAGCAAGATTTTGATGAGATGGAAGACAAAGATAAAAATGCGTTTGGTAAGTATTTATTTAATATATTAATATTACATTTAATACGTTTTAAACAGTTTTTATTTAACGTTATAAATTTTATTCTAAAAGTAAATCGTTTGTTTATAAGTAAATTACTGCTACCAGTCACGTTTTTTTTGTTTTGTTTATATTTTGCACGACGCGTTTCGGGAAATAATTCCCATCCTTAAGTGCGTTTTTCTCTAAGTTTTCATCATGTGTGGTGTCTTTTTATGTGTCAGGTCTTGCATTCTGTTTTCTTTACTGTAATTTATAAGAGAAACACGCACAAGACCTCACAAATAAAAAAACACTACACATAATGAAAACTTAGAGAAAAAAACGCACTTGAAGATCGGAATTATTTCCCGAAACGCGTCGTACAAAATATAAACAAAACGATTAAAAACGTGAGTGGTAGCAGTAATTTATTTATAAAGAAAACTATTTACTATACAGTCGCAGGCTTTCACAAACAATCTACAAAAAGGAAAAGGCTTGTTAATTTATATCTTTGACATCTGCCATGACACGCTTCCAGCATTTGTCATAAAATATTTACAAAGAGTGTTCCTTATGGCGTTGGCTGTCAGTCCTCCTCTTATGTTGGCATCTTGGGCTAAGTCTTCCAAACCAGTGAAGGATGTGGTGTCTTCAATTATAAATCCATCTCTCTGACGTACAAAATTGTGTAAAACAATGCAAGCTTTAACCATTTTTACTGCAAAATCTGGATGAACATTTAAAGGTCGGTGAAACAACCGCCACTTATTGGTGAGGATGCCAAAAGCACATTCCACATACCTCCTTGCTCTGCACAAACGGTAATTAAATACACGTTTCTCAACTGTCAAGTTTGTTCCCCCAAAAGGCCGGAGCAAATGCGTGTGTAGGCCAAATGCTGCGTCTCCCACGAAGAAGTAGGGTACTTTTGGACCTTCCGTACCAGGCAGACATTGGACGTCTGGAAATTCCAGGGAATTACTTTCTATTGACTTCCATAAACTGGACCGTCTGAACACTGAAGAGTCACAGTCTTTGCCATAACTTCCTACGTCGACATAAATGAACCTGTAGTTGGAATCCGCTACAGCCATCAGAACCACAGAAAAGTATTCTTTGTAATTGAAGTACATTGATCCGCTATTAAATGGGGCAGTAAGACGGATATGTTTTCCATCCACCGCTCCTAAGCAGTGGGGGAAATTAGCAGTACGTTCAAATCCAGCCGCTATTGATTCCCATACCTCTTTGGTCGGTCTTTGTATACATTCTTCCCGCAGTGATGACCAAATTGCTGTGCATACATCATTAACCACTTTACTTGCTGTAGAAATCCCAATTCTGTACTGGAAATGTAAGTCAGTGAAGGAACAACCGCTTGCCAGATACCTGAACAAAACGAAAAAAAATCAGTGACATTTAGTTTGCAGTGGACATTTTTTGTTACAGTTTTGCTTTTTTCTATACAAAATTAAAATGTTTTCATACAGTTTTGTTTCCTTTTGATGTAGGTATAGAAGTAATACGGAGGTGGACCAATCTACGAGACTCCTTTGTGAAGTCAAACATAAAAATTCAAGCTGCGAAAAAAAGTGGCTCAGCAGCAAAGAAAAAGAAAAAGTATGTATATTCTGATCAGCTGCAGTTTCTAAAAAAGCTGTATGATGCTCGAGAGACGGAGGACAGTTTTCAATCGGAACGCACCGCCAGACTGGAAGAAGATATAGAAACGCAGGGCTCCGTCGAAAATACTGAGAATGTTTCTGGGCCATTTGATACAGCACCCACACAAGAAACATCCAAAAGCGAGTGCCATACAAACAGAAAACATAGAAAACCTGATGCAATCGAAATGAAAATATTACGAGCTCTGGAAGAAGACAAACCTTGCAGCAAAATGTCATTTTTACTTAGTCTGAAGCCTCATCTGGAAAAATTTGATGAACAGGATTATCTTCAGTTTCAGATGGGAGTCCTCAAAGTTATAGAAAATATATATGAAAGGAGAAATATATTGACAGCTCAACCTCCTCCATTTACCCATTACACACCTCCCATGCCCTATAATAATAGATTTCAAGCTTATTCTTATTCACCTATGGAAAATGCTGCTCCAATATCCTCTTACCATACGCATCAGATTCGTCCTCCTCCAGCTGCACCAAACCCAACTACTTTTCTCGAACAACCATTACAGACTTCTCAAGGTCGCAGTTCTTATCAACGAATTAATAAAGTGCCACCACCATACCCTTCGCCTTCCACAAGTAGCCATGAAGGCCCACCATCAACAACGCAGTTCTACAACGTTTTTGCAGAGAGCCTGTCGCCACAAAGTGACAGTACAGTCAGTCCTGCTACAAACTCTTTGGTTTCAACTGCTGATATTGATATTGACTTTTCTACTTCATAATCTGAGCGTAATAAAAATGTAAAACACAAATAAATAAGTAAATAAACAGAACTAGTTTTTATGTATTAAATTACCTTAACGTGATAGCCAGCATTTGAACAGGTTGGATGCAATTGCGGAATTGTGTGTTTTGTCGTTGTAACACATCCTTTAGTTTTCTATGTAATTCGTCAAACGAGGTAATAGACATTCGGAAATAGTTAAAGAATTTATTTCCGTCGTTCCTCAAATCTTCAAAGAGTGTATAAAATAAACCCACTTCGTCTCTTCTCTGGTTAATGGGGTGTACCCACAAAAGACGACCTTTTCTTTTGCGGCGACGATGAAGCAACCACAAAGCAACAACTCGTTTACGGTTCATCTTGATACACACATTAAGCAAACTGAATAGACACCAACAACTGGTCACGTCAAAAAGCCGTGTAATGTGAAAGCAACACAGGCACGGCTAAAACTCGTACGGCTTTTTGCCGTACGGTCAAAACCGTATAGTGTGAAAGCGGCGTTACATTGCGGCAAAGCCATTGGCTCATCTTGATTAAGCTTCTTCCCAATGTCATCCCATGTTCTATCCTCCTTTGTGTTGTTCCTGTCATCCCCATGGCTCTGGTCATACAGAAGCGCGTACTGCTTGACGAGCATCTCGGTTTGCGACATAGATGCGGGGCGCGGGAAATGACGTGCACGATGCCAGCTGCGACTGCTACGTAGTTGGTTGCGGGTAACCTTATGCGTGTCTGAACAGGCTCATATCCCGTCATGTAAATACAGTGGGGGCTCGTAGATATACATTTTGGGTGTTCACAAATTTTTGAAGTCAGATAAATATCAGAGTGCAAAATTAATAGCATCTGCTGTGTAACAGTTAAGTTCCTCAACATAGTTATGCAACTTCAGCCGCTGTGAATGAGAACGAAATAATGTTTAAGCTTTCGCTACTGTTTCGCATTTTTCTGTAAGTGGGAGTTTTCGTGCTTTTTTTATTCTTTTGCACAAATGTACAAGATCACTAATTCATGTATTACACTCCTGGAAATTGAAATAAGAACACCGTGAATTCATTGTCCCAGGAAGGGGAAACTTTATTGACACATTCCTGGGGTCAGATACATCACATGATCACACTGACAGAACCACAGGCACATAGACACAGGCAACAGAGCATGCACAATGTCGGCACTAGTACAGTGTATATCCACCTTTCGCAGCAATGCAGGCTGCTATTCTCCCATGGAGACGATCGTAGAGATGCTGGATGTAGTCCTGTGGAACGGCTTGCCATGCCATTTCCACCTGGCGCCTCAGTTGGACCAGCGTTCGTGCTGGACGTGCAGACCGCGTGAGACGACGCTTCATCCAGTCCCAAACATGCTCAATGGGGGACAGATCCGGAGATCTTGCTGGCCAGGGTAGTTGACTTACACCTTCTAGAGCACGTTGGGTGGCACGGAATACATGCGGACGTGCATTGTCCTGTTGGAACAGCAAGTTCCCTTGCCGGTCTAGGAATGGTAGAACGATGGGTTCGATGACGGTTTGGATGTACCGTGCACTATTCAGTGTCCCCTCGACGATCACCAATGGTGTACGACCAGTGTAGGAGATCGCTCCCCACACCATGATGCCGGGTGTTGGCCCTGTGTGCCTCGGTCGTATGCAGTCCTGATTGTGGCGCTCACCTGCACGGCGCCAAACACGCATACGACCATCATTGGCACCAAGGCAGAAACGACTCTCATCGCTGAAGACGACACGTCTCCATTCGTCCCTCCATTCACGCCTGTCGCGACACCACTGGAGGCGGGCTGCACGATGTTGGGGCGTGAGCGGAAGACGGCCTAACGGTGTGCGGGACCGTAGCCCAGCTTCATGGAGACGGTTGCGAATGGTCCTCGCCGATACCCCAGGATCAACAGTGTCCCTAATTTGCTGGGAAGTGGCGGTGCGGTCCCCTACGGCACTGCGTAGGATCCTACGGTCTTGGCGTGCATCCGTGCGTCGCTGCGGTCCGGTCCCAGGTCGACGGGCACGTGCACCTTCCGCCGACCACTGGCGACAACATCGATGTACTGTGGAGACCTCACGCCCCACGTGTTGAGCAATTCGGCGGTACGTCCACCCGGCCTCCCTCATGCCCACTATACGCCCTCGCTCAAAGTCCGTCAACTGCACATACGGTTCACGTCCACGCTGTCGCGGCATGCTACCAGTGTTAAGGACTGCGATGGAGCTCCGTATGCCACGGCAAACTGGCTGACACTGACGGCGGCGGTGCACAAATGCTGCGCAGCTAGCGCCATTCGACGGCCAACACCGCGGTTCCTGGTGTGTCCGCTGTGCCGTGCGTGTGATCATTGCTTGTACAGCCCTCTCGCAGTGTCCGGAGCAAGTATGGTGGGTCTGACACACCGGTGTCAATGTGTTCTTTTTTCCATTTCCAGGAGTGTAGTTAACGAATTAACTTCTGGGCTGAAAATCAGGGAATCTTACGTTGCGCCCACATAACGACTTACGCTTATTACGCACTTCTTTGTTAAATGTTCGCTTGTGGTCACGCTTATTTGATTTCGTCACTCTCTCAGACAACGAATCTGGTCTCGAATACTCTAGTTTCTTTGCGGCAAACTTTTCGTGGTAATTTTCTTTTCTATTAGCGCTTAATACAGATTCACTAGAATTCATGTTGACACTCCACAGGAAAGCCGATTCCTGCACAGCAGACAACCAACTCCAAACAAAAACTGCCGTTTTTGGAAATGATTAAATTCAAGTAGTACTATTTACCAACAACGTCACTTGACTAGAATACAGGTGAGGCGCTGAGAGTTACGAGGACGGTAGGCACATCATCTGCGACCCCCCCCCCCCCCCTTCTCACTATTTAAGTGAATATCGCCAACTTTAGTACCTAACTAAACTGCAGAATGAAATACTTTTCTAGGAACACTTTTTGTTTTAAAATGATGAAAGATGAATGACATTTAGTTTGTGTGTGTGTGTGTGTGTGTGTGTGTGTGTGTGTGTGTGTGTGTGTGTGTATGTGTGTGTGTTTTAGATGAATGACGATGGAATTCGTGGCGCAACGCAAGTGCTATTCGCAACTTCCTTTCAGATAAGAAGGCGAACTGTCGAGAGTGTGGGTAGAAACTTGTCACAAAATATACTCCCCCTGCATTACTCCTCTCCATTGCGACCCTTGCTTGATCTGCACACTGCAACCTCTTTTAAAACCAACCAAGTTAAAATATGTGCACGATACTTAAAGTTCGTAAATCGCTTGATTGTGCACGCCTTACTTCTGAACTGGCAGAAACTGAAAGGCTTCAGGCTGTTAATGCTTTGTGTCTGGCCACAGCCACTAATAGTAATAGTAATGACAATAATAATAATAATAATAATAATAATAATAAGGGAAAACACACTAAACAAGAAGATTACATATTGAATAACCACAGTGACTCCATAGAAGCGATGGAAAAAACAGATGCCTATAAATATCTAGGATACAGACAAAAGCAGAAACTAGCAAAATACACAAAGCACTCACTCATATAAATACATCGGCTACACCACTGCAATTTCATAACCACTTCTACAACCCTTTAGATCACATAACATCAACAGATACGAAGAAAATTGGAAAAAGAAAACACTACATGACAAGCACCCGTATCATCTAACACAGCCACACATCGATCAAGACGCATCCAACACATGGCTAAGAAAAGGCAATATATACAGTGAGACGGAAGGATTCATGATTGCAATACAGGATCAAACAATAAACACCAGATATTACAGCAAGCATATTATTAAAGATCCCAACACCACAACAGATAAATGCAGACTTTGCAAACAACAAATTGAAACAGTAGATCACATCACAAGTGGATGTACAATACTAGCAAATACAGAATACCCCAGAAGACATGACAATGTAGCAAAAATAATACATCAACAGCTTGCCTTACAACATAAACTTATAAAACAACACGTTCCCACATACAAGTATGCACCACAAAATGTACTGGAGAATGATGAATACAAATTATACTGGAACAGAACCATTATAACAGATAAAACAACACCACATAACATACCTGACATCATACTCACCAATAAAAAGAAGAAAGTAACACAACTAATCGAAATATCCATACCCAATACAACAAATATACAAAAGAAAACAGGAGAAAAAATTGAAAAATACATCCAACTGGCTGAGGAAGTCAAGGACATGTGGCATCAGGATAAAGTTGACATTATACCAATTATACTATCAACTACAGGAGTCATACCACACAATATCCACCAGTACATCAATGCAATACAGCTACATCCAAACTTATATATACAATTACAGAAATCCGTAATTATTGATACATGTTCAATTACCCGAAAGTTCCTAAATGCAATATAACATACCGTACAGTTAAAAGGAAGTGACGCTTGATCGAGGTCCGCGTCACTTTCCATTTTTAACCAGACTTAACGTCTGAGAAAGTAAAGAAGTAATAATAATAATAATAATAATAATAATAATAATAATAATAATAATAATGTGTAGAGCACTATAGTAGCCCTTATGTAGTTACTGTTGTATCGTACTGTCAGTTAATTCATTTATCTGTTTCGAAGTGAGTAGTGTAGCAATATCTGGACTACTGCAGGCACTATCTACAATCTGGAGAAGACATTTTCTTGAGATATTTAGCATTCGTTACGTACATGTTTCACTTTTTATCATCAGCGATGAACGGGACATAGTACAGCAAACTTCCACTGCATTTATGCTTCTAGCTGAGAAAAAGTAATTATTGATAACTTATATAATCAGTATTAGAGTCTTACAAAATTGTGATGGTAGTAATGATATTTTGAAAACAATTTAGTTTCGTGACTAAAACGGGATCGAATCGCTTAGTTTTTATCCCCGAGAAAATTTCATTTTACTCGTCATGTGGTAATTGTCCCCAGGTTGGGAACCGCTGCCTTAGAAGCTTACATTAATTAATCCGCCAAGGGATTATAGACCTTAGTATGTTACATGAATTTCAACTTAACATTTAAAAGACCAACTAAACTTTCTGTCAACAATGTCAAGTTAATTGTACATCTGCTTGCATTCTCATAACTATTTAAGACCAAAAGTTAGAGAAGATGAATATTTGCAATTATTGGAGATAGCAGATCATTCAAGATATGCATTTCAAAATTTGGAACACGATCCAAGACGAGTTTCCTGAGAGAAAGAGATTTTAGCAGTCGGACAGACAGACAGACAGACAGACGGACAACACAGCGATAGTATAACGGTTCCGTTTTTATCGATTGAGCCCACGGAACCCTACTGAAAGGATCATACTTGTTCAACCTGAAAATTTTTTCTGACCCTTTTACTTTTACATATTGCCCCGCATAGAAACATTGATTCAGTACTATAGTCTCCTGCACAGGTTACGCCGTTCTCCAATTGGAACAACAGCGTTCACGTTTGTTTCCCACGGTTACCAAGCCGTATGGTGCATCAGCTGCAGCTGTCGCTAAGCGTCAGGTGCACACCGTGGGGAAGTCTGCAGCGCGCAGTGACGCAAGAGAATCTGCGCAAGGTGACTTCCGTATCGTGTATGCCGCCAAATTAGTTTATCGCTGAAGTATCGCTTTGAAACTACTGTGTAATACCCGCCGTTTCATCTACATCTACATCTACATGCTCACTCGGCAATCCACATTTAAGTGTCTGGCAGAGGATTCATCGAACCATTTTCATATCTGCGCACACTCCGCTGCAGAGTGAAAAATCTCATTCTGGCATTTTCATACTACTTCTCTACCATTCCTCTCTCGAATGGCGCGTGGGAAAAAGGAACACATAAATCTTTCCGTTCGAGCTCTGATTTCTCCTATTTTATTATGATGTTCATTTCTCCCAAAATATTTTCGCATTCGGAAGAGAAAGCTGGTGATTGAAATTTCGTAAATCGATCTCGTCGCCTTTATTTCAGTGACTGCCATCCCAACTCGCGTATCATATCAGTGACACTCGCCCCTATTGCGCGATAACACGAAACGAACTGCCCTTCTTTGCACTTTTTCGATGTCCTCCGTCAATCCTACCTGGCAAGGATCCCACACCGCGCAGCAATATTCCAGCAGAGGACGGACAAGTGTAATGTAGGCTGTCTCTTTAGTGGGTCTGTCGCATCTTTCTGCCAACAAAGCGCAGTCTTTGTTTCGCCTTCCACACAATATGATCTACGTGGTCTTTCCTATTTAAGTTGCTCGTAATTGTAATTCCTAGGTATTTAGTCGAATTGACAGCCCTTATATTTCTGCGATTTATCGTATACCCAAAATTTATCGGATTTCTTTTAGTACCCAAATGGATGACCTCGCACTTTTCTTTGTTTAGTGCCAATTCCCACTTTTAGCACCATACAGAAACTCTCTCTAGATCATTTTGTATTTGGAACTGATCGTCTGATGATTTTACTAGACGGTAAATTACAGCTTCCTCTGCAAACACTCTAAGGGGGCTGCTCAGATTATCACCTAGATCATTTATGTAAATCAGGAACAGCAGAGGGCCTATGACACTACCTTGCGGAACGCCAGATATCACTTCTGTTCTACTCGATGATTTACCGTCTATCACTACGAACTGTGACCTCTCTGAGACGAAATCAGGAATCCAGTCACACAACTGAGACGATACTCCATATGCACGCAATTTGATTAATAGTCGCTTGTGAGGAACGGTATCAAAAGCCTTCTGGAAATCTAGGAATATGGAATCGATCTGAGATCCCTTGTCGACAGCACTCATTACTTTAAGGGAATAAAGAGCTAGCTGTATTGCACAAGAACGATGTTTTCCGAATCCGTGTTGGTTATGTATCGATAAATCATTTTTTTTCGAGGTGATTCCTAATATTCGAGTACAGTAAATGCTCCAAAATCGTACAGCAAATTGAGGTCAGTGATATGGGTCTGTAATTCAATGGGTTACTCGCATTTCCTTTCTTGAATATTGGTGTAACCTGTGCTACTTTCCAGTCTTTAGGAACAGACCTTTCGTCAAGGTGAGGACAACTCAAAAGAACTTCAAAGAATACTAACTTTCGTAAATAACGCTTTAATAATTGTTAACGAAACACGTGAATCGACCTCGTCCATGCCTATACCCAAATGAACTCCAAGAGTTAGGAGTTACCCAGTGATAATTTTGTGCCGCAAGTTTGTCAGTTGGTGGTCATAGAATGCGTGCACAAAGACTGTTTATTATTGTGGTTTAGTTTGGCGCAGTTCTCCCATTAGTCTAACCACTGCGAGTCTCTTCATCTCATGCATAATTATTGCAACCTACACCTACTAAACCTTAAACACTGAAGTCAACCCAAATTTAACTATTCTTCATGTCTGGTTGTGTCTTCTATCGACAGATCTCTTCTTGTACATCAGTTTGCCATAACTTGTTTTTCTTCTCAATTCAATCAGTACCCATTCATTAATTAACCGTCTCCCCACACATTTGTTCTGTAGCATCACATTTCAATTCCTATATGAACTATTTATCTTCCACGTTGCACATCAGTAAAGGTCTACACACAAAAAGCTCTAGCAAACACTTCCGAAAATTTAAATTATATTCAATACAAATACAGTGGCGGATTAAGAGGGGGATGCCCCCTGCAGGCTTTTGATCCTATGGGGCCCCCAAATCTCGAGATCATTGCAAAATATAAGCATAGGTACCCGCTTAATTATCAGGCCATGACAATTGTCAATGTTTGTGTTCGGAAGTTTTATATAACGTTGCATGAAATTTAAAAAACTGTAGAATGATAATCAGTTGTCTTCAAGACGCAATTATTCTACACGAAACGTTTTTTAATACCTATCCCAACCACACAGATGTACTATAAGTACGGTTTAAAAATGCAAGCATAAGTGCAGTGAAGAGCTACAAGCGATTTATTAATTTTTTATCTCAAGTATTACGTTCTAAAATTACTTATCAAAGGTTATACACAAACATTATGCAGTTTACTTTATGAAAATCCTACTAAATGAACAAGAAGATTCGCCAAAAATATTCACCAGTAACTGGAAAAAGATGAGCTGCATACTGTGTTATGCAGGACTCAAGGTTATGATGATGTGTAAATAAATGTCAGGTGAACGTGGACGGGTACAACGAAAAAATTCGGTAAGCCGGTCCAAAAGAACTGTTCAGCCCCTGCGCTAATCATTCCTTAAATCTGTCTGGAGTTAACGCAGTCTCGTGTTTTGGAACTGTAGGGAAGTTAAATTCTTTCTTTTCATCTTCTACATATAATTTGGAATTACTGGTGGAGGAAAACTATTGTGTGATACTCGCTGGAGTGTTCATCACAGTTCATTTTAAGCCTTAAAAGGTAACGTGAAACAATTGTGATCTCATTGGAAGATATACAAGATCCATCCAAGACAAACCTTGCTACTAGATCTGCAACAAGCTAGCTTCTTCCAGCTACACGTTTTACCTTCTTGACCTACTTCAGTTTGTGGCACACAATACTGGAGGAAGTAAATTTAGGTCAAAATGTTCAAATGTGTGTGAATTCCTACGGGACCAAACTGCTGAAGTCATCGGTCCCTAGACTTATATACTACTTAAGCTAACTTATGCTAAGAACACCATTCACACCCATGCCCGAGGGAGGATTCGAACCTCCGGCTGGAGGGGCCGCGAAATCCTTGACATGGCGCGTCAAACAGCGTGGCCACTACGGGGGACGTTAATTTAGTCGAACAATATCTACAGTCTTCAAAAATGAGTTTGGATAGAGGGCTAGCCAAATCAAAAACTATGAGTGAGGTTTTGGGCACGGTATGAACAATTACAGGTAGTGCCGTTATTTTTGGCACTAAAAAATGCAATGATACGTATATTAACGTTGACCGACGAGGAAGAAGGAGGGTAAATAAAACAATGCCGGGTGAACTAGCTAATGACGCTGGATTATCGATTCAAGAAGTAGTTCGTCAATCATGTTCGACTGCAATTATCGATTGTCACGACGATACATGGCCATGAATCAACAAATTTCCAAATTGTTGAAACGAAATTTATGCTGGAAGCTTCAGATGACATTCTTCAAATGGCTCTGAGCACTATGGGACTTAACTACTGAGGTCATCAGTCCCCTAGAACTTAGAACTACTTATACCTAACTAACCTAAGGACATCACACACATCCATGCCCGAGGCAGGATTCGAACCTGCGAACGTAGCGGTCACGCTGTTCCAGACTGTAGCGCCTAGAACCGCACGGCCACTTCGGCCGGCCAGATGACGCTGTCTATAGCATTGGAGAATCGTAGAAATCGGTAAGGAGCGGGTGCTGCAAACAATAAAAAGGTGTCATAGGTATCTACGTGCAACTGATACAAGTGTGGACATTACTGGTGAATGGGCAGCCCAAGAAATCCTTCAAGTTATAATGGGATTTAAGTAAATCATTACCCTGAACATCACTTATAATCCAATACTTCTTGATCATTTGTGTCCCAGTCACTTCATGGGAGATAAGTTTTCCTAAACTAAAATTAATAAAAAGAATATCTTCGCTCTATGAGGAATCAAGAACGACTATACAATATGTCCGTTTTATCAATTGAAAGATGACACAGATCTCAGCGACGTTAGGGCACCGAGAATTTCAGAAAAATTAAGATGCGAAGACATGCACTGTATTATAACATTATCAGTAAAAACTACTACCTCTTACTAAGCTTACGAAACTAAATGATATTGTAATAGTACAAATTTGGTTTCCAGGCGTGTAAGATGAAAGGTGATTCTCTTATTCTATTCTTTATTATTTCCGTTCATTGTGCATGATGGTTGCTGTCTTAAATGCTGATTCGTATTCTAAGTTTCTGAGTATGTGTATTACAGTTACCAGAGTATAAGGTACACACTTCAGAAACTTTTTTTTTTGTGATCCATTACATCTATATTTCTAAGCCGGGCCTTCGACGGGCTAATCCACCACTCATTCGATGTTAACAAAATTATCTTTTCCAAAAACACTTTTCTTGCTACTGAAAGTCTGAACTTTATGGTGTCTCTATCTCGGCCATTTCAGCTATTATCCTACCCAAAGAGTAAAACACATCTACTACTTCTGGCTTTTCAATTCCTAAACTAACTCCTTTGGCATCATTATGATTTAATTCGTCTACATTCAGTTAGGCTTGTTTTGGCTTTGTTGATGTTAATCTCTTTTCATGACGCTTTCCATTCCGTTCAAGTGGCCTAAGTCCTTCGCCGTCTCTGACAGAATTACAGTGTCATCGGCAAACTTCGAAGTTTTCATTTCTTCTCCTTGAACTTGAATTCGTCTAACAAATATCTCCTTGGTTTCCTTTACAGCTTGCTCAATGCACAGCCCGAATAACGGTGGGATTAGGTTACACGTTCTCATAACCTTCTCTCACTCCCTTCTCCACTATTGCTTCCCTTTGATGTCCTTGGACGTTTTATAACTGCAGTCTGGTTTCTTTACATATTGCAGGTTGCCTTTCTCTCCCTGTATGTGCCTTCAGAATTTCGAAGAGTGTATTCCAGTCAACACTGTCAAACGTTTTCACTAAATATACAAATGCTATAAACGTAATTTGTCTTTGTTTAAAAACTCTATCTTCTAAGACAAGATGTAGGGCAATTCTGCCTCGAGTGTTCCCACATTTTTACTAAAACCAAACATCTTATCCAAGACCAGCTTCTATCAGTATTTCCATTTTTCTGTAAATAATTCATATTAGTATTTTACACAGATGGGTTTATAAACTGATGGTTCTCTAATATTCACGCCTGTCAACAGCTACCTACTTTGGTACTACGTTTCGGAATTTACGTACGAAATGAATCACTGTGTTAATAAGAAGACACACGTAAGATCGCTTCATAGTTCGGTAAATGAAAGCCGGTTGAAAATACAACGAGTGTCTCAGAAGTGAACATTAGAGTCCGTCATATTGCAAATAACAGCAAACCAAATAAGGGTCCCTGAAGTGCGAGCAAAATATACCACGACACTAAAATTGAAGGAATCAAGGAACACTTGCAAGCTGTAAACACAACTAAGGAACTAGCCACTATATATCACAATCTTCTAGAAGTTAATGCTTTTTTTTAGTAAATTAGTTTCTAGCTTATTTTTTAGTTCTTCGAATAGTTATTGCTTAGAGGTACAGAAAGTTAGTTACGACTGTTTGGCACACAGTTATTTCCTTTTTTTTTTAATTTTCTGCCTATCGCTTATATTGCAGTCTTTCACCCTTCAACCTTAAAATATCAGTGTCGCAGATAACTCTTTGTAAGTCTCCAAACAAATTTGATCCAAGTTATGTCCGCAGGCACAACTGAAAGGGAAAAAAGACTAGCTTTCTGAATATTTTCTGTAAGTTTCCGAATGCTACACGCAGAAAAGGGACACTATAGCATCTGAAATTTGCAGTGTACATAGTACAGTGATTCTAGACCCAAAGCCAAAATATTTTTAACTCACTGTGCTTGTTATGAGCTAGAATGCCTATTATTCGTTGTAGCAGTCTTATCAAGATACAGCAAACTATGTATTCATACCTCAATATCAACAACTACGAGAACGTTTCAACATGTGGACGTCGGCATTCGACTTAACAACTGATTTCCTGCAACGACCATTGCTCACATCCGGCACAATAAAGAGACGAATGCTAACATCCTGTTATGCCAAATGACCTTTAAGTGCATACATATTTGTATCGGATGATAACAGAAAACCAAAATAATTACATTATAGATAAATTCGCGCAGTCTATCACTAAGTTACTTATAAGGTCGTCAGGCAAAAGTCACATGTTGTAGAAATTGCACAATATTTTTGCTGCCATTCTCTGCAATGAATTGACGTATTGCACAGTAACTATACGCCTCTACCCTAGACTCTCGGAATCTGCAATGCATAGTTATATATATATAGTGTAGATAACTATCAATACTCTTAGATATAATACGTTTTCTGAGTCACCTGTGAAATTTAGTTCTAATGGCATGACGTCTCGAAATCAACCTACTCGTTTATATCAGTGATGGCAGTTTTAGAGATTTGCCTCCCTCCCTCCCCACTCGTCTTCCACCGGGCACCGACCACGTGGAAAACTTCTGCGGACTTTGATTTCAGTAAACATTCAATCAAGCCCTATGCCTTAACTCTTTCTCTATATTTTTCATGTCTCATGTTTTGTTTCACTTAAGACGCTAACAGCCGAAAACGGCTATGATCCCATTTATCATTTCGCAGCCATGACTGAAATAAATCATCAACTTTAACTAAACTAGAACACTATATTTCGGCCCGTACAAATCCCACATTTGTTCCATTGTTGCCAAAGTTAGATTTATGCAACAATGACGGAACTTAGGAACTGTCTTACGATAATGCCCAGCGGACAGAAAATACTCTTAACTCGTATCTGTTGATAAATATATTTGTTCATAGTTCGTGTTCCACCTCTCAACTTAATAATTACGCTTATCTCATGAGCTCTAGTCAAAATTTTCTAACTGTTACAGATAACGAACATGCAAATTTTTTAATTTTACTCGTAGCTCGATGGTCTACCTCTACAAATTTTACCCTCCACACTCCCCCCATCATGCTGCCTCAGAATGTGACTGTTATATGTAGCTACAATTATTTATGCACTTTAATAGCTTCTATGATTTTGTTCAGTTATGAGTTATAACGAAAAGGAACACGTGGCTTACAACTGACTTGTTCTAGAGTCACGGTGGATGGTTTTTGCGGAAAACGACTTACAGAGAAGTTTTGAGCAATGACTGAACGAAAACAGACATATAAGCACTCACCTGTGGGTCTTTCTCTGAAATCGACCAGCAACAATTGATAATATTTAAGAAATACATATATCTGTAATATCTGTTTCCGTGAGAGAAGTGCTTGCCCTGTGGCGTACTATTTTTTTTTTTTAAATTCTTCTATAGCTATGGCAGCCGGGCAAGTGCTCTGGGCTCGTTTCCTTTCCTTAAGGACGCAGTTTTGTGGTGGGCAGAAACATTAAGATGGGCGAAAGAAAAGTGGAAGACGGACGGCGAAGGAATGAGAAGGAAAATAATAAGATAGTGGATTGGCAGGCACTATAATTCTGTGTAATGGGAAGGGAGCGGAAATATGTGAAAGGAATCTTGCGGATATTCGGATCGGACTGTGTTAACACTGTTATTAACTAATGTTTACATGATACCTGCTTCTCCCTCATACAGAGACGTCTGTTTCTTATTTTCATTTATTAGATGACGACACTCTCAAACAACGCTACGGTAGTGCAAAAAGTAAATTTTACTATTGTTGTTTTGTTTGTTAGACATTGCACCGATTGGCAAAGAAACAATGAAAAAGGAATTGCCTTATTGTTGCAAGCAATGCGACTTCGGACAGTGTGTTTGTCTTCCGTGTTTTGAAGTATGCCATACGTAAAAAAATGTAGAAATATATAACTTGAGAGGCCCCCTTACACTCAATATTTAATGCGCAATACTCAGTAAAGTGGAATGATATTGACCTTCTAAGACTGGTATTGGCGATTTGTGCAACACATTGAAAATGCAGTGCTTTAAAATACTGACGCCCGTTCAATGTATTGCGCAATACTCTGTACCGCGTAAGGTCGATATTGTGCAATACACGGCAGTTCCTCAGAGACTTTGTGATTTGCCGACATGGAAACAACTGATGAAGCGACGCCACATGAACATGAATACATCGAGAACGCCAGATGAAAGGTATCATCTACTAAAATGCATTCAGGGGGGGAAGTCTGATTATTTATTCAGTAATTAACTGTAGAAACATTCGTCAAATGCGTTTATGTGCCTGGAGAAAAACACTGCAACTGTTTATTTGTTTTAGAAGCTCGAATTGTTTATTACAGAAATACCGGGTAATCAAAAAATCAGTATAAATTTGAAAACATAATAAACCACGGAATAATGTAGATAGACAGGAAAAAATTGACACACATGCTTGGAATCACATGCGGTTTTATTAGAACCACCCCCTATTGCTAGACGCATGAAAGATCTCTCCGTCGTTTGGTGATGATCGTGTGCTCAGCTGCCACTTTCGTCATGCTTAGCCTCCCAGGTCCCCAGACCTCAGTCCGTGCGATTATTGGCTTTGGGGTTACCTGAAGTCACAAGTGTATCGTGATCGACTGACATCTCTAGGGATGCTGACAGTCAACATCCAACGCCAATGCCTCACCATAACTCCGGACATGCTTTACAGTGCTGTTCACAACATTATTCCTCGACTACAGCTATTGTTGAGGAATGATGGTGGACATATTGAGCATTTCCTGTAAAGAACATCATCTTTGCTTTGTCTTAGTTTGTTATGCTAATTATTGTTACTCTGATCAGATGAAGCGCCATCTGTCGGACATTTTTTAAACTTTTGTGTTTTTTTGGTTCTAATAAAACCCCATGTCATTCCAAGCATGTGTGTCAATTTGTACCTCTCTATCTACATTATTCAGTGATTTATTCAGTTTTCAAATTTAAACTGACTTTTTGATCACCCGGTAGATGAACTGGATTTCCTACCGATCCTCTACAATAGACTTGGCCACTGTTTCTATGTTTCGATACAGTGTATCGATACGTGCAACTGTTTCAGTGTTTCGGAACGGCTACGGTTCACTGTTTCGGAACAGTGGTGTTTCATTCCACCCCTGTCTCGGATAACTGGGCCACATTCGGTCTCGAGCCAGACACAGAATCTGTATCGTTGTTTCAAAATAAGGCTTTTTCAGTCCACCAGTGCTTGGAACGGACTAATTGTATCGAAACAGTGATGTTTCATTCCCCTCTGTGTCGGACGAGATTCGGGCTCGGCACAGGTACTGAAACACATTTAACATACCACTTCATGAAACACTTTCAAGAGTGTCAAAATCTTTGTGACAAACAATAGCATGAAGCTTAAGATATCCGAAAATAAAGCTTCGTTTCTAGCTGACTGTCATATTCCGAAATGGCGTAATATCTGCTTTATAAACACTAACCAAGCAATAAAACAACGCATACTATTCTCATTCAAAATAATAAATATGTGAAAATCATTCAGTTAAATTACACTTTTTTTATAACATACGCTTCTCTGTTCATGTACAGTAATCATATTAAGAAACGTAAGTAAGCCTACAACATTTTGAATAAAAAAAGGCGTAGAGTGACAGTCATTAGACATATACATCAATCTGATGTAGGTATAATTGCAAGCAATCTGTTTGACATATCACTGATAGTGTAATGGTGAACGGGAAGGACTAGGAAGCATGGTGAGTTTATAGTAACGGTTCGAAACACCTTGAAGGACAAAATTTTTTTCTGTTATATTTTGTTATTTATTCGAATTATTTGGCGTTATTTGTGAGTCTATAGTCACTGTGCCTATTATCCTCAATGATTCCCTTTGTGTGCATGGCAATTAGCAGGATGGGTATATTACCCATACTAACGGAATGTGGGAATCCCAGTAGCATATCCGTTGTTTCTGCAGTTTGCTCCCACCTTCAGTTCCGTTCGTGGTGGCCTTTCTGTCTTCAGCTATGGCTGTCCTCAGCCAATTGAAAAGTATTAAAGTCACACAACACGAAAGCAGCGCATTTGCTGCAGGAAATACGAAACTGCCAAGACGCCCAAGTGATTGTTTCATACTTTCTGCGAAATGATTAGCGCTCTCGCACCTCATTTGTGTTTATATGGACATACTTATACAGTAGACATTCAAGATGGTAAAATGTGTAGGTTTATTAGATTACAAAACACAAATTGTTTCACTGTTCCGAAACAGCGTATCGAAACATTACATTGTACTGTTTCATTTGTTTCGAAACAGTTACGTGTTTCAGTTTGCCCATCTCTACTCTACAATAATGTATCTTACACATTTCATCGCTTCTAGCATTGTGGAAAGAGAAATCCGACGAGTACATTTACACAATATCATTGTTCACTAAACACTAAGCGTGTGAGAGCCCCTTAAAACATTGTAAAATCATTTTGCTCCCAATGAAGCCATACTCTTGCTTATATTCTATTCATCGTAGCAATAAACCTGGTGTACACATTACACCATGTACTCTTCCGCGTTTCCTCGATTCTCATCGGATTTCGTTTCACGTGGAGCGGAGGCTAAACCTTATCCAGTACAGTCTAGTACGGTCATAAGGATACGTTTTACGCAGTGTAGCACACAAGACTGGGCGATAATGCGGGACAACAGCTGTAGCGGCGCATTAAACGTGGACAGCACAGGCCGGCCAGCTTGTCCAACTAACCTGCAACGACGAGAGCTGTTGCAGTTCAGACGTAAAAAGAGATGAGCAGAGAAACGATATAGCTCCGAATGTCATTTAATTTTTAAAGAGATTGAAATAATACCTGACAAAACTCCAGCACTACCGCACGCATCTTAGGTGACCAGACGGAAACCATGAAATGCTCTCGTTCCCACCTAACATGGTATTCTAAATACAAACAAGAGTGACGGAAATTCCTAACTCGAACATAGGGTAATTTTTCTGTGTGAGCCATGTGTGATGCAAAAAGCATACTGCAGGGATTTCACCGTATTGTTGAATACTGAAGCCACCGAAGGTATTAATTACAGTCAGTAGCCTGCTAAACTCTTAGTTCCTTCCTTTACTCTCAAGCGGCCGCACCGTTTTTCATAACACGAGCGGTCGCTCGTCGCACATGGTACACATGAAAAGAATAGGTTTCCTTATGTTACCAAGGTAAGTAATGTATGATCAAATTCACAGTTTAATCTTACTTTATTTCAACAAGGAGAAAATAAACTTACGTAATATGAACTAATCTACTGTTTTATTAAATAATAATGAAATAAATTTTCACTATAACTCTCTGTTGCCATGGACAGGTGTTAAAGAGACAGTAATAACGCATTCTAACAAGGGAACCTCCCCATTGCACCCCCCCCCTCAGATTTAGTTATAAGTTGGCGCAGTGGATAGGCCTTGAAAAACTGAACACAGATCAATCGAGAAAACAGGAAGAAACTGTGTGGAACTATGAAAAAATAAGCAAAATATACAAACGGAGTAGTTTATGTGCAAGATATGCAACATCAAGGACAGTGTGAGCTCAAGAGCGCCGTGACCTCGTGGTTAGCGTGAGCAGCTGTGGAACGAGAGGTCCTTCGTTCAAGCCTTCCCTCGGGTGAAAAGTTTAACTTTTTATTTTCAGTTTATGTGACAAACGCTTATGTTTTCATCACTTTTTTGGGACTGATTATCACATCCACAAGAAAACCTAAATCGGGCAAGGTAGAAGAATCTTTTTACCCATTCACCAAGTGTACAAGTTAGGTGAGTCGACAACATATTCCTTTCATGTGACGCACATGCCGTCACCAGTGTCGTATAGAATATATCAGACGTGTTTTCCTGTGGAGGAATCGGTTGACCTATGACCTTGCGATCAAATGTTTTCGGTTCCCATTGGAGAGGCACGTCCTTTCGTCTACTAATCGCACGGTTTTGCGGTGCGGTCGCAAAACACAGACATTAAACTTATTACAGTGAACAGAGACGTCAATGAACGAACGGACAGATCATAACTTTGCGAAAATATAGTAGACTTTTCAGCCGAGGGAAGACTTCGCGCACCTTTCAGTCCGCAGCTGCTCACGCTAACCACGAGACCACGGCGCTCTTGAGCTCACACTGTCCTTGATGTTGCATATCTTGCACATAAACTACTCAGTTTGTATATTTTGCTTATTTTTTCATAGTTCCACACAACTTCTTCCTGGTTTCTCGATTGATCAGTGTTTAGTTTTTCAAGGCCTATCGAATGTGCCAACTTATAACTAAATCTGAGGGGGGTGCGATGGGGAGGTTCCCTTGTAAGCATTAAGCAGTGCAGTTTCATCTGATCTCGGTCAGCTGCTTATTCGATCACTAATTATCTCGTAGACAACTGCCTTAATGTGGGATTATGTTGCTAGTTCGTAATTGGGGTAATTTTTTCGAACTGATCGTAAATTTTGTCTCGCCATGCTCGCTTTGTGTTATATATTACTGCTGCTCCCTTGGACGTGCGACAACGCAATTTATCGCTGTGTTACCTGAAGCAATACTGAAGGAGTAGGTATAGGTATGCAATTGTGAAACAAAAATGGAACTGCACAAAATCATTTTATTTTTGGTTGGCGCACTTTATAAACAAGGCGCGCCCGCTCCAGGCTTAACCGAATCCGAGAAATACATTTCAGTTCTGGAACTGTTGATAACGAGTCGATCAACAACAGAATCCATGAAGCAACCCCCTTTTTCTCCTCTTCTTTTATGACGTGCCGTTCTATACCCCGCCAGCTTTCGGCAGTGATATGTGAAAAAGTTGCGTGCGTTAGTTCCAGTACGTCTGGCAACTTAACAGTCTTTGTTATTTCTCGCGACAAATCCCTTAAGTTGGCTCAAGATCAGTTCTGTGGGGTTCATACTGTAATGGTACAGTGGCAAATACAAAAATTCAGCATTTGTATGGTGTGCTCGATGCTGTGAAAAAGATTGTTTTTCGTGTTTCTACGACACATAATTCTGGTTCGTGTAAGACTACGTCTGTGGTATTAAACAATGGGCATTGTCAAACAAAGAGTATTTGGATTTTAATTTGTGTCCTCGAAATTGAAATGTTATGTTTTCTTAATTTAAGCAAACTTTGTACTTCGTTAACACAATATCGATAATAAGAGTCGAGGGGCATGAAAGAGAAGCAGTGGTTGGGAAGGGAGTAAGACAGGGTTGTAGCCTCTCCCCGATGCTATTCAATCTGTATATTGAGCAAGCAGTAAAGAAAACAAAAGAAAAATTCGGAGTAGGTATTAAAATCCATGGAGAAGAAATAAAAACGTTGAGGTTCGCCGATGACATTGTAATTCTGTCAGAGACAGCAAAGGACTTGGAAGAGCAGTTGAACGGAATGGATAGTGTCTTGAAGGGAGGATATAAGATGAACATCGACAAAAGCAAAACGAGGATAATGGAATGTAGTCGAATTAAGTCGGGTGATGTAGAGGGTATTAGATTAGGAAATAAGACACTTAAAGTAGTAAAGGAGTTTTGCTATTTGGGGAGCAAAATAACTGATGATGGTCGAAGTAGAGAGGATATAAAATGTAGACTGGCAATGGCAAGGAAAGCGTTTCTGAAGAAGAGAAATTTGTTAACATCGAGTATAGATTTAAGTGTCAGGAAGTCATTTCTGAAAGTATTTGTATGGAGTGTAGCCATGTATGGAAGTGAAACATGGACGGTAAATAGTTTGGACAAGAAGAGAATAGAAGCTTTCGAAATGTGGTGCTACAGAAGAATGCTGAAGATTAGATGGGTAGATCACATAACTAATGAGGAAGTATTGAATAGGATTGGGGAGAAGAGAAGTTTGTGGCACAACTTGACCAGAAGAAGGGATCGGTTGGTAGGACATGTTCTGAGGCATCATGGGATCACCAATTTGGTATTGGAGGGCAGCGTGGATGGTAAAAATCGTAGGGGGAGACCAAGAGATGAATACACTAAGCAGATTCAGAAAGATGTAGGTTGCAGTAGGTACTGGGAGATGAAGAAGCTTGCACAGGATAGAGTAGCATGGAGAGCTGCATCAAACCAGTCTCAGGACTGAAGACCACAACAACAACAACAACAACAATCAAGAATTTATATTTGAAATGAAAACAGTAATTTCGCATGCAATATGTACAGGGTGTTTCAAAAAATGACCGGTATATTTGAAACGGCAATAAAAACTAAACGAGCAGCGATAGAAATACACCGTTTGTTGCAATATGCTTGGGACAACAGTACATTTTCAGGCGGACAAACTTTCGAAATGACAGTAGTTACAATTTTCAACAACAGATGGCGCTGCAAGTGATGTGAAAGATATAGAAGACAACGCAGTCTGTGGGTGCGCCATTCTGTATGTCGTCTTTCTGCTGTAAGCGTGTGCTGTTCACAACGTGCAAGTGTGCTGTGGACAACATGGTTTATTCCTTAGAACAGAGGATTTTTCTGGTGTTGGAATTCCACCGTCTAGAACACAGTGTTGTTGCAACAAGACGAAGTTTTCAACGGAGGTTTAATGTAACCAAAGGGCCGAAAAACGATACAATAAAGGATCTGTTTGAAAAATTTCAGCGGACTGGGAACGTGACAGATGAACGTGCTGGAAAGGTAGGGCGACCGCGTACGGCAACCACAGAGGGCAACGCGCAGCTAGTGCAGCAGGTGATCCGATAGCGGCCTCGGGTTTCCGTTCGCCGTGTTGCAGCTGCGGTCCAAATGACGCCAACGTCCACGTATCGCCTCGTGCGCCAGAGTTTACACCTCTATCCGTACAAAATTCAAACGCGGCAACCCCTCAGCGCCGCTACCATTGCTGCACGAGAGACATTCGCTAACGATATAGTGCACAGGATTGATGACGGCGATATGCTTGTGGGCAGCATTTGTTTTACTGACGAAGCTTATTTTTACCTGGACGGCTTCGTCAATAAACAGAACTGGCGCATATGGGGAACCGAAAAGTCCCATGTTGCAGTCCCATCGTCCCTGCATCCTCAAAAAGTACTGGTCTGGGCCGCCATTTCTTCCAAAGGAATCATTGGCCCATTTTTCAGATCCGAAACGATTACTGCATCACGCTATCTGGACATTCTTCGTGAATTTGTGGCGGTACAAACTGCCTTAGACGACACTGCGAACACCTCGTGGTTTATGCAAGATGGTGCCCGGCCACATCGCACGGCCGACGTCTTTAATTTCCTGAATGAATATTTCGATGATCGTGTGATTGCTTTGGGCTATCCGAAACATACAGGAGGCGGCGTGGATTGGCCTCCCTATTCGCCAGACATGAACCCCTGTGACTTCTTTCTGTGGGGACACTTGAAAGACCAGGTGTACCGCCAGAATCCAGAAACAATTGAACAGCTGAAGCAGTACATCTCATCTGCATGTGAAGCCATTCCGCCAGACACGTTGTCAAAGGTTTCGGGTAATTTCATTAAGAGACTAAGCCATATTATTGCTACGCATGGTGGATATGTGGAAAATATCGTACTATAGAGTTTCCCAGACCGCAGCGCCATGTGTTGTTGACAATTGTAACTACTGTAATTTCGAAAGTTTGTCTGCCTGAAAATGTACTGTTGTCCCAAGCATATTGCAACAAACGGTGTATTTCTATCGCTGCTCGTTTAGTTTTTATTACCGTTTCAAATATACCGGTCATTTTTGAAACACCCTGTAAGTAGAAACAAGAAGACGCGCATTATTCATAAAACATGATGATGAATTTTACAATTACGAGATGTAGGTATGGAAAGATAAAAATGACGGACGTGAGACTTGATACAGAATCTGCGAACTGCATCCATTTATGAATCTACTACGCTCACAATTCCGCTATATATCGAAAGTGCATTTGTATCTCAACTGTATTAAAATAATATTGTCTCTCGAAAAACTTCTAAGCCGGTTTTTTTCTGCAGATTTATGAAAAACATTAAGGACAACCTATTTCGCGGCGCTTCTGAACCATGTTCCTCACGCGTGTTTCACTACGGACCAAGAAGCAGCCTCAGCCATTTTTATACTGCGTACTATCAGCTCGACAATCGGAACACAATAGTACAGACACTGTGACTGCACACGATTTTTTAAATAAAAACTATGTAGCTAAAGCGTGATTAAGAAAAACGTTGACGCTGCCAATACATTAGATTCTAATGATTAGAATATCTCAAAATTTCGTTTAATGCAACTATGTAATAAGATCTCCAATACATAAGTAGGACCAACTTCCAAGAGCGTAACGACGCCACTGGACTTGTGCTTCGGCTTCTGGCCAATCGTCGTGTTTGTGTTTGTTTACATAGGTTTATTCTTATGATGAATAGAGTATACCAACGATGAAGATCAAACAAATGGTGTGATGGTGCCAAGGGCAAGGTAGAGCCGAAGTTCACCCTCGGCGCAATACCTTAATTATAAGTGAGAGAGTATTTGCAAATATTCTGCAAGCCAAACACAGCAAAGATATGAGCTATGCGTCTATTGCACGGGTTAGAAGGGGTATCAAGTGTTGTAGAGATACGACACAAGCTGTTTGAATGATGACTAAGCCGCACGTGTCTCATACTAGAGACGTCTCAAGTGGGCGGTACTAGGAATGTTGACGTCACAGTTCTTGAGGCGAGCGGCTGGCGGCGTGCGGCGCAGCGAGCAACCTAGCCTTGATTTGGCTCTGTCAGTTTCGTACTGGCAGACTACGAGTATAATAAATTCACAACCGCCAGACTGGTTGTGAATAATACTGAAGGCAACGATAGCTAGAAATCGAGATTTGTAGGCAGAGTGAAATCTTCACAAAACCTCTACCTCTTCCTGTTGTTGCCATCAGTAAATCGAGGCGACACTGACAATTTTTAGAATATAAAGCAAGAAGTAGTTCAAAATTAAATGATTTTATTGTTCTTCGATATATTCCCATTTGAACTCAAAACATTTTTGCATTCGATGAAACCAGTCCTTCAAACAATGATGCCACTCTTCCTGCGGCATTTCAGAAACCAGGTTTTTATAAAGTTCCACTGCTTCATCTTATGACAAAAACGTGATTCCATGCATTTTATCTTTAATTTTTGGAACCAAAAAGAAGTTAAAAGCTACTTGTTCAGGGCTGACCTTCAGCTAATTCACTGTCATTAAACTTTAAGAAGACCCACTGTATGCAGTTCAGAATCGATAAGAGATTTCCTTCCAGCATGTGTGTAACATATGAAGACATGCAGATCGAAGAGGTTGACATTGTTAAATTCCCGAGATTACAACTCGATAATAAATTCAGTTGGGAAGGGCATACTACAGAACTGCTTAAGCGCCTAAACAAGTCTGTATTTGCACTGAGAACGATGGCAGATGTAGGAGATATAAATATAAAGAAAAACTTGCATACTTTGCTCACTTTCCCGCTATTATGTCATACGAAACCATATTCTGGAGTAACTCATCAAACCGAGCAAAAGTTTTTAGGGTGCAACAGTGTGTGGTAAGAATCATTTGTCGTGTAAATTCAAGAACATTATGTGGGAACCTGTTTAAGGAACTTTGTATTCTAACCTCTGCTACTCAGTATTTTTATTCCTTAATGAAATTTGTTCCAAGTAATATATCTCCATTTCCAACCAATAACTCAATACATAGTATCAATGCTAGGCATAAGAGCATGAAGACCTAAAACCACTTACCATGGACCAAAAAGGGGCCCAATATTCAGGGACACACATTTTCAATAAATTGCTAGCAACCATTAAAACTTGGTTTCAGATAATGCACGGTTTGAACAGAGTTTGAAAGACTTTTTGATAGTCAACTCCTTCTACTCTACAGATGAATATCTTAACAGTAGATGAATATCTTAACAGAGACTGTTAAGCCAGCTTAAGTAAAATGTCTGTTAGATTTCAGTTCTAACAGCACTTGGTCACAACAGTCAAGATTAGGTATTTTGTGTATGACAGGTGTGTTAATTCTGTAAATATTAGCTGTTCCACTTTACCGCATTGTATTCGCCTATTTCGACAATCTCCTGACAAACGATCAGGGTAGTAAGTATTATATTCAAATGTTTTATTACTTCTTGACATGTTCCCGACGCACGAGAATCATCTCATTTTTTTGAGTCTATGGAACGAAAAATGAATCTATCTACCTATCTATCCATTAGTTTTGGTCTAGCGTTAATGCGTTGTCATGATAGAATTTTTTATGAACTTTTCCAAAAATATGCGGTAAATAGACATTTGTGGAACAATCAGCAGTAAAGGCAGGTCTGTGTTCTAATGCTATTGTAACAATATGACCCGTTTTAGGGAAAAAAAATAAATAAAATAAACAGCAACCATCTTCATGCCAGCATTTCGAATTCGTTCGGACTTTTGTAGGCATCGGCTCTGTTCAGAAGACCCAGACAGCCGATTGCCTTTTATTTTCACGATCATAATAATGGATCCAATATTCATCACCAGTAGCGATATTGCACCCCAAATTTAAAGTGCAATTCTGGAAGTTTTCCAGAGTTTTGCTACAACAATCAATGTTTCTGATCGAGTGTCAGTTTACAATGAACTCATCGACAGCAAAGTTTTCTCACGTCCAACGCTCAGCGTCGCCCGATTACATCCACAAGATGTCTGTCGATCTTCTTCAACCGTTGCTCGAACAGCGGCAGCACTGATAACAATCACAACATTTCTGAGGCGTCGTTCGCCAAATTCATCATTAAGAAAACGCGAATCACTTCAGTATTCGCTTAAGCTACTAATCATAAATTGTTACTGTAAATGGTACTTCTATGGCAAATGCTATTTTAAGCCGGTCTTCAGTTGATTTAGGCGTTCATGTCGATTTAAAATCGTAAAATATCGTAGCCCGGAACTGTTCTGTGGTCAAGTTCATTTTTCGGTGCACGCAAAATATTTAAATGACGGTAATCAACAAAATATTAGAGTAAATCGAATAACCTACAAAAGAAATAAATCCACAAAGTATTGGAAAGTATCTGTCAAATATAAACAAATTTCGTTTATTTGTAGAACCATGGCATTCTAAAAAAATTTCAATCTCTGCCTTACACTGACAGCGCAAGGCAAACCACTTGCAGCATGTGCCTTTGGTGCTATTTTATTCTTTTTATCATCAATTAGGTAACTATTTTTGACTGATTTTATACATTCGATAATAATTGTCTTCTCTTTTTACCTGTTGACAGTCTCAAGATGAACACTAGCTAGTCGAAACAGGCTACGGCATTGTGAAATGTGATTGTGTCGCGAAAAATATAAAAAATAATAATTAACCAAGAAACCAATCTCCGTGGACAGAATACCACATTCTCTAGTAACCAATTTATGGAGAAAGTAATCATTTCATTTAATGTAATAAAAAATACCCCGACCCTATCTCGATTAAATACTTGATTTGCAGAGGTATCGCTTGGGCTGCTTTGGATGTTTCAGTGTTGCAATTGTATACAGCTGGTTCACTAATTTGTTAATGAAGGGACAATTCCAGCAGATTCAGAGGGAAGGTGTACAGGTAGCCAGTAGGTATAAAAGGTAGGTGGGCGTCTGCACCATATGTTCCGTTATACGCTCAGAGGAAATAATAAGTTATATCAAGCTGGTATATTTACAGTTTAGCAGCTGATTGTTAGACTGTTTCCCGATTCAATCAAGAGTGTTCCGAATAACTGTCAGGTCTGCAGTGTAATTTTGGTGGATTTAGTCATTTTGAAAATGAAATTCCTTGTTTGCTTTGTGTAGTCAGGAAAGTGAAATTCTTCTTTCGTTACGTCAAATGTAAGATTTGTTTTTGTTGTTAATTAAAATAAGTAATCCTAACACGAGAAAATCCCACGTACAGTAACTGACAATGTCCTCTTCACGTTTGTAAGTCGATGACACATTTTCTGTTGTTAAAATTTGACGGATTCGACCTATAACAGCTCCTCTAATACAGTTGTAAAAATATAATTCTCCTTATCTGAAATGAACAGAATAGTACTAGCTTGAAAGAGGAAACAATTTCTTACGTTACATATTACCTTTCCATTCACAGCATGAGTCACACATGTATATTCGGTCTTCAGCCCAGCCTTTGTCACGGCGAACAATAATTAAGCTCGGACCTTTTGTCCTGTCGACAACTAGGTCATTAGAGACGGAACAAGCTCGGACTGGGGGAGAGAAATGGCCGTGTCAGACCATCTCGGCATTTGCCATATTCAATTTAGGGAACTACAACAAAGGTGAATATGGATACTTTGACAAGGATTCGTATACAATGCGTGTTCAGTCACTGCCTTATCTCTGCGCCACGTCGCCTTTTTTTAAAAATAATGTATGTAAGGGCTTCGTACGTAAAATATTGGCGAGTAGATGTTAGGCTGTGAATAGGTATTCCGAAATCGCTTCTCTAGAAGCTTCACCTCTAGGGTAACTGCGCAGTTGTTCACGTAGAAAATGAACTCGAATGTAAACAGTGCTAACTGACTGACAGTCGACGAAAATCAGAGCTTTGAGTGAAAAACGTCGTAGGTGATGTCCTTTATTCATATTAGTTGTAGGAAATGCCAGCTCTGTCTCTAGTTTCAGCTTCTCGCTAATTGGCTAATACCATCTTTGCAGGACGCGTGAATGTAAACAGCGGTAAGCGCCCGGAACATAGCTACCAGATATAGTAACGCGTGTGGTGTGCGTGATTGGAAAATGATTTTCAGGCAGCGATTCTTACGATACTGAGGATGGTGTGTGTAGCAAAGGTACAGATAAAGATCGTATTCATGTTCCCGAACAAAAATGCGCTTCCAAAGTTGTTGCTAATCAGATAAATATGAATATTTATTTAAGTAAACAAACAATGTTTTGTTCCTTACCGTAGTTTACGTGAATTTACATGACAGTGCGATGGTAGAAATAGTAAGGGCCATCTTTAACATTATTTATGTGCCGTGGTACGGTGTTTGCTGAAATTAAATTTTTTGCTCTACCGAATTAATGTTTCCTTAATTCGCCCAGCTAGTGAACGCTGTTAAGTCACTGAAAAGCCATGTTCAGTGCATTCAGATTGCAAATAAATAACGTTAAGTAACCAATGACGAACTGTTAAGACTAAAGTTTTGGGTACAATTTGCCCTTTCAAAAACATGTCGCTACTGTAAATATATTTGAAAACAATGGCTTATCTGGATAAAAATATCACATTAAATGTACTTGAAATTGACATCTTCAACTTTTATAGTCCTGTCTTCCTCAGTTGCGTGTAATATTACGGTATATTAATAATTATTACTTATGGACCGTCTGACAGCAACTGAATAAAACACAATTTTAGTGGCACTAAAATTGTGTTTTATTCAGTTGCTGTCAGACAGTCCATAAGTAATAATTATTAATATACCGTAATAGTACTTGAAATTTCCTATTTATGAGATTTTATTGACAACTTACTGCGCAATTTCTCAAAATTGTCACTTTTCATTGTTTACAACTGAGGTTTTCAATTAGGCTTATGGCTTATGCATAATGAGACCATTTATGTTTTTGTCAGAGCGGGGCGCTTGCAAAATTTAAGGAAAAAACTTATTTTACTATTTATAATTTATAAAAAACAATGATAATAACGTATTTATTATATATTATTTCAATTAATCAACATTAGGTTGCAACTCGTTTTATATTTGTCGGCGGAGGAAATCATTTTCAAAATGTCGGGTCTAGTTTTTAAGTAGGAATGGAGGTTATCACACAATTTGTTGATGTTAGTCTTGGTAATCAAAATGGTTCTCAAAACTTCGACACTTAACTGTATTGTCTCAGGAGAAAGAAACCCTTTCGACAGGTGCTACTTCGGGAAAGACATAAAACGTATTCAATAATTATACGAAATTTCGTATAGTTCAGATTGTTGTCATGGAAATGTGGGAACAACTCCACCCAACGGTCTACAGAATCAATATTTTTAGCGTTCCAGCTTGAAATTTTTTCATCCCTGACGTAGTTGGAAAGGAGTGAAAACTCTTCGAATATGTCCGTACTTGGTCGCTGCTGAAAAATCCTTGTGTAATCAACAAATCTGTTACATTCTGTATTTCTTCCCACGTAGGTATTTTTGTCGGACTTGCCAATTCAAACAATGATCCAAGAATTCTTTGTTTGTCTTATAAAATTCAGCCGCCACCGTTTCTCCATTCTGAACAACAGCGTCAGTTTGTTGTAATTTTGTTATTAGATTACGGACGGTGGGAGGAGGAAAAAGTGAACTCGCTTTACCTGACAAGCTATCTCGACGACACCTAATTTCCTTTGTAGATTCTACAGCAGATACGCGTTGTGCTTCAATTTTTAACACCTTTTGATGGGAAGTCCCTACCTGTGCACGCAAAAAGTGTAACCACAGTTCAGAGGTGAGATATTCGAAAAATGTTTCTAAAATATTTGGTAAATTATCGACGCTCAGAAAACAGCTTTTTAACGGGTGAAATATTTTTCGAATTGTTTCAATCGCCGGCATTAACGCGAGCCACCTGGTTTTGCTGTAGCCCAGCAATTTCTGATACTCTTGTGTGACTGGAATCGCAGAACTCTGTGAGGGTTTCCACTCGAACGCTTTGGACGTAGAAAAATTTTCACCATGATACATTCTAAGTCCACAGGGAGACAATCTGTAGCTCTTCCGGTTCCGATGTGAACTGTGTCGGCTTCACATCCAATCCCAATGAGTTGCCTTCCCAGTGATAGGTTCAATTTTGCATTTGCATCTACATCTACATGATTACTCTGCTATTCACAATAAAGTGCCTGGAAGAGGGTTCAGTGAACCACCTTTAAGCTCTCTCTACCGTTCCACTCTCGAACGGCACGCGGGAAAAAGGAGCACTTAATTTTTTCTGTGCGAGCCCTGATTTATTTTATCGTGATGATCATTTCTCCCTATGTAGGTGGGTGCCAACAGAATGTTTTCGCAATCGGAGGAGAAAACTGGTGATTGAAATTTCATGAGAAGATCGCGTCGTAACGTAAAACGCCTTTCTTTTAATGATTGCCACTCCAATTCACGTATCATGTCTGTGCAACTAACACCCCTATTTCGCGATAATACAAAATGAGCTGCCCTTGTTTGTACTTTTTCGATATCATCCGTCAGTCCCACCTGATGCGGATCCCACACTGCACAGCAATACACCAGAATAGGGCGGACAAGCGTGGTGTATGCAGTCTCTTTAGTAGACCTGTTGCACCTTCTAAGTGTTCTGCCAGTTAATCGCAGTGTTTGGTTGGCTCTACTCACAATATTATCTATGTGATCGTTCCAGTTAAGGTTATTTGTGATTGTAATCCCTAAGTATTTAGTTGAATTTACAGCTTTCAGATTTGTGTGACTTATAGCGTAATCGAAATTTACCTGATTTCTTTTAGTACTCATGTGAATAACTTCACACTTTTCCTTATTCAGGGTCAATTGCCACTTTTCGCACCATACAGATATCTTATCTAAATCATTTTGCAAGTCGTTTTGATCATCTGATGACTTTACAAGACGGTAAAAGACAGTATCATCTGCAAAGAATCTAAGACGGTTACTCAGATTGTCTCCTCTGTTGTTAATATAGATCAGGAACAATAGGGGGCCTATAACACTTCCTTGGGGAACGCCGGATATTACTTCTGTTTTACTCGATGACTTTCCGTCTATTACTACGAACTGTGACCTTTCTGACAGGAAATCACGAATCCAGTCGCACAATTGAGGCGATACCCCGAATGAACGCAGTTTGGTTAGAAGACGCTTGTTACTCCCTTTTCTATTGTTTCCTCGAAAATTGCAGTTAGGATTATCAACACAAAATGCCACAATTTTCTCATTTAAATCATTGCACGATAATAACTCCTTCAAATAATCCACAACAGTATCCAATGTTTCACCAGGCTGCTCTCGAAACTCTAAAATCATGACTTTCACTTCTTCATAAGGTAAAAGATACAGAATCGAAACAGGGAATAACTTTATTAAGCTTATCCATCACGGATATTTTAGAACACGTGACTTAATTGAATGTAAATAAGTTACATAAAACTGCAACCAGTAATTTTATTGAATAATTATGTTTAACTCAATGAACCGGATTTCGAAGCTTTTCAGATTCATCTTCAGAAACCATCTGGAGATGAACCTGATAAGGTTCGAAAACCGGTTCATGGAATAAAACATAATTATTCAAAAAAGTGACGAGAATAACTTTACTGGGCCATGATTTGAAGCATCCGTCAGTGAAGATGTGCAGTGGGCTTCGTAAAGACGCTCTTTCAATTCATCCATCACCGTAGGTGCAAGCACATTTACAACAATAGCTTGGGATTTTATAAGAGCACATCTACGTTTTTTTTTGCAAAATATGTCTGAAATAAATTGGAGGCACAGTCATCTGAGCGAAAGCTGTGGTTTTGTTGAACTGTGTAAGCTGTGGTTTTGTTGAACTGTGTATTGCACCTTCTGCTGCAGCTACATGCAAATCCTTCGAAGTCGGCTAATCGGTTCTTTTGAATAAAAACAAGCACTGACGAGCTGGATGCAGCAGTTTCATCATAAAGTCTGTGTTTTTCCGGTTTTAAATATTTCTAAATATCGCTGACTCCACCATGACCAACACTAAAATCAGTATAACAGTTCCCACACTAACTTCTGATGCACCACTCCTTTGTTTTATAAATGAATATATTTATTTTGCAAAGTAATATTAAAGGTACACTTGCGTTAGGCATTTTTCTAATGTTACAAACACACAAACACGAAAAAGTTGAATGAGTTGTTTGATCGTACACGAGCGCCTGAACGTTCCAATACAAACTAAAATAGTGTTGCTGTTGATATACTTTCCGGGATGTGAGGTCGTGGTCCAAGAACTTTTCTGCTCCTTACTTCGGCAAGACTCAGCGGAGCAGCGCCTCTGAGGAAGTCCAGCGCAGTCCTGGACGAAACGTAAGGAGCAGAAAAGTTCTTGGACCACGACCTCACATCCCGGAAAGTATATCAACAGCCATGTCAACCGGTCGTGAAAGCCTTCATTCTACAATAAAATAGTGTTGCCGCAAGTGAAGTTCCCATTTGTGCGATGTGATCGTTGGCTTTGTTGAGCGGCAGCATCTGTCTCGCCCTTGATGTTTCTCCCTCTGTCTTCTCCACGCCCCCGGCCGTTATGGCCGAGCGGTTGTAGACGCTTCAGTCTGGAACCTGCGCGACCGCTACGGTCGCAGGTGCGAATCCTGCCTCAGGCATGGATGTGTGTGATGTCCTTAACTTAGTTAGATTTAAGTTCTAGGGGACTGGTGACCTCAGATGTTAAGTCCCATAGTGCTCAGAACCATTTGAACCAAGCCGCCCCCGCTGCATCCGTCACCCGCGCGTTTCGAATGTAAAGAATACGGTTATGTAGCGTCTACGTCTAATCAATTATAGTTTGCTCTGTTTGCAAAAGGGGAACAGTTTTTTTCTATGAAATGATCGTATGGCACTGTTGGCCGAGAGTCCCCATGCGGGGGAGTTCGGCCGCCGTATTGCAAGTCCTTTCTAGTTGACGCCACTTCGGCGACTTGCGTGTCAATGATGAAGGACACACAACACCCAGTCCTCTGCGCGGAATCCAATCCGGGCCCCTTGCGTAGTAAGTGGAAACGCCACCGCTACGCTACGGAGACGGACATTTTTTTTCTGATTGGGAACAACGGGACGTTTGGTCACGTTACTGCAGACATCCGCTGTCGTATTTACTTTTCGGATAAAAGCAAGAACCGGTAGGGATACCCTCAATTATAATTCGTCTGTCGTTAAAAGTCGAAAGCAAGTGTCAATATTACGATTTTCGTCCAGTTTTGCATTACAAACGATCGATAAAAATTATTATTATTGTTTACGTCATTGTTATTACCTATCCGCGATGGAGAAAGTGCTTCGTTGTCAATGTGCAAGCGCTCAGAATGGGGACATGGCAATCTTTATGGTTTTCCGCATTCTTACCTTTGTACCAACAGCTGCCTGACGTATGTGTCATTTCTATTTCGTTTACAGTAACGGAGATTACCAAAAGCTTTCACAAATCTATCTGAAAACTATTCTAAGCGACTACATCTGTAAGGCTAAGACTACACGGGCGTTTTGAACGCAACAGTTTTACAGAAGTTAATATACGGTTGTCTTATCCCCTAACTACAGAGGGAGTCAAACTTACTCCACGCTGTTAGATACTCGGCGTTGTCACATTGTTGTACTTCCTTTAACCGCACTGTGCTACCAATGCCTTCAAACTAAACTTTTCTGTCTGCATGTGCAGCGTCAAGACCCAACATCTGCTTCGCAGTGAATATTTGTTGCTAACTTTACTATGCGCTTTACGAAGTGCGTTTTACTCTACATCTGTGATTACGCGAGAAAAAATTGTTAACCTTCATGCCTTAATTTATCTACGTGGGAAAATTTTTTTTAATCACAACATAAGCTCTTTAAACATTTAAACCCTGTATTCGCCAGGAAGTAAGAACATCATTCAAGAAGGTTCTTGGCAAAGATGAAGAGCAAACAGTATCAGGTGGATATATGGCGGCAACCAGAAAATATTGCTCTACATGTCCCTGTTGTTGTTGTGGTCTTCTGTCGTGAGACTGGCTTGATGCAGCTCTCCATTCTACTCTATCCTGTGCAAGCTCCTTCATCTCCCAGTATCCACTGCAACCTACATCCTTCTGAATCTGCTTAGTGTATTCATCTCTTGGTCTCCCTCTACGATTTTTACCCTCCACGCTGCACTCCAATACTAAATTGGTGATCCCTTGATGCCTCAGAACATGTCCTACCAACCGATCCCTTCTTCTATTCAAGTTGTGCCACAAATTTCTCTTCTCCCCAATTCTGTTCAATACCTCCTCATTAGTTATGTGATCTACCCATCTAATCTTCAGCATTCTTCTGTAGCACCATATTTCGAAAGCTTCTATTCTCTTCTTGTCCAAACTATTTATCGTCCATGTTTCACTCCCATATATGGCTACACTCCATACAAATACTTTCAGAAATGACTTCCTGACACTTAAGTCTATACTCGATGTTAACAAATTTCTTTTCTTCAGAAACGATTTCCTTGCCATTGCCAGTCTACATTTTATATCCTCTCTACTTCGACCATCATCAGTTATTTTGCTCCCCAAATACCAAAATTCCTTTACTACGTTACGTGTCTCATTTCCTAATCTAACTCCCTCAGCATCACCCGACTTCATTCGACTACATTCCATTATCCTCGTTTTGCTTTTCTTGATGTTCATATTATACCCTCCTTTCAAGACACTGTCCATTCCGTTCAACTGCTCTTCCAAGTCTCTGACAGAATTACAATGCCATCGGCGAACCTAAAGTTTTTATTTCTTCTCCATGGATTTTAATACCGACTCCGAACTTTTCTTTTGTTTCCTTTATTGCTTGCTCAATATACAGATTGAATAACATCGGGGATAGGCTACAACCCTGTCTCACTCCCTTCCCAACCACTGCTTCCCTTTCATACCCCTCGACTCTTATAACTGCCATCTGGTTTCTGTACAAATTGTAAATAGCTTTTCGCTCCCTGTATTTTACCCATGCCACCTTCAGAATTTGAAAGAGAGTATTCCAATCAACATTGTCAAAAGCTTTCTCTATGTCTACAAATGCTAGAAACGTAGGTTTGCCTTTCCTTAATCTTTCTTCTAAGATAAGTCGTAGAGTCAGTATTGCCTCACGTGTTCCAACATTTCTACGGAATCCAAACTGATCTTCCCCGAGGTCGGCTTCTATCAGTTTTTCCATTCGACTATGAAGAATTCGCGTTAGTATTTTGCAGCTGTGACTTATTAAACTGATAGTTCGGTAATTTTCACACCTTTATTTGGGATTTGAATTATTATATTCTTCATGAAGTCTGAGGGTATTTCGCCTGTCTCATACATCTTTCTCACCAGATGGTAGCGTTTTGTCAGGACTGGCTGTCCCATGGCTGTCAGTAGTTCTAATGGAATGTTGTCTACCCCGGGGGCCTTGTTTCGACTTAGGACTATCAGTGCTCTGTCAAACTCTTCACGCAGTATCATATCTCCCATTTCATCTTCATCTACATCCTCTTCCAGTTTCATTATATTGTCATCAAGTACATCGCCCTTGTATAGATCCCCTATATACTCCATCCATCTTTCTGCTTTCCCTTCTTTGCTTAGAACTGGGTTTCCATCAAAGCTCTTGATATTGATGCAAGTGGTTCTCCTTTCTCCAAAGGTCTCTTCAATTTTCCTGTAGGCAATATCTATCTTACCCCTAGTGAGACAAGCCTCTACATCCTTACATTTGTCCTCTAGCCAACCCTGCTTAGCCATTTTGCACTTCCTGTCGATATCATTTTTGAGACGTTTTTATTCCTTTTTGCCTGCTTCATTTACTGCATTTTTATATTTTCTCCTTTCATCAATTAAATTCAATATTTCTTCTGTTACCCAAGGGTTTCTACTAGCCCTCGTCTTTCTACCTATTTGATCCTCTGCTGCCCTCACTATTTCATCCCTCAAAGCTACCCATTCTTCTTCTACTGTATTTCTTTCCCCCATTCCCGTCAATTGTTCCTTTATGCTCTCCCTGAAACTCTGTACAACCTCTGGTTTAGTCAGTTTATCGAGGTCCCATCTCCTTAAGTTCCCACGTTTTTGCAGTTTCTTCAGTTTTAATCTACAGTTCATAACCAATAGATTGTGGTCAGAGTCCACATCTGCACCTGGAAATGTCTTGCAATTTAAAACCTGGTCCCTAAATCTCTGTCTTACCATTATATAATCTATCTGATACCTTTTAGTATCTCCAGGGTTCTTCCATGTATACAACCTTCTTTCATTATTCTTGAACCAAGTGTTAGCTATGATTAAGTTTGCAAAATTCTACCAGGCGGCTTCCTCTTTAATTTCTTAGCCCCAATCCATATTCACCTACTATGTTTCCTTCTCTCCCTTTTCCTACTGTCGAATTCTAGTCACCCATGACTATTAAATTTTCGTCTCCCTTCACTACCTGAATAATTTCTTTTATCTCATCATACATTTCATCAATTTCTTCGTCATCTGCAGAGCTAGTTGGCCTACTGTAGTAGGCGTGGGCTTCGTGTCTATCTTCGCCACAATAAGGCGTTCACTAGGCTGTTCGTAGTTGCTTACCCGTACTCCTATTTTTTTATTCATTATTAAACCTACGCCAGCATTACCCCTATTTGATTTTGTATTTATAACCCTGTAGTCACCTGACCAGAAGTCTTGTTCCTCCTGCCACCGAACTTCACTAATTCCCACTATATCTAACTTTAACCTATCCATTTCCCTTTTTAAATTTTCTGACCTACCTGCCCGATTAAGGGATCTGACAGTCCACGTTTCGATCCGTAGAACGCCAGTTTTCTTTCTCCTGATAACAACGTCCTCTGGAGTACTCCCCGCCCGGAGATCCGAATGGGGGACTATTTTACCTCCGGAATATTTTACCCAAGAGGACGCCATCATCATTTAAACATACAGTAAAGCTGCATGCCATCGGGCAAAATTACGGTTGTAGTTTCCCCTTGCTTTTAGCCGTTCGCAGTACCAGAGCAGCAAGGCCATTTTGGCTAGTGTTACAAGGCCAGATCAGTCAATCATCCAGACTGTTGCCCCTGCAACTAGTGAAAAGGCTGCTGCCCCTCTTCAGGAACCACACGTTTGTCTGGCCTCTCCACAGATACCCCTCCGTTGTGGTTGCACCTACGGTACGGCTATCTGTATCGCTGAGGCACGCAAGCCTCCCCATCAACGGAAAAACCCATGGTCCCTAGAAAGTGAAAAGGAAAACCTTCGGAATATGCAGATGTTGTAATCGTCTAATCTGTGGAAAGTGCTCATCACCTATACGTCGTCATTATATATGACGTAATTTTTTTAAAAAGAGTACTATTTTACATATTTATGTATGACAAAGAAGAATATTTATTACTTTCTAAGGAATGAATAAGTCAGTACTTCAAATTCCTCTGTGAAACTATATAATTTTATAACTCAAGGAACAGTTTCTATGTTGTATA
Source organism: Schistocerca cancellata (assembly GCF_023864275.1). Classification (NCBI taxonomy): domain Eukaryota; kingdom Metazoa; phylum Arthropoda; class Insecta; order Orthoptera; family Acrididae; genus Schistocerca; species Schistocerca cancellata. The sequence goes on from NC_064627.1 coordinate 50,202,383, forward strand.
CACTGAAGAGCCAAAGGAACTGGTACACCTGCCTAATTTCGTGTAGGGCCCCCGCGAGAACTCAGAAGTCCCGCAGCACGGCATGACATGGTCTCGACTAATGCCTGAAACATTGTTGATAGGAACTGACATCACGAATCCTGCAGGGCTGTCCATAAATCCGTAAGAGTACCAGGGGGTGGAGATCTCCTCTGAACAGCACGTAGCAATGGAATACAAGATATGTTCAATAATGTTCATGTCTGGGGAGGTTGGTGGTCAGGGGAAGTGTTTAAACTCAGAAGAGTATTCCTGGTGCCACTCTGTAGCAGTTATGGACTTGTGGGGTGTCGCATTGTCCTACTGAAATTGCCCAAGTCCGTCGGAATGCACAGTTGACATGAATGGATGCATGTGATCAGACGGGATACTTACGTGTCACCTGTAAGAATCGTATCTAGACGTATCAGTGGTCCCATAACACTACAACTGCACACGCCCCACCCAATTACAGAGCCTCCACCAGCTTGAATAGTCCCCTGCTGACATGCAGGGTCCACGGATTAATGAGGCTGTCTCCATACCCGGACATGTCCGTCCATTCGACACAATTTGAAACAAGAATCGTTCGACGAGGCAATATGTTTACAGTCATCAACGGTACAATGTCGATGTTGAAGGGTCCAGGCGAGGCGTAAAGCGTATAAGGCACACGAGTGGGCCTTCGGCTCCGAAAGCCCATATCGATGATGTTTCGTTGGACGGTTTGCACGCTGACACTTGTTGAGGGCCTAACACTGAAATGTGCAGCAATTTGCGGAAGGTCAGCACTTCTTTCACGTCGAACGATTCTCTTCAGTCGTCGCTGGTCCCGTTCTTGCAGGATCTTTTTCCGGTCGCAACGATGACGCAGATTTCATGCTTTACCGGATTCCTGGTATTCACGGTACGCTCGTGAAATGCTCGTACGGGAAAATCTCCACTTCATCGCTACCTCGGAAATGCTATGTCCCATAGCTCGTGCGCCGACTATGACACCACGTTCAAAATCATTTAAGGGGCTCCGGAAAGGCTCAAAATCATGAAAAGTTCAATTTTTACTTTTTTGCGTTTTCTGAATCAGCAGGCTATTACCTTTTAATAGATATATAATTTATTCAATTTCGAAGACTACAACTATTTTTAATTTTTTTTAAAATGTGTTCTACATGGGCGTGACCCACTGTGGCGCTGTTAAACTGCTGTCAAATGGTGTTATTATTAAACAATTATTAATAATTATTAATAATTAATAATAATAATAATAATAATAACTGAACTGTTGAAAACGTGTATTTACGGAAAAACTCAAAACCCCAATGAAAGTGTAAATAGTGTTATATGGTCGAGAATCCCCAAGACTGTATTTGTTGGAATAGAAACACTTCCCTTTGGTGTGTATGATGCTGTTGCGACTTTCAATGATGGCAACATTGTAAGGTGCAAGGTATTTAGAAATATGGGAATGAAGATAGGTTCTAACATGGTACGAGCGATGCTTGCTTTAGACAAGGAACGCCTTCGGGCTGCAGACAGGGCCGTAAAGAGTCTAGAAATACAAGCAAGAGTAAACAGGAGGAGGAACAAGAGGAAGCTGGAGGAGGAGTTTGCAGAGGATGAAGATAATCCATCCTATGGACCTGGAATGCACTAAAAAGTTAATCCAATCTTTGTCGCTCGATTCCCAAAACTTTTATTTTCTCATACTAATTACATGTTTTCTAAGGATCTTCCAAACATATTTGTTTCAAACTTTCAGTAAATGCTACACAGTACCTTCTGCATAATTTAACACAGCCTTTTTCCAAAAACTGTATATTTTTGAATATATAAATAAAAAATTGCAAAAAAATGTTGTGAATTTTCATTACAATTGAAAAAAAATCATCTTTAATAACTGAACTAAAATTTTGTAAAATCCCTGTGTTAGGTTGTAGCCCATATTCCAGTAAATAATCTGTAGAAAGTTCAACTTCCTACCTCAAATACTTTGTGAGGAAAGATGTAATTTATAAGCGTTATTTTACCATTGCAAGTATAGGGCGTTCCGGAGCCCCTTAAATCTTGCTAACTTGCCATTGTAGCAGCAGTAACCGAACTAACAGCTGCGTCGGACACCTGTTGTCTTATATAGGAATTGCCGACCTGTAGCGCCGTATTCTGCCTGTTTACATACCTCTGTATTTGAATACCATGCCTATCCGAGTTTCCTTGCCGCTACAGTATAGATTCTTTACAGGACAACAAGAGAGTCATATACCCTACAGTGACTCAGATTAAGAAGGCTGTCAAGTACTATTTTACCGACTTATACATCAGTAGATACGAAGCAACAGCAAGCTACGGAATACGGCACACAGCATCAGCCGCGCCGAACTTCGTTACAGAACAACAAAACATAGATACCTCCAGAATGAGATTTTCACTCTGCAGCGGGGTGTGCGCTGATATGAAACTTCCTGGCAGATTAAAACTGTGTGCCGGTCCAAGACACGAACTCGGGAACTTTGCCTTTCGCTTGGGTAGCTCAGTTGGTAGAGCACTTGCCTGCGAAAGGCAAAGGTCCCGAGTTCGAGTCTTGGACCGGCACACAGTTTTAATCTGCCAGGAAGTTTCATATCAGCGCACTCTCCGCTGCAGAGTGAAAATCTCATTCTGGAAACATCCCCCAGGCTGTGGCCAAGCCATGTCTCCGCAATATCCTTTCTTTCAGGAGTTCTAGATCTGCAAGTTTCGCAAGAGAACTTCTGTAAATTTTTCAATGTAGGAGACGAGGTACTGGCAGAAGTAAAGCTGTGAGTACTGGGCGTGAGTCGTGCTTCGGTGGCTCAGATGGTAGAGCACTTGCCCGCGAAAGGTAAAGGTCCCGAGTTCGAGTCTCGGTCCGGCACACAGTCTTAATCTGCCAGGAAGTTTCAAAACATAGCTATGTTTACAACCACAGTTTGCAAACGAGGACTTGTACGATACTACTAAATACTCGCCGCGAAACAAGTTACTTGAACCGGACGGCCTATCCGTTGATTTTTATAACAAATCTTGGTATATTATGGAAAGCGAGCTCAATAATATCTCCAGCGACTTGCCAAATCGGAAAATTGACAACGCAATTTACAGAGGCGAGAACAGTTCCATTGAAGACCAGAATCACGTGTCTAAGGTCAAAGACCACTAAAATTTCCCAATGAGGATACCGAGATTTTCACCTGGTTAATCAACGCACGTATGGAAGCTGTCTTACCAAACGTACTGGGCCTTATACAAATCAGCCGTCCGATGTCGGATGATGACATATTGGCTTGCTACCGAGGCCTACCCCCCATGAACCATGGACCTTGCCGTTGGTGGGGAGGCTTGCGTGCCTCAGCGATACAGATGGCCGTACCGTAGGTACAACCATAACGGAGGGGTATCTGTTGAGAGGCCAGACAAACGTGTGGTTCCTGAAGAGGGGCAGCAGCCTTTTCAGTAGTTGCAAGGGCAACAGTCTGGATGATTGACTGATCTGGCCTGGTAACAATAACCAAAACGGCATTGCTGTGCTGGTACTGCGAACGGCTGAAAGCAAGGGGAAACTACGGCCGTAATTTTTCCCGAGGGCATGCAGCTTTACTGTATGATTAAATGATGATGGCGTCCTCTTGGGTAAAATATTCCGGAGGTAAAATAGTCCCCCATTCGGATCTCCGGGCGGGGACTGCTCAAGAGGATGTCGTTATCAGGAGAAAGAAAACTGGCGTCCTACGGATCGGAGCGTGGAATGTCAGATCCCTTAATCGGGCAGGTAGGTTAGAAAATTTAAAAAGGGAAATGGATAGGTTAAAGTTAGATATAGTGGGAATTAGTGAAGTTCGGTGGCAGGAGGAACAAGACTTCTGGTCAGGTGACTACAGGGTTATAAACACAAAGGCAAATAGGGGTAATGCAGGAGTAGGTTTAATAATGAATAGGAAAATAGGAGTACGGGTAAGCTACTACAAACAGCATAGTGAACGCATTATTGTGGCCAAGATAGATACGAAGCCCACACCTACTACAGTAGTACAAGTTTATATGCCAACTAGCTCCGCAGATGACGAAGAAATTGATGAAATGTATGATGAAATAAAAGAAATTATTGAGATAGTGAAGGGAGACGAAAATTTAATAGTCATGGGTGACTGGAATTCGAGTGTAGGAAAAGGGAGAGAAGCAAACGTAGTAGGTGAATATGGATTGGGGCTAAGAAATGAAAGAGGAAGCCGCCTGGTAGAATTTTGCAAAGAGCATAACTTAATCATAGCTAACACTTGGTTTAAGAACCATGATAAAAGGTTGTATACATGGAAGAACCCTGGAGATACTAAAAGGTATCAGATAGATTATATAATGGTAAGACAGAGATTTAGGAACCAGGTTTTAAATTGTAAGACATTTCCAGGGGCAGATGTGGACTCTGACCACAATCTATTGGTTATGAACTGTAGATTAAAACTGAAGAAACTGCAAAAACGTGGGAACTTAAGGAGATGGGACCTCGATAAACTGACTAAACCAGAGGTTGTACAGAGTTTTAGGGAGAGCATAAGGGAACAATTGACAGGAATGGGGGAAAGAAATACAGTAGAAGAAGAATGGGTAGCTTTGAGGGATGAAGTAGTGAAGGCAGCAGAGGATCAAGTAGGTAAAAAGACCAGGGCTCTTAGAAATCCTTGGATAACAGAAGAAATATTGAATTTAATTGATGAAAGGAGAAAATATAAAAATGCAGTTAATGAAGCAGGCAAAAAGGAATACAAACGTCTCAAAAAGGAGATCGACAGGAAGTGCAAAATGGCTAAGCAGGGATGGTTAGAGGACAAATGTAAGGATGTAGAGGCTTATCTCACTAGGGGTAAGATAGATACTGCCTACAGGAAAATTAAAGAGACCTTTGGAGATAAGAGAACCACTTGTATGAACATCAAGAGCTCAGATGGAAATCCAGTTCTAAGCAAGGAAGGGAAAGCAGAAAGGTGGAAGGAGTACATAGAGGGTCTATACAAGGGCGATGTACTTGAGTAAAGCATTATGGAAATGGAAGAGGATGTAGATGTACATGAAATGGGAGATACAATACTGCGTGAAGAGTTTGACAGAGCACTGAAAGACCTGAGTCGAAACAAGGCCCCCAGAGTAGACAACATTCCATTGGAACTACTGACGGCCTTGGGAGAGCCAGTCCTGACAAAACTCTACCATCTGGTGAGCAAGACGTATGAAACAGGCGAAATACCCTCAGACTTCAAGATGAATATAATAATTCCAATCCCAAAGAAAGCAGGTGTTGACAGATGTGAAAATTACCGAACAATCAGTTTAATAAGCCACAGCTGCAAAATACTAACACGAATTCTTTACAGACGAATGGAAAAACTAGTAGAAGCCGACCTCGGGGAAGATCAGTTTGGATTCCGTAGAAATACTGGAACACGTGAGGCAATACTGACCTTACGACTTATCTTAGAAGAAAGATTAAGTGAAGGCAAACCTACGTTTCTAGCATTTGTAGACTTAGAGAAAGCTTTTGACAATGTTGACTGGAATACTCTCTTTCAAATTCTAAAGGTGGCAGGGGTAAAATACAGGAAGCGAAAAGCTATTTACAATTTGTACAGAAACCAGATGGCAGTTATAAGAGTGGAGGGACATGAAAGGGAAGCAGTGGTTGGGAAGGGAGTAAGACAGGGTTGTATCCTCTCCCCGATGTTATTCAATCTGTATATTGAGCAAGCAGTAAAGGAAACAAAAGAAAAATTCGGAGTAGGTATTAAAATCCACGGAGAAGAAATAAAAACTTGAGGTTTGCCGATGACATTGTAATTCTGTCAGAGACAGCAAAGGACCTGGAAGAGTAGTTGAACGGAATGGACAGTGTCTTGAAAGGAGGATATAAGATGAACATCAACAAAAGCAAAACGAGGATAATGGAATATAGTCGAATTAAGTCGGGTGATGCTGAGGGAATTAGATTAGGAAATGAGACACTTAAAGTAGTGAAGGAATTTTGCTATTTGGGGAGCAAAATAACTGATGATGGTCGAAGTAGAGAGGATATAAAATGTAGACTGGCAATGGCAAGGAAAGCGTTTCTGAAGAAGAGAAATTTGTTAACATCGAGTATAGATTTAAGTGTCAGGAAGTCATTTCTGAAAGTATTTGTATGGAGTGTAGCCATGTATGAAAGTGAAACATGGACGATAAATAGTTTGGACAAGAAGAGAATAGAAGCTTTCGAAATGTGGTACTACAGAAGAATGCTGAAGATTAGATGGGTAGATCACATAACTAATGAGGAAGTATTGAATAGGATTGGGGAGAAGAGAAGTTTGTGGCACAACTTGACCAGAAGAAGGGATCGGTTGGTAGGACATGTTCTGAGGCATCAAGGGATCACCAATTTAGTATTGGAGGGCAGCGTGGAGGGTAAAAATCGTAGGGGGAGACCAAGAGATGAATACACTAAGCAGATTCAGAAGGACGTAGGTTGCAGTAGGTACTGGGAGATGAAGAAGCTTGCACAGGATAGAGTAGCATGGAGAGCTGCATCAAACCAGTCTCAGGACTGAAGACCACAACAACAACAACAACACCGAGGCCTAGTATATGACACTTGGAATATCCAGATACCCCAGCAGTAGTCTATCTCGACTCTGAGAAGGCATACGACAGGTCTGAATGCGGTTATCAGATCGCATGGCTTTGTTGAAGGCGTAATAAATGTAATCCGGAACTCTCTCCACCGAACGACGAAAGTCCAACGACAACATTAAACAGTTCCGGAATGCAGCGCAATCACACTTCGTTGCCCCTTGTCTTCTTCACTTTAGGCCACAGGGACGGAGCCATTATTGCAATAATTACAAAATGAACTTAGTGACGTCTGTACGTTCTGAATTAAAGAAGTTGTCCAGGCATATGCAGTTGATATAAGCACTGTGTTGGGTAGCATCGAAGATGCGTGAACATCAGAAGAAATAGTCACGCACTACCAGCAACTGCTGGGACCGTCCTCAACAAACCAAATCTGTCGTACTCACCTTGGGTCCCGGAAATGCAATTAGCAAAGGCTGGCTGGCTGCCACAGGAGACCGTCAGACTCCAACTGGGAATGAACCATATTGGCCCGATGATAAGCCGCACTTTTTATCCAAATTTCACCCTCGGAAATTTAGGGCTGGACATATATGTGATAACTTGTCTTTTTTACACACCCTTGATATAAAAAAAATATGCTCATTTACAACAATTGTAAGTAGGCTGTTTAGGTTCTTATATTGGTAACGCCGCCGCCACGTAGCGCTCTCTGTATGAAAATCACTGGCTGTGCTGTGTGCAGTCTGTGGCTAGTTTGCAGTGTTGTCTGCCATTGTAGTGTTGGGCAGCGGCAGCTGGATGTGAACAGCGCGTAGCGTTGCGCAGTTGGAGGTGAGCCGCCAGCAGTGGTGGATGTGGGGAGAGAGATGGCGGAGTTTTGAAATTTGTAACACTGGATGTCATGAACTGCTATATATATTATGACTGTTAAGGTAAATACATTGTTCTCTATTAACATCTTTCAATTGCTAACTATGCCTATCAGTAGTTAGTGCCTTCTGTAGTTTGAATCTTTTATTTAGCTGGCAGTAGTGGCGCTCGCTGTATTGCAGTAGCTTGTGTAACGAAGATTTTTGTGCGGTAAGTGATTTGTGAAAGGTACAGGTTAATGTTAGTCAGGGCCATTCCTTTGTAGGGATTTCTGAAAGTCAGATTGCGTTGCGCTAAAAATATTGTGTGTCACTTTAGTGAATGTTTGAGTACGTTCAGTTTTGCTCAGCTGTTTGAAAAGCAAATACTGTAAGAGGTTGATCAGCACAGTAATTCAGAAATTGTTCTAAGGGGACGTTTCACAATACAATTAGCGCCTGTAACCGAAACTGTGCGGCAAGACACTATAATACGCAACAATGCAAACTTTTACCAATATTTTATTGGCGTTGACATATGTAGCTCTACCCATATTGTTTAGCTAGCTTATAACAGTTGGACACCGGAGCTTCCTGCCGCCATTGGATAAGCAGCATCCAGCAGCAAGTCATACTCTTAGCCCACTTATTTGTTTCATAGTTTAATTCTTAATTTCTTTGCGCGTTTTTGGGTACTTGCATAGTTTAATTCACAAATTTCGGGCGTATTATAGTATTTGAGAGTTGAAGCATCGCGTTTTAGTACCCGTAGAGTGTAAATTCGCGTGGTCGTCAGTCATTTATTTGTTTTGAACGGCTTGTGAGATAAAAGAGAGGAAAAAATTGTTAGGGATGGATAGGGACTGCACCTGTTGTGTACCGATTCCCGGGGAATTGGCCACCGTCTGTAAACAACTGGAAGCTGTGTTGGCCGTGGTCGACAGGCTCCTGGCTGTTGCCCTGGTCCGCGGTGACGTTGGGACACGAGCGTTTTGGCGCCTCTGGAACCTGTAGCATCGCCTGGGATCTCTGATGCCACTGAGCCTTCGGTTTCGGATGTCCCTGCTGGTCGACGCTTGCCTGATGGTGATTGGCGAACCGTGGTGGGGTCGCGAATCCGTGGGCGGAAGGCGAAAGTAGGTGCTGGCCGCAAGGCTGTACCCTTACGCCTCCGTAACAGGTTTGAGGTGCTGCCCACTGCTGAAAATACACTCCTGGAAATTGAAATAAGAACACCGTGAATTCATTGTCCCAGGAAGGGGAAACTTTATTGACACATTCCTGGGGTCAGATACATCACATGATCACACTGACAGAACCACAGGCACATAGACACAGGCAACAGAGCATGCACAATGTCGGCACTAGTACAGTGTATATGCACCTTTCGCAGCAATGCAGGCTGCTATTCTCCCATGGAGACGATCGTAGAGATGCTGGATGTAGTCCTGTGGAACGGCTTGCCATGCCATTTCCACCTGGCGCCTCAGTTGGACCAGCGTTCGTGCTGCACGTGCAGACCGCGTGAGACGACGCTTCATCCAGTCCCAAACATGCTCAATGGGGGACAGATCCGGAGATCTTGCTGGCCAGGGTAGTTGACTTACACCTTCTAGAGCACGTTGGGTGGCACGGGATACATGCGGACGTGCATTGTCCTGTTGGGACAGCAAGTTCCCTTGCCGGTCTAGGAATGGTAGAACGATGGGTTCGATGACGGTTTGGATGTACCGTGCACTATTCAGTGTCCCCTCGACGATCACCAGTGGTGTACGGCCAGTGTAGGAGATCGCTCCCCACACCATGATGCCGGGTGTTGGCCCTGTGTGCTTCGGTCGTATGCAGTCCTGATTGTGGCGCTCACCTGCACGGCGCCAAACACGCATACGACCATCATTGGCACCAAGGCAGAAGCGACTCTCATCGCTGAAGACGACACGTCTCCATTCGTCCCTCCATTCACGCCTGTCGCGACACCACTGGAGGCGGGCTGCACGATGTTTGGGCGTGAGCGGAAGACGGCCTAACGGTGTGCGGGACCGACGTGCACCTTCCACCGACCACTGGCGACAACATCCATGTACTGTGGAGACCTCACGCCCCACGTGTTGAGCAATTCGGCGGTACGTCCACCCGGCCTCCCGCATGCCCACTATACGCCCTCGCTCAAAGTCCGTCAACTGCACATACGGTTCATGTCCACGCTGTCGCGGCATGCTACCAGTGTTAAAGACTGCGATGGAGCTCCGTATGCCACGGCAAACTGGCTGACACTGACGGCGGCGGTGCACAAATGCTGCGCAGCTAGCGCCATTCGACGGCCAACACCGCGGTTCCTGGTGTGTCTGCTGTGCCATGCGTGTGATCATTGCTTGTACAGCCCTCTCGCAGTGTCCGGAGCAAGTATGGTGGGTCTGACACACCGGTGTCAATGTGTTCTTTTTTCCATTTCCAGGAGTGTACTTCTGAAACAGCAAGGGCGGCCTCGCCTGTTGCGGCGGTGGCCGATCTTCCTGAGAGATCCGGACAAGCGCAGAGAGTGGGATTGCTTGTCATTGGGAGCTCCAATGTTAGGTGGGTGATGGAATCCCTTAGGGAAATGGCAGCTAAGGACGGGACGAAAGCCAATGTGCACTCCGTGTACGTATCGGGGGAGTCATCCGAGATGTGGAAAGGGTCCTTCCGGTTGCCATAAAGGCTACAGGGTGCAGCCAACTGCAGGTGGTGGCTCATGTCGGCACTAGTGACGTGTATCGGTATGGATCGGTTTCTGGCGGCTAGAGTTGGTGAAAACTGCCAGTCTTGTTAGCGAGATGCAGAGCTCACCATCTGCAGCATCGTCGACAGGGCCGATTGCGGACAGAGCCGAGTGGAGGGTCTGAATCAGGGCTCAGACGGTTCTGCGACCGTGTAGGATGCAAATTCCTCGACTTGCGCCATAGGGTGGTGGGGTTTCGGGTTCCGCTAAATAGGTCAGGTGTCCACTCCTTGCAATTTAGCAAGGAGGCGGCTGCACGGGTAGCTGGGGCTGTGTGGCGTGGACTGGGCGGTTTTCTGGGTTAGACAGTCTCGGGAAAGATCAAAAACGGCTCCAGTCTCAAAGGGTACAGAAACGACGAGAATCGACCAAGCAACAGCCGGTATTGTAGTTGTAAATTGTCGTAGCTGTGTTGGAGAAGTACCAGAACTTCAAGCGCTGATAGAAAGCACTGAAGCTGAAATAGTTATAGGAACAGAAAGCTGGCTAAAGCCGAAATTCTGCCGAAATTTTTACAGAGGCGCAAACTGTGTTCAGAAAGGCTAGATTAAATAAAGTAGCTGGTAATGTGTTTGTGCCTGCTGGTAGTAGTTTATCTTGTAGCGAAATAGATAGTTCCTGCGAATTACTATGGGTAGAGAGCATCATGAAGGAGTTCAAGAAATGCGATGATGACGTGGCGTAGGAAGAGAGGGGAGAAAATGATGGGATTTAGAATGTGTGTCTTGAACTGAATAATACTGAAGAAGTGAACGATAGTGATGAGAGTGCATGAGGCAAAATACGGTACAAGTACCGTTAGGTGCCAATGTGTTGTATCACATATTAGAACGAATGTTTGCGCTACATACCTACGTCTTATATGTAAGTACAATTAAAGTTAGGTAATTATTTTCCTCTCAATGTGCGGCTTATTTTCGCGCAAAATACTTTGTTTCTTTCTTGCTCGAAATGTAGGGGTGCGGCTTATATGCGGGTGGCGGCTTATTGTCGGGACAATACGCTACATTGTGGCTTGCACACAAAACATGTTGTGTAATAACATGCGTTTTTTTATCGAGTCTAATCGTACGCCTATCATTAACCCGTTTTCACTATGGAAAATGAGGGGGCACCCGATCTATGAAACCCACCTGCGCACAATATCAGGCAAGCATACAGGGTTCTAGATACTGAAGAAAATAACCAGTAACAGTCTTCTAGTAACAGCCTGCAGACGCTCGTTCACCTATAGACATTAAATCCCAGAGAATTGCGCCGTATTGCATCGGCAAATACTATGAGTCGAGCTACGTCGATACAAAGATTCTCAAATCATGCACAGGTTTTCTGTGTCATGCCCTAATAATGAGCACTCTCAGATACCCTGTACCCTTCAAACATCCATGGACATCGTGAGCACAAGTCTGGAGAAACATTCATGGGTCGTGGTTGCCCACAAACATCAGAGCCATTTGGTGTGACGTAGTCTCAGATATACTCCATCACCTGAAAGGAAATTTAAACTAAAATTGCCGCCATTTTGTAATTCCTGTAACCAGGTAGCCGACATTGCCCACTACTTTCTTTTTGACGAACACATACGCACTTGGAGGAAGAAGTTGGCAAGTTTGAGGAAGAAGTTGGCAATGATAACAAGGGCGTCTTCTCAACAGGTTGATATCACGACCATACTGCAACAAGACTGGAAGTTATTTGCAACTGCGAAACACTGTAGCTACATTCGGATGGTCAATTGGTTGAGCACTGCGTGTATTACACTGTGAAGACAACATACCCTTTGTTGTGAATTGGCAGGAGCCAATTCACGGAGTTTGGAGGAAGCCGAAAAGCACGCGATTAAGCTCACGCAGGCGGTCGTGAGGTCTGGAACAGGTCAGAGAAATAAGACTAGCAAAACAAGAGTAACTGGTAGAATACTTAACTTTAATCCACAATTGGTGAACATCTCTCGTTACTGTACAGGCTTCACCATATTAATTATCAAATGCTATGGCGCTTTGCTAGGTCGTAGCAAATGACGTAGCTGAAGGCTATGCTAACTATCGTCTCGGCAAATGAGAGCGTATTTGTCAATGTAGCATCGCTAGCAAAGTCTGCTGTCCAACTGGGGCGAGTGCTAGGACGTCTCTCTAGACCTGCCGTGTGGCGGCGCTCGGTCTGCTATCACTGACAGTGGCGACACGCGGGTCCGTCGTATACTAGCGGACCGCGGCCGATTTAAAAGCTACCACCTAGCAAGTGTGGTGTCTGGCGGTGACACCACATCCTTATATACTGGATCACCAGGACTACCGCCATCAGCAACACTGTATACCGAAGGGCCGGTTTCGTGAGAAATGTTGCTTTCCAAAATTTATATGCAAATAACCCTGGCAGATGTTTGAAAAAGACTGTATATGAAAAATTTCTCAGTCTAATTTCCTAACATACTGAATGGGAGAAGACCCATAAACAAGGATTATATTTATTTACATTCATTTAGCCTTCTTTTACTCAAATCTTGTGTATGGGACTCTATTAACTTTGGTGACTTACTCTCACATTTTTCAAGGACGAGGAGAACGTCCGACGAAACACGGCAGTCTCGTGTTTTCCTTGAACAAAACAAAAAAAAAAAACAAAAAAAAAAAAACTTAAATATACCTGTAAGACAAATAAACGACAACCACTAAGCAACTATCCGAATGGTACAGAAACTGATAGACATGATGTACAATTTTTTTTCGGTCACCAGTCTTCTGACTGGGTTGGTGCGGCCCCCCACGAGTTCCTCTCCTGTGCCAACCTCTTCATCTCAGAGTAGCACTTGCAACCTACGTCCTCAATTATTTGCTGGATGTATTCCAATTTCTGTCTTCCCCTACAGGGTGTAACCTCCCCCTCACTTATCGACCTTAATGAGATTTGGGGGAAATTACGGTCGCCAGTCCTAAGGACAATTACTATAGTAACTGAAAAAGAAAGGTTATTACACACATAATTAGCACTAGAAGCGTGGCAACTGAAGGTTGACACGTGTAGTGTGAAAACTGAAAGTTTGTCAGAAGTAATAAATTTCGGTACACTCTGACTTAATTTAGCAAAAGAATTAATAAAACCGGAAAATCGAAAGTTAATTTAGTGACTGAAGTTAATAGTGAGCTTTCTTTCTGAAGCACACCGAAATTCAGTAAAATAGGTTAGTCTTGGACTATCTCAACAATCATTTCAAAAGCTACTTGAATCTACGCAATTTAGAAATAAGAGATTGAACTTTGAGCTTGAATTAAATGATTCTGAACAATTAACAGTAGTAAAATTTAGTACGTACCAAGCTGAGCTGCAGTCACAGGTAACTAAAATACGGTAACAAAACTCGCACTCGTAATTTGTGCTTGTGCAATCTAAATACTGTAGCCAGCTATGAATACCTTAACTGAACTTTGAAATTAAAGCAGTGAAATAAAATGATGCTGGCGTTTGAATTTCAACGACACTCGGGTTCATTCCGGAAAAGGAAGGGACCCTGCTTGGTAATGCAACTGGGACAATGAGCAACAAAGTTTCATGCTAAGTTGCTGTAATTTTGCGAGGCAAATGGAACAATTTTAAAAGCTGAGGTCTGCCATACAGTTCTAAAACTTTACGTGCTTCCAGTCTTCCTTGTTGGTTGATTGAAGGTTTGAAACCGTCGATCGAGGAGGTGGCGACAGTCACTCATTGTCGGCCGTCGCTGTTGCAGAAGCTGGATGTTGGCGCGCCTCCTTCTCGACCCGGTCACCAGGCGAAACGGGCTCTTGATGTGCACCAGCTAATGCTTCCCGTCCGCGACACCATGTCAGAAACTGTCATCGCAATTCGAGCGCAATTACATGCTGCCAAATCCCGAAAGCGCGGCAACTCGCGGGAGCTTCACACAACACACCTGCTCCACTCGCTACTCCAGCCAGACTCCCCCTGCCCGCGCTCCACGCGGCAGAGTTAACACTACCAAAGATCCTACACACTTTGATTCTTCACACGACCTATCGACGTAATCGTTCGATAGCAGTCTTCCCTAGGCGAGACCCAGCGTAAAAATACAAATAATATTTACGAAACAAACCAATTATACATCGACATAAATGCATAAATATATATACAAACAGTAAAACAATTACAATATATAAAGAGACAGAAATGTCATATCTTGAGGTAACAAAGCAAGGAAAAAAAATAATAGTACAATAGATGGAAATAGGAGGATATGCATTTCCGGCGTTACAAGGGTATACCCTCTACAGCTCCCTCTAGTACCATGGACATTATTGACTGATGTCTTAACAAATGTCCTACCACCCTGTCCCTTCCTCTTGTCAGTGTTTTCCATATATACATTTCCTTGCCGATTCTTGCGGAGGATCTCCTCATTGCACACCGTATCAATCCACCTTATGTTCAACATTCTTCTGTAGCACCACTCCCAAATGCTTCGAGTCTCTTCTGTTACGGTTTTCCCAAGGTCCACGTTTCACTACCATATACTGCTGTGCTCCAAACGTATATTGTTAAAAATTTCTTCCTCAAATTGAGGCCTATGTTTGATATCAATAGACTTCTCATGGCCAGGAGTGCCCTTTTTGCCAGTACTAGTCTGCTTTTGACGTCTTCCTTGCTCAGGTCCGTGATTGGTTATTTTGCTGCCTAGGTAGTAGAATTCCTTAACTTCATCTACGTCGTGACTATCAATACCGATCTTAAGTTTCTCGCTGTTCCCATTTCTGCTCATTTTCATTACTTTCGTGTTTCTTCTATTTTTTTCTCATTCCGTATTCTTTACTCATTAGAATGTTCGTTCCATTCAGCAGACCCTGTAATTCTTCTTCATTTTCATTGGGCATACCACTGTCATCAGCGAATCTTATCATTGATATCCTTTCACCTTAAATTTTAATTACACTTTCGAACCTTTCTTTTATTTCCGTCATTGCTTCTTGGACCCGTCTTCCCCTACAGCTTACCCTATTTATTTTTCTCAGAATTTCGATCATCTTGCATCAATTAACTGCCAAGCGCTTTCTCCAGGTTGATAAATCTTATGAACGTGTCTTGATTTTCCTTTAGTCTTGCTTCCATTATTAACTGCAGCGTCAGAACTGCCTCTCTGGTGTCTTTACCATTCCTAAAGTCAAATGATCGTCAACTAACACGTCCTCAACTTTCTTTCCATTCTTCTGTATATTATTATTATTATTGTCAGCAGCTTGGATGCATGAGTTGTTAAGCTGATTCTCCGATCGCACTTGTCAGCTCTTATAATCTTCGGAATTGTGTAGATAATGTTTTTTTTTTTTCCTAAAGTCAGATAGTATAGATGGTATGTCACCAGACTCATACATTCTACACACAAACGTGAATAGTCATTTTTTTGCCTCTTCTCCCAATAATTTTATAAATTCTGATGGAATGTTATCAACTTAGAAGGTGCAAGAGGTCTACTAAAGAGACTTCTTACACCACGCTTGTCCGCCCTATTCTCGAGTATTGCTGTGCGGTGTGGGATCCGCATCAGGTGGGACAGACGGATGACATCGAAAAAGTACAAAGAAGGGCAGCTCGTTTTGTATTATCGCGAAATAGGGGAGGTAGTGTCACACACATGATACGTGAATTGGAGTGGCAATCATTAAAACAAAGGCGTTTTTCGTTGCGACGGGATCTTCTCATGAAATTTCAATCACCAGTGTTCTCCTCCGATTCTCCTCCAACATTCTGTTGGCACGCACCTACATAAGGAGAATTGATCGTCATGATAAAATAAGAGAAATCAAGGCTCTCACAGAAAAATTTAAGTGCTCGTTTTTCCCGCGTGCCGCTCGAGAGTGGAACGGTAGAGAGACAGCTTGAAGGTGGTTCATCGAACCCTCTGCCAGGCACTTTATTGTGAATAGCAGAATAACCACGTAGATGTAGGTGAACCCTTCTACCTTGTTAGATCTTCCAAACCTCCATTAAATTCAGATTCTAATAATGGGTACCCTATCATTTCTGTAACGACTCCTGTTTCTTCTTCCACAACGTGATCAGACATGTATTCCACCTCAAAGAGATCTTCAATGTACCCTTTCCACCTATCTGCTCTCTCCTCTGCATTTAACAGAGGAATCCCCATTACACTCTTGTCACCACCCTTGCTTTTAATTTCACCGAAGACTGCTTTGGCTTTTCTATATGCTGAGTCAGTCCTTCCAACAATTACTACTCTTTCGGTTTATTCACATTTTTCATGCATTTATTTCACCAGAGCTTCACTGTACTTCCGATTTATTTTATATCTAAATGTCTTGTATTTGTGTACTCCTGAATTTTCTGGAACATTTTTGTACTTCCATCTTTTATCGATAGAATGACTGATCGATGTACAGATGCGGATAAACAAATGATTAAAATTTCATAAAAACTGGATGATTAATTCGAGAAAGAGAGTTTCACAAATTGAGCATGTCAGTAACGAGCTTGTCCACCTCTGTCCCTGATGCAAGCAGTTCTTGGGTTTGCCATTGATTGACAGAGTTATTGGATGTCCTCGTGAGGGATACAGTGCCATATTATGTCCAGTTGGCGCGTCAGGTAATAAAAATCCGCGCCCATGGTGCTCGAAACATTCTCAATTGGAGAGAGATCCGGTGATCTTGCTGGTCAAGGTGGGGTCCGGAATGGACGAAGACAAGCAGTAGAGACTCTAGCCGTTTGCAGGCGAGTATTATCTTGCTGAAGTGTAAGCGCAGGACGGCTTGCCACGAAGGGCAACAAAATAAGGAGTAGAATATCGTCGTCGTACTGCTGTGTTGTAAGTACGCCGCGGATGACAAATAAAGGAGTCTTACTATGAAAATAAATGGATCCCCTGGTTGTCAGGACGTTTGGCGGGAGACAGTCACGTTGGTATCCCACGGCTGTCTGGGGCGTCTCCAGATTGCTGGTCATCAGGGCTCAGTTCGAAGCAGTACACATCACTGAAGACAATCGTAGCCCAGTCATTGAAATTCCAGGCCGAAGACATGTTTGGAGACACCTCGGACAGCAATGGGATATCGTCCTGACTGTCGCTCGTCATGCAGCCCGACAACCGGCAGCCATGGTCTGGGGTATCATTTCATTTCAAAGCAGGACCCCTTTGGCTGTCGTCCGCGGTTCCCTTACAGCTCAGCGGTACGTCGGCGATATTCTTCGCCGCATTTTGTTGGCCCTCATGGCAGTCCACCCTGGGGTTACTTTTCAGCAAGATAATACCCGTCCGCACGCCACTTGTCTTCGTGCTTGCCAAATCCTACCTTGGCCACCATGGTCGCTTGATGTCTTCAAAACTGATCATGTTTGGAGCATTATGGGCAGGGCCCTCCAACCGGTTCGGGATTTCGACAACTAACGAGCCGGTTGGGCAGAATTTGGCACGGTATCCCTCAGGAAGACATCCAACAACACTGTCAGTCAGTGCCAAACTGAATAACTGCTTGCCTAAGGGCCAGAGGTGGGCCAACGCGTTCTTGACCTGCTCAGTTTGTGAAGCTGTTTGTCTTGAATAAATCATCCATTTTTCTGAAATTGTAGTACTTCGTTTGACTGTACATCTACCGATCTGCGTCCCATTCGGATAATTCCCTCCTGGTGCGTCTATTTTTTGTCTTCGAGTGTGAATAAATCTCGCCGACCAAGGCATGCTTGACGATCTTAAGGTGGGGCTTTGAGAGGTGGATGGAGGTCTCTGAAAATGTGAGAACAGACAGTAAAAATAAGAATAATAATAACAAAAAAGTAGCTCTATTGTCAGCAGGTTTGACTGTTACGTGGAGGACCCAGGTTCGGTTCCCTGTACTGCCAGGTATTTTTCCGTGGTTAGAGGAATGGAGTTCTGATTTGATTTAATTTGATTTATTGCTCATTTAGACACCTGTTGCCTTATATTTTATAACATGTCGTTCATTTTACAGCTTGGATAGAAAGAGAGACAGAGAAATGTTACTCTCTCTGAGCCAGCCTGGTCTGAAAGCCTCGGAACTACTTCGAGCCTTGCTGTCGCGGTTCGCTACTGTTCAATTTACGAATTAATATTTCTAAACGCTATTTATAAAAACACTAAAACTATTATGCACGTTGTGGAAAGCGCAGTGGTGTGTGAGTGTAAAGTATGTTATTTCTTGGGGTTATAAATTAACCTCCATTTCCTATATTATGTGTCTTAAATTTTACCATTTGTGCAGTATAATGACAGCTGGATGGATATGGCTGTTATTTATACTTAAGCTAGGACAGGTTTACAGTGCTGACTGGATTACACTGTTTATTATAATGCAGTTTAATTATTCTATATGTTGGGTCAGGTTGTTTGCGATACGTTTTGGTGAAAGTATCGCTGTTTGAGTGAGTGTGTGTTTCGGTACTGCTGTCTGCGCTGGTGTACCAACTGGAACCGCTGCTTTATGTGCTTCGTGTGTGTTGGAGTGTTCTGTTATATGGCCGTGTCTGTCTGTATTCATCATGTAATGTCCCTCAAACATCATCAGCGATTTTATTTATTTATCTCTGACAAGTTTGTGTCTCTTATTGTCCGTATCACGGTCGGCCGAAGTGCCCGCGCGGTTCTGGCGCTGCAGTCTGGAACCGCGAGACCGCTACGGTCGCAGGTTCGAATCCTGCCTCGGGCATGGATGTGCGTGATGTCCTTAGGTTAGTTAGGTTTAACTAGTTCTAAGTTCTAGGGGACTAATGACTTCAGCAGTTGAGTCCCATAGTGCTCAGAGCCATTTGAACCATTTGTCCGTATCACGTCACTGTCGTACTGCGTTGGTGTCTGGTGTGCTGCTCTGTATCGGCGACAGTGAAAAAGTACGTGTTCCAGGGGTCCATGTGCCCCACATGTACAAGTAGCACTTTGGCTGCGGTAAGGGCCGTGGCGTGTCAGAACTACTTAAACCTAACTAACCTAAGGACATCACACCGTATCTCGGCTGGGATTGATATGACTCAGTCTCAGACGTTCCCTGATGTCCAGGAAGAGATGATATACCCTACGACCCTTATCGCTTGACTTCCATTCCATTTGGAAGGTATCTACCCGCCATTTAACGAGTTGGCGCTTCTTGGCATTGTCCGCTCCGATAATCCCGAGTACCTTATCCTGTCTCCCCCCCCCCCCCCCCTCAGCCAATACATTGCAGCCCGAAACCGAATGGTTACGTCAGTAGGGAATGTTTCAAGCACCATGCAGAGTGATTCCACTGACGTGGTGTTGAAAGCTCCTTCTTTACCCGGGCACCTCTCTGCCCTTACCGCACTACAGAGGGGTCCAAAAAAAAAGTATCCACTGTTTAAAAGTCCATAACATATCACTATAGGTGTTCAATATGGTCAACATTAACATCCACACACAAACGATGCCGCCGAACTTCAGCACGAACTACTGACTGCAACGTGTTCAGTTCGATATTTGCACATAAATGTACGATGGATTCTCGAAGTTCAACCAATGTGCGCGGCTTTTGTCGATAAACGACGTCCTTTAGTGTTCCGCACAGGTAAAAGTCCAGAGGAGTTAGGTCTGGGGAACGTGGTGGATACTCCACAGCACCTCTACGGCCTATCCATCCTCCACCGGCACAGTTACCGCTGAGGTTTACCTTCAGAAGCTTCAGACATCCATTTTACATGCCATCCGAGACTTGTATGGAGACGGAAGAGTTTACTTTCAGCAAGATGGTGCCCCAGCCCACTACCAAAATCGTGTTAGGGCGTATCTCGACGAAAATCTACCAGGAAGATGGATAGGCCGTAGAGGTGCTGTGGAGTATCCACCACGTTCCCCAGACCTAACTCCTCTGGACTTTCACCTGTGGGGAACACTAAAGGACGACGTTTATCAACAAAAGCCACGCACACTGGATGAATTTCGAGAATCCATCGCACATTCATGTGCAAATATCCAACTGAACACGTTACAGTCAGTAGTTCGTGCTGCAGTTCGGCGGCATCGTTTGTGTGTGGATGTTAGTGGTGACCATTTCGAACACCTACAGTGATATCTTTAAGTTGGACTTTAAGCTACACTTTCTCCAAAAATGAGACAACTCCGTCAATTAGTTTGCCAGTTATGGACTTTTAAACAGTGGATACATTTTTTTGGACCCCTGTGTATGTTCCTATTCGTCACCAGACATACCCAGTGGACCCATGTACTGGCTGCAAAACAGACCACAAATCAAAGAGCGCACAATGGTTAAGTCCTCAATGTGAGTAACGGTACCCTGAAGTGTATTGTGTTGAGTGTGGCCAGCTTGTGCATGATCTTGGCAGTCCTGTCAGTCGCTGTTCTGATGTATTCGTCAAAGGACAGTCTTAGATCGAATTGAACACCAAGATATCGTGTTTGCCGTTGTCTGCGTATGCTAAAGTGTTGTAGTTTTGTTGTTGGATTTCTTTGTAGTGTTCATTTCAATAGTATGTCAACTGTTTTGTGCAGAGCCATCTGAAGTTTATTATGTTTGCGCCAGTGGCTGATGCTTGCGAGTATCTGTGTTGATCAGTGTTCAAGTTGCGCTCTTGAGTCCGTGGAGATCACCACCAGGAGGTCATCTGCGTATGCTGTCGCCCTGCTTGCACGGTTATTCCCATCCAGTTGACGTAGGAGGAGTTCAGCGGCGATATCGCATAAGACGGGGCAACAGACTGATCCTTGGGGGCAACTTTCGGTGATTCTTTTTATCACTTTCTGACCTCCCGTCCGAGAGGTTCTCGTAGAGGGCCTTAGGTACCTGCAGCTCTCTGTGTCTTGCAAACATTGCAGGCCACCAGAGATTACCAAAGGCGCCCGAAAAGTCTATAAGAATAGAAACTTCCTTAACAGTGAATAGTACCTTATTAAGTGCGTCATCTATAGAATTTTCCGCCCTAAAACCGAATTGGTATGGACTAAGGCCTAGGAGCTCCCTGTGCGATTGCAAGCGATCGCACGTAAGTCGTTCGTGGACCTTGGTGAAGGTGTTAATTAAGCATATAGGTCTATATGTGTCTGGATCTGAGGGATCCTTCTCCTCTGATTTTTTTGGTTACGACGGCATTTGCTGTCTTTCAGACCGCAGGTACCCGTCCCAGCCGTAGCTGGCTCTGAGCACTATGGGACTTAACATCTGTGGTCATCAGTCCCCTAGAACATCAGTCCCCCTTAGAACTACTTAAACCTAACTAACCTAAGGACATCACACACATCCATGCCCGAGGCAGGATTCGATCCTGCGACCGTAGCAGTCCCGCGGTTCCGGACTGAGCGCCTAGAACCGCACGGCCACCGCGGCCGGCCAGCCGTAGCGCTTCGGTGAGTATACAAGTCAGGTATGGAACAATCTGTGGAATGACAATTTTCAGTGTCTGGGAATAGATATCATCTGGCCCGAGGGCTTTTTTTGTTCTTTAGTTTGGGAATAGCAAGCGCGATCTCCTCGCATGAAAAGCGAATAATGGCGGTACCATTTTCATATCAAGAGTTCATTGACATTCTGTCCAATATGAATCTGTTCATCTGACTGTTTCTCGTCATCGGGGAGGAGTTTGTTTAGCAGGAATTCCGCAGAACTGATCCATCTCTCTGTTATGGTACCGTCAATTCGTCTCAGCGTTGCTACGACTAGTGGCGTCTTCAGATCCACCGTTTGTATTTTGAAGAGTTCCCCTAAATGTTGGTTTGGAGCTGTTTATGCGCGTGTACGTTCCAGTGCTCTTTTCGTGTTTTTTGTAACTCATGTTTGTAGTGCTGTTATGCTTCCCTGAACTGTATGAATCTAACATCTCTGTCCCTTGCTGTTGTCGTTCATTTATACCAATTCCGTTTGTTTCTTGCTTCTTTGCGCAGACTTGTTAGTCTTCTAGTCCATGGTACGAGGGTGGTTTGAAAAGTTCTGGGAATCGCCACGAGAGGTCAGCGCTGGCGCAACGAGTTGTTCACATGATATGCATTGGACTGTTGCCTGTAAACACGTGCCACGTCAGTGCTCAAAAAATTGCTCTAAGCACTAGGGAACTTAACATCTGAGGTCATCAGTCCCATAGACTTAGAACTACTTAAACTTAACTAACCTAAGGACACCAGACACATCCATGCCCGAGGCAGGATTCGAACCAGCAACCGGGGCAGCAGCGCGGTTCCGGACTGAAGCGCCTAGAACTGCTATTTTTTTTTCTCGGTCACAGGGGCCGGACACGTCGGTGCTCTTGGAAGAGAGCTGCAGCGATGATTTGGCTCTGTTGTTGTTCCGCGTAGTGATTTGCGACGATGGAAAAGCTCGAGATTCGAGCAGTGATTAAGTACTTCGTAAAGAAATGTATGAAAGCAAAGGTCATTCGTGCCGATTTCCAGAATATAATGGGGGACTCTGCTCCTTCATATTCAACTGTTGCCAAGTGGACAGATGAATTTGAATGGGAGAGCTTAGATTACGTTCCGCGCTGTGGTCGGCCAAGATGTGTCACTACTCCAGAAATCATTGCAAAAGTGCACAAAATGATCATGGAGGATCGCTGATTGAAAGTGCGTGACATTGCTCAAGCTTGCCAGATGTCATCTGAAAGGGTATAACACATTTTAACTGAAAAATTAGAAATGCAAAAAGTATCTGCAGGATAGGTGCCACAACTCTTGACGCTGGACCAAAAACGCATCGGAAGGATGTTTGGCCCGTTTCAGGAGAAACGAACAAGATTTTCTGCGCCGGTTTGTGACCACAGATGAAACTTGGGTGCACTAATATACCCCAGAAACAA
Source organism: Schistocerca cancellata (assembly GCF_023864275.1). Taxonomy (NCBI): domain Eukaryota; kingdom Metazoa; phylum Arthropoda; class Insecta; order Orthoptera; family Acrididae; genus Schistocerca; species Schistocerca cancellata. The sequence continues at coordinate 50,225,393 of NC_064627.1, forward strand.
AACAACAGTCAAAGCAGTGGAAACATGCCGATTCTCCGTCACCAAAGGAAGCAAAGACAATTCCTTCAGAGGAGAAGATCATGGCATCAGTGTTCTGGGATGCGAAGGGGATTCTGTTTGTAGATTATCTCCCCACTGCGCAAACAATTAGTGGAGAATACTATGCTAGTGGACAAATTGCAAGAAACGATAAACGAAAAAATGGCCAGGTTTAGCAAGGAAGAAAGTCATCTTCCATCAAGACAATGCGCGCCCGCCCACATCTACCGTCGCCAAGGGAAAATTACATGAATTGTTGCCACACCAACCTTATTCACCCGATATGGCTCCGTCAGATTTCCACCTCTTTCCAAAACTGAAAATTTTTCTTGGTGAACGAAGATTCACTTCCAACAAAGAATTGATAGCCGGAGTTGACAACTATTTTGCAGGCCTGGAGGAAACTCACTTTCGAGATGGGATCAGGACACTGGAACATCGTTGAACCAAGTGCATTAATCTACAAGGAGACTACATTTCAAAATTAAAAAAAGTTTCAATGATGCACGTACTTTTTTTCTTTTCCGTTCCGACAACTTTTCAAACTACTCCTGTATGTTTAACTTTCGTACCGTGTCAGCGGTCGGAATGGCAGCGCTCTGTGCTTTTTTGCGGTTAGTCAGTCAAAATAAAGTGTGTTTTATAATACACTGACCCCTGAACTGCCTGTAGGGGGAGGGCCTCAACCATCTGTCTTAGTTTTGCCCAGTCCACCTTATGAAATAACAGTCGCTGATGTCTCTCCGGTGTACATGTGTACATCTGTGTATCTATGTTCACGATGATAGCTTTGTGGTCGCTGTGAGTATCGCCATTCATAACCTCCCACCCCGTCATAAGTGGCAGTGCATTTGCATTTGCAATTCTTATATCAGTCCTGCTGCTGGCTCCCGATGGCGCTATGTAGGTGGGTGGCTGATTCGGACTGTTATTGGTGTACAGGTTGTATTCATTCGGCACCTCAGCGACTTGGTGACCCCGGTCGTCCGTTGTGTCAGAGTGCCATATAGTCTATCTAGCATTTACGTCTGCAACTATTAATAACTTTCTGTTATTGACATATTCGACAACATCTCTGATGTAACTGAGATATGGTTCAATGTCGTGCAAGTACTGCGCGAATAACGTCGCAACAATCCACTTCTTGCACTGTTTCCACTGTTGCGTATTTCCACTGTTGCGAGATGTTCAGTACATAGATGAGCTGCCTGTGTAACTGTAAAGTTTCGATTTGTGACAACGATCGCAGCCTTCGCATTGCATATACCTCTTACCATGATTTTCTATGGTCAAAACCTACTTGTTTGCCGTTCCTGGCGTAGGGTTCCTGCAAGCCGACCACGTCCGCATGCACTTCATCTACTGGTTTAGGTACCTCCACACTAACTAGTGTCTGGTTGCTTGCATTCAGTTGTAAGAGTTTCATGGACGTCGGCTATGTGCAAAACATTTAGATCTCTCTTCATTGTAATCGAAGTACACTCCTCCGTGAGCCCTCGCAAGGTCTTTGTATACATTTTCTAGAATGAATTTTTCGCCCCTTCTAGTGCAGACTTCGTGTAGTAGTGCAGTCAGCTCTTAAATGTCTATCGGTGTATTAGCTGATTTCATCAAAACTCTATCAGTCTGCTCGGTCGTCGGATAGCAGATTGTTGCACCTTTTGAGTTGCCAGTTCTAGTCACAAGTCGCAGGGCTGTTTGGAATGTGTCTTTTTTGCGGTAAGTTCCTATGGGACCGAACTGCTAAGGTCATCGGTCCCTAGGCTTACACACTATTTAATCTAAAACTAAATTACGCTAAGGACAACACACGCGCCCATGCCCGAGGGAGGACTCGAACCTCCGACTGAGGTAGCCGCGCGAACCGTGGCTAGGTGCCTCAGACCGCACGGCTATCCCGCGCGGCATAAGGTGTCTGTGTTTTCTAGCCTTGAAAGGCGTATATTTTCTTCCAGCTTTAAAATGTCGTCTGTTTCTCAAGTTCTGTGTTCTCTGTCTGGGTCTAATCATTCTCTCGCTGTCTGCCCGGACTGCGAGAGTTTTGTGGGTGTCTCTATGTCCTTTTTGTGAAGCGGGCTCCACTCAGCCTCGTTGTGCGAATTGAGGATCTACGTGAGTGAGAAGTAGCGGCATCAAGATCAAGAAAGCCGACGATGGCCTGGTGAGCGATGTGCTAACATCACGCCGCATCAATATCGTATCCAATGATGCCATTGGCAGAAGATGACATTTTGTCGGTCGGCAGAATTCGGAGTTTTACTTTGCTTTTATACACAGGTGTTTATTCTGCTGAATTATCATTAATAATGACTAAGGATCTCGGGCCATGCATCCGAATCTGCCATTTCAACATAGAGGTCATAAGCAGAGCAAAATGTCAAGTCTTGCAGAGAATTTTACACGATAACGACATTGACCTGGTAGCCATACAGGAAACTCATGCTGAAAATAGAGCCCAACTTGAAGCTAGAGGAAGGATACCGGGATATGATCTACTTGGAGCCACGTATGACAGACACTATGGCGTTGCGACATGTGTGCGTGGGGACATAGAGGACGCCTTTCTAGTTGAAGCCTCCATTGCAAATGACATCCATGAAGTTGTCATCAAAATAGGAGAAGTTACAGTAACTAACATCTATAAACCTCCTGCTATTACATGGCCGGCTGAAGTGATAAAGATCCACCCACACCCAAGAGTATACGTTGGGGTCTATAATAGTCACCACGAAATGTGGAAATACAGTACGAATGATAGCAATGGAGACATGCTCGTCGATTGGTCCGAGGAACAAAATACATATCTGGTCTTCGATGCCAAGGACCGAGGGACATTCAGATCAGCCGCATGGAACTGCGGATCTGTGCTTTGTTTCGAGGGATACAAACGATAAACCACTGACAGCGTCTAGAAGGTTCCTGACGGACTTCCCCCATAGCCAGCATCGCCCTGTGCTTATTAATATCGGTATATCCATCCCGATAATAAGGTATTACCCTCGACCAAGGTGGAATTTTACAAAAGCTGACTGGACAAAATTCTCTGAACAACTTGATTATACCTTGAGCTGGATCCCTCCAACCAGCAAGAGCTATGAGAGGTTTGTGGAAGCGGTCATTAGCTCTGCGAAAACAGCGATCCCAAGAGGGTACCGCAAAAAATACATTCTCGGTTGGACTGGGATATGCGATGACCTGTACGTGGAGTTCCTCAAGAATGGGGACCGGGAAATAGCGGATGAACTATTACATAACATCGACTTTATTAGACGGCAACAGTGGCAGAATACTGTTGAAAATCTAGACTTTTCAAAGTCAAGCCCACAAGCCTGGTCCCTACTGCGTAAACCTGGAGGCGCAAATCCAACTGAACATAGAAAGGACGAAATATCTCCCAACAAGGTTGCATCCCTTATAGTTTCTGCGTCTAGAGCCCCACGAGATAGAAAGCACACAACAAAAGTGAAGAAGGACTTAAAAACATTAAAAAGGACCCGTGAAATAGACTCAAGAGTATTCATCAGATATTCGTATCGAGGTGGTTACCAATGCCCTGAAGAAGGTTACACCAGGAAAAGCTCCGGGTTTCGATGGTATCCACCCTGAGTTCCTCATACATGTCGGAGCCTACACAAAACAATGGCTGGCTAAATAAGTTCTTTACGGACATTCTCCAAGTGGGTAACATTCCTCCCCCACTTAAACGAGCAAAGATCACCGCAGTCCTTAAACCTGGTAATCCAGGCGATAGACCAGAGAGTTACCGCCCCATTGCCCTTCTCAGTATGGTCTATAAATTACTAGAAAGACTGCTCCTCAACAGAATAGGCCAAACTACACTAAAAAGAAAATCCCTGTCGAACAAGCAAGATTCCGTCCCTATCGCTGCTGTACAGATCAAGTCCTATCACTGGCAACATATATAGAGGCGGAGTTGCAGAAGAAACATAAAGTAGCTGCAGCATTCATAGACCTAACAGCAGCCTATGATATAGTTTGGGAACAGGGACTCATGTACAAATTAATCTGTGCCGTCCCCTGCAAGAAGATAACCAACCTCATTGACGATATGTTGTCAAATAGAACCTTCCAATTAATAATGGGGAATGAGAGAAGTAAACTCAATAATGGACTCCCACAAGGCTCTGTCCTTGCGCCCCTTCTTTTCAGCCTTTACATCGCTGACATGCCCGCAACCAGTTCGCGCAAATTTGGTTATGCTGACGGCTGGGCTCTGGCAACAGCCCACAGAAATATGTCCTTACGAGTGACCTAGGGATTTTCAGCAAGTACTTTAGAAAATGGAGGCTACAACCTAGTGCTACAAAGACGGAATTATCTGCCTTCCATTTGAACAACAAAATGGCCAACAGAGAACTACATGTATATCTAGACGGGAAAATACTAAATCACAACAAACACCCCCCCCCCCCCCCCCACAAGTACCTTGGGGTTACCCTAGATAGGACACTAACATTCAAAGAACACCTGACGAGCGAAACTTAAAACACGCAACAACATATTGCAGAAGCTCTGTGGCACCACTTGGGGCTCCACAGCATCCACCTTAAGAACATCCGCACTTGGCTTGGTGTATCCAGTGACAGAATACTGTGCCCCAGTGTGGCTCGACAGCAAACACACACACGTGGTAGATAGCCAACTTAATGCAACAATGCCTAGTATATCAGGCACGATCAGGCCAACTCCTACAGTGTGACTGCCCGTTCTCAGTAACATAGCCCCTCCTAACCTGCGCCGAGAACACGCTCTGGTTAGAGAATTTCAAAAAATAATGAACAACCCTCAATTACAAATCAATGAAGATATTCACGACATCCAAGGAAACCGACTCCGGTCTAGGCATCCTCCACTAAAGACCGCACAGGCGCTGCATCAAACCAACTTTAAAATAAATGACCGATGGAAAGAGGAATGGGAGAGCAGAACAGCAGTAAACTGCCACAGTATGCCATGGATCTTTAGTAAACCAAAAGGATTAGATTGCCCTCGCAAAGTTTGGTCAACTCTTAATCGCATCAGAACCAACTGTGGGAGATGCGCCGACTCCTTACACAGATGGGGTAAACTTCCTTCGGCCGCTTGCGACTGTGGCGCTGAGAGACAGACGATCAAACACATCGTGCAGGAATGCCCACTAAGGGCATATGAGGGTGACACACAGGATTTCCTAATGGCGACCCAAGAGGCAATCGACTATATATTATCTAAGCTGGACGTTTGTTTGTGATTGTTCTTTTGTGAGTGTAAACTTACAATTGGTGGTGTCCTTATATACAAACTTATTTATTGTTCTGTTTATACATATGCGATTTTTTTAAATGGTGCTGTTTCTGTAATTTTTACTGTGATGTTATGAGCCATACGCTAAGTAAATAAATAAATAAATCATTAATTTAATATCCGTATTTAAGAGGGTTTACAGTAGCTGCCGATGCCATGAGATCGTTTAACATCCCGTCGCTATTCCAGAACATTAAGTATTTTTTTTGTTTTGGTTTGGAGTGTCGGTCCGGGATGTTAAACAACCCCAAATACGAGGGCAGTTCAATAAGTAATGCAACACTTTTTTTTCTGAAACAGGGGTTGTTTTATTCAGCATTGAAATACACCAGGTTATTCCCCAATCTTTTAGCTACACAACACTATTTTTCAACGTAATCTCCATTCAATGCTACGGCCTTACGCCACCTTGAAATGAGGGCCTGTATGCCTGCACGGTACCATTCCACTGGTCGATGTCGGAGCCAACGTCGTACTGCATCAATAACTTCTTCATCATCCGCGTAGTGCCTCCCACGGATTGCGTCCTTCATTGGGCCAAACATATGGAAATCCGACGGTGCGAGATCGGGGCTGTCGGGTGCATGAGGAAGAACAGTCCACTGAAGTTTTGTGAGCTCCTCTCGGGTGCGAAGACTTGTGTGAGGTCTTGCGTTGTCATGAAGAAGGAGAAGTTCGTTCAGATTTTTGTGCCTACGAACACGCTGAAGTCGTTTCTTCAATTTCTGAAGAGTAACACAATACACTTCAGAGTTGATCGTTTGACCATGGGGAAGGACATCGAACAGAATAACCCCTTCAGCGTCCCAGAAGACTGTAACCGTGACTTTACCGGCTGAGGGTATGGCTTTAAACTTTTTCTTGGTAGGGGAGTGGGTGTGGCGCCACTCCATTGATTGCCGTTTTGTTTCAGGTTCGAAGTGATAAACCCATGTTTCATCGCCTGTAACAATCTTTGACAAGAAATTGTCACCCTCAGCCACATGACGAGCAAGCAATTCCGCACAGATGGTTCTCCTTTGCTCTTTATGGTGTTCGGTTAGACAACGAGGGACCCAGCGGGAACAAACCTTTGAATATCCCAACTGGTGAACAATTGTGACAGCACTACCAACAGAGATGTCAAGTTGAGCACTGAGTTGTTTGATGGTGATCCGTCGATCATCTCGAACGAGTGTGTTCGCACGCTCCGCCATGAGTCACAGCTGTGCACGGCCGGCCCGCACGCGGGAGATCAGACAGTCTTGCTTGACCTTGCGGCGATGATGACACACGCTTTGCCCAACGACTCACCGTGCTTTTGTCCACTGCCAGATCACCGTAGACATTCTGCAAGCGCCTATGAATATCTGAGATGCCCTGGTTTTCCGCCAAAAGAAACTCGATCACTGCCCGTTGTTTGCAACGCACATCCGTTACAGACGCCATTTTAACAGCTCCGTACAGCGCTGCCACCTGTCGGAAGTCAATGAAACTATACGAGACGAAGCGGGAATGTCTGAAAATATTCCACAAGAAATTTCCGGTTTTTTCAACCAAAATTGGCCGAGAAAAAAAATGTGTTGCATTACTTATTGAACTGCCCTCGTACTTGTGACACATTCTTGTTCACGCCTGGCCCGTGCTCCGGGTTTCTAATGACCTCATCGTTGACGGGGCGTAAAATCGAAATCAAGATCCGATTAGTACATAATCGTAGCTTGCAGTACATGTCGAAGACTACTATGTCAGTAACTGGAACATTTAGCCCATAAATTGAATCCGCGGCTGAACTGGACACCCAGAGCATCGTCTCGTGACAATAAATTATTTAGTTCAGAAGTACACATTTTACTGCAGCTGATGTAGGATAAAGACCCAGTCGGCACAGTTGCTGCTTTCACGGCAGCTAAATCGTCAGATAGTATTACTTAATACTGGTGTTTTTGTTGCACTCCCGAAGTGCTTGGCGGCATTCGGATTTTACATATTCCATTTTCAGTCCTTTCTAAATCATACATTAGAAAATTAAGTTCAAAAATCTGTTCTGCGGGAGATTCTTGTCAGTCAGTCACGTCACACGCTGTTCCTCATTTAGACCAGGCAACAAAAACGAACTTAGAATTATCATGAGTTCAAATTCCATACGAAAATGGTAAGGGCCACGTAAACGATCAAACTTCTTTGTCAAATGCGCTGTTTGCAATCCAAATGAACACGGACACTAACCAAATTCGTCAAATTTAGCCTCTCTTGAAGCAGCTATCACACTGTTTCGTGTTGCGAAGTGTTTTCAAGGTGCAACGCAGGATATCAACTTTAAACCTTAGAAATCTGCTCCACTTTCCAGATATCTGAAAGTTACAGATAGTAGCCAGATGCGTCAAACTGGTCGTGAAGCAAAATGTCTCTCACAACACATGCTTGACAATCACATCAAGCAAAGCAGGCACTGCCAAATAATTTGTCAAACATATGAAGTCTGACAAATTGTTTTATGGTTCACAGGGGCCTGTAGTCTTGAATTTAGTGTGCTTCTGACATACGTGTATTGCCAGGGGGAACCACGGGACTACATCAACCCCCAGCAACCTCCTCTACAGCTGACGGGAAAGTGTAGAGTTGTTTGAGCATCTCATCGCTAGCAGAGTGAGCGAGAGACACCGCCACTGCAGTAGACGAGAATCGTCTGATCCACGTAACAGAAATTTGCTCACAACTAAAGGGAAGAAACTTACAAGAAACACTGAGTTCAAACTCAAACTCTTAAATAACGTGACGCAGATGGCGGTTCCCGTCTGAGGCCACTCGAGCTCATTATCTACGCTGTTCGTAGGAGAACACATGTTTACGTAGATGTTGAACAAGTCTTGAGAGACGTTATGATCGGTTGCCCAACTGCATTCAGAATTTAAAACTTTACTATTCCGGCGCCATGCACAATGGGCATAATGCAGACTAGGTAGTTTGCGGTTCTGTTCGTGCATCAGTCAAATTTGTGCAAGTAATACGTTAATACAAGGGAAGATACGACTTACTATACAATAGAGCAAAGACTATGACATGGAAACAAAACAGAGCAGGAAGTGCTACTGTGGAAATTTTGAGTAAAGACGAAGAGGTAGTGTACAAAGATCGTGACGATGTCCTCCAGAGATGGGAAGAATATCTAGAACTTGAATCACACAACAGTGTAAGTGATGACGAGAAAGGGCCAACCATTATAATGGAAGAAGTAAAGTCTGCCATAGCTGCAATGAAAAATGGCAAAGCGGTAGGTACAGATACGATACCGGGAGAAACATTAAAACGCTTGAACCAATATGGAATAAGAGAAATATTGAGATTATGTAATAAAATATATGACAGTTGTGAATGGCCTGAGGACTTTCTGACAACAGTAATGATTCCATTTCTGAAAGAACAAGGAACGAAGAAATGCAGCGAGCACAGGACAATCAGCCTCATTTCACATGCTGCCAAAGTGTTGTTAAGAATAATTAATAAGAGACTTGAAAAAGTAGTGGAGGAGAATCTTGGCGAGGAGCAGTTTGGCTTTAGACGGGATACTGGCACCAGAGATGCAATAGGGCTCCTACGAATCGTGGGAGAAAGGTTTATTGAAAAAGGAAGAGACCTATATATGTGCTTCATCGATCTAGAAAAGGCATTTGACAGTGTGGTTTGGGACAAGCTGGCGACTACAATGAGGGAAAAGAGAGTGGACTGGTAAGCCAGAAGATTTGTAAACTCATTATATCCTAACCAAAAAGTTTCAATTAAAGTGAGAGGAGAAAGTACAAACTCGATCGGACTAGGAAAAGGAGTAAGACAAGGATGCTGTCTATCACCTACTCTTTTCAACCTCTACTTGGAAAATATGATTGACCAATACTCATTAGATGACAAAGGCGTAGAAATATGAGGAAGAAGAGTAGGGTGTTTGAGGTTTTGCTGATGACATGCTCCTTCTAGCCACAGGGGAAAAAGAACTACAGGATTTGGTGGACACCATTGAAACTAACTGAAAAAATATGGAACGAAAATTAACACAAATAAAACAAAAGTATTGGCACTAGGAGGAAATAGGAAATAAAGATTATGCTGAATGGAGAAATACTAGAACAGGTGCAAAATTTTAAGTATCTTGGAAGCAGGATAGACACCGACTGGAAGTGCACCACAGAAATTAAAACAAGGACAGCAATGGCAAAAGAGTCGTTTTATAAGAAAAGGAGAATTTTCTGCAGCGGTCTGGACAGAGAACTCAGGAAGAGACTCATAAAATGTCTTGTATGGGGTGTTCTTCTATATGGCGCTGAAACATAGGCTATGAGGAAGAAAGACAGAGAAAGACTGGAGGCTTTTGAGATCTGGACATGGCGGAGGATGGAAAGAATAAGTTGCATGGACAGTGTAAAAAATGAAGAGGTACTGAGAAGAGTGGGAGAGAAAAGACAGTTACTAGATGTAATAAAGAGAAGAAAAAGAAATTGGATTGGGCATATATTAAGAAAGAATGAAGGACTGATAAAAACAGTTTAGAAGGTTATGTAGAAGGGAAAAGGAAGCGAGGAAGGAAGAGATTCCAGATACTGGATGACATGATGGACGGTACAACAAACAGCAGCCTTAAGAAGGAAGCAATCGATCGCAGAAAATGGAGAGGCAAAGGACCTACTAATATAGCAGATAACTGATGATGATTATGATGATGAATACGTTAGAAAATATGGAACTCTGAAAGCTAATTAATACTGTACAGCAGCCCTGTAGTCACCGTCGGCTACTGCAGCGAGCTTCTGCTACCGAAAGTGCAGCCTCTGCAGAGAGATAGCGCAGCTTCCGGCGGACTGATTACGCCAGAGCGGTCTCCCGGCCTAACCCGGCCAGGCGCACACAAAGCTCTTTCCGCACGTATCCTTCACGAGACTCTATAACCAGCACCCGCACCATTGTTGTTAGGAAACCACTGCAAAAAGATCATTCAGCCAAAAACAAAAGTATCGCACCATCACTGAAAAAAAAATCATACTTTTTTTATTTTCCAATCTCTGCCCCCCGCCCCCTTCTACCATCTCGGCCTGCGCTGATATTATTAAGGGGCTCCGGAACGCCCTATACTTGCAATGTTTGAGGTAGGAAGTTGAACTTTTTACAGATTATTTATTGGAATATGGGCTACAACTTAACACAGGGATTTTACAAAATTTTAGTTCAGTTATTAAAGATGATTTTTTTTCAATTGTAATGAAAATTCACAACATTTTTTTGCAATTTTTTATTTATACACTCCTGGAAATGGAAAAAAGAACACATTGACACCGGTGTGTCAGACCCACCATACTTGCTCTGGACACTGCGAGAGGGCTGTACAAGCAATGATCACACGCACGGCACAGCAGACACACCAGGAACCGCGGTGTTGGCCGTCGAATGGCGCTATCTGCGCAGCATTTGTGCATCGCCGCCGTCAGTGTCAGCCAGTTTTCCGTGGCATACGGAGCTCCATCGCAGTCTTTAACACTGGTAGCATGCCGCGACAGCGTGGACGTGAACCGTATGTGCAGTTGACGGACTTTGAGCGAGGGCGTATAGTGGGCATGCGGTAGGCCGGGTGGACGTACCACCGAATTGCTCAACACGTGGGGCGTGAGGTCTCCACAGTACATCGATGTTGTCGCCAGTGGTCGGCGGAAGGTGCACGTGCCCGTCGACCTGGGACCGGACAGCAGCGACGCACGGATGCACGCCAAGACCGTAGGATTCTACGCAGTGCCGTAGGGGACCGCACCGCCACTTCCCAGCAAATTAGGGACCCTGTTGCTCCTGGGGTATCGGCGAGGACCATTCGCAACTGTCTCCATGAAGCTGGGCTACGGTCCCGCACACCATTAGGCCGTCTTCCGCTCACGACCCAACATCGTGCAGCCCGCCTCCAGTGGTGTCGCGACAGGCGTGAATGGAGGGACGAATGGAGACGTGTCGTCTTCAGCGATGAGAGTCGCTTCTGCCTTGGTGCCAATGATGGTCGTATGCGTGTTTGGCGCCGTGCAGGTGAGCGCCACAATCAGTACTGCATACGACCGAGGCACACAGGGCCAACACCCGGCATCATGGTGTGGGGAGCGATCTCCTACACTGGCCGTACACCACTGGTGATCGTCGAGGGGACACTGAATAGTGCACGGTACATCCAAACCGTCATCGAACCCATCGTTCTACCATTCCTAGACCGGCAAGGGAACTTGCTGTTCCAACAGGACAATGCACGTCCGCATGTATCCCGTGCCACCCAACGTGCTCTAGAAGGTGTAAGTCAACTACCCTGGCCAGCAAGATCTCCGGATCTGTCCCCCATTGAGCATGTTTGGGACTGGATGAAGCGTCGTCTCACGCGGTTTGCACGTCCAGCACGAACGCTGGTCCAACTGAGGCGCCAGGTGGAAATGTCATGGCAAGCCGTTCCACAGGACTACATCCAGCATCTCTACGATCGTCTCCATGGGAGAATAGCAGCCTGCATTGCTGCGAAAGGTGGATATACACTGTACTAGTGCCGACATTGTGCATGCTCTGTTGCCTGTGTCTATGTGCCTGTGGTTCTGTCAGTGTGATCATGTGATGTATCTGACCCCAGGAATGTGTCATTAAAGTTTCCCCTTCCTGGGACAATGAATTCACGGTGTTCTTATTTCAATTTCCAGGAGTGTATATTCAAAAATATACAGTTTTTTTGGAAAAAGGCTGTGTTAAATTATGCAGAAGGTACTGTGTAACATACTGAAAGTTTGAAACAAATATGTTTGGAAGATCCTTAGAAAACATGTAATTAGTATGAGAAAATAAAAGTTTTGGGAATCGAGCGACAAAGATTGGATTAACTTTTTAGTGCATTCCAGGTCCATAGTATGGATTATCTTCATCCTCTGCAAACTCCTCCTCCAGCTTCCTCTTGTTCCTCCTCCTGTTTACTCTTGCTTGTATTTCTAGACTCTTTACAGCCCTGTCTGCAGCCCGAAGACGTTCCTTGTCTAAAGGAAGCATCGCTCGTACCATGTTAGAATGTTATTATTTACAGTAATATCACATACCTTTGGCTTTCCAACATTTCTCCTTTTCTTAAAAGCCGTCAGAGGATTTCTAATAACTTTACTTTTACTCATTATTATACTTCAACAAAACAGAGACTCAAGAAACAGAATTAATTACGAATATTTTCGAGATAACGACAGAGTAAATAAACATGAAACAATCGACAATCACACCAGCGATATATATTGAACCATCACAGGTTAGCCACAACACATACTTTATCTCACATCACTAAAATGTACCTGATGAACACGGACGTTAATAATAACACCATTTGACAGCAGTTTAACAGCGCCACAGTGGGTCACGCCCATGTAGAACACATTTCAAAAAAAAAATTGAAAAATAGTTGTAGTCTTCGGAATTGAATAAATTATATATCTAATAAAAGGTAATAGTCTGCAGATTCAGAAAACGCAAAAAAGTAAAAATTGAACTTTTCATGATTTTGAGCCTTTCCGGAGCCCCTTAAGTGGCTTACGTCCGATTGTTACAAAAACATTAAAACGATTTAATAATATATGATCTTTTTATGAGGAGATGAAATAGCATTTCCTAGAATAGCCTTGCTTTCCTTCCTTTTCATAACGACATTTTGTGCTATCTTACACTGAAGAGCCAAAGAAACTGGTACACCTGCCTCATATCGTGCAGGGCCCCAGCAAGCACGCAGAAGTGCCGCAACAAGACGTGTCGTAGACTCGCCTAATGTCTGAAGTAGTGCCGAAGGGAACTAACACCTCGAATGCTGCAGGGCTGTCCATAAATCCGTAAGAGTACGAGCCGATGAAGATCTTTTCTGAACAGCACATTGCCAGGCATCCCAGATATGCTCCATAATGTTCTTGTCTGGGGAGTTTGGTGGGCAGGGGAAGTCTTATAAACTCAGAAGAGTATTCCTGGAGCCAATCTGTAGAAATTCTGTATGTGTGAGGTGTCACATTGCCCTGTTGGAATTGGCAAAGTCCGTCGGAATGCACAATGGGCATGAATGGATGTAGGTGATCAGATAGCATGCTTACGTACGTTTCACCTGTCAGAGTCGTATCTAGACGTATCAAGGGTCCCACATCACTCTAACTGCACATGCCCCATACCATTACAGAGGCTCTACCAGCTTGAACAGTCCCCTGCTGATATGCAGTGTCCGTGGATTCGTGAGTCTGTCTCCGTATCCGTACACATCCATCCGCTCGATACAATTTGGGACGAGACTGGACCGATCAGGCAACATCTTTCCAGTTATCAGTATTCCAATGTTGGTGTTGACGTGCCTAGGCAAAGTGTCCATAAGTGAAATAAATGTATTCGTTTGCACTCTAAATAACCTGACTTAACGTTCATGGATTACTTATTAGGTGATTAACTAGCGCGGAGCTTCATTATTGAAATTATGAATTACCTAGTTTCAGGCTTTACAAAACTATCGATTATGAATGATATTAAGAAATGGCATTTCTTAAATGAGTATTGTGTATGCAAATACGAAGGGGCACTTTTATGAGAGCAAACTGAAACGTATCTTCGCCCATTCGCAAATAACTTCCGCTGTTTTACATGTGCTGGCTCTGTAGCGCATGTAGTTAATTCTGGTGAACATTTCGAGCTTCTCCTCTATCCACGGTTTCACCCACTATCGTTTCCATTTCTCTTTCTTTACAAGCAGTGTATTCGCCACCAACATATGCTGTTGCTAAGTGTTCGGCATCTAACCCCAAATGGATCGTCTAATAGTTCCAGTGAAGTAACTTAATCAAAGACGTTTGACAAAATCATTAACAAAGCACGCGTTCGTATCGGCCGATAATCAACATAAAATTGCTGGCTTCACACATACGTGCGCTTAGACTAGTATTTGTAGTTGGCCACATGCATTTGTGAAGTGACGCGCTGTCTTTGTGGATCGCTGTAACCGTCAGCTGATGTGGCAACACTGTAGCGCCAAGTGACAGACGCCAACTAACAAATAATTTTAATCGGACTCTATTTAGTTCCATAGATGTGAATGAAATCAGCAGTACTTCCGCGTCACAGAAAGCACGTCGGATGGTCCAGTTTCACTAGAGATCAAGGTCAGTACAATGAGTTTTATAAGTACAAGTACATTTAGCAATATATGCAAGTTGTAATATTGTAACTTTAATTTGGTATGCTGATGTGTAATATTGTTACTTTAATTTCGGTATGCTGATATCGGTGCTAATTGACAATGAAAGTGGGTTAAAAGCCGTGATCTGTCTGGGGACATTAACCGTGGGTTACTGGGCAACTGTTTCATCAGATATTTAGCAGACTAACACTAATGATAATCTTTTAATAGTCATACAAAACCGGTAAAATATATATATAAAAAGGAGAATTTAAATAAAAAGAAAGAAATCAGTTTATACTTGGAAATTTATTTTAAGATTGTTCATTGAAATTTCAGCATATTATACGTGAGTTATAACTGAGCTGGTGCCTTATTTACGATTGCAAAGAATGTGAGATTGTAATCTTACGGAACACATTAAATATGGAGCCAAGATTTGGGAAACTGCATACAACACTCCATTCATAAAATAACACACGAAGAACATTGAAACATAAGCAAGAAGAAATTAACCACAACCAACAGATTCAGTTTTTTACCCAAAGAAATTACGTTCATACCAGAATCCTGTCCGTCATGTAATTACCACACACTGGTATACTAAATTCATATTAACTCTTTGTGAAGTCTTCGCAAAAAGAATAGCTGAGGGCTACTTTGATGATTACACCACATGCTCCACGTGGTCAACTTGGTTTACACAAAGCGTACAACTCCACAATAATTTTGATAATTAAAATACATTAGATCGAAAAGCAATTGACAAAAGAAAAACCTTGAACTGGTTACTAACGTCTTACTATTAACCTGATGGGTCAAACAGATATATAAGCACGTGGTACTGGTCTCGCAAAGTACACCCCACGTGGGTTGAACATAAAGAAAAGCAAAAAGAAAAGTTGCTATATTAAAAAAATATTCTCAAGACGAGACGTTATAATCTCACGCACATTCGGATTTAAGATTGATGAACTTTGTTAGAGTTACTGATCAACACGTGGTTCCACTTTACTCACAAAGTAGTAACAAAGCAACTACCGCAAAATAATCTGAATTTAACACGAGAATTACACTCCGCTGCACTTTAAGATAGCATTAGATATTTTAGAGCTAAACCTGAAATCAAGGTGATTAAATTTTCAGTTAGGCTGAACTTAAGAAATCCATTGTCCTACGGACTTAACAGACACGCGCTTAGCCGGAGATCTTACCACTTCAGACGCTCGCCACGGCCACACTGCAACTCCTACTGCCGAGCGTGCTTCCTGAGGGGTGGCTCACAAAGACCAACGGAAGTGGCCAGAGGGGCAGCTTCCTATACCAACATGACAACGGACGGACAGGACCATACTAAGGATAGAAACCTCTTTGCTTTTAGGAAGCGTAGCTACCTGTTCCGACGTTGGTCCTACTGTTCTCTAGCAGACAGCCTTGTCTGCTACCCTCAAGCATGCAACTAGAAATACATATGCTCATTCATCCTCTCACACAAAAGGGAAGGGGGGATGACAGTATCTTATCATATACAGTATATAAAAGAAAGCGGATGTAGGTTCCGTATGAGACTGTGTGACATGAATTACATATAAGAATTACATATAAACTGTGCTTTAAAGTGTAGTAGTGTGACAGATCGTTCTTGTTTATGTGTAAAAGTAACACGTTCCACTGCTCAGTCTCCTCCCAGATAGTCAGAAACGCCACAGTACATTTAGAAGAGGAATTTATTCCATAAATGGCAACAGATTTAAGAACTTAAACATGAAAGGAATCCAACAGAGACCTTTCAAAGTATAAGCGTATGATTATTGATATTGAGTGTCAATCACTATAATGTATTTAATTTTTAGTGACATTTACCGATATTAATAATATTGTTTAATACTGCACTTCGAAAAAAATTGCTTATTTTGCATGTGGTTGTGCAACACACAGCATTAAATTTCTGCTTTTACCTGTTGTAATTAATGTTACGTTATTTACGGGTAGGTTATACATTTTAGTTTATGGGGCACGGACTTTAATTTTTTGGCAGACGCTTCCAGAGAACCGTCTGAAAAACATAGTAAAATTTTACGAAAACCACAAGTGAACTGTGTCAATAACGAATAAAATTATGCGTGTTTATATATGTAAATGTGCTATCAATGATGAAATAGTATTTTGGAATGAGAAAACTCTCCACCTTTACGCGTTTTGAACATAAAAATATTAATAATAAATATAATTCTGTGTAACAAATACTAAAAATAATAAAGACTATGAGTACATCAAGTCATGGAGTTTCTACATAATTGTGGGATAAAGACCTGAATGAATAAAATGATCACTCTTGATGTCAGATCTCGAACATACTAGACGCTTTTGTGCGAGGTTGCCCCTGAACGCACGATTTTGTCAATTGTACGTAAGTTTTTTCAGAATATACGCTTAAAAAGAATTTGTCCTTGTAGACATTAGATTCCTCCATATGAATGTAATTAAGTGGAAATAATTAATTATCGCTAGAATTCATCATGGCCATCTGTCATTCTTTTGTCCTAATGACGCATTGGCAGCCATTACATGAAATATAATTAATCACATGATTTTCTGGCTTTACCCATAAGATAACAGGAAAAAAATACTTTAAATATTTTTGCCATAAGGAAAATATCTTTGCAGAAACGTTTTCATTAAATATACACAACGAACGCAAAGATAGTAAGTAATAATATAAGGCTCAGGCTTGCTTATGAGTAAATCGCTGAAAGGCGAAAATCTTGATTTTGACTGCTGTAAATATTATTCAAGTCATAATTAACAGTATAGAATATCAGTGTTTAACAAAGAATTTACGTAACATTGAGAATAATAGTGCAGCTTTGTAGTTGATTATATCGTGTCTCTCTCTGCAACAATATTTATTTAACGGTCATTAACTATTACAGTTTTAAACAAACCACGTATATTTTTGAGCTAACCGTGTTAGTGTTGACAACATAAGTAAATTGTTACAATCCAATCTAGTACCTTCAGTCAGAAGTATTCGCCTATGCAGCAATATCGATGATTGTTAGCGTATATCTTAGCCACTACTACGAGTGTGCGAAATATTCGCGACGTCATGATTTATAAATATTTTCACCCACGTTTCCAAAAATAACAAATATACAGAAGAAAAAGAGAGAGCCAGAGACCATATAATTGGCGCCCTACGTGGAACTCGATTTCTACGGGAACTGACGGAACAAAAAAGAAAATACACAGATTTATTGTATTGTATTTGAAATTAATTTGTGCATATTTTTTCCACAAGTTCAGTCCGCAGCTCGTGGTCTCTGGCCGCGTTTTCGATTCCCGAGCACGGGTTCCTGGGTTCGATTCCCAGCGGGATCACGGATTTTCACCTGCCTCGAGATGACTGGGTGTTGAGTTGTCCTCACTATTTCATCATCACTCAAGAAAGTGGCGAGTTTGGACTGAGCAAAGGTTGGGAATTTGTACGGGCGCTGATAACCGCGCAGTTGAGCGCCCAACAAACCAAACAACATCATCATCATCATCCACATGTTCATCAACTTAAGCTTGAATGGAAAACTGTTGAGATATTCCTTGCACTGGTGAGAGAAATTGTACCACAGGGAACTAAATATTACCGTGCAAGACTAAATTCCAAACTACCTGGATCTATCGCTGGACCTAAAGAAGGTAAGAAACTAGTGCGCGTTCCTACGGTTTTTGTGATGACAGGGAAGTTACCGTGATATCCCATACCACATTTTTATTTATTGTGTGTTAGATGTATTGAATGTATCTTGAGTGTACAATAGCAATAGGCTGTAATCGGGTAAAGCTTGAGTTACGTTTTCACTGCGTAACAGTTGACTGGATTTATACGCTACAGCTAGCACGATACATTTTCTATTTATTCACATTATGAACTGTGCTGAAACACTTATTTACATTATGAACCGTACTAGAAAGAAAACAGAAATGTCTGATTTCGAATCTCTAGATAATTGACAAGGCAAGGTGAAGGCAGGCAATGTTGTTGTTGTTGTGGTCTTCAGTCCTGAGACTGTTTTGATGCAGCTCGCCATGCTACTCTATCCTGTGCAAGCTTCTTCATCTCCCAGTACCTACTGCAACCTACATCCTTCTGAATCTGTATTCATCTCTTGGTCTCCCTCTAGGATTTTTACCCTCCACGCTGCCCTCCAATACTAAATTGGTGACATCTTGATGCCTCAGAACATGTCCTACCAACCGATCCCTTCTTCTGGTCAAGTTGTGCCACAAACTTCTCTTCTCCCCAATCCTATCCAATACTTCCTCATTAGTTATGAGATCTACCCATCTAATCTTCAGCATTCTTGTGTAGCACCACATTTCGAAAGCTTCTATTCTCTTCTTGTCCAAACTATTTATCGTCCATGTTTCACTTCCAGCAGTCAATGAGCCGAACCATTTTCACAAGAAAACATGACAGGAACGGAATCGGAGCAGCTAATACACAGTGAACCCGAAACCAATGTGTTAGCACATTACAACAAATCAATAGCACCGATCTCTGCGGAAGTTGGTCAATTCCAATAGTAGTTAAACCATCACCGGTAGGAATGCTGGGCGATGATTTCTCCATATTATTTTTTCAGAAATTAGAACTTAGAGAAAGGGAACGTGACAAAGCTCTTTTAGCAAAGCTGAGTCAACAACTGGAGGACTGCGATAAGCGAATGAATGAAACATTAGCCTTTAAGGAAAGGGAACGGGGAGAGAAGTTAGCCCGTCAAGAAAGGGAACATGAAGAGAATTTAGTACTTAAAGAAAGGATACGTGAAGAGTAATTAGTAACTAAAGAAAGGAAACGAGAAGAGAGATTAGCTCTTAAAGAAAAAGAACGCGGTGAGAAGTTAGAGGCTAGAGAGAAACTGCGCGATGAAAACATCACTCTTCAATCGAGTGAAGTTTTAATAAAGCGTGATGAAGCTTTATTACAAAAACTAGATGAACAGCTCGGAACCATACAAATTGAGGCAGCTGATATGAAGGAAGCTTATCGTTGGCTACCGGATGCATTAAACAAGGTCACGGATGCGGTACAAAAACGTCAGGAGGCACAAAATGCCCTGGACACTAAAGTACAGATCACTGATAGATCAATCCAGCTGTCTCTACAACACACTTGGAAGAAATTTAGAGAGCTCATTGATGTAGAAATAACAACAATCCCCCCACAACCTGAGATGTAGGACGCTTTTGTCAAACTCGTTCAGAAGGTGTCTAGGAAACAACACAATTGGAAGAAATTTAGAGAGCTCATTGATGTAGAAATAACAAAAATCCCCCCTCAACCTGAGATGTACGACTCTTTTGTCAAACTTGTTTAGAAGGTGTCTAGGAAAACAATACCGCGAGGTTGCAGTACACAGTATACACTCCTGGAAATGGAAAAAAGAACACATTGACACCGGTGTGTCAGACCCACCATACTTGCTCCGGACACTGCGAGAGGGCTGTACAAGCAATGATCACACGCACGGCACAGCGGACACACCAGGAACCGCGGTGTTGGCCGTCGAATGGCGCTAGCTGCGCAGCATTTGTGCACCGCCGCCGTCAGTGTCAGCCAGTTTGCAGTGGCATACGGAGCTCCATCGCAGTCTTTAACACTGGTAGCATGCCGCGACAGCGTGGACGTGAACCGTATGTGCAGTTGACGGACTTTGAGCGAGGGCGTATAGTGGGCATGCGGGAGGCCGGGTGGACGTACCGCCGAATTGCTCACGTGGGGCGTGAGGTCTCCACAGTACATCGATGTTGTCGCCAGTGGTCGGCGGAAGGTGCACGTGCCCGTCGACCTGGGACCGGACCGCAGCGACGCACGGATGCACGCCAAGACCGTAGGATCCTACGCAGTGCCGTAGGGGACCGCACCGCCACTTCCCAGCAAATTAGGGACACTGTTGCTCCTGGGGTATCGGCGAGGACCATTCGCAACCGTCTCCATGAAGCTGGACTACGGTCCTGCACACCGTTAGGCCGTCTTCCACTCACGCCCCAACATCGTGCAGCCCGCCTCCAGTGGTGTCGCGACGGGCGTGAATGGAGGGACGAATGGAGACGTGTCGTCTTCAGCGATGAGAGTCGCTTCTGCCTTGGTGCCAATGATGGTCGTATGCGTGTTTGGCGCCGTGCAGGTGAGCGCCACAATCAGGACTGCATACGACCGAGGCACACAGGGCCAACACCCGGCATCATGGTGTGGGGAGCGATCTCCTACACTGGCCGTACACCACTGGTGATCGGCGAGGGGACACTGAATAGTGCACGGTACATCCAAACCGTCATCGAACCCATCGTTCTACCATTCCTAGACCGGCAAGGGAACTTGCTGTTCCAACAGGACAATGCACGTCCGCATGTATCCCGTGCCACCCAACGTGCTCTAGAAGGTGTAAGTCAACTACCCTGGCCAGCAAGATCTCCGGATCTGTCCCCCATTGAGCATGTTTGGGACTGGATGAAGCGTCGTCTCACGCGGTCTGCACGTCCAGCACGAACGCTGGTCCAACTGAGGCGCCAGGTGGAAATGGCATGGCAAGCCGTTCCACAGGACTACATCCAGCATCTCTACGATCGTATCCATGGGAGAATAGCAGCCTGCATTGCTGCGAAAGGTGGATATGCACTGTACTAGTGCCGACATTGTGCATGCTCTGTTGCCTGTGTCTATGTGCCTGTGGTTCTGTCAGTGTGATCATGTGATGTATCTGACCCCAGGAATGTGTCAATAAAGTTTCCCCTTCGTGGGACAATGAATTCACGGTGTTCTTATTTCAATTTCCAGGAGTGTATTACGGGACTGTCTGAGGACGCAAAGCCACTACTGGAATGATACCAGAAGCTCTTCGATAACGACCCATTTGATGATGAAACACTTCTAGGAGGCGATGAACTCATGTCAGTCACAGCCGAGAGCCGCAAAGCCAAATGGTGTGACCTCGTGGAGAACCTGGACATGAAAGTGAACAGTAGGCGGGCTTGGAAACTGTTAAAGAACCTTAACGGTGACGCCACAAAGTCAAATGATAAATTTACTAACGTAACAGCAGACCAAATCGCCACTACACTCCTTATGAATGGCAAAACCCACGGCAGAAAGTACCAGGAACCACTAGCACGTGCTCCGGCAGAGGAAAATCATCCCCTCAAGGCACCTTTTACAATGTCAGAACTTAACTGCAGCCATTTCCAGCTTCAAGATTAACAGAGCTCCTCGTATCGATGAACTTAGAGTCGAGCAAATTAAAAACTTTGGCAGTAATACCCTACAGTGGCTGCTAGATTTGATAAACGCATGTGTAGAAAGGCTCCAGGCTCCATGTTCCAAAGATGTGGAGGAAAGCCCGAGTGGTTGCACTTCTGAAACTAGGAAATGACTCTGATGATCCAAAAAACTTTCGACCTGTGTCTCTTTTATGTCACTGTTTTAAGATCTTGGAACGCTTGGCGCTAAGTCGCATAGAAAGTGTCTTGGAACAACAGATCATCCCACAGCAGACAGGTTTCCGACCAGGCAAATCGTGCTGCGGCCAAGTCCTGAACCTGACCCAACATATCGAGGATGGGTTTGAGAGGAAGGAGATCACGGCATTCATAGACCTTTCAGCTGCATATGATACTGTAAACCATCGGAGGCTCCTTAGGAAAGTATATAATGTGACAAGAGATTACTATATAACAACACTGATAGGTACTTTCCTGCATAATAGGAGATTTTTCGTCTGTCTCCGGAACAAGAAGCGCAGGTGGAGAAATCAGAGGAATGTCCTACCTCAGGGAAGCGTCCTTGGCCCAGCTCTGTATAATATATATACAAATGACCAACCAGTGCCAAACATCACGCGCCAATTTATGTATTCCGATGACACAGCAGTTGCAGCCCAAGGTAACAAACAAATTAACCGGTACCTTGGAAGCTCTCTCCCAGTATTATGAGAAACCATCCAAGGCCGAACCCTTCCAAGGCGCAGGTCTGTGCATTCCTTTTAAAGAACAGGGAGGCAAATCGTGAATTAAATGTAATGTGTAGAGGTGAACGTCTGGAGCATTGTAAAACGCCCAAATATCTTGGTGTCGCGTTGGATCGCACACTGACCTATAAACATCATTGTAATGCCACAAGGGAAAAAGTTTCAGCTAGAAACAATATCATCAGGAAACTAACTAGCGGATCCTGGGTTGCAAACCCAAAAGTCCTGAAAACTTCAGCCCTTGCGCTCAGTGTGCCAGCCGTGGAATACGCCGCTCCAGTATGGTCTGCATCAACACGCGCGAGAAAAGTTGATGTCGCGGTGAATGAAATGGCACGGATTGTTACCGGATGCTTGAGGCCAACCCCAGTGCACAAGATGTACAGGGCTATTACAAATGATTGAAGCGATTTCATAAATTCACTGTAGCTCCATTCATTGACATATGGTCACGACACACTACAGATACGTAGAAAAACTCATAAAGTTTTGTTCAGCTGAAGCCGCACTTCAGGTTCCTGCCGTCAGAGCGCTCGAGAGCGCAGTGAGACAAAATGGCGACAGGAGCCGAGAAAGCGTATGTCGTGCTTTAAATGCACTCACATCAGTCAGTCATAACAGTGCAACGACACTTCAGGACGAAGTTCAACAAAGATCCACCAACTGATAACTCCATTCGGCGATGGTATGCGCAGTTTAAAGCTTCTGGATGCCTCTGTAAGGGGAAATCAACGGGTCGGCCTGCAGTGAGCGAAGAAACGGTTGAACGCGTGCGGGCAAGTTTCACGCGTAGCCCGCGGAAAATTGGCTCATGCCACAACTGGAGACCGACAGCACCGACTTCATCTTTCAACAGGATGGTGCTCCACCGCACTTCCATCATGATGTTCGGCATTTGTTAAACAGGAGATTGGAAAACCGATGGATCATGATCAGCAATTCATGTCATGGCCTCCACGCTCTCCCGACTTAACCCCATGCGATTTCTTTCTGTGGGGTTATGTGAAAGATTCAGTGTTTAAACCTCCTCTACCAAGAAACGTGCCAGAACTGCAAGCTCATATCAACCTTGCTTTCGAACTCATTGATGGGGACATGCGGCGCCGAGTGTGGGAGGAACTTGATTATTGGCTTGATGTCTGCCGAATCACTAAAGGGGCACATATCGAACATTTGTGAATACCTAAAAATACTTTTTGAGTTTTTGTATGTGTGTGCAAAGCATTGTGAAAATATCTCAAATAATAAAGTTATTGTAGAGCTGTGAAATCGCTTCAATCATTTGTAATAACCCTGTACTTAATCATGGGATCGCACCGCCCAACATACGACGTGACATCGCTGCCGAAGCCGAAAAAACCAAGCAAGAAAAGGACATGAGTCACCCTTTATATGGACACCAGCCTGCTGACCGGCGGCTTTGTTCGTGGAAGAGTTTCCTGTCAGGTACCCGAGCCCTTGAAGGGTCGGCTGCAGAGGATCGTTTGAAAAGGTGGGAAATCGACCTAAGAAACCCCCCTAAAAATGTATAAAAAGAACTGGGGCCTGGTGGAGACCTACCACACACAGTCTGGAGAACCCTAAACCGTATGAGGGTAGAAGTGCCAAAGTGCAAGACAAACCTGCAGCAATGGGGTTTCCTAAAAGAGAATGAGAATACTCTCTGTCTGTGTGGTTCTGTCCAGGATCCTCAACACCTGCTTATCTGTCCATATTTAGACCAGCCCTGCACAATGAATGACTTATGGGAGGCAAATGACAAGGCCATATTGGCTGCTGATTTTTGGAAGTCTGAAGTCTAGTTCCGGACACGGAAAGTAAGTAAGTACAACACACTGAGCGGGTAGAAGGGCACATGAAGGCCCAAACTGAGAAAATAGGAACTAAAGTAATTCGATGTTTAGCGAAGAAAGATGTTGAAATTACGGAACACGTAAACACGAGGGTCATTTTTAAAGAACCGATGACGCATCGTGTCCGCGCATCCTGTCACGTGACGTTCGTTCAAGATGGCCCGGGCCACTTCCAGCCAGCTTCCCACTACGCCGCCGTTACGCTTCACGTCTGCCGCTGTTGGTTGTACGGTTATACTGCTTCGTTTGTCGCCACGTCATCAGTAGTCCCGCCGATCGTGAAGTATGCTCGGTTATTCGGTTCTTACATGCAAAATGAGTTTGCCCTGATGAAATTCACCGGCAGCTTGTTGAAGTTTATGAGGCAGGTGTAATGAATGATGGAAATGTACGTAAATGGTGTAAACTGTTTAATGAAGGAAGTATAAATGTTCATGGTGAAGAACGACCTAGACGGCCTACAGTCATGAATGAAGACTTCGACACAAAAATCTGATGAGGCAATTCGCCAAAACAGGCGCTTCACTACTGACGAGCTGCATCAGAAATTTCCACAAGTTTCAAAATCAGTAGTTTTTCACATTGTTACTGACAAACATCACTACAAAAAAATGTGTGCGAGATGGGTGCCGAAAATGTTGACACAAGACTACAAAACATAGCGAATGGCACATTCTTTGTCCGTTTTGGAGCGCAATCACAAGGATGGTGACGAGTTCTTGAGTCACATTGTGACCAGTAATGAAACGTGGATTGCGCACTACACTCCAGAGAATAAACGTCGAGCCAGTGAGTGGCATCATTCAAACTCCCCGAGGAAACCACGAAAATTCAAAAAAGAACCTTCAGCACAGAATATCATGGCCAAGGTTTTTTGGGACCGGAAAGGTATTCTTCTGTTAGACTTTGGCCAAGAGGAATGACAATAAATGCTGAGAGCTTAGGCTGGATCCACATATTGGAGCCAACATTGGCGCCAACAGTGTTGGCCGAATGTGCGAATCTATGAAATAGCATTGGAACCAACTTTGGCCCCAACGTTGGTACGAATCCGTCGTTGTCGATTTTTGAACCAAATGTCAAAGGACGTTGGACCAGTATCGATACGCCATCCACACATTGGCGCAAAATTTGATTATTTTCTGTCACTGTAACTTCGGAGTAGAGGTTATTTGTTCGCTCATCCGTTTTCATATTCTTTATTTCCACGCAGTAATTTCGAAATGGCACAGGGAACAGTCACGTACTAGCGTTTTTGGAGCTATATTAGCAAGGGAGTCCTTTGTGGAATCCAGCAAAAAGCAGCCACAAAAACCGCAATACAAATGCAGATACTTGGCAGCGAATACAACAGAAATTTAGTCTGAGTAGTGGCGTCGGCGAATTTAAAAAGATAAAGGAATTTTTAATGTCCACATCTCGCCAATACCGAAAGGAAACCAAAGAATCGCTCAGTTCAGGGACATCAACAGATGAGATATACAGATGCATATGGTTTTCTTACAGGTTGATGGATAGTTTTCTTGGTCAGATTTATAGCAAGAACAATACTAATACAATAAATACAAAGGTAAGTGAATCGAAACAAAGCTGTTTTTATATGAGACCTTTTTTTATTATCATCTGAGCTCTTGTATACATTTTCGTATTTAAGATCTGACCGAATAAAAGTAAGCTGCAAATTCTTCACAGTATTTCTCTCGCATTTTGTGTTGGCCGCATTGGTGCAATAGATAGTGGCAGAAGGAGAAGTGAAGATTGATTTTCCTGTAAGATGCGATGTATTGCACCTTTAGGCATGTACATGCTATGTGAAGTACTGCTTTTCTTTAAGAAGTTGTGCAACGTTACACATGTGAGCGTTAAAAGTGTTGCTTTTTCTGGTGCGAACAACATGGGTTTCTGAAAAACTCTGAAAACAGCTGTCATTATTCCAAATGTACATTCAATTACAACTCTGAACGTGATAACTGCTGATTGAATATTCTCTACTGACTACCACTGGATGGTACTCCAGGATAAGGCTTCATAATTCTGTCAGTTAATGCAAAGGCGGCGTCTGCTCAAAAACTGGCAGATTTCGACCAGGAGGATAAGTTGGTTGAGGAAATATATCAGTGCCCTGAAATTTGCGGTAAAGCAAGCTGTCATGGAAAACTCCGCCATCACACATCCGGCCATGGGTACCGATATCCGCAAATAGAAAGTTGTAGTCACTGTCAGCTAGATGTAGTAGTATTATGCTGAAACTATTTTTATAGTTAAAAAACTGATCCACTATTGATAGGAGCCTGTAGTTTGACATGTTTGCCATCCAAAGCCTCCAAGCAATGTGGGAATTGCCAAATGTTTTCAAATCTTTGTGCTGCAAGAAGCCATTCTAGACTGCATGCAGGCAACTGAAAGAGAAATAAACAAAAAATTAGTACTTTCACTATAATAGTATAAAAGATTGTGTTTCACATTATTAACTTTAGGATACAGTTTCCGGTAACTAATATTGCGTGTTTCTTTCAGACTTTTTCCTATGAAACAATTATGAAAGAGACTACACAGATTCAGTGGCAAAACAGTCGACAGAAACACCTGCCAATACCAAACGCCATAGACAGCCAGAAACAGATCATGCTAAAAAACAAATGGACCAGCCTGTCTCAGTTTTGAAGGCATTATCAGAAAGAAAAGGAGCTTGATGAGACAGATTTATACCGCCAACTGCTGGCAAAGAAAATTAAAAGAATTGGTGAACGAGAAAGGGAGGACATTGTGCATGCAATAGACAACTTCTTGTACGAAAAACGAGCAGTGAAAAACCAATATGTAACACTGGACCAAAGTTCGGGTGACAGCCAGTATGTGCAACTGCCACAGAGCTCTGGGCTGGGGAAGAAACAGGTGGTGACTGCCTCCAAAGGCATAATAGCAAGGCCTTTATTATTGTGCAACACCAGTCGATGATTTTTCTTTTTAATTTGATTCTATAATAAAGTGTCCTTTATCCAATGAACAAATGTTTTTTCACATACCTACAGTCTGTACTTTACATTTTCCTTAAATTGTGTGGTGAAATTTTATGGTGTTTGAAACACTAACTTTGGAAACTTAAGGCATTGTCAGTGAAATCGGTTGGTGGTATTTGAAAAGGGTGGGTACGCTTTTCAAACGCAATGGTGTCTTTGACATACACACTGTTACTGGATGTAATTTTGAAAGTAGTCATTACCTTAACATTGTCTTTCAAGGCCCCACATACTGCTTTGCAAACATCAGGGCATTGTCAGTGGTATCACTTGAGTGGATATTTTAAACAGGAAATGCAGGCTTCTGAAACTCTCCCGTAGCAAGAAATCGAAATGTCACTGCCAAATGAACTTTAGCAGGTTTAGCTCCCCTCCAGAACGTATCTTCTTTTTATTATTTTGGGTTCAATCATTTGAAGATGCAGTTTGAAATCTGTCGTTGACATACGACAAAAGTCATCAAAATGCCCTGAGGGTTCGTGCATCCAATGGCCTAATAATTGACATCCGTCATACCTGGAACAATAATTACAAATAAAATCAAGCTGGAAGAATTTTTGTTATGGTTACTGACTGCTCACACCTCATTTAACACGTACTGGTTTCGATATGTGTGAAGTGATATAGACCACTATCTCTTTTACGTGGCTTCTTTCTTTTGTTTGTGTAATGACAAAATGTAATTATTCCCGCTCAAAACAGCAAATGCTTCGGCCGCGATCTGTGCGTCAGGCATGTTGACCTTGGCCAATTCGAATTCAACTGAATGTTGGCTCCACTGTGTGGGCGCTGTCGCATAAATATTTGTCAATGTTTGTGCCAGCTTGACCCCAACGTGTGGCGAAGGGTTAGGCGCGCTCGCCGGCGGGGACTGCTCTCTGCCGGCGTCGTTCTCCTGAACAACATTGCTCGGCCTCAGGTTGCTGCAAAAACAAAGATGCAACTGGACAAGTTTCATTGGGAATTACTGGGTCATCCACCATACAGCCCTGATTGGATTCAGGATTTCCTAGAAGAAAGAACACAACATGTCATTCTTAACGGTTCAAAATCTGCAGATGTAGAGGTAATTTCGGGAGTACCGCAAGGAAGCGTGATAGGACCTTTATTGTTTACAATATACATAAATGACTTAGTTGACAACATCGGTAGCTCCGTGAGGCTATTTGCAGATGACACGGTTGTCTACAAGAAAGTAGCAACATCAGAAGACTCGTACGTACTCCAGGAAGACCTGCAGAGGATTAATGCATGGTGCGACAGCTGGCAGCTTTCCCTAAACGTAGATAAATGTAATATAATGCGCATACATAGGGGCAGAAATCCATTCCAGTACGATTATGCCATAGGTGGTAAATCATTGGAAGCGGTAACGACCGTAAAATACTTAGGAGTTACTATCCGGAGCGATCTGAAGTGGAATGATCACATAAAACAAATAGTGGGAAAAGCAGGCGCCAGGTTGAGATTCATAGGAAGAATTCTAAGAAAATGTGACTCATCGACGAAAGAAGGAGCTTACAAAACGCTTGTTCGTCCGATTCTAGAGTATTGCTCATCAGTATGGGACCCTTACCAGGTTGGATTAATAGAAGAGATAGACATGATCCAGCGAAAAGCAGCGCGATTCGTCATGGGGACATTTAGTCAGCGCGAGAGCGTTACGGAGATGCTGAACAAGCTCCAGTGGCGGACACTTCAAGAAAGGCGTTACGCAATACGGAGAGGTTTATTATCGAAATTACGAGAGAGCACATTCCGGGAAGAGATGGGCAACATATTACTACCGCCCACATATATCTCGCGTAATGATCACAACGAAAAGATCCGAGAAATTAGAGCAGATACGGAGACTTACAAGCAGTCGTTCTTCCCACGCACAATTCGTGAATGGAACAGGGAAGGGGGGGATCAGATAGTGGTACAATAAGTACCCTCCGCCACACACCGTAAGGTGGCTCGCGGAGTATAGATGTAGATGTAGATGTAGACTTAGCACAATCAGACTTTCATCTGTTTCCGAAACAGATGGAATAGCTTGTTGGAAAGCGTTTGGAAAATGATGACATGTTGAAAGCAACTGTTACTAACTGGTTTAAGAGTCAGGCAGCAGAGTTCTTTGGTGCTGGGAACCAAAAGCTGGTGCCACGACTTGACAGATGTTTAAATGTTCGTGATGACTTGATAGAAAAGTGAAAAACACTTGCATATTGTAATTTGTGATAAAATTTACGTTCATAAATGAAGTTTCTCTTACTCCATTGCAAATCAGTTCTTACTTTGAAAACACTCTCGTACGAGAGGTAGCACAAAGAGTAACGATTGACGCCGCATTCGGTAAAACGTTAGATGGGGAACTTCCACAGTAGAAAGACGAAATTCTAGCACGTCTAGAACGAAAGTGTGTTTTGTGTGCAGGGTAGTGATCAAAACACGACGCAAGATTGTAAAAGGTACGGGAACGAAAGTTATTATGAACCGATGGCTTTCCAGGAGCGGAACAATTAACGTCTGGCTGCAGAGATGGTAGTAGTTAGCTACACAGATATCAAATTACAAGAATGCCTTTGTAAAACATAGACAATTGCACAAGGGGACGTCACGACGTTGAGGTCACGAATTTACTTCAAACTTTGCGCACCTTTAGTGGGCTATTAAAATAATGTGCAAATAGTAAGGCGTAGAGATGGGCAAACTGAAACACGTAACTGTTTCGAAACAAATGAAACAGTACAATGTAATGTTTCGATACGCTGTTTCGAAACAGTGAAACAGTTTGTGTTTTGTAATCTAATAAACCTAGACATTTTATCATCTTGAATGTCTAATGTATAGGTATGTCCATATATATGAGGTGCGAGAGCGCTAATCATATCGCAGAAAGTATGAAACTATCACTTAGGCGTCTTGGCAGTTTCGTATTTCATGCAGCAAATGCGCTGCTTTCGTGTCGTGTGACTTTCATACTTTTCAATTGGCTGAGGACAGCCATAGCTGAAGACAGAAGAACCACCACGAACGGAACTGGAGGTGGGAGCGAACTGCAGAAACAACGGATATGGTATTGGGATTCCCACATTCTGCTAGTATGGGAATATACCCATCCTGCTAATTCCCATGCACACAAAGGGAATCATTGTGGATAATAGGCACAGTGACTATAGACTCACAAATAATGCCAAATAATTCGAATAAATAAAAAAATATAACAGAAAAATTTTGTCTTTCAAGGTGTTTCGAACCGTTACTATAAATTCACCATGCTTCCCAGCCCTTCCCGTTCACCATTACACTATCTGTGATATGGTAAACAGATTGCTTGCAATTATACCTACATTAAATTTATGTATACGTATAATAACTGACACTCTACGCCTTTTTTTATTGGAACTGTTCTAGGCTTACTTGCGTTTCTTAATATGACTACTGTACTTGAACAGAGAAACGTATGGTATAAAAAAAAGTGTAATTTAACTGAATGATTTTCACATATTTATTATTTTGAATGTGAATAGTATGCGTTGTTGTATTGTTTGGTTAGTGTTTATAAAGCAGATGTTACGCCATTTCGGGATAGGACAGTCAGCTAGAAACGAAGCTTTATTTTCGGATATCTTAAGCTTCATGCTATTGCTTGTCAAAAAGATTTCGACACTCTTGAAAGTGTTTCACGAAGTGGTATGTTGTGTTTCAGTACCTGTGCCGAGCCCGAATCTCGTCCGACACAGAGCGGAATGAAACATCACTGTTTCGATACAATTAGTCCGTTCCAAGCGCAGGTGGACTGAAACAGCCTTATTTTGAAACAACGATACAGTTTCTGTGTCTGGCTCGAGATCGAATCTGGTGCGGTTATCCGAGAGAGGGGCGGAATGAAACACCACTGTTTCGAAACAGTGAACCACAGCCGTTCCGAAACACTGAAACAGTTCCACGTATCGATACACTGTATCGAAACATAGAAACAGTGGCCAAGTCTAGTAAGGTGCAATACTCTGGCAATTCCAAGCAAATCGCAAGAGAAGTTTCACGCATCTGTTTTGTCAGTGATACATCTGTGCGAAAGTGCCAAATGGTAGAAGGCAATGTGGTCAAGCGCTTCTGAGTGAATGGATCAACAATGAACTTCACCGGTTGTCAGAGGACGTCCGCCCCAGACAAATGCAACGAACAATAACAAACAAAAGGAGATTTTAAAAAACCGGTTAGCGTCCGAGTGTAGCAATCAGGTCGTGGACGTGACGACGCTTCGAATGCGGCTGCCACTTACTTCTTAATCTATATTTTTTTTTATCACTGGTCACATTATTCAGTTTATATGACACTTGAGAGATAACGTAATGAAAAAAAACCACGTTCATTTTCATGAATTTGTAGTGAGTTTCATATGTTAACTATTTACTATTTGTAATTAAATTTTCAAGGACGAGGCACAGGATTGCAAAGCACAAGTCAAACCTCGATAAATAATTATGCGAATGACGTTATTCACAACAGTAATACAGTAAGTCAAAATGTGCCAGACCACAAGAGTAATGAAGAACTGCTTGTCGGATGTACTCTCGGCATCACACGTTGCAGGATGGTATTTGTCATAGAGACATGGGAAACAAATCGAAACTTCATGCAAATATGTTGTGGACTGACAAGACAGCCAGTCCACAGTGACGGGTAACCGAAAGGCACGCGTTTACACACGCCGGCTGGCGTTATGTCTGAAACAGGATACGTAATGAATGCCATAAGAAAAGTACGTAGCTGCTGGAATACTTAACTTTAATCCATCATTTGTATACAGCATTCTTGATGATACAAGTGAGACTTTCTCTAGAAATGGTTAATGGCGCCTTGCTAGGTCGTAGCCATGGACTTAGCTGAAGGCTGTTCTTACTGTCTCTTGGCAAATGAGAGAAAGGCTTCGTCAGTGTAGTCGCTAGCAAAGTCGTCGTACAACTGGGGCGAGCCCTAGTACGTCTCTCTAGACCTGCCGTGTGGTGGCGCTCGGTCTGCAATTACTGACAGTGGCGACACGCCCCCCTTCTAACAGCCGTGTACCGCAAGTCTCTAGAGGAACAGAAGGTTCCAAATGATTGGAAAAGAGCACAGGTAGTCCCAGTCTTCAAGAAGGGTCGTCGAGCAGATGCGCAAAACTATAGACCTATCTCTCTGACGTCGATCTGTTGTAGAATTTTAGAACATGTCTTTTGCTCGAGTATCATGTCGTTTTTGGAAACTCAGAATCTACTATGTAGGAATCAACATGGATTCCGGAAACAGCGATCGTGTGAAACCCAACTCGCTTTATTTGTTCATGAGACCCAGAAAATATTAGATACAGGCTCCCAGGTAGATGCCATTTTCCTTGACTTCCGGAAGGCGTTCGATACAGTTCCGCACTGTCGCCTGATAAACAAAGTAAGAGCCTACGGAATATCAGACCAGCTGTGTGGCTGGATTGAAGAGTTTTTAGCAAACAGAACACAGCATGTTGTTCTCAATGGAGAGACATCTACAGACGTTAAAGTAACCTCTGGCGTGCCACAGGGGAGTGTTATGGGACCATTGCTTTTCACAATATATATAAATGATCTAGTAGATAGTGTCGGAAGTTCCATGCGGCTTTTCGCGGATGATGCTGTAGTATACAGAGAAGTTGCAGCATTAGAAAATTGTAGCGAAATGCAGGAAGATCTGCAGCGGATAGGCACTTGGTGCAGGGAGTGGCAACTGACCCTTAACATAGACAAATGTAATGTATTGCGAATACATAGAAAGAAGGATCCTTTATTGTATGATTATATGATAGCGGAACAAACACTGGTAGCAGTTACTTCTGTAAAATATCTGGGAGTATGCGTGCGGAACGATTTGAAGTGGAATGATCATATAAAATTAATTGTTGGTAAGGCGGGTACCAGGTTGAGATTCATTGGGAGAGTCCTTAGAAAATGTAGTCCATCAACAAAGGAGGTGGCTTACAAAACACTCGTTCGACCTATACTTGAGTATTGCTCATCAGTGTGGGATCCGTACCAAATCGGGTTGACGGAGGAGATAGAGAAGATCCAAAGAAGAGCGGCGCGTTTCGTCACAGGGTTATTTGGTAACCGTGATAGCGTTACGGAGATGTTTAACAAACTCAAGTGGCAGACTCTGCAAGAGAGGCGCTCTGCATCGCGGTGTAGCTTGCTCGCCAGGTTTCGAGAGGGTGCGTTTCTGGATGAGGTATCGAATATATTGCTTCCCCCTACTTATACCTCCCGAGGAGATCACGAATGTAAAATTAGAGAGATTAGAGCGCGCACAGAGGCTTTCAGACAGTCGTTCTTCCCGCGAACCATACGCGACTGGAACAGGAAAGGGAGATAATGACAGTGGCACGTAAAGTGCCCTCCGCCACACACCGTTGGGTGGCTTGCGGAGTATAAATGTAGATGTAGATGTAGATGTAGATGTAGATACTAATGGACCGCGGCCGATTTAAAGCTACCACCTAGCAAGTGTGGTGTCTGGCGGTGACACCACAAAATACACATGGGTTTTTTCGTTACATTATCTCTTAAATGTCATATAAATTAAATAATATGACTAGTGATGAAAAAATAGATTAACATTTAAGTTTGAACGAGAGCCGAATCGTCGCCTCATACACATTCGTCTTATGAAGCTCGAACGCTAATCACTTGACTACCATGAACTGTAACGGCGGACTCCTACGCACAGATCATAAACCACATAACAGGCGCATAAAACGTCTCTTGCGATTTTCTCGGAATTGCTAATGCACTTGACTACTTGCACACCATGTTGTATCAATGGCCTACTACAGGCGTACAAAGTTTGAAGTAAATCTGTGATCCCAAAGACATGGCCTCCCCTTGTCAGATCTTCTCAGCTGAGAAAAAGGCTATACAACTAGTTATTTTTATCGAGAGTTTTAGACACGTTTTGCCCAAAGTCTGGACAGAACACCAGAAGATATCGTTTGTAGCTTCGCACATTGTTGGTGAAGCAGCATTGTGGCTATAGAGACAGCAGATGCCTGTGAAGCTTTAGAACAATTTGAAAAGGTATTCTTAGCCAAATATTGGAGCACGTGCATCCAAGAACGATTGAGACGGGAGGCGTACAGTCCCACAATGTACAGCTCAAAATTTGGTAGCATGCGTAAATATATTGAAAACTACATCAGTAAAACTCGTTACTGGGATGAGAAGTATTACGTATCCTTAAACCGAAAGTACATATCCCAGTGAGGGAAGAGCTAGTAAACGTCTCTGAAGACCATTTAGAAAAATTCCTAGCCCCTGCAGATTCTCTCGACCTCATACAGGAACATCGAAAGAAGAATAACACAATGATAGTTGTTCTCCGCCATACGAGGGGGGCGCGGCGGGGGGGGGGGGGGAGGTGTATAACAAAAGCATCGAAAGAGGAGTGATTACCGTAATAACACAACAATAGTAACATTGGTAATGGTGGTTATAGACCACCACAAAATAATGTTGCGTATCAGAATTCAAAAGTGAACGAATACGACCAGTCAACAAGGTGGCAATAAGAAGAACCCGGAGACGTCATAGGGAACAATAATCCGAACTTCCAACAGTCAAAAACAAGTAGATACAATTCCGTTGCCGGCGGGCGTGGCCGTGCGGTTCTAGGCGCTGCAGTCGGGAACCGAGCGACCGCTACGGTCGCAGGTTCGAATCCTGCCTCGGGCATGGATGTGTGTGATGTCCTCAGGTTAGTTAGGTTTAATTAGTTCTAAGTTCTAGGCGACAGATGACCTCAGAAGTTAAGTCGCATAGTGCTCAGAGCCATTTGAGCCATTTACAATTCCGTTAAGAGGCCAAACCAACGTGCAGGTCAACCTAATCCGAATAGGGAACTATAATCCGAACTTCCAACAGTCAAAAACAAGCAGATACAATTCCGTTAAGTGGCCAAACCAACGGGCAGGTCAACCTAATCCGAATTGAGGTTAACTTGCTGGGCCAATCAGTACAGGAATAACCCTGAGCACAGTAACGTGCAGGGCCAGACGGTCACATGATGCAACAGCATCGAGACCGAAGGGTAACAATTGTGGATGTGGTAGATGATAGCCAACACACAGAAACTAAAGTTGACCACCCCGTGCCTTCCGTAGTGGTCACGGAGAAAAGTCAATGAACCTCTGTGGATGATAAAAAACACGTAGCGACACAACGACGGCCAGGGCATATGCAAAGAATTATGCGTTGTGCCGAAAGTCTGTAGTCAGGTGGTAAATCCGTGGTGCAAGCTGCAGTGAACGCTAAAGTGGGCAGTGTACCGATTACGGTGATTTTAGACTCAGGAGAAACGACAAGTGTGATGAGCTTTGCTTAATACAAAGAGTTAAGTCAGGTATGTAAAATACCGGATTTTCCAGTACAAGGTTGTAGCGTAGTCGGTGCTATTAGCACCAAATCACAGGTATTGAAGGCATATAAGTCGAACTTCTAGCCTTTAGGTGCACGTTCCCGGTGATAAAAAATTTATCAGTTGTCTGTATTCCGAGTTGGGATTTTATCAGAGGAATGCAACGGTTGACCTCTCGTTTGGTACGTACCGTGGATAACTTACAAGGGAACCTCCCCATCGCACCCCTCTCAGATTTAGTTATAAGTTGGCACAGTGGATAGGCCTTGAAAAACTGAACACAGATCAATCGAGAAAACAGGAAGAAGTTGAGTGGAACTATGAAAAAATAAGCAAAATATACAAACTGAGTAGTCCATGCGAAGATAGGCAACATCAAGGATAATCTAAGCTCAGGAGCGCCGTGGTCCCGTGGTTAGTGTGAGCAGCTGCGCAACGAGAGGGCCTTGGTTCAAGTCTCCCGTTGAGCGAAAAGTTTTTCTTTATTTTCCCAAAGTTATGATCTGTCCATTCGTTCATTGACGAAAGGACGTGCCTCTCCAATGGGAACCGAAAACATTTGATCGCAAGGTCATAGGTCAACCGATTCCTCCACAGGAAAACACGTCTGATATATTCTATACGATACTGGTGACGGCATGTGCGTCACATGACAGGAATATGTTGTCGACCCACCTAACTTGTACACTTGGCCAATGGGTAAAAAGATTCTTCTATGTTTCCCAATTTAGGTTTTCTTGTGGATGTGATAATTACTACCAAAAAAGTGATGAAAACATAAGAGTTTGTCACATAAACTGCAACATATGAATCCAACAGTTTCACAGTCGCACAGTTTTCCCTGTGCTCTGTCAAAACATATGTTTTTAACGTTTTCAAGATTTTCCGTGTGTAGACCGTCAAATCCTGCATATGCCCAAGCAAATCTAAACATGTCCTGGAATTTTGGAGAGCGAAGTTGATTATGTGTGACTGCCTGAACTTTGATAATTGTCTGAAAATAAAAATTAAACTTTTCGCTCGAAGGAAGACTTGAACCAAGGACCTCTGGTTCTGCAGCTGCTCACGCTAACCACGGGACCACGGCGCGCCTGAGTTCAGTCCACCCTTGATGTCGCCTATCTTGCGCATGGACTACTCAGTTTGTATATTTTGCTTATTTTTTCATAGTTCCACACAACTTCTTCCTGTTTTCTCGATTGATCTGTGTTCAGTTTTTCAAGGCCTATCCACTGTGCCAACTTATAACTAAATCTGAGGGGGATGCGATGGGGAGGTTCCCTTGTGAGCACTATGGGACTTAACATCTATGGTCATCAGTCCCCTAGAACTTAGAACTACTTAAACCTAACTAACCTAAGGACAGCACACAACACCCAGTCATCACGAGGCAGAGAAAATCCCTGACCCCGCCGGGAATCGAACCCGGGAACCCGGGCGTGGGAAGCGTGAACGCTACCGCACGACCACGAGCTGCGGACAGCTTTGCTTAATACAAAGAGTTAAGTCAGGTATGTAAAATACCGGATTTTCCAGTACAAGGTTGTAGCGTAGTCGGTGCCATTAGCACCAAATCACAGGTATTGAAGGCATATAAGTCGAACTTCTAGCCTTTAGGTGCACGTTCCCGGTGATAAAAAATTTATCAGTTGTATGTATTCCGAGTTGGGATTTTATCAGAGGAATGCAACGATTGACCTCTCGTCTGGTACGTACCGTGGATAACTTAGGAAAAAGAATAGTACTGGAATTGATCGCTACAGAAGAGGTACATATATTGCCAGAGTATCTATATTATGTATACCCGCCCTCAGTTGTTATACATAAACAGTAAGTTATCCACTCGGGGGTATTGTAGCTCACGACTTAGTCAAAACAGCGAGATAATTGGCACTAAAGAACTGATTCAACAAAAGATTGCCGAGTCAGAGTGCTTAGATATGCAGCGGGCACAGTTAATGGGTTTACTAAGCAATTATACAGAAGGCTTTTCTGAGAAACCAGGAACCATAAAACGTTATGTTTATAACATGGTGGTGTCTCCACACGGAACATATTGCCGCGCAACTTATTCCGCCCCTTGAACGAGAAAGGAAGCGGCAGCCAGAGAAATCAGAAAGGCATTAGAATTGAATATTGTAGAGCTTTCCTATTCTCCGTACAGCAGTCCACTATTGGCTACAGCAAAGGCAGATGGAAGTGTGACTCGTGTTGGATGCAGAGATATTCAAAGGATAATTGGCACGTAACAGGCCGGGAAATCTGGAGAACAAAGAGTTTAACAGATTGATACGAACCTACAGCCCCATACAACATACTCTACGGGTAGATTATGTGGGTAAATTTCAACAAATATACAATTTGTCCCAGTCTTCCACTGGGTATACCACAGCGGAGATTATGTTAGCTGCTCAGGAAGAAACTGAGTCGATAACCCCCATACCTACGCTAGTCGGATCAGAAGTGTCTCAGGAAGCAAAGATCAGTATACTTTAATCAAATTAACTCAAAAAGCACAAAAACGCAAAAGGAAGTATGATAAACTTGTAAAGAGAGTAAGAGACTACGACAATGGAGAATTAGTGCTTCTACGAACCCATCCCAAGGTTTCGAGCCGTAAAAGACAGAAAAAATGGCAACTTTTGTACAGTAGTCCCTGTAAGGATTACCCGTGAAGGCAGTTACAGTCTGGAAAAACCAGACATTATGACTGTCAAAGGCCTGTATCCACACAAGGACTTGAAAAAATTTATAGAATAAGTTGGAAAAAGAAGTGTGAGACTTCTCTATATAATATTTGTTTTCTTTGTATATCTATTATCCGTCATGTAAATATTTCCAATATATGAGCAGTAAATAGTAGATTTTTATCTTATGTAATATTTTCAGTGTAATTGTTAATCAGATGCCTGGGGCCAACGAAAGCAGAAATCACTCTAGACAAATAGCGTCTACTGCATTTAAGAACTGACATGAAAAGGCGTTTCAAACATGTGAATTACGTCTCTTATATAATATTCTGAACAGGGATAGAACACCATTAAATGCTATTTACTTGAAATGAGATTTGCTGATGGTTATTCTATCTTTTAATTCAGATTCTTTTCCTTAAAAGTTTCAATGAGAATATTAATTTTTTTACGTGTTGTAAACATAGAACATAAGAATGTTAGGATAAGTTTCATTTTGCACACTCAATTAAACAATGATTCATTATTTACTTAAATGTCCTTGGGTGCCTTGACAAACATTACAAGATGCAGATGGATTATCAGAGGTTGAATTGCTCTGAGATTAAATTTTTCTTACCGGATCTAATGGCAGTTTTGTCGATTAGTTTTCGCGTTTCTGACGTCCTGGCGACAATATTATTCGTAATTAGGCACCTGTAGCCTGCATTTCTGAGTAAACAGGAACGTGCACTGGTTTCCTCTACACATATAATTGTACTCTTGAATATGAAAAATGACACACTGGCCATTACTTCGTAAAAGTCAAGCCATTGCATTGAGTGGCAGAATCCAGTCAGTCAGTTGAACATATGCTTATTTGAGCACATTGTGTATCCAGAAAAAGTTATTTACACGTCTGTATGTATGACTAAAATATGCGACAATAATTTCAGATGACTAATAAACGTACATTTTGTAATCACGAACCGTATGTGAAAGGATGTCATAAGTAACGTAAGAAAAACTGTATGTTCGATATATAAAGAAGTAACAGTGCTAACGTCAGTAACCTGTGAACAAACACAAAAGGGCTGTGAAATTTCCCGACGAATGGGACGCATTAAAAGCTGCAGTGCAGCTAATGTGTCGAGACTTACGAGTCAGACGTTACAGTGACAGCATAACGGCGCTTCTTAAACGGCATCTGGCTTTATTAAAAATAAATTACGAAAACATTTAAGTTCAAAATAAACATTTCTGCGGCTGATACGACAATCCAGATATTTGCAGCCGCCGTTGTGTAGTGATAATGTGGACAGTTTTCATAGACACAGTGAATGTGAAAATAATGATCATTGCGTTCAGAGCAATATCGAATTTTAAATGTGTGAGCGAACTCCACGAACAGGATCCAACTGGTGCGATATTTCTATAAAGAATCTTCACAAACAACATGAAAACTTCACAAACAGAGGTGATAAACATATTTGTGTGACAAACAGTGTACTAATCTGTGTGTGATCTCGCCACCGGACATTATATCGTAAAGAAATTCTGATGCCGCTTTGGAAACGTTCATGTCCGCGGTTGCAGATGAGCTGTTGCCAAGGTCAGCAGGAAGCAGTGATGAGCTTTTGCAGCCGGTCCGGATGTTGTGTTCCTGCCCTGACACCCACCACCGTGCGTTCGCTGTCCAGGCGGACTGTGGACTTAACCCATCGGCAGCGGCAGACCACTACTTCCAGATCATGGACGCCGCATGCCGACGACACCCACCGACAAGATTTTAAAACTTGTTATTAATGTATAAATATTGTACATCAGGAACTTAGAACAACGAATTATACAGGGTGTTACAAAAAGGTACGGCCAAACTTTCAGGAAACATTCCTCGCACACAAAGAAAGAAAATATGTTATGTGGACATGTGTCCGGAAACGCTTACTTTCCATGTTAGAGCTCATTTCATTACTTCTCTTCAAATCACATTAATCGTGCAATGGAAACACACAACAACAGAACGTACCAGCGTGACTTCAAACACTCACAGGAAATGTTCAAAATGTCCTCCGTCGGATGGAATCCCTGATGCGCTGATGCAGCCCTGGAGAATGGCGTATTGTATCACGGCCGTCCACAATACGAGCACGAAGAGTCTCTACATTTGGTACCGGAGTTGCGTAGACAAGAGCTTTCAAATGCCCCCATAAATGAAAGTCGAGAGGGTAGAGGTCAGGAGAGCGTGGAGGCCATGGAATTGGTCCGCCTCTACCAATCCATCGGTCACCGAATCTGTTGTTGAGAAGCGTACGAACACTTCGACTGAAATGTGCAGGAGCTCCATAGTGCATGAACCACATGTTGTGTCGTACTTGTAAAGGGACATGTTCTAGCAGCACAGGTATCCCGTATGAAATCATGATAACGTGCTCCATTGAGCGTAGGTGGAAGAGCATGGGGCCCAATCAAGACACCACCAACAATGCCTGCCCAAACGTTCACAGAAAATCTGTGTTGATGACGTGATTGCACAATTGCGTGCGGATTCTCGTCAGCCCACGCATGTTGATTGTGAAAATTTACAATCTGATCACGTTGGAATGAAGCCTCATCCGTAAAGTGAACATTTGCACTGAAATGAGGATTGACACATTGTTGGATGAACCATTCGCAGATGTGTACCCGTGAAGGCCATCAGCTGCTGATAGTGCCTGCACACGCTGCACATGGTACGGAAACAACTGGTTCTCCCGTAGCACTCTCCATACAGTGACGTGGTCAACGTTACCTTGTACAGCAGCAACTTCTCTGACGCTGACATTAGGGTTATCGTCAGCTGCACGAAGAATTGCCTCGTCCATTGCAGGTGTCCTCGTCGTTCTAGGTCTTCCCCAGTCGCGAGTCATAGGCTGGAATGTTCCGTGCTCCCTAATACGCCGATCAATTGCTTCGAACGTCTTGCTGTCGGGACACCTTCGTTCTGGAAATCTGTCTCGATACAAACGTACCGCGTCACGGCTATTGCCCCGTGCTAATCCATACATCGAATGGGCATCTGCCAACTCCGCATTTGTGAACATTGCACTGACTGCAAAAGCACGTTCGTGATGAACACTAACCTGTTGATGCTACGTACTGATGTGCTCGATGCTAGTACTGTAGAGCAATGAGAAGCATGTCAACACAAGCACCGAAGTCAACATTACCTTCCTTCAATTGGGCCAACTGGCGGTGAATCCAGGAAGTACAGTACATACTGACGAAACTGAAATGAGCTCTAACATGGAAATTAAGCGTTTCCGGACACATGTCTACATAACATCTTTTCTTTATTTGTGTGTGAGGAATGTTTCCTGAAAGTTTGGCCGTACCTTTTTGTAACACCCTGTATACTGTAGCGACTTGAACATTACTGTCACGTCAAAAACATAACAACGATAATTTTTTTTAAATGAACTGTATACCTTGCTATTGTCCAAACAACAAATTAAAACATTTTATGACTTGATATGAAACTATAATTATCTATTACTGTGCACATGGATTACATACTGTGCCAGGGAGCACTGGACAACTTAACCATTTTAATGAACCCCTCATTAAAACGCTGTTGTAAGTTCCTGTTGCATGAATCCTGTATGATTGATTTTAACCATATTGTGAAATTCGGATACAATTAGTCTGAACGTTTCCACTCAGGTTTTACGCTGGGGTTTCCATGGGCCTCGCCGAATGGGGAAGCATAGTATTCTAGTTCGTGGCCATTTGTTAACTTAATTCCGGACTAACTGGATCGGTCACAGTACAGTAAGTGACAAGATAACTGTGCAGGTCACAGTATAGTAAGTGACAAGGTGACAGTATCAAAATGTGAATCATTAATAATAACTTATTGATCTTGCATAAACTTTATGAAGCGACTGTTGAGTGGAAACTTAAAAGCAGAACTTGTGCGACAAGCATGCATCTGGAAAGCCTTCTAAAAACCGTAGTAAAATGTTACGATAACCAAACGTGAACTATGTCAATAACAAATAAAACTACGCGTATTTATGTATGTAACTGCGCTACCAATGATGAAATATTATTTTGGAACTCCCCATCTTTACCTCTTTTGAACATAAAAATAATAATAATAAATATATTTGTATGTAACAAATACTGAGCACACCAAAGGGTATATCATGCCATGGAATTTCTATATATCTGTGGGATAAAGACTTGGATGAATGAAGTGATCACTCGGGTACCAACTCTCGAACCTGCTGCACGCTTTTGTACGAGGTTGCTTTTGAACGCACGATTTTGTTAATTGTGTGTTAAAAGTATTTGTCCTTGCAAATCTCATTTCACACCTCTCGGTCCATGTGAATATAATTAAGTGGAAATAATTAATTAACGCTGGAATTCTATCATTGGCCATCTGTCATTCTTTTGTCTAAATGATGCACTGACAGCTATTACATGAAATATATTTAATCACATGATTTCCGCGCTTCATTCACAAGATAATTGGAAAAATTCTTTAAATATTTTTGCTATCAGGTAAAGAAAATATTTATTGCAGAAAAGTTTTCATTACATGTACACGGCGAACGTAAAAATAATAATGTGAGACTCAGGCTTGCTTATGAGTACATCGCTGACTGGTAAAAATCTTTGTTTTCACTGCCGTAAATATTATTCAAATCGTAATTAACAGTACAAAAGGTCAGTGTTTAATAAGCTCCGTATAGTCAAGCCCACAACACGTGTGTGGTGTACTTCCTTTCAGCCCCATCGACGGGACGAGGTTCACCTCACTGGGCTTCGAATAGGCCACAGCCCTATGACGTATGGCTTTCTGCTCCGGCGGGAGGACCCTCCAATGTGTGGTGCTTGTGGCGTCCAGAACTGTGCGCCACGTTTTATTGGATTGCGTTTTATTTTCTGACCAGCGGGCCGCGGCTGACTTGCCAGCGGACCTGCCATCTCTTTTAGGCAACACTCGGACGAATGTGGTTAAAGTTTTAAAGTTCTGTGCCGTGTCAAATGTTTTTACAAAGATTTTAGGGAGAGGATTTTAATTTGCTCACTGTGTGACAAGCTCACCCATATTTTATGTAAGTGGCCAGCCAATGACAATTTCCTGTGGCATTCTTGTTGCTATGTTTTCCCTTTCCTTCGGTTTTACTTTCTTATGTAGCATTTTCCTTCTTTTCCTGCTTTCTTTGAGTGTGTGCTTCAGTTTTATTAGGTCTGTCCACATTCGTTCCTTTCAATATGTGACAGGGCGTTGATGACCTCGATGTTGAGCGCCCATAAGTCCCAACACACACACACACACACACACACACACACACACACACACACACACAACAAAGAATTTAGGTAACATTGAGAATAATAGTGCAGCTACGTAAGTGATTATATCGTGTCTCTCTCTGCAATAATATTTATTTATTAGGCATTAATATTAGGCATTAACTACTACAGTTTTAAACAAACCACACGTATTTTTGAGCTATCTGTGCGTGTTGACAACATAAGTAAAATTGTTACAACCCAACCTAGTACCTTTATTCAAAATTGTTTGCCTATGTAGCAACGTTGATGATTGCTAGCGTATATTTTAGCCGCTACTATGACTGCGCAAAATATTTTCAACCACGTTTCCAAAAATAACAAACCGATACCTTGTGTGAAGAAAAAACAAAGAGAGAGGTAGAAGATAACAGTATCGGTTACGTTACGCCTCTGAATACCGCAGCAAACTATGCGGAAGATTTTGCGAGGGCGGTTACATTTCAAATCCTACCATTTGCAGCTCGAACAACAATTAAAATCGGAAGATTATGGCTGGCGCCTTTAGTGCATCGCAATGCACGATGCAATTAAGAATAAACATTTCGCCTCCAAGCTGATATTGATCG
The DNA here is from genome assembly GCF_023864275.1 of Schistocerca cancellata. Classification (NCBI taxonomy): domain Eukaryota; kingdom Metazoa; phylum Arthropoda; class Insecta; order Orthoptera; family Acrididae; genus Schistocerca; species Schistocerca cancellata. Next base: position 50,269,783 of record NC_064627.1, read on the forward strand.
GCGAAGCCACCTTCCATGTACTTGGAAATGCTGATAAAATTATGGTATGAGTTAATAACTAAACTTTAGATAAAACCCACACACTGTATTGTTCAACCTTTGAGGTACCCATGAAGTTTAATTAATGAACAATCCATTGAACCACCGTTTCACTCAACACTTTTATTGGCTAACATTACAATTCGTACTGTTCCTACGCATTGTTGGTAGCGCGATCTACTGTTTATTGAAGAAGCTGGGGCCTACTTTAATATTTGAGAAAACAACTATTCTGTCGAAGCAAGGTGCCACTGTGCCACTTGCGCTTGGTTAGGTTGAACTAATCAACAGCAAATATATGTCTGACAATATAATTACTCACAGATATGGAACTACGCTGTTGCTCAGGTAGCAAGTAAGAGTAAACCGCTTTATCTTTGAAAACAACGCCCTCGTTCACAATTTAGAAAAACGCACAACATTTACATCAATCAATTTTAGAATCGTGACTGGATTGAAGGCTGAAAGCAGCTGCACAAACACGAATCTAGACCTTGAAAAGATTTGTAATAGAAGCAATGACTGGCCAGTTGTTTCAAGTGTTCAGAAATGTACAACCGTACGAGCACTTCATAAAATCCAAAATCATAGTGTATGACTACAATAGCAACGAGATTAGAATCAACCAAATTATACAGTTTCCTGGATGTAATCATTTATCCTCTCAATAAGAGGTAAAGGATGTTCGTTGCTAGGATACCAGTAAGAAAATGCAGGCAGTGTAGGAAAGAGATTACTTACGAAACACTCGTACACATGGACGTCTGCATAAATTTCCCAAGAGGGGCCACAATTCTGAAATAACCATTTTTTTTTCTGCCCCTACCGATGTCGCCCTATGCAACCTGCAAGCCACAACGTCATTACTGGTCTTCAAAAACCGCGCGCTAGAGCTTCATATTCTCTCTCTCACTGCGCGCAAACTATGAGTTCGACAGAAAAATGAACAGGATTTTTTTCAGCGAATTTAAGAAAGTTAAATTTTATACCTGTATACGTTTTCGCTAGGGCTCGTAGTTTTCGAGTTAGTCAAGAAAGACGTACGAAAATGATCTACAAACGCACCCTCACTCAGCTCCCACCGGTCAAGATTTCAGAATATCTAGTATGTTGCTCAGGACACACTCTCCTATCACTGTACAAAAATTTGTGGGTGCACGAGCTATTTTCCACAGTCGATCTTATTCGGTCTCCACCCACTGGCCTTTTTACGCTACCGGCTTAGTCGAGCACATACAATGGAGTAAAACTGACGTTCGTGTAAATTTTACCAAACAATTTCGTGAATTTTAACAGCATAAAATAAACTATTACGTCGTTGTATTCGTCGGACGTCCTTACTACGAAACTACTGTGCTTTGTAAGGGTTAAGTTTGAAACGAATTGTCAAAGTAATTAGTTTTAGCGTAATGTTTACAAAAGTTGTTTTCTTTCAAAAGTCTCCCGGGCGCGTTTAAATTGATAATATTAACGAAATAGCCGACTATGCTGTTGCTGTAATAGCCCTTCCAACAGAGAGCATAAAACGATGAATATCGGGAACAGTTCGTGTTGTCGGAAATTTTTGTACAGTGGTCGGAGGCAATGCCACGAACAACATATTAGAAATCTTGATGTGAGGGATGATTGTGTGGGTGGAGTCGCATTTGAAGGTCACTCTTATAAGATTTTCTTGAATAACTCGAAACCTCCAGCGAAAATGTATCCCAGTACAAAAATCAGCTACATTAAGTATGCTACAAAAAGGTACTCTTCATTTTTTCTGTAGGGCTAATAGTTTGCGATTAGTGAGCGACAGAATATGAAAATGTCGTGCGTGGTTTTTGAAGGTCAGATATAACACTGAGGTTTGCATCGGTAGGGGCATCTCAATGACACAGTATCATTGATACGGTGAGTTGGTAAACGTGTTGCGGCCCAGGAACTAAATTTAGCAACAAGTACCCAAAACTTATTGTACCTCAGACGGTTGATTGTTATCTAATTATTCAATTGCATACGCGAAGCCATCTTTTGTGTTATTAATATGAATAAGGATACTGTTGTGGATTGGCGAATAAGGATACTGTTGTGGATTGGCAGGAGCCAATTCACGGAGTTTGGAGGAAGCCGAAAGGCACGCGTTTAAGCTCACGCAGGCTGGCGTGAGGTCTGGAACTGTTAAGGGAATTATAGTAGCAAATAAAGTACGTAGTTGATGTAATACTTAACTTTAATCCATAATTGGAGAACATCGCTCTTGATGATACATTAAGTACAATCTCAATATAAACTGGTAATGGCGCCTTGCTAGGTCGTAGCAAATGACGTAGCTGAAGGCTATGCTAACTATCGTCTCGGCAAATGAGAGCGTATTTGTCAGTGTAGCTTCGCTAGCAAAGTTGGCTGTACAACTGGGGCGAGTGCTAGGAAGAGTCTCTAGACCTGCCATGTGGCGGCGCTCGGTCTGCAATCACTGACAGTGGTGACACGCGGGTCCGTCGTATACTAGCGGACCGCGGCCGATTTAAAGGCTACCACCTAGCAAGTGTGGTGTCTGGCGGTGACACCACAGATACCACTTTTTTCATTCAACAATACAGAATTTCATCTTCATCTTGTTAAAACCAGCGTATCCAACGAGTTATTAAATAGGCCCGTTTCACACTGGGACACTGGCGACGGCCACGGACAGAGATACATTGCCGGCCGCGGTGGTATTGCGGTTCTAGGCGCTGCAGTCCGGAACGGCGGGACTGCTACGGTCGCAGGTTCGAATCCTGCCTCGGACATGGATGTGTGCGATATCCTTAGGTTAGTTAGGTTTAAGTAGTTCTAAGTTCTAGGGGACTGATGACCTAAGATGTTAAGTCCCATAGTGCTCAGAGCCATTTGAACCATTTTTAGAGATACATTCCGGGAGCATTCACACCGGGACACTACACCCCCTCACCCCGCCACTGTGACGCAGCGGTGACTCACCCTCGCCACATGTGACGGTCAAGGTCACCGTGTTCACAGCAGTCACCATCGGACATGCATTAGTTTGAATTGGGAGTGTTCGCACTGGGACACAGACCACAGACACAGCGCTGCAGATTTGCCAACAGACAGGCAGTCATTTCTGAGACGGTGACGTGAAACATTCATTATATACTATACTGTACACATTGTTACCATGAGTTTAGATTTCATTAACACTGAAGATTTTATAAGTGAAGTAGAAAGTCTTTCCGCTATTTGGGATGTCAAAAGCGATGACTATAACAACAAAGTGGTGGCTAGGAGGGTAGTAACCTTCAAGCACATTTGCATCCCTCGTCCCCTTTTCTTCTGCGTCTTAAGGCGATCCTCCGCCTTATTGTCTAAAAAATAGAGTTAAAATATAATTCTTCATTAGAATTATTTACGCATATGTGGCTACTACAATAATGAATTTTATTTATGTATTATAATATTATTGAGGTACAAGTTCCTGATACACTATAATTTTAATTGTAAGTTCCAGTCAGTTCAGTGAATACAATGATGTGACTTCAGTTAACATATTAATAATTGCACAGTGCACATCACAAAGTCTGATGTACAATAAGGCCTAACCACATTAACGTTCACTTAACATTTCTAGCAATAACATTTTTTGCAGCTGCCAAGCCACTTTACCTTCAGTGCTAACGAAGTAGTCTGCAAAGTCATCTCTGATACTGTTCGCAATATTTCCTCCATAGACTAAACGAGGTGACTTGCCCTACAATCCCTGAATAGTTAAGGTATCCTCAAACGACATAAAGGGTATAAAACAATCCTTTCTCCAGCCGATCATGTAGCAGTGGGTGTACGTGTAATAAACGTTTTGTCTTCATTCTCCTGCTCCTCCTTAGAAGTACAAACAAAAGTTCCTCCTCATTCGAGTCCACTTCACTAACCAATCAGTTAGCAATACCTGCGGTGTCGGACACCGGTGATCCAGGAGTGTTCACCACAATTACCGGTGACAGTCACTGGCGACCGTCACCAGTGTTACAGTACGAAACGGGCCATAAAGCTCGAAAATGTACGCTTCGGCTTCCGAGGCCGTTGTCACAGCCATTAATATTCTTCTGGGTATGTGACCGCATTGTCAATGCCTAAAATTCTCCGATGTTTCGGCCACTGTTACAAATGGTCTTTCTGAGAGTGTTTTTGCTAAATGCTGAGTGAGAGACTTTGGTTCTTCTACACTGGCAGAAGAAGCTGTTGTCGTAATCTGATACGAAATTTAGAATGAGGAGAGGGCGTGGTAAAGGTCCTTTATTGGTGTTTGCTTCCACCTTGCAATTAAGCAAACGCCAATCAAGAACGTCAGTTTCCACCAGTGAAAAGAAATAACGCAAACACCAGTAAAGGACTTCTAATACCTCTGCTCCTCATCCTCAATACCTTATCAGATTAGGATAACAACCTCTTCAGCCAATACATAACAAACAAAACTTCTTCCATTCAGCAGTTAGGAGAAACACCCTGAGGAAGACCATTCGCGTCTGTGCCACAAACCTGGAAGAATTTTTCTGAAAGCTTAAAATGCTTACATAACATTTATTTATAGCCCGACAGTGCGGATGAAACGAAAATTAAAAATGTGAAACAGGAAAAAATTCAGAACGATTGAGAAAGTCCTGCTGAATATTTTAAAAAAAGATAACCAACACTAATACTCCTCGAAATGGAGGACCAGGCTGTATACTTTGAAAAAATTCTTGTTAGATTTGATGTCATCTACATTTTCTTACCTTACAAAACACATAAGATCACGTTAATCGCTTTATTTCATTACCTACATTGCTTTTACTTTTTGATACTGAACGGCATCACTGAAATTGAACGAAATTTGAAGACTACAGTTTTTGGCTTGCTGACGTAAAGTGTGATCTAAGGCCTATAACCGACTTGATGAAAATGAGAGATCTTCCAAAACCACCCTCAAATTGGCCAGTAGAATCGACTTCTAACAGCCCAGGAATGAATAAAAGCAGTCCTCGTCTCTGCAGATTGCCACACTACTGTGCAGTCAGGCCAAACTGGACTGCAGAATTCGTAACCCTGTGATTGCATTCGGCGCTGTGTTGTACCCCATAAAGTTAACACTCAGGAGGATTTTGTTTTGTTAGATTGTCAACACTGTTTGCATTATTTCCGGAAATGCCTTGTAGCTTCATATAGTTTCTTTGTCAGTCTTGTGGCGTGAGTCATTGTTGATGGTGACGGTTACACGTGACGTAACTGTTGTTTTCTCAAACATTACGATATCAGTAAAGCAGAAGAAATGATACTTTCATTGCTGGGGAGATGAACTAGATGCAGCTAATTGCCTTTTCTTTTAAACACTCTTTTAAGTTACAATTCCTAGCATTTTATTAATATATTATAGAAGTGGGAAAATGGAGCAGGTCTTGTCTACGTCACGAAAAAGAAGACGAACCGGAGTATTGCGCGGGGCTGATCCAAAATTTTAAAGAAAAACTTGGTAGGCTGCAGGAAGAAGTAGATGGTGAGGAAATGCATGTAGAGGATTTACACTCCTGGAAATGGAAAAAAGAACACATTGACACCGGTGTGTCAGACCCACCATACTTGCTCCGGACACTGCGAGAGGGCTGTACAAGCAATGATCACATGCACGGCACAGCGGACACACCAGGAACCGCGGTGTTGGCCGTCGAATGGCGCTAGCTGCGCAGCATTTGTGCACCGCCGCCGTCAGTGTCAGCCAGTTTGCCGTGGCATACGGAGCTCCATCGCAGTCTTTAACACTGGTAGCATGCCGCGACAGCGTGGACGTGAACCGTATGTGCAGTTGACGGACTTTGAGCGAGGGCGTGTAGTGGGCATGCGGGAGGCCGGGTGGACGTACCGCCGAATTGCTCAACACGTGGGGCGTGAGGTCTCCACAGTACATCGATGTTGTCGCCAGTGGTCGGCGGAAGGTGCACGTGCCCGTCGACCTGGGACCGGACCGCAGCGACGCACGGATGCACGCCAAGACCGTAGGATCCTACGCAGTGCCGTAGGGGACCGCACCGCCACTTCCCAGCAAATTAGGGACACTGTTGCTCCTGGGGTATCGGCGAGGACCATTCGCAACCGTCTCCATGAAGCTGGGCTACGGTCCCGCACACTGTTAGGCCGTCTTCCGCTCACGCCCCAACATCGTGCAGCCCGCCTCCAGTGGTGTCGCGACAGGCGTGAATGGAGGGACGAATGGAGACGTGTCGTCTTCAGCGATGAGAGTCGCTTCTGCTTTGGTGCCAATGATGGTCGTATGCGTGTTTGGCGCCGTGCAGGTGAGCGCCACAATCAGGACTGCATACGACCGAGGCACACAGGGCCAACACCCGGCATCATGGTGTGGGGAGCGATCTCCTACACTGGCCGTACACCACTGGTGATCGTCGAGGGGACACTGAATAGTGCACGGTACATCCAAACCGTCATCGAACCCATCGTTCTACCATTCCTAGACCGGCAAGGGAACTTGCTGTTCCAACAGGACAATGCACGTCCGCATGTATCCCGTGCCACACAACGTGCTCTAGAAGGTGTAAGTCAACTACCCTGGCCAGCAAGATCTCCGGATCTGTCCCCCATTGAGCATGTTTGGGACTGGATGAAGCGTCGTCTCACGCGGTCTGCACGTCCAGCACGAACGCTGGTCCAACTGAGGCGCCAGGTGGAAATGGCATGGCAAGCCGTTCCACAGGACTACATCCAGCATCTCTACGATCGTCTCCATGGGAGAATAGCAGCCTGCATTGCTGCGAAAGGTGGATATACACTGTACTTAGTGCCGACATTGTGCATGCTCTGTTGCCTGTGTCTATGTGCCTGTGGTTCTGTCAGTGTGATCATGTGATGTATCTGACCCCAGGAATGTGTCAATAAAGTTTCCCCTTCCTGGGACAATGAATTCACGGTGTTCTTATTTCAATTTCCAGGAGTGTATTTTCTGGCTATTTCGGTAGTGGTGCTTTGTTTTATCGTGCAAAAGCAACCTCTAGGTATACCTAGGTTGCAGGCGTTGACTTTTCCTGCACAGGTAACCAAGCAAATGACTATTTTTTCAGTTCCTTTTGCTTACAAAGGGAAAAATGGATTTACATCGACTACGGCCTACTATCCCGGAAGTTTTATCGACGTGAGAACCTGTCTGTTGACTACTTTTCCCTGTACGTTGTTTTTTGCAACTATCCTATCTCTGTGCCTTAATTTTCATCATTTACGATATTTATTTACGATACATTTGCAGCCTTTTATCCTCTCTTCAACTTCAATTATGCTTTATGAACTGACGATGCTAAAGACGCAAATTTTTTCTTATGTATATGATAAATCATAATTTACTCATTTACTTCATACGTAAAGACATTTATGAGATTTTCATCAGCTCCGTGCTATCTAAGTCTTGTTTTATTCTAGATTTCGCGCAGTCCGGTGTTAGTATTGAATATATTTCTTCCCCTACGTATTCTGACGACGTAGACGGCATGGTGTTACGAGATTCGTTCGACCATAGATACTAACCTACAATCAATTTTTTAAGCTTGGAGCATTCCCAAAACATCTATAGGCAACTGAAACATCTCAAACAGGGCCTGGCAAAAGCGCTATTGCGAGCGCGCGCGCGCCCGTTAACTGCCCTTAAGCCGTCGGCACACGGACCGTGCCGTCGAACGTTAACGTTGAGCGTGCCAAGTTCAACGTGCTGCAGAACGCTCAGGAATGATGCGACTCGTGCATACGGTACGTGGGCCCCAACGTGGTATACGCGATCGCAACGCACTTCAGCGGCAGTTGAGGGATGTTTCTAGTTTGTAAATCACATTGTTTACTCAACGGGCGCGCGTAAAATTCTCACATTAGCGCTGTTAAAACGCGCATTTCCTCCATCGTCCACGAAAAGGAAAGTACTATGTCCAATCAATAAGGACACAGGTTTATAAAAGTTCCATTACAAACAGTGCGGTACAAATTTGGAATACTTCTGCGTATAACATAAACATTATTTCATCATTCCCACGTTTTAGTAAAACCCCAAGGTCAGTCTTACTTGATCAGTGTTCCTAACCAGTAGCAGAATCTTTGCAACACGTGAATTACGAAGCGAAAATGAAAAAGGAGCAGAATATCTTTACACAAGTAGCGCAAGCTGTCCTGTAGATTAAGCCAATCGAACAAAGTCACCCCTCAAAAAAAGGTGAACTTATATTTACATAACATCAAATATTATAATATATACTTATATTAAACTAATAATAAAGTATCAGAACACAATAAAAATGCGAATGTTAGAAAAAAAATTTGGAAGTCCCAAGGCACGAACCACCGCCCCATCAAAATGATCATGAGCAAATGACGCTAGACAGTATTTTTTTTTTGACCATTTTTTTTTATTCACCAAAAACAGTAACAAAAATGGCTACAATGAAATTACATAAATAAGGTGACAGACAATTGCAGTCATAAATTTCAGCATTCAAAAAAATGAGTCTTTAGCAGTAGCACAATTTAGCACCTTCACTACAGCAACATCGTACTATATATGTCTAATTATAGTATCTTAGCTCATGCAGGAAACCTCAATTGTAGATATGTTACTAATTGAAGTTTAATTATAACAAATTTACCAAGACCAATGCCTTTTGGGTAGATCTTCAGTGTGTCGCTGGCTTCAAATAGCCTATTCTCATAATACGCAAGTTACAATAATTCTTTTGCCACGAATATGATGTTTCTCATTATTTTATTGGAACGAATCACACAGTTAACAACGGTTTTTTTTAGTGATTCTGAATTTGCTGTTGCTCAAAACGGCATATATACATATAGGCTTGAAATGAATGCCAATATGGCGCCTCACAACTCTGTACTGAAGGGAGACGGCGTATGTGTGACGTAGGTGGCGTTGTGCCATCTGATTGGTCAACGCTCAGACGCACGCTCGTAATATCCGATATGCCAGATATTGCTCTGCACGTTCGGAAAGACTCCCGAACGTGCTATTCCACGCTATGACGTCAGAAACTCGGCACGCTCAACGTTCGGATGCACGGTCCGTGTGCCGACGGCTTTACCGTTTGCCACGGACGCAGTCAGCAGTGAGTTCCCCCTCCGCCACCCAGCTAACATCGTTCGTTTGTTACCGAGATATATGGGCTCTGCCAAGAACTTGTGACGTCACCTTAGTCGGCTTGTCCGTCACACTTTTCGAACGCTCGGCTTCGTCCAGGGCCCAAGGGAAATCTGTATCTAATTGGAAAGGTACTCTCTATTCGTTTCAATCTTGTCGTGTGCTACCGAGAAGTTGCATGAATTTAAACACGCAGTTAAGAATTATTACACTCATGTGAAACAGTTACTCGCTCCCCTCCAGAGACGGCTGCTGGAACTCGTAGAACTGCAGTGTCACGTGCTGTGACGTACCCGCTACGGCCTGTCGTGGGCCTCGGTTTGTTCTTGTTAACTTCGTGGTAGGAAAAATTTCTGAGTAGGAGTTAAGGTCTCCAAAACCAAAATCGGTCGAATCCCTTCGCTCCAATTCACAGTGGCAAGGAAATCGCTTTTTTTACTGAAATGCAGTCCGCCCCTCAGCGTCTGCTTTGTAACGATATTTCATTGGCGTAGAAATTGTACAATGAAGCGACAGTTTCAACTCCTTCGTGATCACTGTGGATGCTAAGTAATGGAAGGCTAAAGTTCTTGAGCGGAAACATAAAAGAGAGAATGTCACTTCCTGAAAATGTTTCTATTATTGTTATTACTTCTTTCTTTTCTCAGACGTTATATCTGGTTAAAAATGGAAAGTGACGCGGACCTTGATCAAGCGTGACTTCCTTTTAACTGTACGATATATGTTACATTGCATTTAGGAACTTTCGGGTAATTAAACATGTATCAATAATTACAGATTTCTGTAGTTGTATATATACGTTTGGATGTAGCTGTATTGCGTTGATGTACTGGTGGATATTGTGTGGTATGACTCCTGTAGTTGATAGTATAATTGGTATAATGTCAACTTTATCCTAATGCCATATGTCCTCGACTTCCTCAGACAGTTGGATGTATTTCTCAATTTTTTCTCCTGTTTTCTTCTGTATGTTTGTTGTATTGGGTATGGATATTTCGATTAGTTGTGTTAATTTCTTCTTTTTATTGGTATGATGTCTTGTTTTCTGGTGTTGTTTTATCTGTTATAATGGTTCTGGTCCAGTATAATTTGTATTCATCATTCTCCAGTACATTTTGTGGTGCGTACTTGTATGTGGGAACGTGTTGTTTTATTAGTTTATGTTGTATGGCAAGTTGTTGATGTATTATTTTTGCTACATTGTCATGTCTTCTGGTGTATTCTGTATTTGCTAGTATTGTACATCCGCTTGTGATGTGATCTACTGTTTCTATTTGTTGTTTGCAAAGTCTGCATTTATTTGTTGTGGTATTGGGATCTTTAATAATATGCTTGCTGTAATATCTGGTATTTATTGTTTGATCCTGTATTGCAATCATGAATCCTTCTCCCTGTATATATTGCCTTTTCTTAGCCATGTGTTGGATGCGTCTTGATCGATGTGTGCCTGTGTTAGATGATACGGGTGCTTGCCATGTAGTGTTTTCTTTTTCCAATTTACTTTCTTCATATCTATTGATGTTCTGTGATCTAATGGGTTGTAGAAGTGGTTATGAAATTGCAATGGTGTAGCAGGTGTATTTATATGAGTGATTGCTTTGTGTATTTTGCTAGTTTCTGCTCGTTCTATAAAGAATTTTCTTAAATTGTCTACCTATGCATAATGTAGGTTTTTTAAGTCGATAAATCCCCTTCCTCTTTCCTTTCTGCTTAATGTGAATCTTTCTGTTGCTGAATGTATGTAATGTATTCTATATTTGTGGCATTGTGGTCGTTTAAGTGTATTGAGTGCTTCTAGGTCTGTGTTACTCCATTCCACTACTCCAAATGAGTAGGTCAATATTGATATAGCATAAATATTTATAGCTTTAGCCTTGTTTCTTGCTGTCAATTCTGTTTTCAGTATTTTTGTTAGTCTTTGTCTATATTTTTCTTTTAGTTCTTCTTTAATATTTGTGTTATCTATTCCTATTTTTTGTCTGTATCCTAGATATTTATAGGCATCTGTTTTTTTCCATCGCTTTCATGCAGTCGCTGTGGTTATCCAATATGCAATCTTCTTGTTTAGTGTGTTTTCCCATGACTTTGCTATTTTTATTACATTTGTCTGTTCCAAAAGCCATATTTATATCGTTGCTGAATACTTATGTTATCTTTAGTAATTGGTTGAGTTGTTGATTGATTCTGCCAGTAGTTTTAGATCATCCATGTATAGCAAATGTGTGATTTTGTGTTGGTATGTTCCAGTAATATTATATCCATAATTTGTATTATTTAGCATGTTGGATAGTGGGTTCAGAGCAAGGCAGAACCAGAAAGGACTTAATGAGTCTCCTTGGTATATTCCAAGCTTAACTCTGTATTGGCTGTGATGTGACATTATTTGAATTTGTTTGGATATTAAGTGTGGTTTTCCAATTTTTCATTACTATGTTTAGGAACTGTATCAGTTTAGGATCTACTTTGTGTATTTCCAATATTTGTAGTAACCATGAGTGGGGCACACTATCAAAAGCTTTTTGGTAATCAATGTATGCATAGTGTAGCGACCTTTGTTTAGTTTTAGCTTGATATGTCATCTCTTCATCAATTACCAGTTGCTCTTTACATCCTCGTGCTCCTTTGAAGCAGCATTTTGTTCTTCATTTATAATTTCGTTCTGTGTTGTATGTGTCATTAATTTCTGTGTAATGACTGAAGTTAATATTTTGTATATTGTTGGTAGGCATGTTATGGGGCGATATTTAGCTAGGTGTGCTGTGTCTGCTTGATCTTTAGGTTTCAGATAAGTTATTCCATGTGTAAGTGTATCAGGGAATGTGTATGGGTCTGCAATGTAACTGTTAAATAACTTAACTAGATGTGAATGTGTTGAGGTGAACTTCTTTAGCCAGAAATTTGCTATTTTATCTTTTCCAGAGGCTTTCCAATTGGGCGTAGAATTAATTGCTCGAGTGACTTCACGTTGCAAAATTATCACTTCAGGCATTTGTGGTATCATCTTGTATGTGTCTGTTTGTGCTTGTATCCACCGTGCATGTCTGTTATGTTGTGCCGGGTTTGACCATATGTTACTCCAGAAGTGTTCCAAGTCTGTTATGTTTGGTGGATTGTCTACTTTAATGTGTGTGTTATCTATTGGTAAAATTTCTTTTGGTATGTGTTGAATGTCTGGTTTTGTTTCCTTCTATTTTCACTTTATTACTATTATTATTATTATTAGTCGCAAAGTTCCCGGAGTGGAAGACGCTAACTAAAGATGGGTTCATTTTCCATTCTTGTTCTTTTTATTTGCCCACCAGTTTGCCGGCCACTGTGGCTGATCGGTTCTAGGCGCTTTAGTCCGGAACCGCGCTGCTGCTACAGTCGCAAGTTCGAGTCCTGCTTTGGGCATGGCTGTGTTAGTTAGGTTTAAGTAGCTCTAAGTCTAGAGGACTGATCACCTCAGATGTCAAGTCCCATAGTGATTAGAGCAAGTGAATATTTTGGCTACCAGTTTTTCATTGTTTGCGAGAATTTAGCTCTTCTTTCTTCGCTCCCGGTTCTTCGGGCTTTTGTCTCTGGTTTAACCTCCCATTTTTCTACTTTTATCCTAAAATTGTTCCTTACGTTTATTTCTTCGTTGGTGGTTTTGGCTAATTCCAAGTGTTTTTTAACGTTTTGGACACATTCTCCTCCATTAGCGAGGGAATCTGCGTATTTAACAATTCTTTTTGTTAGTCTGTGTTTGGGAAGCCTCATTATGTGCCCATAGAATTTGATGTGTATTTCCCTCATGTCTGTCTCTATGTTGGAATATTCTTCAATTTTGGACGTTTTCTGTAGTCTTTATCCATTCTCGATCCATCTTGGTCCCAAAATTTTCCTAATTTTTTTTCTTTCTTCTATCTTTAGATTTTCTATATCAGTTTTCCAGTTTAGTGCCAAGGTTTCACTGGCATACAATATTGATGGTTTAATAACTTTTTTGTATTGTCTAATTTTGGCATTTAAAGGTAAGCATTTTTTTATTACAGAGGTTTTGCACTAATTCCTAAATCTTTGCGAGCTGTTTGTATTCTTTCTTGTTGTGCATATTTTTCGGAGATAGTTTCTCCTAGATATTTAAAGTGTGATACTATGTTAATTTCTCCATATTTGGTTTGTACTGTGAAACTTTCTAAATTTGTTGTTGTAAACACTTTTTTTTTCAAATGATATCTGCAGGCCGACTTTCTCTGCGAATTCTTTATTTATTTTTCCTGTTTTATTATTTATAAATTCATTATGTGGTTTTTGCTTTCAGTTTATGTACTTAGAAAAAAAGATCCATGTCATCCACAACGACTGTGCATTGACAGTGACCCATGAAATACTACTTAAAGGAGCCAAAACATCAGCGATCGAGAATTTGTTGAAGAGTGTTTTGTTGCTGTCGCAACAATCTGGTGTCCAGTGAATCTTCCGATTTTCGAAACAGTTTTTCTTGTAGCTATTAGATCTTGTATTTCTAACTAACTGTATAAAGAAGGTGAATGTCTTGAGTACAACTTTGCCGGTAGACATAAATTAACTGACGATGTTATTGACAGTGGCTTTGGGTTTTAAAAGAAAATCCTGTTGCCCATTAAGTAACTTTAGAAACATCATTTGCGCACTTCTAGAATATTGCAGCACTTTTAAGTGAATCAAATCTTGAAAAGGAGATTCAGGAACATTTTGTTGAATTGTTATGGCGCTACAGACATTTTACAAAACTTTCATAGCAGCTTTAGTGATTTAAATCGATTTGAACTTGCTTTTGTGTTTTTGCAACTCATTTCGCATTGGATGTGCAAGGTGTGCCTCGTGAAATTCAGTTGGAGCTGACTGATTTACAGCGTACTCGTGTGCTCGCGGAGAGGTTACGAACTGCAGAAAATATTTTACAAGAACTTTTCTCGAGAACAGTTCTCCGCAGTTGTTTCGAATAACTGCTCAAGTCTGCAGTATGATCGCGACCACATATTTGTGTGAAAGTGTTTTTTTTTTTCAGCAATGCAATTAACAAAATCGAATATTAGGTATGGTCTTACCGACTTTTACACAGAGGCGACAAAAGTCATGGAATAGCGATTTGCACATAAACAGATGGCGGTAGTATCGCGTACATAGGGTATAAAATGGCAGTGCACTGGGAGTCCTGTTATTTGTACTGAGATGATTTACGTAAAAAGATTCCAACGTGATTGTGGCAGCACGATGGGAATTAATAGACTCTGAACGCGGAATGTTTGCTAAAGCCGGACATAAGGGAATTCCATTACGTAAATCATTTGGGAATTCAGTATCCCGCAATCCACAGTGTCAAGAGTGTGCCGAGTACACCACATTTCAGGGATTACCTCTCGCCACGGACAACGCAGTGATCGATGGCCTTCACTTAACGACCGAGAGCAGCAACGTTTCTGTACAGTTGCCAGTGCTAACAGACAAGCAAAACTACCTGCAGGAATCAATGTGGGAAGTACGACGAACGTATCCGTTAGGACAATCTGGCGTTAATGGGCTCTGACAGCAGACGAGCAATGCGAGTGCCTTTGCTACCAGCACAACATCGCCTGCAGTGCCCCTCCTAGGCTCGTACTACAGGGTGATTCAAAAAGAATACCACAACTTTAGGAATTTAAAACTCTGCAACGACAAAAGGCAGAGCTAAGCACTATCTGTCGGCGAATTAAGGGAGCTATAAAGTTTCATTTAGTTGTACATTTGTTCGCTTGAGGCGCTGTTGACTAGGCGTCAGCGTCAGTTGATGCTAAGATGGCGACCGCTCAACAGAAAGCTTTTTGTGTTATTGAGTACGGCAGAAGTGAATCGACGACAGTTGTTCAGCGTGCATTTCGAACGAAGTATGGTGTTAAACCTCCTGATAGGTGGTGTATTAAACGTTGGTATAAACAGTTTACAGAGAATGGGTGTTTGTGCAAAGGGAAAAGTTCTGGACGGCTACTGTAACTGGACTACAGTATCTGGAGATGTTAGACAATTGGCTGTTCCCTCAGCTCGAACAAGAAGCTCAAGAATTCATATTTCAGCAGGATGGAGTACCACCACATTGGCACTTATCTGTCCGTAACTACCTGAACGTCAACTACCCGAGGCGATGGATCGGCCGCCAGGCAGCCCGTGACAGAGCACTCCATCACTGGCCTCCAAGAAGCCCTGATCTTACCCCCTGCGATTTTTTCTTATGGGGGTATGTTAAGGATATTGTGTTTCGGCCACCTCTCCCAGCCACCATTGATGATTTGAAACGAGAAATAACAGCAGCTATCCAAACTGTTACGCCTGATATGCTACAGAGAGTGTGCAACGAGTTGGAGTATCGGGTTGATATTGCTCGAGTGTCTGGAGGGGGCCATATTGAACATCTCTGAACTTGTTTTTGAGTGAAAAAAAAAACCTTTTTAAATACTCTTTGTAATGATGTATAACAGAAGGTTATATTATGTTTCTTTCATTAAATACACATTTTTAAAGTTGTGGTATTCTTTTTGAATCACCCTGTATATCGGTTGGAACCCAGGCGACTGGAAAACAGTGTCCTCGTCAGAGGAGTCCCGATTTCAGTTGGTAAGAGCTGGTGGTTGGGCAGACACTATGAACTGAAGGACCCAAGTTGTCAACAAGGCACTGTGCAAGCTGGCCATGGCTCCATAATGGTGTGGGCTGTGTTTACACGGAATGGACTGGGTCGTCTGGATGTTCGGCCACTTCGAGACTATTTGCAACCACTCATTGACTTTATGTTCGCAAACAACGATGGAATTGGTATGGATGACAATGCACCATGTCATAGGGCCACAGTTGTTCGTGATTAGTTTGAAGAATGTTCTGGACAGATCGAGCTGACGATTTGACCACCCAAAATCGCCCAACACGAATCCCATCGAACATGTATGGGACATAATCTAGAGTTTAGTCCGTGCACAAAATTCTGCACCGGCAACACTTTCGGAATTATCGACGGCTATAGAGGCAGCATGGTTCAGTAGTAGACCAGCTCCGAACTTGCTTCTCATTAAGATTACATGCAATAAGTTGATAGACCTTTAATAAAGAAAAGCATGTCTTCTTTGCTTTTTACTTTATGTCTGTGTTGCATTTGCGACCAGGAACTTAAGTCGACGACAGTAGTATTTTACTCTCAATTTGTTGATCCCTGTATCCCCCCCCCCCTTCCCTTCACTCTGCCACCGTTTTCTACTGAACATGACAACAGAATTTGGAATGTTCCGTGCTGCTTGTACCTGCTGTGTACCTATGCATTTCAGCATTACGCAGTGAAAAGATTAATCTTTATTTATTTCTTTGTTGCCATATTCAGCCTCTATCGAACTGTATGAGGTCAACCGCTTTTCTATCGTTTGCTGTGACATCTGAAGGTGTGTAACTGCCTTTAGTTTTTCGAGCGAAGCTCGAACGTTACATTCACACTCAGCAGCGAATGGAAGACTAGGTACGAACTGGTGGCACAGGGAAAAATATCAAAAACAAAATTTCACTCACTGACGATCATAGGAAAACAACAATTCTGTTCCACTTCCTAATAATTGACATGCAAAGCCTTGTGTGACGAGATGGCCCGTAACAACATGCGTTACTAGCGTAATTGCTTTTCTTCATGCCACAGTTATAATAAGCTAGCTGTCGTTACTGTTACACTCGATGGCTCTTTTGTGGAGAGTCCGCACAAAATACCGTGGGTGATGCGCAGCGCTAATTTGCGTCCAAACCGCTGGGCGAGTGCATTCGTTTGTTCCGAAGGGGAGGCCGACAGCGCTTGCCACCTTTCGGCCGCTCAGCAATGTCAGAAACCACGCAGTCTGTCTCAAACGATTTTGCAGCAACTATTCGGTAAAAAACAATCGCTTTTGCCTTACTTATAAAGTTATGTGTCAGCTTCATGATGACGAGCCCATCATTTCATTGATGTTCACAGTTATTGTGATATTTGTATTTCAGTAAGAGAGTGTGAGAAATGCGAAAACGTCTGCAATTGAAAATAGTGGTCGCTATGATTTGGTGCATAGTACACTACTGGCCATTAAAATTGCTACACCACGAAGATGACATGCTACAGACGCGACATTTAACCGACAGGAAGAACATGCTGTGACATGCAAATGATTAGCTTTTCAGAGCATTCTCACAAGGTTGGCGCCGGTGGCGACACCTACAACGTGCTGATATGAGGAAAGTTTCCAAACGATTTCTCATACACAAACAGCAGTTGACCGGCGTTGCTTAGTGAAACATTGTTGTGATGCCTCGTGTAAGGAGGAGAAATGCGTACCATCACCTTTCCGACTTTGATAAAGGTCGGATTGTAGCCTATCGCGATTGTGGTGTATCGTATCGCGACATTGGTGCTCGCGTTGGTCGAGATCCAATGACTGTTGCCAGAATATGGAATCGGTGGTTTCAGGAGGGTAATACGGAACGCCGTGTTGGATCCCAACGGCCTCATATCACTAGCAGTCGAGATGACAGGCATCTTCTTATCCGCATGGCTGTAACGGATCGTGCAGCCACGTCTCGATCCCTGAGTCAACAGATGGGGACGATTGCAAGACAACAACCATCTTCACGAACAGTTCGACGACGTTTGGAGCAACATGGACTATCAGCTCGTAGACCATGGCTGCGGTTACCCTTGACGATGCATCACAGACAGGAGCGCCAGCGATAGCATACAGCATACAGCATCATGATGGTCGCATCCGTGTTTGGTGACATCGCGGTGAACGCACATTGGAAGCGTGTACTCGTCATCACCATACTGGTGTTATCACATGGCGTGATGGTATGGGGTGCCATTGGTTGCACGTCTCGGTCACCTCTTGTTCGCATTGACGGCACTTTGAACCGTGGACGTTACATTTCAGATGTGTTACGATCCGTGGCTCTATCCTTCATTCGATCCCTGCGAAACCCTACATTTCAGCAGGATAATGCACGACCGCATGTTGCGGGTCCTGTACGGGTCTTTCTGGATACAGAAAATGTTCGACTGCTGCCCTGGCCAGCACATTCTCCAGATCTCTCACCAATTGAAAACGTCTGGTCAATGGTGGCCGAGCAACTGGCTCGTCACAATGCGCCAGTCACTAGTCTTGATGAACTATGGTATCGTGTTGAAGCTGCATGGGCAGATGTACCTGTATACGCCAGCCAATCTCTGTTTGACTCAGTGCCCAGGCGTATCAAGGCCGTTATTACGGCCAGAGGTGGTTTTTCTGGGTACTGATTTCTCAGGATCTATGCACCCAAATTGCGTGTAAATGTAATCACATGTCAGTTCTTGTATAATATATTTGTCCAATGAATACCCGTTTATCATCTGCATTTCTTCTTGGTGTAGAAATTTTAATGCCCAGTAGTGTACAAAATATGTTGCTGCGTTTGAAGGTCAGTTAACATATGGAAGTATTCTTTGGACTGGGGGGGGGGGGGGGGCGAGGGAGGTCTCTATCCGTCACCAATCTCGAGAAAGTTAATCTGATGTGATATGCTCATTTGCGATCGCGCGCGTCAGCGATAGAACCAGAATTAAATATCCACAGCATTGGTCGCATTTCATAAATGATTTGAGATACCGAAAGGAGATTTTGGCAAATGTTATTCCACTAACTACAGGCTTTTTCGATGAAAGAATACAATTTTGAACGGCCATCGATAACTAGCAGTCCAGAAATGACAAACGCTGTGGGTTTTGGAACAGCGTAAGTGAAGACATTGTACGTTTATTTTTGTAGCGAAGATGTGCTTGTTCAAAGGCTACTCAGTTCTTCACTTAATAAACTGAATAAATTCTCTCGCAATTGCGTCTGCACAATATGTTAGTGAGGTGACATTGTGTAATCTCCACTGTGTTTTGGCAACAGAAGCAAATTTTAACATAAATAAATCGCTCCTTTTGTTGCAGGACTTCTTGCAGAATTTAAACAAAAACTTCCATCAATTTTTATAAGGTTACTTGTCAATTTACTTTCAACTGCTTCCTTAATACTACTACCCCAGTAGCTGGAAGTGCATGCCAGAATCTCTGTGTTGCTGTATCCCATAGGATGACACGTATCAAGACAATGTTCCGCAATAGTGAATTTGCTCCAGTGTTTTAAGCGTATGTGACGCTTATGGTCAGTATACCTGTCTTTCACAGTCTTGATAGTCTAATCAATCACAAATGTAAGCAATTGGGTAGACACCGACACTGTACAAACCGAGATCATCGTTTACGGAACCTAAAAGGATCCTAATCTTAGACAGTGGTCGAAAAATACAATTTACATAATATTTTTGCAAAATAAGACCGATCCTGATGGGGATGCCCCATGTATAAGGCGAAAACACTGTACACTTTGGTGCTACCTCGGTATTATCACCACTCACCCAGTGCACATTTGGTCGATAGCGCATCACACATCGATCTTTCACTTAACCATCCTCACGTAAGGTTAGTTAATTCAGCACCAAACCTAACCTCAATCAATGGTAACGAATCGCACAGAGGAACGCGAATAGAGAGACCACAGCAAAACTTACAAGAATATCAGTCATCCATCCGCAGTCCCTCCAACCGACGTAAGAAATCCATCGAGTTCTTAATGTGTTGCTCACACCGACCTACTATTGGGCTCAGCAGAGTAGCAAGCCATTTCGACAAACTTACTGGGTGCTCAGTAAACAGTACTATGAGCAGACACATGGAATTGAGTTGCGAAGCCCGATGTCACCTATTATTACCAATTTGTTTATGAAAGACTTTGAGGAACGTGCCTTGGCGTCGACGGCTTTGAAACTTGTTTGTTTTTTCCAGATACGTAACGATACTTTTGTTTGCCTTCGTGGCATTGAGAATTTGAACGACTTTTCAGAACACCTGATTTCATTTACCCGAATATTTGTTTCGCGAGGAAGGTGGAAAAGGATGGCTACCATCCCTTCCTTGATATGTTGGTCAGGACGAAGGTTGATGGGACTTTGGGTCATGCCGTTTATAGGAAACGTACACACACTGACTTGTATCTACAGGCTGATCGTTGCCACCATCCAGCTCAACGTTGTCTCGGAGCCCGGTAGTTTTGTCAGCAGAGTTAGCCCATCTGTAGGTCACTTTTCGTCAGATTGGGTAAGTGATAGGCAGGACAGACGTGTGTTGTGCGATAGACTAACTGTGCAATGGGTGAGTGCAGATAATACAATACGCGGGAAACAGCTCCAACGACATTGGTTGTATTTTGCGAAAATGTTTTGTTAAATACATTTTACAACCAAGGATTCTTTCAGGTTCTGCAAAGGATGATCTTGCTTTCCAAAAGGCGGGTGTCTACCGTGTTCATTGCAGCCGTGGTGTGTCATATATCGAACAGGCAATAAGGGCTGTCGAGGTTTGTTATTCATGCACGCTTGGCCCAAATGTGGAACACCGTTACCTGTGTGTTGCGCATAAAGAGAAACAATAACTGCGTCAATTATCACCGAGGGAACAAAAGACTTGTCGATCGCCATAGCAACAAAAATAGTAAAAATAGGTAAGATGATGATCATTGGCATGTACGGTACATAATAATTCAGAAACTATTCAAAAATGGTTCAAATGGCTCTGAGCAATATGGGACTTAACTTCTGAGGTCATCAGTCCCCTAGAACTTAGAACTACTTAAACCTAACTAACCTAAGGACATCACACACATCCATGCCCGAGGCAGGATTCGAACCTGCGACCGTAGCGGTCTCGCGGTTCCAGACTGCAGCGCCTAGAACCGCACGGCCACTTCGGCCGGCAGAAACTATTCCTTAGCAGATCGGAAATGTTACGAGAATCACTACAGATTTATTCATTTGAATCGGAGGCGCGACAGTATCCACTTCTTTTTTCTTCGTTCGTTGCGTATATGCTCTCGTCTCCTTACTTAGCTACATGTGATAGCTACGCCAGATGGACTACGCTCGACACACATGTGTTTATCCCGTCTATTCGCCAACGGCCTGTACGACGTCAACGTTCTTCCTTGACTAGTGAAAGTGCCAAAGAAAAAAATATTAACGACCCTGCCAGGATTCGAACCTGGAATCTTCTGATCCGTAGTCAGACGCGTTATCCGTTGCGCCACAGGGCCCACCCGCTACGTGTGGGTCACACATCAGTATCTATACAGTAGTTACATTGTGATATGAACAAACATTATTAGTCTGTTTCATTGATGATGAGCATAATCACGTGCCAGTAACAACATTCAGTCATTGTTACGTCTGTCAACATGAAATATAAATCACAGATGAATCTCTGGTCTTCCGAATAAATCAATATTTTGGGGTTAGACGATGTACGATATTTACCCGTTGTTTTATACTTTTGATCACATCGGCGTACATTTTCATATAAAAATCAAAAGTCACTTGTCATTTCAACCACAATTACAGTAGTCGTCAAAAACTCGGTTTCAAACTTCCCTCTCATAATTTAAAACTTTACGCTCAAACACCATCGTACACGAGATTAAAAATTGACAAGAAAATAAATAACACAAATCAGTTAAATATGGAGTTTGACTCACTAAAAGGATTGCTATTTAATACACTAGTGAAAAATGTTATTATTCAACTGAAGAATTCAGTTTGGCAATTTGTAAAGAAATTGTTAATATATTGTATAAATTGTATTGCAAGCTGCAAAATGCTCACAAGTGTTATATATGTTCTTGTTAAAATGTTCACGTCTTAAAATTTAAACGCCTGCTTAAATACCGGTATGTTAATTATTATATTTTTTTAAAAAGTAATTTGACGTCTCTCCAGTACAGAAATCTTTGATCTGTAACTGTGCTTTATGAGACGAATACACTACATTCTTCACATTGTCCCATGTGGTATTGCTCACTACAATACAAGATTCAAACTACATTTACAATGCCGGTAGTCAGCTCTATAACAGGATTTGGAACTACTAGTCAGTATCAAAAAAACAGTGAAAGAATGACTCAGTTCACATGCAGATACATGAATAGTTTTCAGCTGAATTAAGTTTGAGTTGATATCCAATACAATGGAAAGACTGTTTACTTATTAATGAGTGAGAATATTTAGCAACCGTTAACGAGAAAAACTGCTTTCACACGACACAGTTTTCGTGATTGTAGCGACCTGCTACGTGCCGTGGTTACTGTCCGTTATTTACACTGGACGCTACTAGGAACTAGGAAGAAAAGGAAAAACCCGTTTCTCTCATTTCGTTCTCCAATCCGAGAGATTTTTCATGATGCAACGTTTTTCACTCGAATTAAAAAAAAAGCATACATAAAGAATCATAGTTAGAATCTTTATACCGAAAGTTTACCATATAATTTTGGATTCAACGCAGCGAATGTTTTTGAAATTACCTGCAAGTCTTCTTTGGTTATTGGAACATGAAACTTAATTTGTTCAGTTTGTACTTTTAACTAGCCATAACAATAGCTGCCTCAGTTTTGATTCTAGCAAAATTAAAATTTTGCTCCGCATATTTTTTTTTTCTAATTTAGGTGTTCAGTTAGAGGTTTCGGAACTGAGTTCGTGTCTAGCAGCTTGGTATGAAAATGTAGCCTCTTTAGCAGCGCACTCTTCACGTAGACTTTAATACCATACTTTCTTTTGTGTGCAACAGAAAATTGTCCAGTATATGGTGTGCAACAAACACATTGTTACTGTCATTTCAAAAATTTGTATTCTCGTTAAAGTTTACTCTTCAACACGGTTTATTAATATTGCTATGAGTAACTGCTTTTTCTTACTTTTACTTTTTCAAAAGGACAAAAAGTTGAGATTCATGTCCACAAAGGAATTTATGAGGTTGCTCTAGAGAAAGAAACGAATACAAAACGAAAAAAAAATTACAAAATGATCAAAAACGAGTACACGAGGTACTTCACATCCGGAAACAACATACAGCTAATCCCAAGGTCGGCTGAGAGAGGCACAGCCATAGAGAATGTAGATGCTAACTCGAGCAGGCTGAGAAAAAAAAAACCAACTCACCAGTGACAAATTTCTCGAATCCCGGGCATTTCTGTAAACCCGAGCATCACCAAATAACCAGGCCAGTCCGGGCTAATCCTCGACGTATGGTAAGCCCATTTAGACCCCTTGGTTGAACCAATGGTACAGGACCTATCATGGCAAAACTTTCTTATAGCTAAACTGCAGAAACAACCGTTTAGAAAAACTCTGGAATCAAAAGCCTATAACGCAGAATTTATTATTTAACTGAGTAAAATTTTACGACACACCCTATGATTTAATAAACTGATAAGGTTAAAAGAAATGAAATGCATTCACACCATTAATGTATTCAACACGATTTATTAATATCGCTATGAATAACTGCTTCTTCTTAATTTATTATACTTTTTCAAAAGGTCAAAAAGTTGATATTCATGTCCACAAAGGAATTTATGAGGTTGCTTAGAAAAGAAAGAAGACCCAGCAGTCCTCTCCTTGAAAGTTAAGGGAAAAAAACCTTAAAAAACTACTGTTTTAATTTTTTGTACTTAAAAAATACCAAAAAATTGCTAAAACATTCACAACCTTTTTCTGAGTAACTTCTTTTATGTAATTATTAACACACAGCAACAGGTTCATAAACCTTTTGTTAACACAAATTTGACAAGCAAATACACTGAAATTAGAGTAATATTCTTTTAAAACTGTAGTTCTTGCCGTTTTAGAGCATCTCAAAGAATTTATTTATTTATCATCAATACACCTCTACGTGTGAACCGTTTGTAGCATGAAGAATATCGAGTCTATATTCAATTTCTTGCAAATGATGCCTATTAACCCTTCCTGCTTGATGAAAGGTTGCCTCATCTGAGAATAAACCTCTTTCCAGGAAGCTGGCATCCATATCAATACGGTGCAGCATATCCCCAGCAAATTGTTGTTGGCATGGTTTGTCGTTTGGCGTCAGATGTTGCAAAATTTTCACTTTTTAAGCACACATACGAAGCCGATGGTGAACTACACGATGCAATGTTGATCGAGGTTCATCAAGTTGCCTAGATGCTTGACGAATTGACATATGTCGGCTTCTGAGAAACGTCTGTGTGATGTCCTCCATTGTCTCTTCTGAAACTCCGTAAGGTGCATCGCCAGAATGTTTCAGAACACTTCCTGTTGCCAGAAACTTCCTATACCGTTCCTTAATTGTTTTCACATCAGGTCGATCACATTCATACACACGACAATAATTTCTTCGCACAGTAATCGACGATTTTGTTTCTGTGAACCACACTACTGGTTCCGTGTGCTGCTGTGGTGTCGCCATTTTCACTTCATGCGACCATGCAGCACTCTGGCAACGATACTCAGCGCTTCTGACGCAGGAATATAAATTCTTTGAGATGCTCTACAATGTGGTGCATTTTTCATTGTTGTATCTACTGTGGTTTTTCTCTCCTGGGTCCTTGAAATCAGGGAGGTTTGAGTGGGACACCCTGTATATAACTATTGAAAATTATAATTGTTAATCGCCCCCTCCCCTTTTAATCAGCTCTTGAACCAAAGCGTTAAACCTATATTCTAAAACACCCATTCGAAGCCTGTTCAGTTGTGGAAATGACCATTCCCCACTGCTGTTTGCGACCAGAAGTGAAAGGAACATTCTTAAGGCGACATGTATGTTAGGAAAACAATCTTTCACGTTTTATGGCTGCTGCTAAGGGTGAAAAGAAGGATGGAGAAATCAGATTTCCAAGACTTTGAGCTCACTTTAAAACCCCCAAAAAAGTCTCGAGTTTCAGAGGTGAATGCAGACTTAATTCATATCAGCTGTCCACTGAGAGTAATCAACCGAAAAAGATTATGTAAAATAATTTCGTGTATGGCATTTACGATGATAAGAGGGCCTACTCCACAGTATTAAACAAAGACCTTTTTTTATCTTAAATCACTTGTACTCGTCCACAAGCTAAACAATAACTTCTTCAGTGCAGCACCTTTAAGTATCACTAATCTTTGGCTTCATAAAATGAAGACCACAAAAAATTAATTATCTGTTCCCTATACAAAGCGTTTTTCATAACAGTTGCTTCCGAAGAATCTTTACAACATGATGTCCATGCCAATCTCTTCTCTCATTCTAATGATTCACAGACCATTCACTGCACAATCGGTAGTATACCTTTGGGCATGGGTCTTTTAGTATTATTCACAATGTAAATTTTAGTATTTATAATTTTCTTCTGCACACTTATACATCCAATGTTGCAACTAAATTACATTTTAGAAATATATATTCAACTATTTGTTACCATCCCTTAAGAAAAAATGCATTGTTTCAACGTGCCAGCATACTGAAGTAAATGTGCAGCATGTCAATATTACACCTTCCACGAAAGTAGTGAAAAGTTTAACACTGGAAGTGTAACTGAAAGATACGTTAGAAGATACATCATTAAAATTATTCTCATCAGTCCAAAATTAAATTTTGAAATATTTGACTTAGGAAAATGAAGAAGGAATAGATGTTAAAATATCGCAACTAAACCTTATTCTCTTGGTGATGAAACTGGAGAGCTTGTCTCTAGTACAGGCAAACTTCAGTGCGCATGGAACAACTTAAAGGAGCTAGTTCAATTAGTTAAAAAAGACATTTACAATAATGACTGCTTGGACGGCAAAACAAATAAACACCAGAGTGCCTGGACTTCTCTTGAGAAACTAAACAAAACAGAGTTCTCCGAACAAAGCTTCGGAAGTGTTAGTTATGGAATGTTTACATTACGTGTTTTCTGTATTTCCGGTTTCGACTTGTAAGAATGAGACACGATTTAAATGCAAAAACAATTTAAAAGTTGAGGGTTGCAAGCAGTGCAGAAATGCGGGTTATGATTCGCTAGGAGAGACTGGAGAACAGTGTTGAGTGCCTTAACTTTATCTGTAATAAATATGGAACAATGGAAACTCCAGGTTGGAATATCAACAATATAAGGAAAACATGAAATGTATTCATTAGAGATGGGCAAACTGAAACACGTAACTGTTTCGAAACAAATGAAACAGTACAATGTAATGTTTCGATACGCTGTTTCGAAACAGTGAAACAGTTTGTGTTTTGTTATCTAATAAACCTACACATTTTATCTCTTGACTGTCTACTGTATAAGTATGTCCACAAACACAAATGAGGTGCGAGAGCGCTAATCATATCGCAGAAAGTATGAAATTATCACTTGGGCGTCTTGGCAGTTTCGTATTTCTGCAACAAATGCGCTGCTTTCGTGTCGTGTGACTTTCATACTTTTCAATTGGCTGAGGACAGCCATAGCTGACGACAGAAGAGCCACCACGGACGGAACTGGAGGTGGGAGCAAACTGCAGAAACAACGGATATGCTACTTGGATTCCCACATTCCGTTAGTATGGGTAATATACCCATCCCGCTAATTTCCATGCACACAAAGGGAATCATTGAGGATAATAGGCACAGTGACTATAGAGTCACAAATAACGCCAAATAATTCGAATAAATAACAAAATATAACAGAAAAAAATTTTGTCTTTCAAGGTGTTTCGAACCGTTACTATAAATTCACCATGCTGCCTAGTCCTTCCCGTTCACCATTACACTATCAGTGATATGTCAAACAGATTGCTTGCAATTATACCTACATCAAATTTATGTATATGTCTAATAACTGTCACTCTCCGCCTCTTTTTTATTAAAAATTTTGTAGGCTTACTTACGTTTCTTAATATGATTACTGTACAGGAACAGAGAAGCGTATGTTATCAAAAAGTGTAATTTAACTGAATGATTTTCACATATTTATTATTTTGAATGTGAGTAGTATGCGTTGTTTTATTGCTTGGTTAGTGTTTATAAAGCAGATGGTACGCCATTTCGGAATATGACAGTCAGCTAGAAACGAAGGTTTATTTTCGGATATCTTAAGCTTCATGCTATTGCTTGTCAAAAAGATTTCCACACTCTTGAAAGTGTTTCATGAAGTGGTATGTCAAATGTGTTTCAGTACCTGTGTCGAGCCCGAATCTCGTCCGAAACAGAGGGGAATGAAACATCACTGTTTCGATACAATTAGTCCGTTCCAAGCACTGGTGGACAGAAACAGCCTTATTTTGAAACAATGATACAGTTTCTGTGTCTGGCTCGAGAGCGAATCTGGTCCAGTTATCCGAGACAGGGGTGGAATGAAACACCACTGTTCCGAAACACTGAAACAGTTCCACGTATCGATACACTGTATCGAAACACAGAAACAGTGGTCAAGTCTAGTATTCATATTTGCGATTATGTTCTACTGTCAGCTACACAACGGAATGACGACAATGAAGATGTGTGCCCGACCGAAATTCGAACCCGGATTTCCCACTCACCGCGAGCGGTCGCCTTACCATTTTTTTTTCGGTATTGTTCATTTGCGTTTGGTCTGGGCGGACGTCACATGACATCCGTTCAGGTTGATCGTTCTGTCTACTAACCTGTACTCGTACATCCATTACATATGTTCCCGTACTGGGGACACATTTTTACTTGAAAGCTTGCCCGGTGTCGGCGGTTAAATACGATATTGCAGTGGCCGTGTCATACCGAATTACGATGCAAAGTTCGAAGGCACTTTGCATCGTAATTCGGAATAACACAGGCTCTGCAATATCGTACAGGACAGGTTGCTAATCAGCGTAAAGATGACACGTTGAGTTGCTGACACATAAAATGAAAATACTGTTCACGATTTAGCAAGGACACATGACTGCCATCTATGGCAGCTCGGTCCATGCACGATAGCTAAATCGTAACGGTCTTTTCGTTGTGCCTTTCTGCTTCTCAACGTGTCATCTTTACGGAGAGTAGCAATCTATCCTTTTCATTGTATTGTTATAACAAATATGAGGAGGACGTAGATGGAACTTGCGGCCGAGCGATTTTATCACATACAGCAGGGGTCTCCAAACTTTTTAGTGCGCGGACCACACTGACTCCTCCACGAAGTCATAAGGGCCAAGATCTACCTAGTGGGATTAAAGCACCCTAGCATTCCATGATCTCCGTAATGTAAGTCTAAAGAAAAGATGAAATCGCAAAAATCTAAGGTTGTGGGAATAGCTAGCACTGAAACGAACTACGATTTTTGTTTAATTACATAATTTTGATTGGTGGACGTACCTGACCGAAATTCTGGCGTATTTTATTCTGGCGAATTTCACCGACAAAAAGTATGTCACTGCACATTCTTCACGAAAGCGTCCTGCAAAGTTAACGAAATCTCAAAATCATTGTTGGCAACACTATTACTGCAAGACGTAACAGAGGTGGAGTATTGACATCTTCAAATTTTATAGTCCTGTCCTCAGTTGCGCGCAATATTACGGTATATTAATAATTTTTACTTATGGACCGTCTGACAGCAACTGAATAAAACACAATTTTAGTGCCATACGCGTTTCGCCTTTATTTTCTGCAAGGCATCATCAGTGGCCTGGAATATGTACAAATGTTAGCTATTTTATTTACATTTTTGTCATTGTGCCTATAGGTTATAAACAGTTCTGGTGGTTGGTATTTCCTATTAAGTAGTAATGTTTTGGACTGTACTTACAGGTTGCGTGGACAATTTCCTACATATTACGCTCCTGTTGCATTTTTGGTGTTGTTCTTCTTCTTATGAACGCCAATTTGCGGTTTTTTTCGCCATCCCACAACACTATGCACAGAACGCTTGTTTTAAAGCAATGTTTTGGTTGCTGTTGACGACTGTCAAATGTTTTTGCCAAAGATCGAATTTTATTGCCAAACTTATGAGTGTAACTATTGAAGTATCTGTGGTCTGTTCGTGTATGCATTTGTGTGTGCGTTTGCGTGTGTGTGTGTGTGTTTTGGTGTGATATATATTTTTTTGTGCTGTGTGTGTGGAGTATGTCAACGCACTGTTATTTCAAGCGGCGCAACAATTAGTTTAGTTATGTAGTCTGTAGCGAGTAGCAGAGCCAATGTCGCGGTGTATTGGTCGCGATAGGCCCCGAAACTCAGTTGTTGGCAGTATCGGTACCACCTCAAATATTTGGCGGGCCGGATACCGGGGATGTCCGGCCACATAACGCGGGCCGGTTTGCCTGCCCTCGGCCCGCGGACCGTAGTTTGGAGACCCCTGACATACAGCATTATTTATGTACAACTTAAAAAAATATTTTAATAGGAATATTACTATCAAAATTTAACATTTAATAGTATAACACACAAATTTTGCCTTTTGCTGCTCGGCACTTTGGAGCATTTCAGTCTTAAACGAACAGTGTTGCTGCTCCATTGGCATAAAGTCCCGGCGGCATTGGTGTGCCCAAAGACAAAAACAGGAGCTTTGTTCCTTTTTCTTCTTTCGATTAAACCGCTTTTGGCTTGGAATAGTAATTACTTTCCTCCCATTACAAAGCAACTTCAAACGTTTGATTGCTAAATGAGTGACTTAACGTAATTACTTGACATTGTCGTAGTCATCAATGTAAAAAGACTTATAAATATGTTTTATTGCCCAGATCGCCGTTGATACATATCCCGATTACTAGTTTCAGCAAAGCTGAACACTGATTATCATAGCTCTAGCTTCTCAGCGTATGTCAACATATATGTATGTGTGTGTGTGTGTAAAATATTGGTTCAATTTCATCCATTTCGGTTGTTTATCAAAACAACTTATTTTACTCATCTTCAAAGTGATGCGAGGATTAAATAGGGGAAATTATCTTGGGGTTTCCTTTCAAACAGAGTTAACCGATTCTGCTTTTGCCGGCCGCGGTGGTCTAGCGGTTCTGGCGCTGCAGTCCGGAACCTCGGGACTGCTACGGTCGCAGGTTCGAATCCTGCCTCGGGCATGGGTGTGTGTGATGTCCTTAGGTTAGTTAGGTTTAAGTAGTTCTAAGTTCTAGGGGACTTGTGACCTAAGATGTTGAGTCCCATAGTGCTCAGAGCCATTTGAACCATTTTTTTTTCGATTCTGCTTTTGCTTCGCTGTCCTCAGTTTCAGCTTATCTTTCATACATGAGTTGGGCGCTAACTTTTCTACCAGAATGAGAACCTATCTTCGAAAATTGGTATCTAGCATGAAAATGTTTCACCTGCCTCCGGTTCGCTAAAACGTGGAATATAACTGGCTGGCACTAGGGCCTAATCATGTACATATTTTATCTTCTGTGGATGCGTGCAGGTCTTTGTATGGGAAGTTGCTGCTTTGCTTGAACTAAACCATTCCTTTCTTTTCCCTATGTTAGCAGGAAGACATTATTTCTCGTCGCTAGTAAAGATACAAGACTTGAACCTCTTCACTGCATGTAAATGTAGCAAGATGGTGCATTGGTCACAGTTAATCACATCTGCCAATTCTCGAGTACCCTGACGTGGATAAATGCGTTTAAACGACCTTCATCATAGCCCGAAGGTCTTCCTGAAAGTGGAGTGTCGCTAGTGTCAAAACCATCCTCCTTAAAACAAGAAAACCATTTTATTGTTGTCCGATGGCATTATCACGGCGATATTGCAGTGTTATAAGACAGGCACTACAATATCGCAATGATCCGCCAACACCGGGCAAGCGATTTTAAAATAAAATCTACGTAAAAGTTTTCTGTGACTGTGATGACTGGAATACTCTCTTTCAAATTCTGAAGGTGGCACGGGTCAAATACACGGAGCGAAAGTCTATTTACAATTTGTACAGAAACCAGATAGCAGTTATAAAGAGTCGAGAGCATGAATGGGAAGCAGTGGTTGGGAAAGGAGTGAGACAGGGTTGTAGCCTATTCCTGATGTTATTCAATCTGTATATTGTGCAAGCAGTAAAGGAAACAAAAGAAAAAATGGAGTAGGAATTAAAATCCGTGGAGAAGAAATAAAGACTTTGAGGTTTGCCAACGACATTGTACTTCTGTCAGAGACAGCAAAGGACCTGGAAGATCAGTTGAACGGAATGGACAGTGTCTTGAAAGGAGGATATAAGATGAACATCAACAAAAGCAACACGAGGATAATGGAATGCAGTCTAATTAAATCAGGTGATTCTGAGGGAATTAGATTAGGAAATGAGACACTTAGAGTAGTAAATGAATTTCACTATATGGGGAGCAAAATAACCCATGATTGTCGAAGTAGTGAGGATATAAAATGTAGACAGGCTATGGCAAGAAAAGCGTTTCTGAAGAAGAGAAATTTTAGATATAAGTGTCAGGAAGTCTTTTCTGAAATTATTTGTGTGGAGGGTAGCCGTATATGGAAGGGAAACACGGACGACAAATAGTGTAGACAAGAAGAGAATAGAAGCTTTCGCAATGTGGTGCTACAGAAGAATACCGAAGATTAGATGGGTAGATCACGTAACGAATGAGGAAGTACTGAACAGAATTGGGGCAAAGTGGAATTTGTGGGACAACTTGACTAGCAGAAGGGATCGGTTAATAGGAGACGTTATGAGGCGTCAAGGGATCACCAATTTAGTATTGGAGGACAACGTGGAGGGTGAAAATCGTAAAGGGAGACCAAGACATGAATACACTAAGCAGATCCAGAAGGATGCAGGTTGCAGTAATCACTTGGAGATGAAGTTTGCACAGGATAGAGTAGCATGGAGAGCTGCATCAAACCTGTCTCTGGTCTGAAGGTCACCACAACAAAAACAACAACAACAGCAACCGTATCTGTGAGATTTAGTGTGGTTCTTAAAACGGCTGCCCTATTTTGTTGTAAAATTTTGCTAAAGCCAACGGCTTTTTGTAGTAAATTGGGTAATTTTTAGGTTGGTGCATAAGTTCTTGCCAACGGGCTTCCCGCCACGTAACCGAAGTTAAGCTCCGACAGGCTAGCCTAGCGCTTGGATGGGTGACCGTCCGGTGTGCCGACCGCTGTTGGCAAGTGGGGTGGACTCAGCCCTTATGTGGCAATTTGAGAAGCTACTTAATTGAAAAGTTGTGCCTCCGGACACGGTAACTGAAAACGGCCGGCAGAGCAGTGTGCTGACCACACGCCCCTCCCTATCTGTAACCAGTGATGCGTCTGAGCTGAGGGTGACACGGCGGTCAGTCATAACCGTTTGGGACTTCCGAGATCTGTTCGGACAGAGTTTCATTAGTTTACTTTACCATAAGTTCGTAGCGTTATTGTTTTGCACGCTGCTACGGTATTCCGGTTGCTGCATTGATCTTCCCCGAGGTCGGCTTCTACCAGTTTTTCCATTCGTCTGTACAGAATTTGTGTTAATATTTTGCAGCCGTGACTTATTAAACTGATAGTTCGGTAATTTTCGCACCTGTCAATACCTGCTTTCTTTGGGACTGGAATTATTATATTATTCTAGAAGTCTGATGGTATTTTGTCTGTCTCAAACATCTTGCTCACCAAATGGTAGAGTTTTGTCTTGTCTTCCAAGCTATCAGTAGTTCTAACGGAAAGTTGTCTACTTCCGGGGCCTTGTTTAGACTTAGGTCTTTCAGTGGTCAAATTCTTCAGGCAGTATCGTATCTCCCATTTCATCTTCATCAACGTCCTCTTCCATTTCTACAATACTGCCCTCAAGTACATCCCCCTTGTATAGACCTTTATATATTCCTTCCACCTTTCTGCTTTCCCTTCGTTACGATTTCAACGTGTCGACAATCTCAAGTCTAGAAGCAAGAAAATAGATACATCACGTTCGAAAAAAGTAGACAACGGGAGGCGTTCTCTGATGGGCGAGAAAACTGAAAATTTAATAATATGCTGTCTTTACATGCTAAAACTGTACTGTACAAGATGGACATGGATAACGATACGGATCCTGCAAGTGAAGCAGCTGAGAATTTAATAAACATACGTCATGTTTCTATTTCCGTATTAAATGGGCATTTAACCCAGCGGGACGTCTATATTGCAATTAAAATAGAAGTGCAGTGCATCACAGCTCGTAATTTGTGCAGCGTTCGCAATGTATTTGAAGTACCTTTTCCTGATGTAAATGCCACTGCCTCGTGGAAAGAAGGCCCTTCGAGATTTTCCTTTAACTCTTATAGGCCAGTAGGTTTAGAATCCAAACCTTTGCTACAAAAGGTATTAATGGCTTCATTTGTGGTCCAATATCACTATCCCAGCCCCTCCCACCCTCCCTCCCCACAACAGAGCTGTTCCTAAGTGGTGTGGGGTAAAAATGGACCACCAAAAGGGGTATTTTTACGATTGTATTTCGTGAAGGACACACAATATCGAAAACATGATTCTGTTAAAAGTTGTAGAGCATTAAATTCTGCATCGAAAGAGACCAGACGCATAATTTTTGGACCATTCGTTGCAATACTAGTGCTCATCACAGTTGGACAAATTTTACATATTTCTGAAAAATTTTCGTTTTAACTTACGCTTTTTGGTAATATCATAGAAACTAATCTATCTACCAATAAAGTGGTCATACACAAAAGTTATAGACGAATAAATTCTGCGTTCGATGAGACCAAAGTGAATTTTTTGAGCCTTCTTTCCGTACAACTCACATCTCAAGAGTTTGGCCAACTCACATGGATTTCATGGGTTGTGAGGAACAGTAGGGATTTCTTTTTTTGAGCCTGTTTCATATTGAAATTAGGTAAAGGGTAAAACATACCACTATATCACAACATAATACTAGTACTCTACCTAGTAAATATTGTAATATGTTATTTAACTAAAATTTTATATTAACATGTAATTTTGAAGCAGGCTGCAAACAAGCATATGAGTAAATGACTGATGTGTGTCCTGTGTGTGAAAAGACAATAGAAGAGAGTGTGACAGTGACTGTGAAAGCAAGAGAAATCAGAACTTTGTAGGAGTACTGTAAGAAGAGACATGATGGAAAGGATGCTCTTTTTAAGATACATGATAACCATAAAACTTCATGTCTCGTGTCATAAATCTTACGCTAGGGAGAAAAATGTAGCTGCTGCAGCATTTCCAAACAGCCGAGACTGAATGTCCACAGGTGGGTTGCTGTTAGTACCACAACCTTTTCTCTCCACCTGGTTGTGTGGAAGAACGACGAAGCAAAATACATACTATTCCTGAGGTCATCTTTGCCAAGTTAATGGTCGTAACCATGACTCAGGAGCAAATTCTTTCCAACGACAGAAATAAAGAGTGTCACATTAGCATGGTTATTGAGAGGGTTGAAGATGAAGGCTTCTCAGTAAAGCTACCTTATGAAGATGCAGATCACTTGATTGTTGCCATGGTCCTTGAGGTATCACAGGAGCATGAGAAAGTTCTGGCAGTTGATGTGGATACGGACCTTCTCATCATGCTCAATGCCCTACCCACACCATCAGCAAACATATATTTCTCAAAACATGGAAGAGTAACGACCCCATGAAAAGTGTTTGGTCGGAAACAGCTTCAAACTGACAGACATCAGAAGACTACTCATATTTCTCCACACCATAAGTGAACGTGACACAACTTCAGCATTCTTCACAAGCAGGGCAAGAAGAAGATGATCAAACTTTTGGTCAAAAATATCTTCTAGAAGAAATCAAATCTTTCTTCAAGCATCACACTCAATCTGAAGCAATTGCTGAAGCTGGTCTACGATTTTTAACAACCCCTATGGAGGTAGGGCAGGAGATACTTCAGATAAATTGCAATTCTACC
Source organism: Schistocerca cancellata (assembly GCF_023864275.1). Classification (NCBI taxonomy): domain Eukaryota; kingdom Metazoa; phylum Arthropoda; class Insecta; order Orthoptera; family Acrididae; genus Schistocerca; species Schistocerca cancellata. Next base: position 50,304,624 of record NC_064627.1, read on the forward strand.
TGTTTTCCTAACAGACTGAGAAATCCAAATTCAACGTGGCACCCCAGCCACTATCATTTGAAGCAACCTGCCAATACTGAACTACCTACAAGTACAGGGTGGGGCAAATAAAAGTGGCCTGGATGAGTTGATACGATTGGATGTGAATTTGTGCAAGCATAACGGAGGAGGAAAAGTCCTACAGTTACTTCCAACAGGATGGAGCAACTGCCCATACAGCCATCCAAACCGTTGGGCATATTTACACAATCTTCATGCCCGACAGAGATGCTAGCAGGGTCAGTCTGACCACAGCCATAGCTAGCCACCCAGGTCATCTGATCTGTCAGTGTGTGATTCCTTTGTGCGGGGTGTATTGCTGCAACCCTCATAGTCTTCAAGAACTGCAGCAGAACATTTCAGATAAGGCTGCAGCAATTCCAGCAGTCCAGCTTCGATCTGCCTTCAGCACCTTGCTGACCAGGGCCTGAATGCGCCAAGAGATGAATTGTGTTCTCTTTCAACATCTGCTATAGTCAGGCTACTACTGTATTTCCTTTCCTTTGCTAGTTTCTTTGTACTCTGGAACTCGTTCTCTGGGCTACCCTTTACAGATATGGTTAGGACACTACATGGAGTTGCTCCTCTGGGGATGGCAGGCTTCAAAGTTAGGTATTGCCCCCATTCCTATCTCCAAGTTACCAGCTCCACAATTTTCTGCAAAACCAACAAGGGGTGTTCCAGTTGTGGGTATCAAAAGACTAGGATCAAGTATTCATTGATTTGTGCAAGGGGAACTCTTGAACTAACTGCCTCCGACGGGGCATATATGGAGAGGAGCTAAGTGATAGGCAATGGATTCTGAATCGGAAATTACAGACTTTGAGGAGCCATGTGGTCCTATGAGAGTCAAACATCGACCTCCGTGAAATTTGGGTACCTACCTACTTTTTTTCTCTTTTCATCTTCATATCTTTGACTACAATTGTGTGGCTATGAAATAAAATAATCACGCGTTTCAGGAATTCTATTTCTTATCCTGCCTCCATCTTCATACCACTAGAATAGATTTCATCACGTTCTACATGAAACCATTTTTAATATAATCTTCTTATATATTCTATAATTTTAATATTATATTGTATTATTGTACTTACTAAATACAAGACTACTACAATGGAGTGCTACTGTACTTGACTGGACTCTGATGAGCAATAATATTGCCGCAGGTAGTCTGGTCTTCTTCAATGCAGTATTTAATGCTCTACTGTTTTTAATAGGATCATATTTTCGATACTGTGAGTCCTATGGGATATAACCATAAAACCACAGAAGTACCTCTTCTGGGGTACATTTTTACCTCCCCTTACCACTTAAACTCATCTCTGATGGAGGGGTGGGGGGACACCTAGGATAGTCATATTGGGCCACAAGTGAAACCATTAAAACAATAAAACCTTTTACGGCATTTATTTCTGATTCATCTACTTTTTTGATATTACACTACTGGCCTGTTAGTTTTGATGCAAAAGCTGGAACACAAAATTCCTGCCAGTAGTGAACACCATTTCTTCCACTCCTATTAGCTCATTGGGATATGACTGGACAGAACACAAGCAGCTCTACAAAGAGTAAAATAAATAAAACAGAAACACATCTACCTGTGATGCATATATACAAGGTAATTGATCTGATTAGAGATGTAGCAACTGATTTGAGATATAGCAACGAACTCGCAATCGGAAATGAAAATTTAATTTACACATAAACATATAACAACAAATTACCTCCACAGTAACGGTTCAAAGTTATTTCTGTGAAACTCAGTGCACATACTACAACGTCATCCATTGAGAGAACTGATATCTGGGTTTGATGTCTTGCTCCCCTTGCTCTTCCAAAGCAGTAATGCATGCTGACAATACTTATGATCACTTTTCATGATGCCACAAATGTTATGGAACAAATTTATCATGGAAAAGGCATCTCACTGGTTTCAAGAAAATAAACAATAAACACCAGCATAATTGAAGTATAGTATTCTCACTAAAAGGTACAGCTAGTGACCATTATGGCCAGGACTCAGAGATATTACTGAATATCCACCTTGACATCAAACTGATCTGAAATACTCGCTCAGATAACTTATGCTACATACTATTTAGTGTACAAAATGCATGTTTGGCCATCAGCTGCTTTCATTTTAAATCCACCAAAATATCAACCGGTTTCAGTCATGGACCATCTTCACGAATAAGGCTTAAAATGGTTTACGCCAGAATATTACATTTTTCATTACTTAAATAATGTGGAGAACTAGTCATGAATACCAATATACGACACAGTACTTTTAGAAGTAAACATGCTAATTCCACATCTACACAGAGCAGTACTGAAGGGAAGAGTCTGATGTCTTCAGTACTGCTCTGTGTACAGTTGATATTAGTATGTTTGCTTCTAAAAGTCCTACATATTGATATGCAATGTTGTGGCTTAAACCATTTTAAACTTTATCTGTGAAGATGGTCCATGACTGAAACCAGTCAATACTTGGGTTTAAAATAAAAGGAACTGATGGTCAAACATGCATTTTATACATTACTTGACAGCTGTTAATAGTCACCTTCCAAAAATGCTTAAAACTATTTAGTATGTTGCACCTCATTAGAAAATTAAAAACCAGTTTCAGTGAAAACAGAAACTTCCTGCATACAGTGCAATGCCTTTTTTCCGCATGCACCTAAGCTATTATATAATAATGTAGGGTAATTTGCCAGGGCCAGAGCATTTTTCTTTGGCAGAAAGAAGATATATTTAAAGTCCCATACTTTCACACCCTCCTGCAGGCCAGGATCAATTGGAATGAACTTGATACAAAATCACCTAACCACTCTCATTAAATCAAGGGCATGTAGGAAAACTTTTCTTTAAGGAGTTGAAAATTAATAAGCTCAGAAAAGCCGTGGAATCCTGGTTGAAACAAATAAATTTCTACACTGTAAAAGTAAGGTGACTGATCTATTAATTTCAATGTAAACATATAGTTTCTGTTCGTGTTATTCTTAAGAGTACGTGTCCAGCATTTACGAATAGTGTAACAAAATTTAGCCTATGTGCCATATGTTTAATTGAAAAGTGTCTTTACCTTTAGAAATATGTTATTATGTACAGGACAATACAACAGGTATTGAAATAGGTGCAATGTAAAGTTATGTAACTATGGAGGATGCCTTATGCAGCTAGAAAGCTGTTTACAGCGTACTAAATAAATGCTTTCCACAGTGTACACCTATTCTTCAAAGTGTGTGTTTCAGTCAAGTTGATGGGTGTTTTCTCGTGAATCACCTTACACTTGTTCTAACACCACTGACAGAACTGCACTCAGGAGATCAATGTCATTGGGCTCCACTGATTGCATATTTTAGTTCATGATAGGGATGTAAACGTTTCATTAGTACTCTCCACACACCATTCTGCAAAGTGTCTTTCATGGTTACTCTGATGAGTGGCACAAATACTGATGCAGCAGGCAATAATTACAAAACATAAGCAGTTTACATAGACATGATTAATATTTATTGCTTATACAAGACTTCACATACTGTCGGAAATATTCATTTCATTTCCTTATTTGCAAATACTCATGCCAGTTTAGAACCTTCTACCATCTGTATAACTTATATTGATGGCAACAGCAAAAACCTGTTAAATGCTGTGGTAAAGCATTATATACAAACAGTAGCAGCCACTGACATCAGTGAACTGTCAGGCATTAAACAACATACATGTCGGTCTAAAATCTTAAAAATTCTCATTTGAGAACGAGTTAACTCTAAAGATGATTGATTTTCCAATGGACTTCTCAAAGTAAGTGAAGCGACCACCTCACTGTTTGCTTAGAGTATTATGAAAGCAGCACAGATCCCTTAACACTGGAAGTACTGGAGAACACTGTCACCGTTCACCATGGCACCACTTAGTTCACTAAAGAACATCATTACTACAGTGTGAAAAAATAATGAAAATTCACTGCAATACAGGCAACGACGACAGTAATTCAGTAGATGTACAAAATATATGTTTCGAGTTTAATTTTAAATGTTCATTGATGAGGATATAGGACAATTTTCTCAAACATTTCCCAGAAACAAGAAGCCTATAGTAGGTTTATTTACAGTGCTCGCAATATTAAGACTAACTTATATAGTTACTGCATGATTCCCCCCCCCATTATCATTGGATTTGAACCCAGAGTGAACATTCGTGATGCCTTTTCATCACTCCAGACAGTGTTCCAAAAGCCACAATGATCTGCACAAGGCCTGAAGAGTTATTTCGTATGTTATACACTCTTTTAATGTACACGTTTTACAAGATCTGTCCCCACTTGTCTCTTTCTTTCTGCAGAAATTTCTGTGAGAAACATACTTACCTGGCAATATGACCCGACTGTAGACTGTCAGGAAAACACTGTACTTATTACAAATGAAACACCCTGTTCGTTGAAGAATACTGACAATAACTCTTCCCATGGAACAAAAGTACACTTTCACATGATACAATAAGAAATATTCTCTTCTGCTCAATGTACAACAGTTTATACTGTGTGGAAATAATAAATCATTCATCTGTTGTGCTAGAGTTTCAATGTTCTGCACAAATTATTAATTCTTTTGACTTAAGTCTAAATGCACTGAACTTGAAATTCTTTGTCAGTCTTCACTGGTAATGAATGGTAATGGCATAATGATGATGGACAACTGTGTTTACTTCAGATGAAGTGAAGCTCTATGTTTACGCTTATGAATGTGTCAGACTTGTCAAGAAGGAAAATATGTGTATTACCTAATAGGTCTATACATTTACTTAAGAAATGAGAACTCAATTAACAGTAACCAAAACATTCTTTATGCATACTTAGATACAGTATAGGTGCAGTACTGCTAAAGATTGTTCAACATACCATGCATTTCTATCTGAAAGAATTATGTAACACAATATGATAACAATATTATCAAAAGAACAGATTGCTACTCACCATATAGAAGAGACACCAAGTTGCAGACAAGCACAACAAAAAGACTGCCAAACATGTAATCTGCATAAGGACAGCTCACACAAACATGTCCACTGTCTCTGGCCACTGAGACTGGGCTCAGATGTGAAGATAACATGATAAAAAGGAAAACTAGCAGAACTAATACGCTTGTACAACACATTAAAATATGTTTAAGAATAACTTTCTTTCATTCTCGATAGAAATTTCAATGAAACAGGAATCAAGAATGTTTCTGAGGCAAATCATTGCACTCATGCGGTCTGACATCTTGTTCATCAGTGTTTCCCCCTTTCTTTATACACATCTAGTTTCATAGGACCAAACTGAGCAGCAAACTTCCATGGTCATTAAATCAGTCAGCATATAAAATTAATCAGATAGCAGTCTCAGAAACCTATTTTCGAAAGAATTATACACGATGATTCAACAGTATCTTACGCACTTTGTGGGTGTAATGTATGCATCAAAATAAGAAGAAAATCCTAAATAATGTTTTGCCTCAAATTATTTTAGTTCAGTGTTATGCAGTGGAGTAAGGATCACAAGTGCAACACAAAATTAAATCTTCTCAGAAAGCAACGACACAAAGGGACCTGAAAATCAAAACTACTACGAACTGTACATTTACTCCAGAACATATTTAAAATTATATCGATGTGGATAAACACAGTGATGTACTCAATGTCTTACTGCATTCTGAATGTTGCAGTCTTCATTCATCTTAGTGACTGTCCAGTATATCGCACTAAATGTTCACTGCTAAATGATGTTGATATCCTTGTGCTGTAGTCATGCGAGGATTCGCATACACCCACGCATGCATGTTATGAGCATTCACAATACCTACACATGCAAAGCCCGTCGACTGAACAGCGGATCAGCAGCATGGCACTCAAGTCATCACTGACAAAAATTCTGAAGTCTATAATAGCATACAGGTGTCTGCTTTTGTACCTTCTGGAGATGAAATGCATGGAATTGCTGTCTCTGAAATAGGTGCCATAAAATTGATTGAAAACCCCATACAGTGGCACATGTATGGTGGGTAATTATCATTGTATCTTCATCTACCATTTCAAGTATGTTACCAACATCCACTCCATCCGTTGAAACTGACCTAACTGTTGGCATACCACAAAGGCCACATTCCATTAAATGCCTGTCCACAGCTGTGAAATTCTGATGGTGTGGTACTCTTCTTTTTTGAAACATTTCGATACATTGTTGTCCTGATGCTCATGCATTGCCCTCTGGTGCACTGTAAAGGAGGTACATATCCATGTGTTCACCGTTTGAGTATGCCATCGTTCCATACACAATGACTGGAGTCTATGAACTACCAACAGAATGGTGCTCACTGTATGTCTATCAGTCGATAAGCAAGGGAAAACGACATGCCAAAATCCTGTACTGTCCCATGATGTAATGCCTACTACAAATGAAATTAAGTATCATAGCTCAGAAATAAAGCAGTTTCAAACAAAACTGTATTTAAAATTTTAATATTATATTTATGCATACATCACACACACTAGGTGTGGACAGTTACTTTTGAATCACCCTTATGAGCTCTTCTAGAAACATTTTTTTTTAAATTCATCTGCTATATTCAGAAAGTGGTTATTAAGTAGTGTACATACATCTGATTTATCAGTAACAGAAACATTTTTACTACGTACTGACTTTATATCATCAAACTTCTGTTGCTGACCAGAGACTTCTTTCATGACTGACAATATGGCTTTAATGTTATCCTAAGAATTAGCTTTTATTTATTTACATACCATATGGTTTTTCTTGGTAATAATTTTTTAAGCACCTTACAGTACTGTTTATGATGGGCTACTGCACCTTGATTGTGACCATTTTATGTTTATTGTCGACATAACCAGGATTATAAACATCCACCATTCTTGTTCCTTACTGAGGGTTAAAGAAATTGAATTATATTTAATATGTATGTCTACAAAATCCTTTTAGTGTTAAAATTTGTGCATCTTGGTCTGAAAGGCCATTTCCCAAGTAATGAAGAATGAGGAAATATTTTGTCTGTGGTTGTGATCTGTTCCTCTAAATGCTGGTTGGAAAGAATACAGTCTGCATCAGATGATATGAATTTAGGAGATGTTGCAACACTCTTTTCCTTGCACAGCCCCTTATAAAATTAATATTACAATCACCACATTTGTAGTAATTTATACAAAGTAAACCAAGAGCTTTCTCTTGAATGAACAGAAATCAGTGTTATGGGATCACTAAATCGAACTGCTCCTACACAACATTCGAAGGCCTGTTCAGTGAAGTGCTTTAATAATATGTCTGTAGACTCAAATGGAACACTGTTTTTCACATACATGGCCACTCCTAGACTCCACAGAGAAAAATAGCCAGCAAATCTGATAAAGGAGACCTCTGAATTGTCCTGCATCCTGATCAAGGAAACCTCTGAATTGTCACATATTTAAATGGTGTTGTAATATACCAATAATGTCAGAGTCAACACCCTTAAGCAGTCCACAAACTTTACCTCCAATACATCTTATATTTTGATGAAATATGCTAATCCCTTCACTACTTAAGATACCTGATTGAAGGTGGTGCCTTTGTTAGCTGCTCAAAGCAAGGATACCTATCAGCTGACTTTAGTCCAAAAAAGTGACAGCCCCAACTACTACAAGTGATCCCACCACTACAGTGTCACTTCTGAACTTTGCCAACCACCACCTCTACACTACATCATATTCAGCAAGCCACATAATGGTATCTGGGAAAGATACTTCTGATACCACTAACTGATCCCCCCGTCCCTGTTCCACTCACAAATGGCAGATAAGAAGAACCATTGTTGGTAAGCCTCTGTATTAACTCTAATTTCTCAATGAAGTCACTTTGCGAGAAGTATATGGGGGGAAGTAATGAGCTGTCCAACTCCTCATGGAAAGCGCTCTCTTGAAATTTTAGTATAGCGACACACAATGCCTCTCTTGTAATGTCTGCCACTGGAGTTTGTTGAGCATATCTGCAACACTCTCACACCGACTAAACGATCCTGTGATGCAACATGCTCCTCTGTTGGATCTTTTCTATCTCTTCTATCAGTCCTACCTGCTAGGGATCCCAGACTGATGAACTACACTCAAGATTTGATCAAACAAGTGCACTGTAAGCCACTTCCTTCATAGATGAGTTTCATTTCTTAAGAATCTTAGTTACATTTCTTAGGAATCTCAAGTCTGGTATCTGCTTTTCCTACTATTGTTTTAATGTGGTCAATCCACTGAAGGTCACTCTGGATAGTTACTCATAGATATTTTACAGTAGATACTGTTTCCAGCAGTTTGTCATCAATAGTGTAGTTATACAGTAGTGGATTTAATTTTCTATGTATGCACAATATGTTACACTAATTTATGATCGTCTGCACCTATCCTGTGGGTCATTATGCAAATTGATACTGTCCTCTGGAGTTGCTCCTTTGTCATACAAGAAAATCTACTAACCAACAGGTGGCAGGAGAATACAAATATAAAAAATATATGTACGCAAGTTTTTGGAGCCAGTGGCTCCTTCTTCTGGCAGAGGAGTTGAAGGGAAAAGAAGGGTGAAGGAAAAGGGCTGGTGAAAGACAGAAGCCACACCAGGATTTTGAAATTGAAGAATAATAATAGGCTCTCTAAAGCATACTTTGTAACTGTACAGTCTCTGCTGTTCTTTTGTGTGTATGAAAAACAGTTGTGTGTAGGTACAACAGATAATACAACATAGAAAATAAAGTTTTTCTTTTATTTTCTAGTGCTTGATTACCTGTAATATGACCCAATTCAGGAGTCCTAAAAAGCCAAATAATCACAGTACTGTTGACTTGGTTTACCTATTACTCATGACATGAATTGAAGACAAATGGAAGCTACAAAGGCCATGCATAGATGATGAGCAAGTGTTATATACAGATCTACAAGAAACTACGAATATTTCTATTTATCGAATACTTACAGGGTTATTCTTTTTCATGATTTCTGGGTTCAGAAATGTATTGGAGTTTTAACATAAGACTGTAATACTATTTTATTTATATTTTGTTCAGACAGCTGTGAAGAAAGCTTGTTACAAGGGCTGTTGTAATATGCACCACCACTCGAAGGTTCTTATATCAGTTGTAAGATATAATTTTTTGGGGTGTTGGAAAAGCAAACCACCTCAGAGTGTTCAAGCTACAGACAAAAATCATCAGAGCTATGATGGAAACACATAATAGCCATGCAAACCTTTATCTGTAAGCCTTGACTTAATACGTTCATCATTTCGAATTAAATTATTTTACACATATGAAGCCAGCCATAGATCAAACATGTTACTCTGTCATTGACTTACCTTGTTTGAAAATACCATGTATTACATGGTGTTGAAGCTTAGAAAATAAAATAAGGTCAAAGTTCAAGGACTGCAAACCACAGGACATTGAAAAGGTTAATGTTATTCCATTGTGGAAGATTTTATAAATTAGGAAGACAGCTAGCAGATAACTTTTTGTTTCTTTCTTTGTTTTTCTGCATAATAATCTTTGTCTTTGTTTGCTCTCTTTTTAATGGAGGCATGTGTTACTTTTTATATGTAGACTAAAAATGTATTCGAAAAGAAACAGTGTGGAAAAATTTAAGAAAGAGGAAGAAATGTAACACACATTTAGTTTTTATATAGTAATATGCTTATGTGCGCTTGTACTTACTGTCTTTTAACATCTGTTGTTTTTATATACCACTATGTTGGCACACAACTGTATTTACTGATGAGGCACCAAAGTTTCAATGAAATATTTGTATATAACATCTTGTGTGATAATAAAGATATTACTTCTACCTCAGCAAAACTTTATGTTCTGTGTAACATGCCAAGATGCTCTGTTGTTTGTACTCTGCGGTGATCAGCCAAGGACAAACAATCAGCCAAGAACAATGGAAATTATTTAAAAAATTTGAGTGGAAGTACAGGAATATCAGTTTCATCAGAACTATATCTAGTACATCAGCATAGTGTTTCTGGTCAATGAGTATGAACCCTTGTACAAGACTGTAGGAGACTCTCAGTATATTAGTGCATTTAAAAAGTTGTAGTTTTGCACTTTCTTTTAAAATCTTTCTTGTAACAGCAGCGTATGATGATGATTTTAATTCATTAATGCAAAACTGGAAGCACTTTGTATTTCTCTGTTAATGAATTAACCCTACACCTCACAAAGGCCGTATTTGCAATGAACATTAGGATGTGAAATTATCAACTGAACAAAGGATGGTACAGACTATGGACATTTTTCAGCTAATCATGGTATGTAAAAATGTTTCATTATGAACCTTCAGCTTTATTACAAAAAGGTTTGTACAAATCCTGATTCTATCACCAATTTCATATTAAGAAATAGAATTTGTATTGCATCACAAGATGAGTGACTACTAAGAAATAATAATAATGAATAATAATAATAATAAATGAATCAGATTTTCTTACATCTTATTACATGTAGTTATAAATATCAACATTGACTGAACAGTGAATACAAAATATTAACAGACCTGAGTCTCTGTGAACTATGGACAAAACTCTATAAAATGTACAAATTTTTCCTGGAATGCAATATAAAAGGAAAGTTTAACAAAATATGGGCAAGAATAACAATTACTGCAACAAACACCGTGTGCAAAAATCAGAGCCAAACAACCAGTACAAAAATAATTTACACCCTAATGATGTAGAAGAGAAGAGAATGTACTATTAAAAATGCTAATTAATTTTACCACCAAACAACCAATACAAAAATAGTCTACACTCTAATGATGGAGAAGACATGAGAACATGCTATTAAAAATGCTAATTAATTTTACTTTATGGGCACAATATCAGTTGACCCGGAAAACACAAGCAAACTCAGTTGTACATGTTCACACTTGAAAATATATCCTGTATTCCTTTGGGTACAACTTTTTAAATGACTGCCTGTAGATAAATTACAAGGGAAACATTTTGCTAAATGTATGCAGATATAAATAAAAAAATACAGTCAGCAGTATAAAAAACTAATTATGAATTAAATGTCATAATAATGGTTTGAATTATATCAACTCTGTAAATGGGAAAACTACCAGTCAACTGAATAATATTACATAACATATATTGCAGTGACTAAAACTTGAACCAATTTCAAAAATACCAGAATAATATTAAAGGAACTTTATTGTCTTCAATGTTCTACCAGATGGAATTAGGAAAGGACATGTTTAAGTTGACAATTTTGGTCAAACAAGACCTACTTTGAAAAAAAAAGAAGTGCAAATAAATTGACGTGGTATAACAATAAAAAGGTAAACATAATTATCTTCCATAGCTATGCTCTCACTGCCCTTACTGCAGCTCTTACGGTAGTACAAAATCTACTGAAATATATTTTCTTCATACCTCAATTCTGAGAAGGAAATGTGTGTGTTAGGAATGTTATTACATCCACAGTTTAACGTAAATGCCCTAACTGACAACAAGCTGTAGGTGGTAATTGTGGCTCATTATATTGCTTTGAGAAAGAAGCTTTCACTTGCTGAGGCAGCAAAGTGTACTGTTATTCTGTATTCAGTTTGTAGATGTCAACAGGGGCAGCAGAAGTTTATAGAAACTTTAACAAATCTTTTTACTTTAGCAAAAAGCTGCTGCAAGCATTTGTGACCCATAATAATATGCCAATGTATAAGCAATGCTTAGGAAATATGATACGCATCCAAAATGGTAATGGAGAGTATTCAGTAGAAAATTTAATCCTCTGATGTACTGAAGTCATATATTACCACTGAAAAACAAAAAAATTACAAGAAATATAACATTGATGTACCAAGTTGTTGTAGCAAGTACCCATTTAATTTGCCGTTTACTAGTTATGTCTCTGTCCTGCTGTTACACACATGAAAAAATCAATAAACATTACGATATGTTAAACACTTCATACAGCCATATAACTTCAATTAGTCCCTGACTTTCTACTGTTAACACCGATACAGTACTGGAAGTATTCACCTTGAATCACTTCTGAAAACATGTGTATTAACACACGAAAATATTTATTATATTGACAACTAGGGTATGTCACACAAAACAATTCAAAACTTTGTGAAAATATTGGTCTTAGTTTTTCTTCAGCAATCTGACAACTTCAGTTGCTATTTCCTTATGTTGATTTTTAATTGCTACTTGCACCAGGGTATCTCCTTCTTCATTGCGGCAGTTGGTAATTGCTGAAAATTCCATACTCTTCTTTTCTTTCAAAGACTGCAATTCTTTCAAGTGTCCAGTTTTACCTTTCTTGAATGCTTGAAAGAAATCAGTAACAGACTGCAATAGCTTGACGGTGTGACGATGAGCTCCATTGTCAGCAAAAGACAAGGGAGTTTCTTTGCTCTCACTTTTGATGTCATAGGATGCTCCGTGTGAAAGCAGGGCACATACAATTTTGTAATAGCCCAATTTTGCTGCGTAATGCAATGGTGCCAGCAGAGTTTTTCCATGAATCATATTTACAGCAGCTCCATGATCAAGAAGAAAACTGACGATACGAATATGTCCTTCACAGATAGCGTGGATAAGTGGTGTTCCAAACGTGACACTTCTACAGTTTAGGACTGCCCCATTGTCCACACAGCTTTTCACACGGTCAAAACTCCCTGCTTTGATAGCAGGAAATAAATTCTCCGTTACGTTTAAGACAACGATGAGGGGCAAGTTGAGCCGCATGATGGTATAATCTTTCAGCGATAGGCTCTTACCGGATCCGAATGGAATGTTGACGTCTATGTAAGCTCCACTGTCAAGCAGACGTTTTGTAATGGTAACATTGCCTGACTTGACCGCTATATGTACTGGCAACTCATCCTTTTCATTTCGAGCATTTACTAGAGCTCCGCTAGCAACAAGAGATTTCATTACGTCCACTCTGGAACGTATGTCGTTATCTTCGGAGTCGGTCAGTGGAACGCCAGTTTCGGCTACGAAATGTATAGGTGTCCACTTGGCTTCGTCAGCAGCATTTACGTTTGCCCCTTTCTTCGTGAGGAACTCAACAACGGCAACATGTCCACATGCAGCGGCAAAATGAAGTGGGGTGCTGTTCCTAGCATCGGTGCAGTTAACGCGTGCTCCGTGAGTGACCAGTAATTTCACTATCTCCAAATCGCCGTTTACAGCAGCCGTATGCAGAGGCGTTCTCCCGTTTTTGTTACACACATTAACGTCAGGCTTGCCCTGAAGCAGAACTCGAACTATATCTGGAGAGCGGTTTTCGACTGCGGAATGCATGGGACTACTTCCATCTGTCGCCGTCACATTCACATCCGCCCCATCTTTAATAAGCTGTTTAATCACATTGATCGATCGGTCGCATTTTATTGCCAAATGTAGTGCAGTGTAACCGTCTTTAGTCTTGATGTTAACGTCTGCGCCGCGTTTTACCAAGATGTGTGTCACTAGGATATGATTCCTGATAACCGACACATGCAGCGGTGTTTCGCCAGTGAAAGACTTTGCATTAATTTTCGCTCCTCTATCTAGCAGATTCGTCACTACTAAAACATTTCCACGTCTGCAAGCCACGTGCAGTGGCGTCAAACAGTGTGGACCTGCGACATCGAACTGCGCTCCTGACCGGAGCAACAACAATGCACTGTCTGTCTGATCAGATACAATAGCAAGGAACAGTGGCGTAATTTTCTGTGCGTCACAAGCATCTTTATCTGCTCCAGCTCTTAGAAGTCTACTGACTACACTCGCTCCGCCTTCGACAGCAGCTACGTGAAGCGGTGTCACACCTAGAGATGTCACACTATTAACTTTAGCTCCCGCATCAATCAGTGCACATATGATTACGAGATGATTTGTCTCGGCCGCGATGTGCAAAGGTGTCACATTAAATTCTATCTGAGAATGGTATGTCACACCTATCGATCCAGCGTTTACATCGCATCCATATTTGACAAGTTCTTTAACAATATGAACATGGCCCCAGAAAATCGCGACGTGTAGCGGCCTTACCTTACGATCGTCTTCGACATCAATATTTCCACCTTTTCGAATCAAATGCACAAGCTTCTCCAACTCACCACTACCTGCAGCGAAATGAAGAGCACTGACGCTTTTGGCAGACATAGTGCAACACTTCACTCGTAACACTACTCACATACAGTTCACTAACGTCTTATTCCGCAACGCGCGCACCTATAACTACCATAAGACCAGTGTTACAGTACCGGTAAAGTACAAGTTAACAGATATCTATTGTGTCAGTACCTAACAGGCTAAGCAACACTGCGGCATGTAGAGAATTGGAATGTACTTGGCTGTAATTTAATATCTAAACGTGCAATGCAACTAACTATTTGTCCTACAGCAAACCCATAATATACCACATGAAAGAAAGTTATTGTTTTCAATGCCACTAATAAACGGCTATTACCTTATTGCAGAATTTCATGCATGTGAAATTTCGCGATTCACATTACAGTGTTGGTACTCTGCAGACTTTTGTCGAAACCTTCAAGCTAGCGACGATGCGCAGCAACCCAAGATCGACTACGGGGAAACCCCGATACGAGAAACGACTTCAAGGCTTACACAGTATCGATATAGGATGCCTCTATCGCAAACTCGGTAGCTTGCTGCCACAAACTGTTGCTGTGGTCGACGTTATGACGCGCGAGAGATTTATGAAACGTATCAACAAGTATTTCGAACGCTTTACTTGGTAAATGTCGGCCAAGGAAAATGAAATGCTATGTTTAGCAGCTATGGGATTTGTTTTCCAATGCTTTTATTGGGAGATGTTGGCTGTTTACAGAGGAAGGGCCCGGACCTAAACTATCTGCTAATTTCTGAAAGAGTAGGCTATGTAATTTTAGAACTATCTTTGACCAGCTAAAAAATTAAGTAGTTTTCTGCATTTACAACAATCCTCTGCGAACTATTACGAAGTGTTGAGCAATTGCCGTTCCATTCGCTGTGCTGGAAGACTGCTTTAATGCCTCGCGATGTAATTAATATAATCCTGTATGTTCAAGAATCTGCACATACCGGTAAATGTTCATCAACTAATAATAATAATAATAATAATTTGTTTATACCAGTGGTAAGTATATCGCTTTGGCATAACTATAAAAAATTCCAATCGAGAGAAATAATGGTACATCATTTGATAAACACTTGTCCGAAAATTTGAGAAATACATTTGTTAAGCAATTGATTTACAAACTGCAAAAGCAATAAACTCTCTAAGCATGCCGTAATTTACACGATATAACACCAAAGTGTGCTCTTTGTTTTTCACGTATTAACACTATGGTTGGGAACACAGATCCGCAAACGTATTACGGAAGTTTCCGATTCCACCCATCTGCTTGTTACCCATGACGTCATCAGTGTGGCGAAAATGGCTATTCTAAGCGTCTCGAATATGGCGCCTATGATGTCACTACATACACACGGCAGCAAACACGAAAATACATATACATAAGACAATAGCATCTCCTTCCAAAAATACAATCAATCTAACGGGACAACCGCGGGAAATTGGGGACGTATGGGTGGGGACAAGCTAAATATAAGAGTAAAATAACACACCACAATCCTAAAACACACAAAATTAAAACAAAACAAAAATATTTAAAAAAAAATATCTACAGGAATCGGACACTTCCCTTGACCTATAAAGGTCAACCACAGCTGACATTACAAAAACACCAAAACCTACAGCAAAATCTACGAAAATGGGAAATGGACATTTCCCTTGACCTATATAGCTGAACCACAGCTGACGGTACCGAAACACCAATACCTACAACTAACACTACGAAAACTGGAATTGGTCATTTCCCTTGACCTATATAGGTCAACCATAACTATTGATACCAAAACGACAACGCCTACAACTACGAAATGAAAACCAAAACCACAACACCCCAAAAATTTATTAATTAAAACACATTCAATGCACAATAAATACACAAGACATTACAACTCGAGTAAACTAGACCCAGAAAAACGATTATTTACCACCAAGAAATTCAGGTGCTGAAGAGTAGGTTGGCCATGCCAAACACACACACACACACACACACACACACACACACACACACACACACACACACAGGGGTGCATGCTGACGCTGCCACATGTACCCGAGATGAAGGAACTCTTGGTCAACCTCACGTTCTCGCGACAAATATTACACTTTACAATCTCAGCGATTAGCCCAAGTAACTCCTCCCCCATCTCCGACCACAACATAGCACTGTTATATTTCATCGCCCTATCCATACCTAACAACAGAAGCCACACAATAAATTAAACATCTTACCGCACCACAAACACAAACCAATAACACCTAACGAAAATGCCAAACACATAAACAAAAAAAAAAATTAATTGATAATCACTGAAAACCTTACATTCCGAACAACAAACACTGCCGACGACTTCACACATCCAACACCAAGGCTCAAATAAACTCAATACAAAAGTTACATTCAGCACATACACACACACCACCAGAGGGCACCTTCAAACACAACAACATGACATCTACAAACACAACCAACTAATAAACTCCACGCCGTAATAGCGTCACACACTTAAATCATGGGTCAAAGCAGACGGATGCTTCCATTGACCTGTAGCTGCAGGATGCCAACAGATCAGATGGCGGGGACAGAGTGTCAAGCAAGCTATTGAAATGTACCCTGTGCTGAACACAACTAGTTAGTAATTTCTAGAATTCCTTGCCATTTTCAAGATAATAAATTTTGGTGCTAGTTTATCCTTAGAAAGTTAAGACGAGAGATTTAGAAATTGATGTGTGTCCAACTATAAATGATTTTATTAAAATGTTCTGTAGAAGCCGGTCGGAGTGGCCGAGCGGTTCTAGGTGCTACAGTCTGGAACCACGCGACCACTACGGTCGCAGGTTCGAATCCTGCCTCCGGCATGGATGTGTGTGATGTCCTTAGGTTAGTTAGGTTTAAGTAGTTCTAAGTTCTAGGGGACTGATGACCACAGCAGTTAAGTCCCATAGTGCTCAGAGCCATTTTTTGTTCTGTAGAAGTGGGAGGAGGGTGTTCATGTTCCACATGACTCCATCCCCCCTGCCACCCCCCCCCCCCCCCCCACCACGCCCTACATTTTGGATCCTCACCTACATGTTTCATTCATACTGCCAATTACTTCTATTTGGTAAGTGACCCAGAAAGTTTGCTACCCAGTGCCAGTGTATTCTTGGATGGGTCATACAAGGGTTTTGTGGGCAATCTTTGTAGACAGATTGCACTTATACAGCAGCTTATCATGTTTTACACACTACTGAGTGTATGTGGCCATTCCATTTCATATGACTAATTGTTAAACCCAGGTATTGATATGAGATGTCTGATTCCAGTTGTGACTCCCTGCCTGATAATGTAGTCACAGGTTACTGTGTTTTTACGTTTTGTTAAGTGCACAATTTTAGATTTTTAAACATTCAAAACAAGTTGCCAACATTTATACCTCTGGGACATTTTATCAATATCTGACTGAATATTTGCACAATTCTTTTTAAAAAGCAGTACCTATTATTTCAGTAGAGGTAACTCCACCAGCTGCAAAAACTCTGAACATACTTTTAATATTTTCTACCAGTTTTAATTAACATACAACTTGCACAATAAAGATATCAACACACTTTCCTGGAACAAACCAGGAGCTATTGCTATATCTGTCACTAATGCTCCACCCAAGATAACTTGCTGTGGTGTCTCTACCAAGAAATTCTGACACCAGTCACAAATTTAACTTGATATTCCATATGATTGCATATTTTATATTTCCAGATCCATACTGAGTGGCATGAAGGTGGCATTATATTAGAACTGTATCATTACATTTATGTTGAATATATGTTCATTTACCCACCCAGCTGTCATTTCACAATGATATAGAATTTGTCATCATAAAACAATGAAAATAAATAACTCAAATGTATGTACACATTAAATACTATATAATGTGACTTACCAAAAGAAAGTGCTGGCAGGTCGACAGACACACAAACGAACACAAACATACACACAAAATTCAAGCTTTCGCAACAAACTGTTGCCTCATCAGGAAAGAGGGAAGGAGAGGGAAAGACGAAAGGAGGTGGGTTTTAAGGGAGAGGGTAAGGAGTCATTCCAGTCCCGGGAGCGGAAAGACTTACCTTGGGGGAAAAAAGGACGGGTATACACTCGCACACACACACATATACATCCACACACATACAGACACAAGCAGACATATTTAAAGACAAAGAGTTTGGGCAGAGATGTCAGTCGAGGCAGTTGTCTTTAAATATGTCTGCTTGTGTCTGTATGTGTGTGGATGGATATGTGTGTGTGTGCGAGTGTATACCCGTCCTTTTTTCCCCCTAAGGTAAGACTTTCCGCTCCCGGGACTGGAATGACTCCTTACCCTTTCCCTTAAAACCCACATCCTTTCGTCTTTCCCTCTCCTTCCCTCTTTCCTGATGAGGCAACAGTTTGTTGCGAAAGCTTGAATTTTGTGTGTGTGTGTATGTTTGTGTTCGTTTGTGTGTCTGTCGACCTGCCAGCACTTTCATTTGGTAAGTCACATCATCTTTGTTTTTAGGTATATTTTTCCTTCGTGGAATGTTTCCTTCTATTAAATACTATATATTTTTACAAGAACAGGACAGGTGGTTAGCCATGGCCTTGCTGAAGAAACCATCATGGCATTTGCCTGAAATAACTTAGGAGAGCCACAGAAAATCTAAATCAAGATGATTTGGGAAAACAAACTCCATCCTCCCAAACATGATATCAGTGTCTTAGCAACTTCACTGCCTTATCCAAATGGTCACTAGTGTACAATGTTTTATGGTTTCACACAACTTGCACCACTACACACACTGTGGACACTTGCTGCTGACTTCAGGTCCACATATGGAGTGTTATGCCTCCTGCACTCTATTTGGTCTGTTTGGAAAATATATTCCAGGTTTGCAAACATGCTACTATGCACTTTGCTTCTTTCTATGTCTTCCCTTCAGTCTGTTTGGAAAACAGAGTCAGCATCCGCTCCACAGTCAGTGAGATGGTGAGCTCAGTAAAAGCAGAGGGCATTGCTATCATCTCTACAGATCCTGGCACATGATTTTCTTGTAAAAGTAATGCAGTGTGATCACCTATAATAATGTGACAGATTGATCTAGTTGTCCCCTTTTGTATTTAATTCATACTTTGAGTCCTCTAAGTAATCTTTAATTGTGTAGTGTGAATTACTTATGAAGTTTGTTTTAGATGACTTTGTAAATAGATGCATTTTAGTAATTTACACCTACATCCACACTGTGCAAACTACTGTGAGGCGCATGGCAAGGGATACTTCGCACATTACCAGTTATTAAGGCTTCTTCCTGTTCCATTTACATATGGAGCATGGGGAGAATAACGGTTTAAATGCCTCTCTGCACTTAGTTCTAAATCTAATCTTATCCTCAGATCCCAATGGGAGGATGTATGGGGTTGTAGTGCATTCCTAGCAGATTCGTAATTTAAAGCTGATTCTTGAAACTTTTTAAGCAGGTGTTTGCGGGATAGTTTACATACAAGTCTCTGTCAGTTCATTTTCTTCAGCACCTCTGTGACACTCTTCCACACATCAAACAAACCTCTGGTCATTCATTCTGTCCTTTTCTTTATACATTAAATAGCCCTGTATGGTACAGGTCCCACACATTTGGCCAATATTGTAGGATGGAACACACAAGTTTTTGGAAGCAATCTCCTTTGTAGACTGATTGCATTTGCCTAGTATTCTACCAATAAAATGAAGCCTACCACCTGATTTACCCATGACTGAGTCTTTGTGATAATTCCATTTCATAACCCTACGAAGTGTCAGGGGTATATGCATTTGCAAAAGCCATCATTACGATAGCTCCACGCAAAGAAAATGTAAATAAATAAAAAGTTGACAAATTCCAACTGTGACTCACTAGTATTATGGTCATAGAGTACTACAATTTTTCATTTTATGAAGTGCACAGCATTAGATTTCTGAACATTTGAATCAGGTTGCCAATCTTCGCACCACTTCAAAATCTTATCAAGATCCATCTGAATATCTGTGCAGCTTTTTCCAAACAGTACTTCAGTATATACAGTCTGTGAAAAGTCAGAGGTTATTATTATTAATATAGACTGCAAGGTCATTAACATACACCCATCTCTGACTCTCCATTGTAGATAACATGCTGCATCCTTCCTATCAAGGAATCCTCGATTCAGTCACATATTTCACCTGATACTCTATATGATCATACTTTTGATAATAAGTGTAGGTGACATTCTGAAACAAATGCTTTTTGGAATTCATGAAATACTCCATATACCTGAGTGTGTTGATGCATGGCTTTCAGGATGTCATGTGAGAAAAATGAGAGCTAGGTTTCACGAGATTGATGTTTTTGGAATCCATGCTGGTTGGCATGGAGAAGATCAATCTGTTGGAGATACCTCATTACATTGGAGCTTTGTTCAGTTTAGTGACTTCAGTTGTTTTTCAACACCATTGAAGCAACTGTTAATGTTACTTATCTTTTCAATGAACTGAGAATTAAATTACAGCAATACCCCTGGACTTTTCTTCATAAAGGAACATTTGAAAAAAGAATTCAGCATTTCTGCACTTGATTTGCTACCCTCAATTTCAATCCCTGTTTCATTCTTAAGTGTCTGGACACTAGCTTTCATGCCATTACCATCTGTTACATATAACCACAAGTTCTTTGGGTTTCATGAAAGGTTTTTTGATAACATTTTGCTATGGTAGTCATTGAAGGCTCCACACATTGCCCTCTTGAGAGTCTACCACACTGCATTTAACATCCCCCTATCTGTAGCCCTATGCTTTGTTTTACATACATAATACAGTAGTCTTTGTTTCTGTGTAAGTTTCTTTACAGTGTCTGTTTACCATGAAGCATTCCTCTTATCATCAAATTGTTCTACTAGATACGTGTGTGTCAAGTGCAGCTATTCTTTTGTAACTGAGCCACAGTTCTTCTGCATTCTCCTCTCCAGAGCAAATGTTTCCTATTTTTTTTAGATACAACTCTATTGGATCTTTATCTAGTTTGGTGAACACATAAATCCATCTACTTGTTTTAGTGGCCCTCTGTACTTTGGTAGTCATATTTGCTACATGATCACTGATACTAGTCTCTATGTGGACATCCTCAAAGAGGTTAAGTGTATTTGTTGCTGTTAGATCAAGTATGTTTCCACCATGATGAAGTTTCT
Source organism: Schistocerca cancellata (assembly GCF_023864275.1). Lineage (NCBI taxonomy): Eukaryota > Metazoa > Arthropoda > Insecta > Orthoptera > Acrididae > Schistocerca > Schistocerca cancellata. The sequence goes on from NC_064627.1 coordinate 50,326,017, forward strand.
GCACAATCTGTTGTACAAGTTCTCAGAGAATTCATTAAGTAATGTTTCACAGGAGTCTTGTCACATCTAGCAATTACAAAACTATAATTTTTACAGTTGACTGTAGGATGATTATTAAAGTGTCATCCAGTGATGACAGTATGATTGGGAACTTTCATGTCAGTAAACTTAAGTTTTCTCTAAAGTTTCTGGTTACATCTAGAGGTGGATCTGCTGGTCGATAGGAAGGCCTGATTATCAGTTTATGCCCATCCTTGATACTAACTCTTGCCCTGACAATCTTACATGCAGTTTCCTCAGTGGATTTGAATGCACCAATTCTATTTACCAAGGGCTTCTCCTTTGGTATAAATGCAAAATTCCCCAAAAATCTCACCAGTATTAATTTAGAGTTTAGCCAGCTTTCTGCACCTATCATTATGTGAGCTCCTTTATTTTTTAGGAGCACTTCAAACTGTCACAGTTTGTTGCCAATGATTTGGCAGTTAATCACTTGAATTTTAATACTCTCCCTTGTAGGAGGCATTTCTTTAGCTCTTATACAACAGTTTAATGTCTACTACAGCTACCATTTTCTGAACTGAATGGAGAGTTACATAATCTGAAAAGAAAGTGTGTACCCAACACACAGTCAGCTACCTGGGTAGCAGCCTCTGATGTGTAGTGTAGACCTGACCTTACAGTTCTCATCCCTATGGCACAAGTCTAGGTAGTCACAGCCTAGCTTGTCACAGAAACTCCAAAGTCTTTGGTTGTCTCCCAGAACTAGGTGGCCATGATCGCTTCTTAGTATAATGCTGAAAATTGTGAGGTTCACCAAAACTATGAGCTAGATTGGTCTTCTCAACTTTCTCTGCCAGTCTCTGGAATGATCCGAGTATGTCATCAGAGCCCAGATGACTGTCATCACTTGTTCCAATGCGTGCCACTGGTCACATCTGGTTCCCTCAATAGCTGTGAGGACAGTCCTTACAACATGTTGAATGAGACATCCAAGCATACACATTGAATGCACCTGCTATTCCTTCCTGTCCCTTGCTGCCAGTTCCTAAGGGGTATTATTATTTGCCATATGTTTGAACGTTTCACCTACCCAGCATTTTCTTATTCATTCCTTGTTAGAAAATTCAGTTTTGAGTTGTTTTTGTGTATGTATTGTGTGCTGAACTGGGGACCTAGAAATGACAGACAGGTTTCATCCTGCTGTAGCCCTCAGCGGTTCAAAACCCCACAACAGGCCACAGCAGTCCACCTACCTCACTGCCATCCCATACCGAACCCAGGGTTATTGTGTGGTAGGGCCCCAGTGCCCCCCCCCCCCCCTCCCATGTTTGCGTTGTGTACGCGAACGTGGAGACAGTGTTTGCGCAGCAATCTCCGACATGGTGTAACTGAGGTGAAATAGGGAGAACCAGCCCGCATTTGCCAAGCCAAATGGAGAATCATCTTAAGAACCATCCACAGGCTGGCTGGCACACTGAGCCTCGACACTAATCTGCCGGGCGGGTTTGTGATGTGGACCAGCATGCCTTCTGGCTCGGGAAGCAGTGCGTTAGACTGTGTGGCTAGCTGGGTGGGCTAAGTTTTTTGTTTGTTTTACCATGCTAAATGGAAGTCCATACTTGTTATTGCTCCATGAATATGCATAACACTATTAGTGAAATTTTCTAAGATTTACAACAAATAGATATGAGACATACTGGGTGATGGATTTGTGGATCACTTCTGCTTCCCTTCTTGTAGATGGGTTTCTGATTACTTTTTACTGTGTGTATTCCAAATAGTTCTTATTTTGTTGCTGGAGTAATTTACCTTTTCTTGAAAAGTCTTATATTTTTTCTTGTAATGTATTTTAGTAGGCTTTTTTAATGCAATTTCTGATGTGATTGTGTTTTCTGATGTGAAATAAAGCATTCTCTTAGGTTTCTTGCTATTGTGTTTCTATTTGTAACCCATGTTTAGAAACATTAATGTAGGGCTGCTTACATTTTTAGGACTACTATTGTCAGAGTAGACTGTGCCCATGTTCTTAGTACATTACATTTTTCATTGATCCTAGGTGTGTGGTATGCATCTTTCCAGTTTATATTTTAGAAATATATCTTAAAGTTCTCAATTCCATTGTTCTCTGTCTTTCCACATCCTAAAATCAGGGGTCCTCTTATACTCAGTGTGAATGGTCTTTCCCTCCTTCCCAACTTTCCAAAAACTATCCCTGTTTCATCACTGATGAAGGGATGAGCAGTTCTGAAAGCTAAAAATACAAGTTTTTTTATACTTTAAATGTGTATTAGGTATTACTGGAATTTTGCTTGTTGGAGGTAAGTACTGACCAGGCTTGCTGCCTCCTTCTGATTTTATAATTTATGAGTCATTTAGTTTAATTATAATTATTTACTCTATGGATTTGCAGTCTTAGTGTGTCTATAGATATATGTTGTTGGGTCGAGTAACTCTTTTTGAAAATTTTACAAGAAGACTTATATTATATGAAATGGCAAAGAACAGAAGTGTAGCTGTAGAATAAATGTGATCCAAAAACTTTAAATTAAAATCTTGTTCTAATATTCTGTTTACAAGGTAAAGTGTTTAGTAACATCTCAAGTTCCATGACTAACTGAAAATCGGCAGCTGGAGCCCTGTATTTCCACTTCTACAGCACAAGCTCCAAAATGATGATGACTGCACAATCTAACAGTGTCGATGTTTTTCTATATGACTCCCTTATTGATGTAAGTGGCAAAACCTCATTTTAGATACATAAAGATATAAAGATAATTTTTCTGGAATTCATGTTGCTCCATCATTGTACTAGAAAATTTTACTTTTTCACTGATAAGCGTCATCATGATTTGGGTGAAAAAGAGGTTCATTTGGATAGGAGATGTGTGCAATCAAACACATGTCAGGTTGTGTGGCAGGTATTGGGAACTGGTGCTCACCTCTTCGGCAGGAACTCTTGGAACATATATGTTCTTCAGTGACTTCATCATTCACCTGCAAAAGCTGGTTGACCCTGCCTCCAAGAATGCTAGTCCAGCAAGTATGCAGGATAGCTCCTGTAAAGTTGGTAAACAGAAAAGGAGAGTGGGTATGAATGCAAAAATTTGAGTTAAGTCCCAGACCTCCAGTGCACAGGTGTGGCCACAACTGTAGTACTTACTGTACTGCAGGAAGAATCGTAAGCTTTGTAAAGCAGCTAGACACCATTTTACTAAGGTTATGCAGACTTAACTGGTGAATCATTGTTTGCAGAGACTTTAGTGTGGCTTTTCTGTCTGATAGCAGTGATTGAGGCATGTAAAGTTGTTGATGTTCAGCTTTGGATTATTTTCGAGAGTGAAATACCCAACGAGGATTGAAGGACATGGGAAACTTGGCTTGCCCTTTTTTCACGTGATCTGTGAACCATGCATGAAGGGCAACAGGCAGATACCATATTCCTAGATTTCCATGAAGTATTTGACACAGTGCCATACTGCCAACTTAATGAAGGTACAAGTATGCTGTATAGGTACCCAGATATCATCATAGTGTTGTCGTCCGGAGTGCCCCAGGGAAGTGTGATAGGACCACTATTATTTTTTATGTACATAAATGGTCTGGCAGACAAAGGTAAGCAGCAATCTGCAGCTGTTTTCTGATGATGCTGTAGTGTATGGGAAGGTGTCATTGTTGAGGGTCTGTAGGAGGATACGAGATGACTTACACAAAATTTCTAGTTGGTGTGATGAATGGGAGTTAGCTCTAAATGTAGAAAAATATAAGTTAATGCAGATGAGTAGGAAAAGCAAACCTACACTCCTGGAAATTGAAATAAGAACACCGTGAATTCATTGTCCCAGGAAGGGGAAACTTTATTGACACATTCCTGGGGTCAGATACATCACATGATCACACTGACAGAACCACAGGCACATAGACACAGGCACAGAGCATGCACAATGTCGGCACTAGTACAGTGTATATCCACCTTCTGCAGCAATGCAGGCTGCTATTCTCCCATGGAGACGATCGTAGAGATGCTGGATGTAGTCCTGTGGAACGGCTTGCCATGCCATTTCCACCTGACGCCTCAGTTGGACCAGCGTTCGTGCTGGACGTGCAGACCGCGTGAGACGACGCTTCATCCAGTCCCAAACATACTCAATGGGGGACAGATCCGGAGATCTTGCTGGCCAGGGTAGTTGACTTACACCTTCTAGAGCACGTTGGGTGGCACGGGATACATGCGGACGTGCATTGTCCTGTTAGAACAGCAAGTTCCCTTGCCGGTCTAGGAATGGTAGAACGATGGGTTCGATGACGGTTTGGATGTACCGTGCACTATTCAGTGTCCCCTCGACGATCACCAGTGGTGTACGGCCAGTGTAGGAGATCGCTCCCCACACCATGATACTGGGTGTTGGCCCTGTGTGCCTTGGTCGTATGCAGTCCTGATTGTGGCGCTCACCTGCACGGCGCCAAACACGCATACGACCATCATTGGCACCAAGGCAGAAGCGACTCTCATCGCTGAAGACGACACGTGTCCATTCGTCCCTCCATTCACGCCTGTCGCGACCCCACTGGAGGCGGGCTGCACGATGTTGGGGCGTGAGCGGAAGACGGCCTAACGGTGTGCGGGACCGTAGCCCAGCTTCATGGAGACGGTTGCGAATGGTCCTCGCCGATACCCCAGGAGCAACAGTGTCCCTAATTTGCTGGGAAGTGGCGGTGCAGTCCCCTGCGGATCCTACGGTCTTGGCGTGCATCCGTGCGTCGCTGCGGTCCGGTCCCAGGTCGACGGGCACGTGCACCTTCCGCCGACCACTGGCGACAACATCGATGTACTGTGGAGACCTCACGCCCCACGTGTTGAGCAATTCGGCGGTACGTCCACCCGGCCTCCCACATGCCCACTATACGCCCTCGCTCAAAGTCCGTCAACTGCACATACGGTTCACGTCCACACTGTCGCGGCATGCTACCAGTGTTAAAGACTGCGATGGAGCTCCGTATGCCACGGCAAACTGGCTGACACTGACGGCGGCGGTGCACAAATGCTGCGCAGCTAGCGCCATTCGACGGCCAACACCACGGTTCCTGGTGTGTCCGCTGTGCCGTGCGTGTGATCATTGCTTGTACAGCCCTCTCGCAGTGTCCGTAGCAAGTATGGTGGGTCTGACACACCGGTGTCAATGTGTTCTTTTTTCCATTTCCAGGAGTGTATAATGTTGAATACAGTATTAGTAGTGTGCTGCTTGACACAGTCAAAGCAATTAAATTCTTACTGCAGCAATATGAAATGGCATAAACATGTACAGATTGTAGTAGGGAATACTCTGATTTATTGGGGGAATTTTAGGAAAAAGTGGTTCATCTGTAAAGGAGACTTTATACAGGACACTAGTGTGACGCATTATTGAGTACTTCCAAATGTTTCCGATCTGCACCATGTCAGATTAAAGGTAGACATTGAAGCAGTTCAGAGGCAGGCTGCTAGATTTGCTACTCGTAGGTTTGAACAACACAAGTATTACAGAGGTGCTTTGGGAACTCAAATGGGAATCATTCGAGGGAAGGTGACATTCTTTTCGAGGAGCACTATTGCAAAAATTTAGGGAATCCACATTTGAGGCTGACTGCAGAAAAATTCTGCCATGGCCAACATAAATTTTGCATAATGACCATGAAGAAAAGATTAGAGAGATTAGGCATATAGACAGTTGTTTTTCCGTCGTTCCATTTGTGAGTGGAACAGAGAAGGATCTGACTAGTAGTGGTACAGGGTACTCTCTGACATGCACTATATGATGGCCTATGGAGTATGTATGTAGACGTAGAAGGATGTGCTAAAACAGCTATTGACAGTTCATGCAAAGAAGGCTTCCACGACCGGTTGTCTTACTTGCCAGTGAATCTTGTGGGTTGTACGGTCATGGTGCATGAAACTATAGATGAAACATGAGGAACAAAAAATTTCATGGAACCATGACCACACAATCTAGAAGATTTACTTGCAACTATTAGTACTTTGATTTTAGACCCAACAATTTGCAGGGATTTAGCTGTAAAACCGATAGTTGGAGGGTGTTTCTGAGTGTGATAATCAAATGTTAATGATAAAATATGCTGACCAGTTAGGTACAGATATATAATTAAAGTATTGCATTGCAGAATCATAAGAATCTTAGCCTCTAGAGAAAAATTGTACGAAGAACACTGTAGAGACATTTATAAAGCAGACAGTTTTGATGGAAAATTTAGCTCCATATTCCCACAAAAAAGGGGAAAATCGATTAGAAACAATGATAAGGGATTGATAACTCATGGAAATGATGCTCCATATAAACTGGGGGATAAAGGGGGTCGGGTAATGGTGTCACCGGGGGCACGGAACTCCTCATTTCAACGACTGAGTGGGTAAGACTGTTTCTGTACCCCTCTCACCAAATCGAATTAGAGATGTACATGACCTACAGGCAGAGTCAGTACTAAAAATTTTGCTGCATGTCAGAAAATATGCGATTAGTATTTTGATTAACAAAAATTTTTGTTTGTGACTGAAGCCAACTGTCACGTCTGTGAGCTACTATCTGCCAGACAGCATTAAAAATCTTATAACTCTAACTACATTCTGTGCTGCCCTTTTCCTTCTCTCTCCCTTCACTCCTTCAGCTCTGTCAGCCCGGAATATATGAAACAATGAATGTGAAAAGAGGGGGAATCCAGTTTGTAGGAATATAGCACTGGGAGAAAATGGGATATTGGTGAGCGACAGACAAAGACATAATGTGAGGGCTTCAGTAAGTCAGGCATGCAGAAAAGAAACTGATGAATCAATACAAGAAATAAAATCACTTAAGATGAGTAATTAACTTTTCCTAAGGCGTGTGACAGAATGCGAGGCAATGGAAATAATCTCAAAACTCAAAATAAAAACATCTAGTGGCTTGGATGCCATATCATCTACATTTCTTATAGAATGCAGGAATGAATTAATAAAACCCTTAACACATCTAATATACAATTCAATATGCCAGGGTACCTTTTCTGACTTCTAAAAAAATCAGTTCGTTATGGCTAGTGTATAAAAAGGGAGTAAGCACTGGCATAAATAATTATACGCCAGTTTTGTCGACTTCAGTGCTTTGCCAGTTTCTTGAAAGAGTATTTTTAAACCAAATGAAATCTTTCTTCTGTAAATGCAACTACTACTAAATAAACTCGCAGCATGGGTTATGAAGGCGAAACACAATAACAGCAGTAGCTACTTTTTCCATGAAATGCTAAACATACTGGATACAACAAATGAAGCCAATGGAACATTTCTAGGTTTATCTAAAGCCATTGTTTTTTGAATCATTCACTACTTTCATTCAAACTAGAAATTTACAGTATAAGAGGTGTGATATTAATTTTCTAGAGTAGCTATCTCCAAGACAGAATGCCAAACTAAGTTATGAGAAAGAAGATAAGATCATAAGAATAAAATCATCACACAGTATTCTCAACTGTGGAGTCCCACAGGGAAATATTCTTGGGCCCTTTTTGTTTCTTGCATATGTCAATGACATAACACAGCAACAGATCTCAAAGCTAATAAACTATGCTGATGAAACATCATTTATTAGCTGGGACTGTACTTAACAGCTAGTACTGCAAAACAGTAAAGATAACTTTTTTCTGATCACAGAATATCTAATCATGAATAATCTTACATTAAATAAGGACAAGACAGTTATGATGAAGTTATTGTGGAATTATAACTAATCTCTCGTGGCCATAATTATTGAATTGCTATCTATTGCTGAAAAAACTGGCAAACATAAATTTTCAGGCATTATGATAATGAACATCTTTCTTGGAAAGAGCACATGAGCTATATCTGTAAAGAGGTTAGCTGTAGCACATACTTATCAAAACGCCTCACAAATACAATAATATCTCTTGTCATAAAACAACTATTTTACGGCTTGGTCCAGCTGCATGTAGATGTAGATATGGGGATGAAATTTGGGGTGGGACACCCATAGTCTACACAGGTAAAATATTCAGGCTTCAGAAGAGAACAGTTAGAATAACTGTTATTTTAAAATGCCAGTCCTGTAGGTATTATGTTATCTACACTCCTGGAAATGGAAAAAAGAGCACATTGACACCGGTGTATCAGACCCACCATACTTGCTCCGGACACTGCGAGAGGGCTGTACAAGCAATGATCACACGCACGGCACAGCGGACACAACAGGAACCGCGGTGTTGGCCGTCGAATGGCGCTAGCTGCGCAGCATTTGTGCACCGCCGCCGTCAGTGTCAGCCAGTTTGCCGTGGCATACGGAGCTCCATCGCAGTCTTTAACACTGGTAGCATGCCGCGACAGCGTGGACGTGAACCGTATGTGCAGTTGACGGACTTTGAGCGAGGGCGTATAGTGGGCATGTGGGAGGCCGGGTGGACGTACCGCCGAATTGCTCAACACGTGGAGCGTGAGGTCTCCACAGTACATCGATGTTGTCGCCAGTGGTCGGCGGAAGGTGCACGTGCCCATCGACCTGGGACCGGACCGCAGCGACGCACGGATGCACGCCAAGACCATAGGATCCGCAGGGGACCGCACCGCCACTTCCCAGAAAATTAGGGACACTGTTGCTCCTGGGGTATCGGCGAGGACCATTCGCAACCGTCTCCATGAAGCTGGGCTACGGTCCCACACACCGTTAGGCCGTCTTCCGCTCACGCCCCAACATCGTGCAGCCCGCCTCCAGTGGTGTCGCGACAGGCGTGAATGGAGGGACGAATGGAGACGTGTCGTCTTCAGCGATGAGAGTCGCTTCTGCCTTGGTGCCAATGATGGTCGTATGCGTGTTTGGCGCCGTGCAGGTGAGCGTCGCAATCAGGACTGCATACGACCGAGGCACACAGGGCCAACACCCGGCATCATGGTGTGGGGAGCGATCTCCTACACTGGCCGTACACCACTGGTGATCGTCGAGGGGACACTGAATAGTGCACGGTACATCCAAACCGTCATCGAACCCATCGTTCTACCATTCCTAGACCGGCAAGGGAACTTGCTGTTCCAACAGGACAATGCACGTCCGCATGTATCCCGTGCCACCCAACGTGCTCTAGAAGGTGTAAGTCAACTACCCTGGCCAGCAAGATCTCCGGATCTGTCCCCCATTGAGCATGTTTGGGACTGGATGAAGCGTCGTCTCACGCGGTCTGCACGTCCAGCACGAACGCTGGTCCAACTGAGGTGCCAGGTGGAAATGGCATGGCAAGCCGTTCCACAGGACTACATGCAGCATCTCTACGATCGTCTCCATGGGAGAATAGCAGCCTGCATTGCTGCGAAAGGTGGATATACACTGTACTAGTGCCGACATTGTGCATGCTCTGTTGCCTGTGTCTATGTGCCTGTGGTTCTGTCAGTGTGATCATGTGATGTATCTGACCCCAGGAATGTGTCAATAAAGTTTCCCCTTCCTGGGACAATGAATTCATGTTCTTATTTCAATTTCCAGGAGTGTAGTATAATTTACTTACTGTGTACTCATTGTATGTTCTTAAGTCAATTATGTATGTAAAAGGGAATGAAGAACTAAGTCTGTTGAATAAATACATATATCATTACAATACATGAACCAAATGTAATTACAACAGGATGCTGAATAATAAAAGGATTACAGATGACAGCCCACTTGCTGCTGGAAGACTTTTCTATAACAGGTAGCCAAATAGTATGGACTAACTCAGTGGAAATCTTTTTAAAGACAAGCTGAAACAGTTGTTAATTAAAAATTTTTTATACTCACTCAGAGATTTCTGAAATCCGTCATTGATAATGCTGTTTTTGTACATTGCAGTATGTTGGTGATGATAAATATTTATATTATTGTATGTAATGTGCTACTTGTATGTATTCATATATTCATGGCATACCATTGTTGTAAATGTACATAAAAAGATGATGTTCAAGACTGTAAAGTTTTTATGAACAATTAAAGAAATCTGTTATTATTGTGTAAACATATGAACAGTAAACTGAATTTCCTTCTGCATTAGAATGATCGAGCATCAACTAAAATTATCCAAAGTGATGATCCCATCTTGAAGAGATACCAGTACTTGCTACATCCTCCATCTACATGATGCTTGGCAGGATTGGTTGGAGTACACACAGTAGACTTAAACAGGGACTGGTTTCATGCACAGTTCAGAATGCTGAAAACCTTTATGACTGGTGTACAGCCATGTAATTTATGTTCTATTGGATGACAAATTATTGATAAATGTAGTAGGTTTAATGAGTTAATGAACTACTTCAGAAAGTTATTTACCTCATCATTCTGATTATGACAGTTCCAGTAATGCCAGCATAGTCTGAGAGGTTATTCAGCACCTTGTGATGATTTAAAACTTGCCTCAGATCAATAATGACACATCTTCTGATGCCATCAATGTTTGGTGGATTCTTAGTATTATGAACACTGGATAAATTTTCTCAATTACCGAGATCACTACAATCATTTATTCACACAGGTGACCGGTTTCGGCAGTTCTCTGTTGCCATCTTCGTATCTGTAAAATATGTGGCTAAAAATGCTACGATACAGCAAGTAACATAACAGCACACATAATTATATTTGAAATATGCAGTACATGGAATAGCAAGATATCTATGTTTACATCATTACATAACCTCCTCCTTCACTACAGTAAGTGGTGCTATACAATATATGTAAATATTGGTATTGTGAGCGACACTAGAAGGAAGCATGTTAGTTTTTAAATAACAGACATGTAGATATATATTATTGTGCCAATTACACCACTTTACAGCTGACAGATGCCAGCATAAACATTATTAGTGATACATAAGTACATCAGATGGTGCAGAGGTAGTACAGATCAATACTATCATCTCACGTTAGACTAAGGCATGGATCTACTACTCCATATAATTACATATGTTGAAATTATTATCATAACATATAAGCCAAGTCAGTATTCTACATATTTAAAAAATGTCTGTAAAGCACATTCATAAAATGTAATTTATACATAAGTGTTTTATATCATTTTAGAAAATCTTTAAAAACATTTTATAACATTCTTAATAATTCCTTACTAAATTTTCCTTTTACAAAATCACAACCAATATGACAACCTTTAACTTTAGAAGCTCTTTATGTACAGCTAACGGTCTCATGTAGGTTGATTTCAGTAGATCCAGGAATAAATATGATAGTTCATCAAGAATACATTCAGGTACCAACAGTGGAGCTGTTTAATGTTCGTGCTTTTTTGTCATTTAGAGTGTTTACATGAGTTTATCCAAGACAACATGTCACTAGAGGTCTAGGTGGAATATTGTCACCAGACGTCTGTGTGCAATTTGATCACATGATATCTAGGTGAACACTCTTCCAATGTTTAATATAACCAATGTACAATTATTACACGCTGTGGGTTGTAAACACTCTTAAACTGAGTCCATGATCTAGCACTGCCAATTCACTCATACACATGTCTGTGATAGACCAAATAAGTTCACATTATATTCATCTTAGATGACTAATATCAAAATACTATCATGTAATAGAATGTGGCCAGAGCCTATATCATCATACCTCTAAAAAATATTGTTATAGAATAAATCCTTAAGGTGTTGTTGTTGTGGTCTTCAGTTCTGAGACTGGTTTGATGCAGCTCTCCATGCTACTCTATCCTGTGCAAGCTTCTTCATCTCCCAGTACCTACTGCAACCTACATCCTTCTGAATCTGCTTAATGTATTCATCTCTTGGTCTCCCTATACGATTTTTACCCTCCACCCTGCCCTCCAATGCTAAATTTGTGATCCCTTGATGCCTCAGAACATACCCTACCAACCGATCCCTTCTTCTTGTCAAGTTGTGCCACAAACTCCTCTTCTCCCCTATTCTATTCAATACCTCCTCATTAGTTACGTGATCTACCCATCTAATCTTCAGCATTCTTCTGTAGCACCACATTTAGAAAGCTTCTATTCTCTTCCTGTCCAAACTATTTATCGTCCATGTTTCACTTCCATACGTGGCTACACTCCATACAAATACTTTCAGAAATGACTTCCTGACACTTAAATCTATACTTGATGTTAACAAATTCCTTTTCTTCAGAAACGCTTTCCTTGCCATTGCCAGCCTACATTTTATATCCTCTCTACTTTGACCATCATCAGTTATTTTGCTCCCCAAATAGCAAAACTCATTTACTACTTTAAGCATCTCATTTCCTAATCTAATTCTCTCAGCATCACCTGACTTAATTCGACTACATTCCATTATCCTCGTTTTGCTTTTGTTGATGTTCATCTTATATCCTTAAGGTATTTTTTTCATATAGAACTGCATTAGATGCCAATCTTTATCTAAAACACTTTTTCCAAAGGTCTACCTGCAATTTATTCCTAGATGACCACCATTAATGTAGTGTTTTTGTCTATCTAATAAAATCATCTTGATTAATTTTATTCCATCCAGAATTACTTGGAATCAAAATTACACAAAAAAGACAACATGGGCTATAAACAATATTTTACAATTTTGTTAACAAATACACTTTTTATAAGAGCTTATTTATGACAAACCATTTATTTATGACAATCCATCATTCAACATCTAGGTGGGATCTCATTACCTAATGTCTGATGTAATCCCGTCACCCCATGCCTAGGTGAATTCTCTTCCATTGTTTGAAGTGACGTGTACTGTTCTTTCACATGAAATCACAATAGCTCTTATTGAGCCTGTGATCTATTTAGTTAACTTATTTATCTTTTTAATGTGATGCATAAACATCCTTACTTATGACAATGCGTTGTACGACATCTAGGTGAGGTCTTGGTACCCGACATCCATACGCATCATCATCTTCTGACATCCTAGTAAATTAATTCTATTAGTTGATATAAACATGCAATTACAAATGCATCTAGTATTGTAACTGCTCTTAAACAAACCGAGGAAGGTAACTACGCCGGACTCACATTCAGAAGGATGACAGTTCAAACCCGTGTCTGGTCATCAGGATTTAGGTTTTCCATGATTCCCCGAAATCGCTCCAGGCTAATGCCAGGATGTTTCCTTTGAAAAGGCACAGCTGATTTCCTTTCCCATCCTTGACACAATCTGAGCTTGTGCTCTGTCTCTAATGGCCTTGACATTGACGGGACATTAAACCCAGTCATCTTTCCTTCTCGCTGTACGCTCTTAAACTAATCCATGATTTTGTATTACTAAGCCTGATGCATATCTATTGTAAGACAATTACTATGTTCATGTGATATTCTGTTAGACAACTAATATCAAATGTGCTGTTATGAAGTACAGTGTGGTTGATGGTTTGGTTATTCTATCTGTGCTTTATGACACATTAATAGCTATTACTGTAGGACATAACAGGATACTTGTAAAAGCCATATGGCCATAAACAACCTAAAAAATTTTTGAATACGTAGGGTAGTAACCTGTGCAATTTTGGATCACCATCAGTAGAATGAGATCTACTACAGACCGATCTTCTTATTATAGATTTTAATTTAATACCTATTATAATCTACGTATATGTAGTATGTCTTGTGAAGGCTAGATATCTGTTATCATAGCAATAAGCACACTGGAATCCAAGGTCTAAGTAGATTGACAAGTATTCCTTTAACCAGTGACATTTATAATTGAAAAAATCCAAGAATCCCCTGACATGATGTCTAAGTATGCATAGTTAAAATAAGATGTGCTGATACTGAGTAATTTAACACTAGTGTCATTTAATATTACAAACTTGTATATGAATATAGCGATAAGGAATGTCTTGAAATTATAAAAAAAAAATATAAGCTCTTCACCCACCTAAAGTTATGTCAAGGAGAGATTGTGGAGCTGATGGAAAGATTCTTTTCTTATAACTATTTTCAGTTTAACAGTAAATACTATCATCAATTTGAAAGGCTGGCCATGGTCAATAGCTTGGTGAAAACAATGGCAGATATTTTTATAAACAAACTAGAAAATATTTTTTTCCAGTTGAATAGTGATTTGAAAGTATAGTATATTTTAGGCGTTGTGTTGATGGCATCATTTCTATGATAAAAGGTGATGAAACCAAAGTTGATTTACTATCAAGTATAAAAATACTCTATGTCATGATCTTGCCCTTAACATGTATTAGATCTACTGTGTAATTGGCAAAGGAACATTTCTCAGAAAGAGATTTATTATGTTTGTATTACTTGAATGGTTACGTCTGTGGAGCATGGAGATAGTTATTTGGACAGAAGATTGCCAGAATTTGAAATTCACACAGTGTTATTTTCATGTTATTTCTGCCGCTTCAATGACCATTATGATCAACCATTGGTAGTCTTATTTAATTATTCTTTTGCCATCTTAAAATTACTATAAGATAGGGAAGATGTTTGGTACATGTCTGGTATCTGTATATTCTTGCTATCTCCTTAGTATAGATACGAGGTGTTCTTTGTCACAATGTCTACACAAATCTGAAAAAAACAGCTCAGCTATCAACTTCATGTGACACAAAATATTTGAGTTAGGTACTGTTCAATACTGCCATATGTTACAGCAAGTCAATGCTTTTCAGCATGTGTCTGTAAATCGATCAGGATTCTAAGCATTGTAACTTGAGGTTTCCATAGGCAAATGTTAGCTTACAATCTGATTCTTAATGAAAACTGGTTAAATTTCTCCATTATTTTATTGAAAATACTCTGATGACCATTAACGATTCAGATGTAATGAGTAACAGAGGAAAAACTAAAGACTGAGGATTTGTATTCATGGTATAGTTATGGTTCTTGCAGACATCTACTTTCAATTGAAGTCTAGTTGACTCATTAATACGTAGCTGATGAGGAAATATGTATTTATTATACCTTTAGAATGGCTGAAATAACCATTTTACTCCTAATTTTGACCCATTCATATGTAACCAGTGGTACTTTACACTTTGCCTTAACCTATATTTGAATTTACCTTACCTATACCCAGTTTTCTGATCTGGCGGATCTGATGATCCTGCATTCTGTCAAATGTGGTTTTGATCAATGAGAAATCTGTCAAGAGCAGTATGTATTTTGGAAGTAACCTGCTGATACTTAATTTACCAACATAAATTGAACTCTACAGTTACATGTGACCATGTTGACTCGCAGTTACCACTAAAAAAGGATGAAAATTTGGAACGACTACATCTAAGTTATGAGAACATGATGCCTTTGACAGTTGAAGTGGGCAAATCCATCCTTGTGGTTTCCTGACCTGAAATGTTCATGCCAATTCAGTTACTTTGAAGTCCAAGTTTGACTTATAAATAAGTGATGATGTATTTTAACAGTTGAAAACTGACTTAATTTTTCCATGAAACTAGCAGTGGCATAGTGTGAGGGGAGACTTTGAGACTTAGCCTCCCCTGTATTCATGCTTAAAAAAGATGCAATAGTAATTCATAACAAAAATGTAAACAACTTTCTACTAAGAGCACTAAATGTGCGAAGACATTGCAGCCCGCGCTGCCGCACCCTGAGTATTGGTGTATCAGCCTGCTTGAGACTCGACTGCTTTCAGTCTCTGCCTCCCTTCCCCTACCTGGCTGTGTGTGCCTGAGCGTTCTCGGCTCCCCTCCACTTCCCCTCTTCGACGAAGGCCAGTGCGCTGCACTTGCTAGCAGGTATTGAACAATCGCGCGGTTTGTTTTCATAGTTATTCTTGGGTGATTTTAGTGCACATTTTCATTGTGTCGCCAACATGAGTGAGCCAGCAACTGTACACCTTATAGAATTTTTATTAAAAATGCCTTTTTCTACATTAACGTACGAAAAAAAGTGTGAATTGAAGGACAAATGACCTACTCCTATATTCAGTGTAGTTTTAAGTGAAGCCAAACAAAAACACACTTTTCAGACAGCCTGGTATGAAACGTATGCTTGGCTGGCTGTGAATGCAGTTAATAACAGATTATATTGTTATATATGTCTTCTGTTTGGTGGTGAAAAGGAATGATGCAATGAGGGCATTTGTACAATAAAGAACTTTGACAGGAAAGCACAAAAACATCATACATCAAAATGTCATCTGCAGAACAAAGAATCATTTCAGTTATTGGGCAAAAGTAGAACTGAGCACACCCTTTCTGATGCCGCTGGTCTGACAGCAATAAAATACAACGAACAAGTTGCATACAGCAGGAGAGTATTGGCTCGTCTTATTCAGGCAATTGTATTTCTTTGTAAACAAGAACTAGCCTTTCGCGGCCGTCCAGAAGACGAATCCTCCAGCAACAAAGGTCACTATCTGGAATTGTTGGATTTACTAGCTCAAGGAGAGCAGTTAATCCGAGACCATCTGTCATCATTCTCAACCTTTAAAGGAACATCTCCAGATATACAGATTGATGTAATAGAAATGATAACTCTGGCAGTTAATGAGAAAATAAAATCTGAAGTTCAGAACTGCAATTTCATTTTGATTCAGGCTGATGAAACATTAGACACATCATGTAAGAGTCAAATGAGTATAATATTCGGGTACTGTATTGCAAACAAAATTGAGGAAAGATTCGTTGGATTTTACAATGTTTCTGGAGATAAAACTGCTGAAGGTTTGTCAAAGATTGTTCATGCAGTATTGAAAGAATGGAATGTGGAAGGAAAAGTGGTTAGTCAACCATATGATGGTGCTTCAGTAATGGTGGGCACAGAAAGAGGACTACAACAATTGGTGAAGCAGTTCTGTCCCTATGCACTGTTTCTTCATTGTTACACACACCAACTGAATGTGGTACTGTTTCATGTCTCCAAAATCATACGACAAGTACGCATGTTTGTAAGTGATCTTACTGCATTCCACTCGTTTTTCAGCAAATCATCAAAACGAACTGTATTGCTAACTGAGACGGGATTTAAACTTCCACATGCAAGCAACACTCGCTAGAACTTTCGTTCCAGGGCAGTTTCAACATCTAGTCATTTCTCAGGACTATCTAGTTTTTTTTAAAATTATATATTTGATGATACAGACTCTCAGTACGACCCAGAATCTTTGAGCCGTGCTTTGGGTATGAAACGACGGATAGATGATCCTACATTTGTCTACTTGCTTTGCTTCTACAGAGGGTGCTTTGTTTATGTTGATCATCTCTTTAATGTTATTCAGTCAAAGTTTGTCAGTATAACTGCTTGCCACGATGAAATAAGAACTGTTTTGAGACAATTAAAAACAGAAACATATGTTGATGAATGCATTAAATGCAGCTTGTGTTTGAATGGCAACTTATCATTCTGTGACAGTCAAAAGACATCTCTCAGGTCATTAACTTACGAGATACTGGATTTGCAAATTGTTCATATGGAAAGAAGGTTTCAAGACTTTCCCTAAATTCAGTTTGTTGTACTTTTGAACGAAAAGTGTTCCCCGAACTATCAAAAAAAATTCCCAAAGTTGAAACTGCTTCAATTATTAGAACAGTACCCTGTTTTCAAACAAGAACATGTTGAAAACGAAATGTTTAACATATATGCTGAGGACAAAAAAAAACTTATTTCCAAGAATCCTCTTAAAGTACATTGTCAACAATGATTTAGATTCTGTTTATGAAGAAACAACGAAGTTCCTGATTTTGGTTTTGACCCTGCCCGCAACTACAGCAAGCAGTGAACGAAGCATGAGTACTCTTAAACGAGTGAAGAATTATTTAAGGAATTCAATGTCCAACATCCGGCTGTCATGTTTGAGCACGTTAGCAATAGAAAAGTCACTACTTGGAGAGCTATTCAGTGATCAGATCTCTGTAGACCGAGTTATAGACTTATTCATGGAAAGAAAAGACAGGCACATTGCACTTGTGTACAAGAAAATTCTGGTGGAGTTCTACAAATTTGTCATCGTTTCTTGAACAAGTTAGTTATTATTATTATTATTATTATTATTATTATTATTTGTGGCGGTGGTAGTAGTAGTAGTAGTAGTAGTAGTAGTTGTTTTCTTTGATGCGTTTTGTTTCATTTGTTTAAATTATTGTTTATTGTACTATTTTGTCTCCCTATAATAACTGCAGAGTCTCCCTAACCTTTCCAACCACGCTACGCTACTGGAAACTAGATGTCTGAAAGACTAACAATTACTGATTCTTGTAAGTTGCTTGAAAACCACATTCATTTGATATGATGCACACTATAGTCATTTTGTTTAATCTGATCTATCTAGACTTAATACAATGATATACTGGTACATGCAATATAATTATTTTTAATCATCCATTGTCAATGTATTCTCAAGCTTACGAGAGTTTATCTGTATGCACTGCTGCTTGTAATATCTTCCACCTATACTTAATACGATGATATACTGTTACACGCAACATGGTTCTCAGTAACCACTCATTATAAATGCTCTTATCCTTTTGAAAGAAAAATATTTACTTTAATTAGATCTATAACTTATGAGAACAAAGTTAGAACTAGCAATGTATTGACATATATTATACCGTGATGTGCTGTGACATGCAATCTAATTCTCTGTAATTATTCATTGTCCAAGAGGTAAACTGCTTTCTTGTGGCATACAGACTACCCCAGCTATTATTAACAGCAATGTCATAATTATAATTGATTTTATCGCTCTGCTAATGACTGTTTATTTATACATACTGCCACATGAAGAACATATATATCTTTTATCTTTGCTTCATATAAAATTTTGTAACATTATAAACACATGAAATATGTCCTTGAATTTAAAGTAAGACTATATATGCCTTGTCAATTGGAAAGGGAACTTATATATCACTTGGCTTAGATTCCAGTAACTTTAATTTTATATCTCAGACCTGCCTCCTGCTTAATTTTGAAAGTGTAACAAAAATATCTTTTGTCATTATCACACTTGACTTTGTGGTGTTTAGCAAATATATTGATGTATAAGAAAGTACTTCACATAATGTGAACATTGTAACACTTGGATGATCTGCCCAATGAGGCAGTTGACTTTGTTTATTTATTGATATGAGATATGCTGTAATTCAATGCATTTGGCTACCTTACTTCTATATTTTCATGTTTATGTTCTAATTTATGTTTGAGCAGCAACAGATATCAGAGGAACACAATAATTCTGTACCTCACTTTAGTATTTTCATGTTTATGTCTCAGATATGTCACAGGTTTCAATATTTCACGTTTATGTAATTGATTATGTTTGATCAAACCCAGATACTAGAGGGACTGCTTGTAAGTCAGCTGGTAGAATATAGCATTTGCTACTTGAATTAAACAATACAGCATTATGTATGTCATTTACTCTGTTCTGCAGAATGCTAATTGTTCACCCTTTGTTGATCAGTCAGTAGGGAGTGTTAGGGTTAATTTTTGGGGACTTGGAAGGTGAAGCTGTGGCAATTCCAGTCTGCAGGGAATGCTGAACACTCTTCTCCCTCCGGTGCCACAGTGAAGTACTGGAACAGTGGGGGTCCTGGGTAGGGAGGTTTCCTGTCTTTGGGGTCTGTCATCTTCTTCAACTCCAACACTCCGAATCTTCTATTTCATTTCTTACTTCTCATTAGAGTACCAAGCTATCCTTCCCTCTGTCCACATGCATATGTCTCTATTGCTGAGACCCTTCTAATGTACAGTGTCAGCTTTATTAAGTGGCTAAAGACTATTTTATAGGAGGATCTGGGGAACAAGCTAGCATTTCTGCATTATTAGATGTAACTATGCTCTACCATACTACAGTATTTATCTATGTCTGACTTGGTTGTGTATTGTCACCCAAGTGGTGAACATCTACTTATGTAATTTTTTTTCTTTTTCCTTTTTGCTATATACTAGCAATCGAAGTTGTGAACACTTACTTATATGCAAATATTCTCTGTTATATAACAATATTATCGTGAGGATACTACTCTCTATATTTATCTATGTCTAATTTTGTTATATTTTTTTCTTTTTCCTTTTTTACTATATACCAGCACTCTAATTTGTGAACACTTTCTTATATAAAAGTATGCTCTGTAATGTTTGTTAATTATCGTGAGGAATGACTCACTTACTATATTCTGTACTACCATGCAAAATGTTTGTTAATTATCACGAGGAATGGCTCACTTACTATACTCTGTATTACCATGCAAAATGTTTTTAATTATCATGAGGAATAGGTCACTTACACTACTCTCTATCACATAAATATATTTCATGGCTGTTGTGGGGTATGATACCATTATGTTAACACTTACTGTGAAGAAGAGGCAGTGATTGCAATTGCATAAATATCCATAAAAATAATCATTATATGTTTTATAAAGACGGAAATGAAGCATCGGAAGTGTCTCGACGAATGAAAAATGGGAAGATCGGACATTGGTCAGACATTTCATTTGATGCATGTAGGGTGAATTATGCTAACTGTTGAGGAATTATACTCCAAGAATTTAATTGTACTATATGATTATAAGATATTTGATATTCAATACTATATGTAAATTTCAATATAAATTGCAGAGAATAGTGCCATAGCACTTGAAAATTTTGTACTAGTATGATTTTAGTGATATGTTATCAAAGAACAAGTTAAAATTGCAATATGAGATTTAAGACAGGAAATGTTTGTTGGAACTTTGCTGAATTAAATTATTCTATTCAAAAGAATCAATTACACAATATATGATTGTCATAAGGAGTGGAGTATGAACCACATTTCAGGTTTTTGCAACGAAGAACTTCCGACGAGAAGAGATCTACAATGTACTTCAGTTCAGGGCTCTTCATTGCACATACAGGAGACTGAACAGATTGTTGGTCTAATACTAGGTGTACTTATCAATGATAGGAGGTGGCTAAATACAAACTAATATGGATTTTGAGTATTGTAGTATCTGATACCAACATTTGTTCCACAATGCATCGCCAATACTGAGAAAGAATTATACACACCAGTGTCTCCATTGCACTCAGGAGAACCTGGAGGCTCTAATGACAGACATAAATATACAGAAACAAGGCCAATTCATCTAACTTCCAATAGATGATTTTCTGATTGAAATAGATTTACCTCATATTCATGTTGTAATACAAGCTGCAGACAGATTCTGTGAATTAACTTGTTCTTTCTTTGTGCTATTAATTAATATTTTGTTTAATCTAGTTGAACCTGATAAAAAATAATTTATGATAATTTTACATATTTGGTTGCTCATATCTTTTGCAAATTGTTTATTCATCCAATTGATTGTAAAAAGAGTACTGTTATGTAGATCTGTCAGAAAAGGTTTTGTACAACATTCAGTTGCACAAATCCTTTTGGGGATTGTTGAAACATAACAGTCTAATTGAAACCAATTTAAACAAGCAAATTTTAACCATAAACAGTAATTTGTGACACAGAGGTGTATGGAAATATGTACTTGTGGAAAAGTTATGAAAAAAGTAATTATGGAATCTTAATTATGCTAATGTGTAGAATCTCTGTAAATGAAGGGAACATTTTCCATGAAGAGAACCTCTAGTAATTAATAAAATATGAAAATGCATTCTTGTAATTTCGTATTCTAGAAATTATACTCGAATAAAATACAGACACAAACCAATATAGAATTGTATTTGCTGTTCTGGAGCAAACATAAGTTTATAGATGTATTTTCATTTTGATATGTTAATTAAAAAATCATTTTAAACAGTGCCAAGGATTGTTCAGGATTGTTAAGAAAGTATAAATAGTTACAGCCATATTGGCATAGGAAGTCAGTCTGGTTTTGGTTTTTCAGCAGTGAACATGTAGCTGCTCCTTTTGTATTGTAAGTATTGTTTGTCTTTGTAATAATACTTTAATTTTGTTTTGAAAGTACAATAAATATACTGAAACATAATACAAAATTGATTTTTAATTTTAACTTTTCTGAAGTTAAAATTTTTGCAGTTTCTGAGAACTTAGGACTTCAGCTGCGACCGATCTTCAGAAAGGATAAGTACACAAAAAACTCCAATATTACTGTTTAACCTAAGAATAGTTACATTTTAGTGGACATAAAATCCGGGAACACTTTCAATTACTGACTGCACAAGAACCAAACATTGTACAGATATCATACATATGTCATTTTGAAGAGAAACCTTGAAAGTTTGTTTTCATGTATACCGCCACAGCCTAGTTTGGTAATTTGCTGATAGTCAATGTTAGTCACAAACATGGAAGTTCAGGTGCAGAAAGAGCTGCCTGTGTGTTGGAGTTCGACAAAATCAAGTGTGCTACAGCTGTTCGACAGATGTTTAGAACCAAGTACAGTAAGAAGCCACCAACAAAGAAGGCCATTTACCACTAGCACAACAAGTTCGTTATGATAGGTTGCTTGCCCAGCAAAGAGAAATGGATGTCCCAATGTGATTGAAGTGAATGTGGAGCGCATACAAGAGACATTAATAAGGAGTCCAAAGAAATCGGTGCTTCGTGCATCCTGTGAACTCAAAATGGCTCCAATGATAGTATGGGAAGTCCTGCGACAGAAGCTGTCTATGAAACCATTCAAATTGGAGCTAGTGCAGAAACTCAATGACGATGACAAAGACGAACCTCCCCAATCACCAGATCTCACTCCATGTGACTTTTTTCTGGGGGACACATTAAGATTTGGTGTATGTAACGCCTCTACCACGTGATGTAGCATAGGTCCAGGAAAGAATATGGGAACTGACTGCCACAGTCAATGATGCCATCCTGGGACGGGTATGGCAAGAATTCGATTACCATTTTGATGTCTGCTGGTTTGCATATTGAATGTTTGCAAAAAAAAAAAAAAAAAAAAAAAAAAAAAAAAAAAAAAAAAAAAAAAAAAAAAAAAAAAAAAAAAAAAAAAAAAAACTTTCAGAGTTTCTCGAGTTTCTCTTCAAAATGCAATATGTATGACATCTGTACAATGTTTAGTTCTTGTGCAATAAATAACTGAAATTGTTTCTGGACTTTATGTACATGCTGTACATGTTCACATTAACAGACAATACAGCAGGGAAAAAAATCTTAAGATTCACTTGTGTGATTGTGAGTTAGGGGCACTCAGAGATCCTCTTAGTTGCTAATACATTTACTCCTTCTTGATGTTTGCGGTTAATAACAATAGTCAGTTTGGAATGCACTGTGAAATTACAACCACAATGTTAATAGAAGAAAAATAATTTCCATATAGACAATAAGTCACTGTCTGGGATTCAAAAGGGGGTTTTATATTACAAAGTCTGTAATACATTCCCTGTACACATCAGTACACGAATAAGAAATCCCCAGAGAATGAAAATTAAAGTAAAAGAGTGTACTATTAATTACTCATTCTGTATTCACTCTTTCTGTAGTTTGTCAGAATATTTTGACTGCCATGTAAATACTAGCTTGCACTAATTGTCATATTAAACAGGTTTTACCTATATCAGTCCCCCCCCCCCCCCCCCCCAAGAACCATGGACCTTGCCGTTGGTGGGGAGGCTTGCGTGCCTCAGCGATACAGATAGGCGTACCGTAGGTGCAACCACAATGGAAGGGTATCTGTTGAGAGGCCAGACAAATGTGTGGTTCCTGAAGAGTGGCAGCATCCTTTTCAGTAGTTGCAGGGACAACAGTCTGGATGATTAACTGATATGGCCTTGTAACACTAACCAAAATGGCCTTGCTGTGCTGGTACTGCGAACGGCTGAAAGCAAGGGGAAACTACAGCCGTAATTTTTCCCGAGGGCTTGCCGCTTTACTGTATGATTAAATGATGATGGCGTCCTCTTGGGTAAAATATTCCAGAGGTAAAATAGTCCTCCATTCGGATCTCCGGGTGAGGACTACTCAAGAGGATGTCGTTATCAGGAGAAAGAAAACTGGCGTTCTATGGATCGGAGCGTGGAATGTCAGATCCCTTAATCGAGCAGGTAGGTTAGAAAATTTAAAAAGGGAAATGGATAGGTTAAAGTTAGATATAGTGGGAATTAATGAAGTTTGGTGGCAGGAGGAACAAGACTTTTCATCAGGCAAATACAGGGTTATAAATACAAAATAAAATAGGGGTAATTCAGGAGTCGGTTTAATAATGAATAAAAAAAATAGGAATGCAGGTAAGCTACTACAAACAGCATAGTGAACGCCTTATTGTGGCCAAGAAAGACACGAAGCCCACGCCTACTACAGTAGTACAAGTTTATATGCCAACTAGCTCTGCAGATGATGAAGAAGTTGATGAAATGTATGATAAGAGAAATTATTCAGGTAGTGAAGGGAGACAAAAATTTAATAGTCATGGGTGACTGGAATTGGGTAGTAGGAAAAGGGAGAGAAGGAAACGTAGTATGTGAATATGGATTAGGGCTAAGAAATGAAAGAGGAAGCCGCCTGGTAGAATTTTGCACAGAGCACAACTTCATCATAGCTAACACTTGGTTCAAGAATCATAAAAGAAGGTTGTATACATGGAAGAATCCTAGAGATACTAAAAGGTATCAGATAGATTATATAATGGTAAGACAGAGATTTAGGAACCAGGTTTTAAATTGTAAGACATTTCCAGGGGAAGATGTGGACTCTGACCACAATCTACTGGTTATGAACTGTAGATTAAAACTGAAGAAACTGCAAAAAGGTGAGAATTTGAGGAGATGGGACCTGGATAAACTGAAAGAACCAGAGGTTGTACAGAGTTTCAGGGAGAAGAAGAATGGGTAGCTTTGAGAGATGAAGTAGTGAAGGCAGCAGAGGATAAAGTAGGTAGAAAGATGAGGGCTAGTAGAAATCCTTGGGTAACAGATGAAATATTGAATTTAATTGATGAAAGGAGAAAATATAAAAACGCAGTAAATGAAGCAGGCAAAAAGGAATACAAACGTCTCAAAAATGAGATCGACAGGAAGTGCAAAATGGCTAAGCAGGGACGGCCAGAGGACAAATGTAATGATGTGGAGGCTTATTTCACTAGGGGTAAGATAGATACTGCCTACAGGAATATTAAAGAGACCTTTGGAGAGAAGAGAACCACTTGTATGAATATCAAGAGATCAGATGGCAACCCAGTTCTAAGCAAAGAAGGGAAGGCAGGAAGGTGGAAGGAGTATATAGAGGGTTTATACAAGGGCGATGTACTTGC
Organism: Schistocerca cancellata; assembly: GCF_023864275.1. Classification (NCBI taxonomy): domain Eukaryota; kingdom Metazoa; phylum Arthropoda; class Insecta; order Orthoptera; family Acrididae; genus Schistocerca; species Schistocerca cancellata. The sequence continues at coordinate 50,351,168 of NC_064627.1, forward strand.
GGACAATATTATGGAAATGGAAGAGGACATAGATGAAGATGAAATGGGAGATAAGATACTGCGTGAAGAGTTTGACAGAGCACTAAAAGACCTGAGTCGAAACAAGGCCCCGGGAATAGACAACATTCCATTAGAACTACTGACGGCCTTGGGAGAGCCAGTCCTGACAAAACTCTACCATCTGGTGAGCAAGATGTATGAGACAGGCGAAATACCCTCAGACTTCAAGAAGAATATGTTGTTGTTGTTGCGGTCTTCAGTCCTGAGACTGGTTTGATGCAGCTCTCCATGTTACTCTATCCTATGCAAGTTTCTTCTTCTCCCAGTACCTACTGCAACATACATCCTTCTGAATCTGCTTAGTGTATTCATCTCTTGGTCTCCCTCTATGATTTTTACCCTCCACGCTGCTCTCCAATGCTAAATTTGTGATCCCTTGATGCCTCAAAACATGTCCCCCCAACCGATCCCTTCTTCTAGTCAAGTTGTGCCACAAACATCTCTTCTCCCCAGTTCTATTCAATACCTCCTCATTAGTTACATGATCTACCCACCTTATCTTCAGCATTCTTCTGTAGCACCACATTTCGAAAGCTTCTATTCTCTTCTTGTCCAAACTAGTTATCGTCCATGTTTCACTTCCATACATGGCTACACTCCATACAAATACTTTCAGAAACGACTTCTTGACCCTTAAATCTATACTCAATGTTAACAAATTTCTCTTCTTCAGAATTATCCTTGCTTTGCTTTTGTTGATGTTAATCTTATATCCTCCTTTCAAGACACTGTCCATTCCGTTCAACTTCTCTTCCAAGTCCTTTGCTGTCTCTGACAGAATTACAATGTCATCGGTGAACCTCAAAGTTTTTACTTCTTCTCCATGAATTTTAATACCTACTCCGAATTTTTCTTTTGTTTCCTTTACTGCTTGCTCAATATACAGATTGAATAACATCAGGGAGAGGCTACAACCCTGTCGCACTCCTTTCCCAACCACTGCTTCCCTTTCATGCCCCTCGACTCTTACAACTGCCATATGGTTTCTGTACAAATTGTAAATAGCCTTTCGCTCCCTGTATTTTACCCCTGCCACCTACAGAATTTGAAAGAGAGCATTCCAGTTAACATTGTCAAAAGCTTTCTCTAAGTCTACAAATGATAGAAACGTAGGTTTGCCTTTTCTTAATCTTTCTTCTAAGATAAGTTGTGAGGTTAGTATTGCCTCACGTGTTCCAACATTTCCACGGAATCCAAACTGATCTTCCCCAGGTCCGCTTCTACCAGTTTTTCCATTCGTCTGTAAAGAATTCGCGTTAGTATTTTGGAGCTGTGACTTATTAAACTGATAGTTCAGTAATTTTCACAGCTCTCAACACCTGATTTCTTTGGGATTGGAATTATTATATTCTTCTTGAAATCTGAGGGTACTTCGCCTGTCTCATACATCTTGCTCACCAGATGGTAGAGTTTTGTCAGGACTGGCTCTCCCAAGGCCGTCAGTAGTTCTAATGGAATGTTGTCTATTCCCGAGGCCTTGTTTCGATTCAGGTCTTTTAGTGCTCTGTCAAACACTTCACGCAGTATCTTATCTCCCATTTTGTCTTCATCTATGTCCTCTTCCATTTCCATAATATTCTCCGCAAGTACATCGCCCTTGTATGAACCGTCTATATACTCCTTCCACCTTCCTGCCTTCCCTTCTTTGCTTAGAACTGGGTTGCCATCTGATCTCTTGTTATTCATACAAGTGGTTCTCTTCTCTCCAAAGGTCTCTTTAATATTCCTGTAGGCAGTATCTATCTTACCCCTAGTGAAATAAGCCTCCACATCACTACATTTATCCTCTAGCCATCCCTGCTTAGCCATTTTGCACTTCCTGTCGATCTCATTTTTGAGACGTTTGTATTCCTTTTTGCCTGCTTCATTTACTGCGTTTTTATATTTTCTCCTTTCATCAATTAAATTCAATATTTCATCTGTTACCCAAGGATTTCTACTAGCCCTCATCTTTCTACCTACTTTATCCTCTGCTGCCTTCACTACTTCATCTCTCAAAGCTACCCATTCTTCTTCTCCCTGAAACTCTGTACAACCTCTGGTTCTTTCAGTTTATCCAGGTCCCATCTCCTCAAATTCTCACCTTTTTGCAGTTTCTTCAGTTTTAATCTACAGTTCATAACCAGTAGATTGTGGTCAGAGTCCACATCTTCCCCTGGAAATGTCTTACAATTTAAAACCTGGTTCCTAAATCTCTGTCTTACCATTATATAATCTATCTGATACCTTTTAGTATCTCTAGGATTCTTCCATGTATACAACCTTCTTTTATGATTCTTGAACCAAGTGTTAGCTATGATGAAGTTGTGCTCTGTGCAAAATTCTACCAGGCGGCTTCCTCTTTCATTTCTTAGCCCTAATCCATATTCACCTACTACGTTTCCTTCTCTCCCTTTTCCTACTACCGAATTCCAGTCACCCATGACTATTAAATTTTTGTCTCCCTTCACTACCTGAATCATTTCTCTTAACATACATTTCATCAACTTCTTCATCATCTGCAGAGCTAGTTGGCATATAAACTTGTACTACTGTAGTAGGCATGGGCTTCGTGTCTATCTTGGCCACAATAAGGCGTTCACTATGCTGTTTGTAGTAGCTTACCCATATTCCTATTTTTTTATTCATTATTAAACCGACTCCTGAATTACCCCTATTTTATTTTGTATTTATAGCCCTGTATTTGCCTGATGAAAAGTCTTGTTCCTCCTGCCACCAAACTTCACTAATTCCCACTATATCTAACTTTAACCTATCCATTTCCCTTTTTAAATTTTCTAACCTACCTGCTCCTGATAACGACGTCCTCTTGAGTAGTCCCCGCCCGGAGATCTGAATGGGGGACTACTTTATCTTCGGAATATTTTACCCAAGAGGATGCCATCATCATTTAATCATACAGTAAAGCTGCAGAAGAATATAATAATTCCAATCCCAAAGAAGGCAGGTGCTGACAGATGTGAAAATCACCGAACAATCAGTTTAATAAGCCACGGGTGCAAAATACTAACGCGAATTCTTTACAGACGAATGGAAAAACTGGTAGAAACCGACCTCGGGGAAGATCAGTTTGGATTCCGTAGAAATATTGTAACACGTGAGGCAATACTGACCCTACGACTTATCTTAGAAGCTAGATTAAGGAAAGGCAAACCTACGTTTCTAGCATTTGTAGACTTAGAGAAAGCTTTTGACAATGTTGACTGGAATACTCTCTTTGAAATTCTGAAGGTGGCAGGGGTAAAATACAGGGAGCGAAAGGCTATTCACAATTTGTACAGAAACCAGGTGTCAGTTCTAAGAGTCGAGGGGCATGAAAGGAAAGCAGTGGTTGGGAAGGGAGTGAGACAGGGTTGTAACCTATCCCCGATGTTATTCAATCTGTATATTGAGCAAGCAGTGAAGGAAACAAAAGAAATATTCCGAGTAGGTATCAAAACCCATGGAGAAGAAATAAAGACTTTGAGGTTTGCTGATGACATTGTAATTCTGTCAGAGACAACAAAGGGCTTGGAAGAGCAGTTGAACGGAATGGATAGTGTCTTGAAAGGAGGATATAAGATGAACATCAACAAAAGCAAAATGAGGATAATGGAATGAAGTCGAATAAAGTCGAGTGATGCTGAGGGAATTAGATTAGGAAATGAGACACTTAAAGTAGTAAAGGAGTTTTGCTATTTGGGGAGCAAATTAACTGATGATGGTCGAAGTAGAGAGGATATAAAATGTAGACTGGCAATGGCAAGGAAAGCATTTCTGAAGGAGAGAAATTTGTTAACATCAAGTATAGATTTAAGTGTCAGGAAGTCTTTTCTGAAAGTATTTGTATGGAGTGTAGCCATGTATGGAAGTGAAACATGGACGATAGCTAGTTTTGACAAGAAGAGAATAGAAGGTTTCGAAATGTGGTGCTACATAAGAATGCTGAAGATTAGATGGGTAGATCATATAACTAATGAGGAGGTATTGAATAGGATTGGGGAGAAGAGAAGTTTGTGGCAGAACTTGACTAGAAGAAGGGATCAGTTGGTAGGACATGTTCTGAGGCATCAAGGGATCAGAAATTTAGTACTGGAGGGCAGCGGGGAGGGTAAAAATCGTAGAGGGAGACCAAGAGATGAATACACTAAGCAGATACAGAAGGATGTAGGTTGCAGTAGGTACTGGGAGATGAAGAAACTTGCACAGGATAGATTAGCATGGGGAGCTGCATCAAACCAGTCTCAGGACTGAAGACCACAACAACAACAACCTGTACCAGTATATATACAGCTAACAGTGTTCTTTGTTAAATTAGATAAATACTTAGCATCAAAGGTCAGATAAAATCAGCAGCTGAGTGTGTGGCTTTGTAGCTCAGTGGGTAGGTGTCAAAGTACCAGTTTAAAGGTAAGGCTTTCAAACCTCCATCAACCCTAGGAATATTTTTACTGATCACTTTGTTTACCCCTGGCAATGATTTGAATAAGTGAAAAATACTGAGGTGCATAGCAGTTCAGGCCCAGTAGGTCCCACTATAACTGACTGTGTAAGTTAGTTGAAAGGTTGGAGGAAAGCAATAGTGTACCATGTCTAATAGAACCCTGCCTAGTAAAGCACTGTGGTGTTCAAACAAACCTTCAGGCTGATGACAGCTTTTTATCAGTAGCTGGGGAAGCAAGTAAAGATTTTTCCCAGCTGCCTCCATGTTATAGAGACACAAGCAATCACTGTCTGCTGTCAATTCCCAGGGCAATTTGGTGACATCAGAGCCTTTTGTGGAATCACTGTACAGCTGCTAAAGAAACCATGTGCACTAAACATAATATAGCATTGCATATAGGGATGTGTGGTTTAGGTGCAGTGTAAAGTTAATGCTCAAGTTGAAATGAAGTTTTCGTGATTCTTGCCAGAGTCTGCAGCCAACACAGACACATCTTTAAAAAAAGTCATGTGGCTTTTTTTTGCAGACTGAGGTGATACTTTTTACTGAGATTCACTCAGGAAAAGATCATTGAATGATAAAACACTATCAAATCATAACAGAGACCACAATGGGAATGGTATGAGTGACTAATTTGGTTGGATGGACTGCATTTTTTTCAGGGGGAAAGCAGGCACAGACACATTGAAGGCAGATATTCCACCTGCCCTCCACTCTACCAGATGAAAACTGTGTCCCTCAGAAAATAGAGTGGGCATTGGTGGTACAACAATGCTGTGTTACTCTGCATTCTGCATTGGGGACCAAATGTTATTTATAGAATAAGAAAATTCTTCCTCAGTCTAGATGGTGATCTTAGATACTGGAAGAACCTGCTGAAATTTGAAATACTGCCGAGCAGCTTGGCTACATTAGACATTTTTGATTGTTATTGTGGTGATACCTGTATTATTTTCTGTATTTAGGAACTAAAGAATCCACTTTAGGGTGAACTGACAAAATGAATTTTGCTGATGGAACTGTGATCTCAAATTCTCCATCACGTTTTAATTCTGTGGAGAGTGTGGGCTCTGACAGTCAATGATGAGGCAAGAACTTTGATGTATTACTCCTTAGACAGTTTCTGTAAAGAATTTGATCACTTTCTATGTAAATGAATCATTTTGTTCAGAATATATTTAGTGGTCTACAGAGCATGATTCCTTCTATGTTGCCAGCTGTCACACACATTAAAAGTATTTCAGGGACAGAGCTGTAATGGAAGCGTTGTTTCATGGGGTAAATATCCAGAGGAGCCTGCAGGTAAGAAGACGGTTAAAGGCACTGCTCTTTTGCAGTCATTTTCAAGTCAAGTGACATTACCAAGCATCTGAGCTGCCTCTGTAGAATGGGGCACACCAGAGAGTTCCCATTGACATAACTTATGCCTATGAAATAGAATTGTGCAAATCCCTGCAAGTAGCTGAATGGAGTTTTAGTGAAGAGCAATAGATACTTTGAAAGTAACTACTTTTCTGCTAACATACATTGCACACAGATAGGGAGAAGGAAACGAAATTAAACTTCACAGGTTGAGAGAGTTTGTGATGCTATTTCACTGATGACAAAGTTGAATGAGATTTACAAGCCACGACTGAAAGTTATCACATGTAAAGTCGAATGGCTCCCCATACAATAACTCAAGGAGTTGTACCGCTAAGACACTCTTAAACATTGGAAGTATGGCCCCCGTCCCAAAGTCGCCGCCATACTCGCTGACAAAAGTCTTTCAGCGAACTGCAGAACTGTGATTCCTCACTCTACACCCCTGATTGTGGCACCAGTCCAAAGGCAGCTGTTTGCATTGTGATGTTAACAGTGGCTTATGCATGGGACGGTAATTCCCTAGTATGGCTGCTGCTAGTCTCTGACCAGTGGTGCAGAATGACACAGAGAGGTGCAAGGAGTCAGTTATTTGTTCTTGGATCACAGCTGGAGAAGTTAGGATGTGTGTTGCGCACAACAGAATGATCCTTGTGGCAGTTAGGCATGCCCGACTGGAACCTTAACTGCTTTTGTGTATGCCCTCACATTCCCATTCACTCCAACATTGTGCCACTGTCACATTGGAATGCCCCAAGAGTCTAAATACAGCATGATTCAACCTGTTGGCCAAATGGAGAACCACAATGAGACTCCTTTCAACTTTCAGGTGCTGATAACACTGTCTCACATGAGTATGCAACATCTCTGCGTCCCTCACAGTAAACACTCAAGTTCTGACACTGTTCTTGCCCCTTATATGTATCTTATCAGGTCTTGTAACAACACTAAAATGAACAGTACTAACAGACTCTGTTCACCATTATACCTGTCTCAAAAATTTGTAACTTTACATACCAACCAATAGTGTGTACACTAGTGGCCATTAAAATTGCTACACCATGAAGATGACGTGCTACAGACGTGAAATTTAACCGATAGGAAGAACATGCTGTGATATGCAAATATTAGCTTTTCAGAGCATTCACACAAGGTTGGCGCCAGTGGCGACACCTACATGAGGAAAGTTTCCAACTGATTTCTCATACACTAACAGCAGTTGACTGGCATTGCCCGGTGAAACGTTTTTGTGATGCCTTGTGTAGGGAGGAGAAATGCGTACCATCACGTTTCCGACTTTGATAAAGGTCGGATTGTAGCCTATCGTGATTGCGGTTTATCGTATCGCAACATTGCTGCTCGCGTTGGTCGAGATCCAATGGCTGTTAGCAGAATATGGAACCGGTGGGTTCAGGAGTGTAATACGGAATGCCGTGCTGGATCCCAATGGCCTCGTATGACTAGCTGTCGAGATGACAGGCATCTTATCCACATGGCTGTAATGGATCGTGCAGCCACATCTCGATCTATGAGTCAACAGATTTCTTAGCCCCAATCCATATTCACCTACTATGTTTCCTTCTCTCCCTTTTCCTACTCTCGAATTCCAGTCACCCATGACTATTAAATTTTCGTCTCCCTTCACTACCTGAATAATTTCTTTTATCTCATCATTTATTGCTATTACTGCTTCTGATTGTAGTCACTATTACTGTATACTCAGATTTTATCAGAAGCAGGCGGTCAGAACATTTGAATTTCATGCTATACATTGGGCCAGTCTGATAATCACTGCTCTTGAATGAGGCAGATTTCACATGGTGTCCAGCCAGCTGGAACTCCTCTGTACTTGGTGGTTATTTAGAGTCAGCCACTGAGGATAGTCCAGTACACAAGCATGCCACAATGTAACCATTTTTAAGGTTGCAATATGTGCTAATTAGTCCAAATTGGTCCACTTTCAAGCCCAAATACCATATTCCAACACTGTATGAATATGTATTGTAATTTTCATGAGCTTTTGGGAGGGGTTTAACAGATAAAGTTTGTATTTTAACATGAAAACTACTGTAAATATTATTTTCTACTACTGAATGTATCGTCCGGCATCTCTTGGATGGAGAATTTGTCGAGGCCATAGTATATGCTAAAATGTCAGGAGTAGGCTATCTTGCAGACCTGCTCTGGAAGAGTATAGTACCAATACATGATGTCCATAGTTAAAGTTCTAGTTCCAAAATGCTGTAGAAAGAGAATCACTGCTCAGAATGACATCAGATTTGAACAGTGTATTATTGAAGCAGGGGGAAAAATCACATCAGCAGACACATGGTGCATGGTTGTTCCTCAGTTGCATCCAAGACATCCAACATGACTGTCTCCATGAAGGATCATGCACTGTTTGTGAAGCTCTTTTACAAGAATAGTGACTGTGAGCCAGAAGCCCTGCAGAAGTTCTGGACACTGGAAATGCTAGAATTATCGACCATCATTTTCCCACAGCCTGGCTGTCCAGATCACCTGATCTTAATCCATATGACTTCTGGCTGTGATGTCATTTGACAGATGCAGTGTTCACTGCTCCAATTATAAATGTAGCTGAATTGAAGACAGACATTGCACAACACATCCTGAATGTGAACCCTGAGCCCCTGCCATATTGTGGAACATGCTGTTTTGTGATTTCAACTTGTGGCAGTAAAAGACAGACAGCATATTAAACATATCTTGTGCCAGTCTTGCAACAATCAGAAACTGGTACCACTTTGCTTTTTATGTGGTTTTTGGCCCCAGGACAACTAAAACCATTATCATTTTGCTTTTTATGTAGTTCTTGGCCTCAGGACAATTAAAACTGATGTTTCCCATCCAATGATGTATGATGTTGATGTGGTGAATGGGCTTATCTAACTAACAATGCCACAGCTGTTGACCATTGGACTTGTGCAGTCATGCACATTGATCAGTATGGGTAGTGTAATGAGCATCTCAAACCACAGCCGTTGTATTGCGATTCATCTGTCACTTGTAGCTGACCCCATTAATGTTAAGACCCTTACAGCACCATCTGTTGTTAAAATTTTGGTTAATTTTTTTTTTGTTTCATAATGTTTCCCCATGTGTCAAAAAAAGCTGTTCAGATTTGATGTCACCCTGTGCAGTGATTCTCTTTCTACAGTGTTTTTAAACTGGGAAAATATATACATGATCTGGATTCTGGGACAAGATGCCCTATTGTCTTTCATTCACAACCACAACACCTTCTCTCCCATCTGCTTCACGTCATCTTCCTCAACCCAGCATGCCACCTTCCTAAATGTTGCCCTCCTCCTCTCTGATGACTCCATTTGCACCTCTGTCCACATTAAACCCACCTACCACCAACAGTACCTGCATTTTGACAATTGTCATCCCTTTCACACCAAGAAAGCCCTCACATATATCCTGGGGATGGCGAATCTTCAGTAGCAAACCTCCCTTGTGCAGTATGCTGAGCATTTCATCAGGCCCTTCACATACAGGCACTATCCCCCAGACCTAGTCCTCAAACAGATCTCCTGTGCCATTTCCTGTCACACCCCTCACACACTTCCTATTCCAGTCCTGTCACAGGTTTATCCTACTGCATCAGGGGCTGGGCCACCTGTGAAAGCAGCCATGTCATTTACCAACTCTGCTGAAATCATTGCAGAGCTTTTTATACTGGAACGACTACCAACCAGCTATCTACCAGGCTGAATGGTCACTGCCAAACTGTGGCCAAGAGTAAGGTAGGTCACCCTGTGGCACAGCTTGCAGCTGAACAAAACACACTTGATTTCAATGGCTGCTTCATTACCCAAGCCATATGGATTCTTCCCTCCACCACCAGCTTTCCTGAACTGCGCAGATGGGAGTTATCCTTACAACACATTCTCCGCTCCCGTAATTATCCTGGTCTCATCCTACCATAACAAACTGTCCCCATACCCTCTGCCCAACAGTTTCCACTCCCTCTATCCTATCGTTTTCTCCCCATTCTCATCTTCCACACTGTTTATTTGCAGCCCCCTGTCAATGCATCTGCCTATCTTTCCCTGCTCCTCTCCTTTTTGCTCCTTTTCTTCCCCACCTTCTGTTGGCAGTGTAGTCCGTGCACACTCCATCAGACATGTTCGTCCCTCTCCACACACATACATTACTATTCCTTCCCCTACCCTTTCCCCTATCTCTTCCCCTACCCCTTCCCACTCCCTCCAGATTGCTGCTTGCATCCCACATGACATTGCATTCTGGCCCATGATGCTGAAGCTGGCAGCCATGTATGCATGAGGTGTGCATGTTTATATGTGTGAATGGTGCATGTGTGTGTCTCTTATTCATGAAGGCTGTGGCCGACAGCTATGTGTGAGTGTCTTTTAATTGTGCCTGTCTACAACTTGACGTGCTTTCTTTACGGTAAGTAGCAATCTGTCTTTTCCTACATTGTTGAATGATGGGAAACAAATTTTACACCCTTTCAGAGGTTTCCAGTTCACTCAAGATTTATTGTTGCAACAATGCATATGGAGTACATGAAATGATTACAGCTACAGATCAATAGTACATGCGGTTCTGGGGTACCAGGTATCGACCCATGCTGAAACACCCAAATTAGTATGTGGTGTAGACTCCACATGTGGCAGTGCAGATGCTGGCTCTGGCATCCAGTTGATTGTACAGTTAGTGAATACTGTTCTGTGATACATTGTGGCCACACATGTTCGATGTGCTCATGCAGTTCTGTAAAAGTTGCTGGTTGATGAGTCGCTTGAGACACTTCTCATCCCACCATATCTTACAAATGCTCATTGGGGACAAGTTCAGAAATTGTGATGGCTGAGGAAGTTGCTGCATGTCTTGCAGGGCATGTTGAGTTTCATGGGCTTTGTGTGGACAAGCATTATTCTGTTGGAACAATACATCACCTTCCTCGCAGGAATGGCAAGGAACGGGTCTGTGTGGCAGTTCTCAAAAAGGACCATCCTGCCTCTCAGAAGACCACAATTTGACCCTTTCAAACTTACTCTGTTGGCTGTAGGTGTCTCCATGCCAGGGTCATCTGCTTGCTTCATATGTTTGCACAACACTGAGCTTCTGGCTGTGAGCATTCCCTATTAAAGGATAAACAAAGATGGTGTTCTGATAGCTATGCTACTAAGCTGTCTGTTGGCAGACATTACTGAAACCATTATTAGTACATCTACTATCCCACAGGTGGCATTGCTGTCATCAGATCAAAATCAGTGTCGTCTTTCCAGGTCTACTACTTTTTTTTCCTGTAGTGCAAAGGAGCTGCAGTCATAAATTATCTTGCACTAATGTAACATATTAATTTTGATCATTCAGTTAAGTTTTATGCAGAAATATCTTTGATTTCAATGTAATAAGATCAATGAATTAATTTTGTTTTTCTTTTATGTGAAACAAATGATGTTCTTTAGACTTGCATTTTGTCATCGGTAATGTTACATGAAAGATCACCATGATGTTATGGAGCTAACTGTTAATAATAAACTTATTTTTCAATGCAGTGACTTACAGGGCTTGCTCAGAAAGTAATGCACTACATTTGTTCTTGAACAATTGTTTATTGAACATAATGAGAATTGCAAACACGAAAGAATGGTGTTTTATCTACACACCCTATTTTTCCATGTAATCTCCATCCCATTCTACGGCTTTCCTCCAGTGCGAAACAAGGGTGTGTATGTCCTGTCAGTACCAATACTTCAGCACTTCACTGTGTGAATCTGAGACAAGAAGGCCTTTCCCTTAGCTTCAAAACGTTGCAACAAATCAAGACAAATGTTTTTTCTGTGCGGCTTGTGATCCAACGTTAGACACTGAGGGACCAATCTTGCACACACTTTTGAATATGCCAGAGTGCAGATAATTGCCCCACACTTCCTTTGCTGATTGACAGATGCAGTGCCAACTGCCAGGTCATAATGCATCTGTGCTTGTGAATGACATCAGCTCGCTGCAACATGTTAGGTGTGACAGCCATGGACAGTCTCCCTGACTGCTGCAAATTGGGGAGCCCCACCAAACTGCCATCTGATGACCTCACCCTCCATGACCAGCAACTAAAAGTACTTCTGTCAACAGCATACACTCCAGAGACTTTGCACAAGTGTTTGTGAATATTCCCCACTTTTTCTTTCTCTGCAGTGAGAAATTCAATGACAGCACATTGCTTGTGACGTACATCATCTACAAACACCATTTTGAAGCTATCCTGCAGCTACGCTATCTGTCAGAAGTGATAGAAACTTGGGGCACTCACTCAGAAGACTTCAAATAATACATAAATAATGTTTCGTATTCGTAGCATTGTTCTCGGGTGAGAAAAAAAACCAGTGTGCTGCATTAAATTCTGGAGAACCCTTGTAATGTACATTGAATATTCCCATTGTATATCACTAATTGTCTGGATAATTGTATCATATATTTCAACAACATAATTCCAATGGGAAGTATAAGTTCAGTGATGTCCTGGTAATGCACAATTCCTGTTCTATCATATGCATATTTTCATCCTCTCTCATAGGGCCTGCAGTCTAAATTGTTTGTTATTCAAAGTCTGACCATTCCTGTTGCTTAATATGACTTATTTTATCACATGGTACTAAATTTTAACATGATCAAGCATCACCCAACTTATCACTTTCCTACATCAATCTCTGTGCCTGATTTCAACACAACAAGAAAAATAATGTTAACACATGCAGAGTCAGCTACAATGGGAGTTTACTCAAATCATCTCATAATTCAAAGCTAAGTAGTGATTTCCACTCCTGTGCTCTTGCAATACATCCCAATTCCAAAAAGTTAACTGGCTACCTTAACTACCAGAATGATTGCTAAGACTTAAGAAGGATATATTACAACTGGCTGCTACTATGAGGGCTGTCATAAATATTTTATATGTACTGTGTGCCATTACATATTTTTGTAATCTGTCTATCATCATTGCATGCAAGAGTGATTAAGGCATAATGTTGTAGGAAAATGGTAATACAAAGAACAACTGAGTATAAAAAGGAAAAAAAATTGAATGTTAAACCACAACCATATTGGAACCACAAGGAAAATTATAGTATTGAAAGGAAAGGAATTGCTGACTGTGTTCAATGTACCAAATCAGGTAAGGACAATACTGTCTATTACAATGGCTTATGTATGGAGTGGTGACAGTTATAGTCAGTACTCATTCAAAAATTTTGCTTGTCACAATTGAAACAAAGCAGCTAGGGCTTCCTTTTTAGTTTGTTAGCTGGGGTTTCTCACTCAAGTTAGTTTGGGAACTGTGATCATGAAATAAATCTACACAATGTATTCCTTATACTTCAAGTAGACACTGTAATTGGTAGGAATGTTTAAAACCTTAAACTTTTCTTCATATTGCTAAAAATCTGCCACCTCAATGTTGAGAACACATTTAAAATATAAGTGATTTGAAAGTAATTAAAATCAGTACAATTCAGTTATAATCATTATTGATGATACATCGTTATAAACTGATGTAATTCATAAAAAAAAGAACAGAATCCAATTAAATACAAGTGTAACTATGTAATTTCAAAATATTATCCTGTCTGTCAGATTTAGTTTTGAAAAAGACTGTTTTACTGAAATGGGGCACATTTTTATTAATGCAAGGAAACATGCTAGGAAGAATTTCTATTCTATGTTTTATGAATAATCCAATAAAATGTGATATGTATTGTTATATTTATGTACCTGACTATTTTCATTGTGAATGAGAATGCTCTGTAACAAAATTCATATATTATGTAATGTTATTTCATTTTAAAATTTAATTATTATTATCCAGTGAACTGTTATCTGTCAAAAATCATTGTAATTTTTTCACTTTCTGTTTTTAACAATCACGTCATTGTAGAAAAATGTATATAAGACTCATGTGGAACCACTGTTGTATGTTCCGTTTTTCTTGAAGTATCAACCTGGCACCTGTGCCAATCAGTTTAGTAAACATGTAATCGATTCTAAAAGAAACACACTGTGTCAACTTTGTGCAGTTGTACTTTGAAATAAACAAGATATAAACTCAATACTATGTGTGGCATGAATTAATGTGGTCATCACTACCCACTTGGTCAATGTTTGTAACTCGAGAACTTCTTGTTTTGTGCAGCAACATCAGTGAGATCAACTCTTCAAAGCAGGGTTAAGTATTTGAGCCCAGCTGAAGAAACTTTTGTGGGAAACTTCTCATCTGGTGGAGTAGATGGGATCAATGTAAACTTCTGACTGGAGTGCTAACACAGTTTTGAAGTTGCAGGTATATCTCAAGGACACATTTTTGACAATCAAGCTTTGAAATAGAATTTGGACAAAGAAGAGTATAAACAAAGATGAACAACTCTTTGGACAAAAATATGATGCAAAATTCAACTGTGAGTGCAGCAAACTACAATATCATTCATTTGAGCCAGCATCAACATCATCATGTGCAATGAAGTATTTCAATAATTCTTTATACTTCTTGTCAAAGTGATAGTGAGTGTAGGTTGTGAAGAACTTTTTGCTTAGGATTTAAGTTTTATTGTTGCAGGAGGAGAAGAGGAGGAGGAGGAGGAGGAGGAAGTAGAGCAAAACAATGATGAGGAGAGTCACAGTGGTGTAGAGTCCGAGGAGAAGGCAATAGGTCATGAAGTGATTAGTGTCTGTATGCTTTGACTTGGCTTTGATAAGAGACAAGGCATGAACAGTAGTAGTAGCAGTAATAGTAGTAATAGTAGGAATAGTCTGTTTGACAGATTATCGAGTTTAATAAACAAATAAAAAAAACACAGAGTAAATAGGTCAATTAAGTTACGAAGCAAGGAGAAGCTTTGAAGGTAGTGAAAAAAGACTTAACCAAAACCACAGTAAGGTGAACAGTAGAAAAAACAGAAAAGCATGAGAACAATATGGTTAGTTTAAATAAATTTTCAGAAATTAACATCACAAAATTAGTAGCAGAATTGAGGGAGTGGAGGCTAGAACACAAAGGTTATAAACAACTCTATTTCATTAAATTGAAGTAATGATAAAGATTTCAAGACACCACATTCAGTAGTCAAAAATGAAACATAAATTATAAATATGAAATTAGATGAAGCAACTAAAAATTTTAATGACAATGTTTCTGAAATGATAAGTGATGTTCATGCATGTGTTGCCAATATTTCAAATGTAAAATCAAAAGCAGATAAAACTGAAGAGAGTACTGTAGCTAGAAATTTTTACAGTAATAACAATAATATTTGGAGTAATATTAACATCAAAAATGTTCTAGGTGATAATAGAGTCCATCCTGGAGATGTCATTTGTCAAAGCAAAGGCAATTTTTCCATGTCCAATAATTTGAAAATCAAATTTATAAAACTGTTTTTAGATGGCGAGGCAAACCAGATTATTAATCCAGGTAGGACTTTTCTAGAATTTGAAAGATGTTTCGTGAACAAATTTTGGCCAGAAACTAAGCAATCTAAGTCAGAGTTTTAAAATGGACCTTGTTTTAAGGACGGTAGTGGCAGAATTAAAATGTTCTGTGAAGAACAGATTAAAACATTAGTACACCTTTAAGAGCCATTAGATGAAACGATTCAAATTGATGTATCTCCTCCATGCCTGAACAACATCGCTTTGGTTCAGTCTGAGATGCCTGGACATTTACCTTGTTGAGAGCCCTTCATGGCACAAAGTAACAATGCGGACATGATTGAATCTTGGTATTGATGGTCTGGGCATGGTTGAACAAGAGACAACACGAGCCATGCACCTCCTTCCTGATGGAACGACTGGAACTGATCGGCTGTTGGACCCCCTCCATTTAAAAGGCACTACTCATACATGGTTGTTTACATCTTTGTATGGGTTTAGTGACATCTCTGAACAGTCAAAGTTGCTTTGCCTGTGATACAATATCCACAGTCAATGTCTATCTTCAGGAGTTCTGGGATCTGGGTTGATGCAAAACTTTTTTTGATGTGTGTAATTTGCTTTTGCACACACTCTCTCTCTCTCTCTCTCTCTCTCTCTCTCTCTCTCTCTCTGAAGTGCCAAAGAAACTGGTATAGGCATGCGTATTAAACTTCAGAGATATGTGAACAGGCAGAATATAGCACTGCAGTCGGTAATGCCCATATAAGACAACAAATACCTGGCACAGTTGTTACAATGCCAAGTTATCAAAATTGAACTGAGTTTGAACATGGTGCTATAAGTGGCACATGAGCGATGGGACACAGCATCTCTGAAGTAGTGATGAAGTGGGTTTTTCCTGTACAACCATTTCACGGGTGTACCATGAATATCGGGAATCTGGTAATACATCAAACCTCTGACATCGCTGCAGCCGGGAAAATATTCTGCAAGAACGGGATCAACAATGACTGAAGAAATCATTCAGTGTGGCAGAAGTGTAATCCTTCCGCAACCTGCTGCAGCCATCAACAAGTGACAGTGTGCGAACCATTCAACGAAACATAATCAATATGGGCTTTTGGAGACGAAGACACACTCATGTACCCTTGATCACTGCATGACACAAAGCTTTGTGCCTGTCCTGATCCCATCTACACTGACACTGGACTGTTGATGACTGGAAAAAAGTCGCCTGGTCGGATGAGTCTTGTTTCAAGTTGAATTGAGCAGATGGATGTGTCGGGTATGAAGACAACCTCATGAATCCATGGACCCTGCATGTCAGCAGTGGACTGTTCAAGCTGGTGGAGGCTCTGTAATGTTGTGGGGCATGTGCAGTTGGAGTGATACGGGACCCCTGATAGGTCTAGATATGACTCTGATAGGTGACACATATGTAAGCATCCTGGCTTATCATCTGTATCCATTCATGTCCGTTGTGCATTCCGACAGACTTGGGCAATTCCAGCAGGACAATGCAACACTCCACATGTCCAGAACTGCTACAGAGTGGCTCCAGGAACACTCTTCTGAGTTTAAACACTTACACTGGCCACCAAACTCCCCAGACATGAACATTATTGAGCATATCTTGGATGCCTTGTAACATGCTCTTCAGATGGATTAGCACTACTTCAGACATTAGTCAAGCCATGCCACATCATGTTGCAGCACTTCTGCATGCTCATGGGGGCCTTACATGATGTTAGTCATATGTACCTGTTTCTTTGGCTTTTCAGTGTGTGATATATATACTGAAATGTTATGCTTTACACATTTTCTTGACATAACATCTAAACAGCTGTCAATGGATGAAATATAAACTGACATGATGTACTTTTTTCTTGCTATGATCAGCTACAACTACAACGTTTGGATAATACTGAAGTTAAAAGCAACAATATCCTTACGGGATTTTACTTACACTACACTATACGCATTGTAACTTTGGAGACACAATTACTTGTCAGGAAGAAGAACTTTTTTACTAATTATTATGTGATGTGATAGGTAGAATCATGCATATATGTATTTATTAATACTATGATTATTATTATAGTGTGAGATATTTTTACCATTGTGAGAGATAGCATCATTATTACATATATATGTTCATTATTTGCTATGCAGACATAAAATTTGATAAGAAATGATTTCCCATGTTGCACTTAAAAATTTGATATGATACATGGATAGAAGATACATATATAGTAACTTTACATAACTGTGAGTGAAGAATGAAAATATTACATAGAGCAAAGTATAACACAATTTGCATACACACTTTTAAAAACTTTGCATTTACTTGTGGAAATTGAATTGATTTAAGGTTAATATTTCTTGTCTGGCCTGCAGGTACACTCTGAAGCCTAATTTTGATGATTTTGCTTCGATAATACAAACTCGAGTAAAACATGTCACTGCACTTCTACATTTGTCATTACACCAGGAGAGCATAGAAATATCAACTGGAAAAGGTAAAACTTTCAATGTTTTGTGTCTGTGCTGATTGAGATAATGACTATGATATAAGTACAATGAAATAACTAAAGTTTTATTTGACTTGAGCTGTGTCTGACAAAAAAACAGAAGTAGGGAGAGGTTTGAATTTTGCCCATGACAGGAAAAGTTAGCTTTATTATCATTATTATTTTTAAAGGATTTGAATATGCAACAGTACCATTATTGAAAAAGGAACTATTAGGATCTAATGAGAGAAACTTCCCTGTTAAAGCATGTACATATTTACACTCTAGGAAAAGACAGATTATTACTTGCTGTAAAGAAGACATGTCTAGTTGCAGATAGGCATAATTAAGTCACTTACATAAAGCTTTCAGCCACAGACTTCATCAGTAAAATAGAAACACACACACACACCATTCACACATACAAGCAAGCACACATCATGCACACATGAACACCAACTTGAGCATCTCGGTCTAGAATGCAACTATCATGTGGGATGCAAGCAGCAGTTTGGAGGGAGTGGAGAAGGGGAAGGAGAAGTTGTGTACAGTTGGGGAAAGAGGCAAACGCTGTCTGATGGAGTGTGCAGGGACTACATTGCCAACAGATGCAGCATTGGGAGGTTGAGAGGCAAGGAGGTGGGAGCAAAAAAGGAGAGGAGTGGGGAAAGACGGGTGGGTGTGTTAGTGGAGGACTGCAAATAAACAGGGTGGGAAATGAGAATGGGGAAGAGAAGACAGGACAGAGGAGGTGGAAACTGTTGAATGGAGGGTGTGGGGACAGTATGTTACCATAGATTGAGGTCAGAATAATTACAAGAGTGGAGAATATGTTGTGAGGATGACTCCTATCTGTGCAGTTCAGAAAAGCTAGTGGTGGAGGGAAGTATCCAGATGGATTGGGTTGTGAAGCATTTATTGAAGTCAAGCATGTTGTGTTCAGCTGAAAGTTGTGCCGCAGGGTGGTCTACCTTGCTCTTGGACATAGCTGGTAGTGGCTGTTCATCCTGATGGACAGCTGCTTGGTAGTCATACCAGTATAAAAAGCTCTGCAGTGATTGCAGAATAGCTGGTAAATGACATGGCTGCTTTCACAGGTGATCCAACCCCTGATGGGGTGGGATAAACCTGTGACAGGACTGGGAGGATTCCTCCCACCAACCCCAAGAACTAGCCACAAAGGAGCACCCAGTACCACCCCAGAGTGGAACAACTGAACCACATCCTTTGTCAGGGCTTTATTTACTTATCATCATGCCCTGAAATGAGACACGTCCTACCTGAGTACTTCCCATCCCTCCGAAAGTGGAGTTCTGTCACCCACACAACCTCCACAACATCCTGGTCCATCCCTATGCCACACACAGTCCCAATCCCTTGCCACAAGAACCATATCCCTGTGGAAGACCCAGGTGCAAAACCTTCCCAGTCCACCTACCCAGCACTTTCTATTCCAGTCCTCTCATAGGTTTATCCTACCCCATCAGGGACCCGGCCACTTGTGAAAGCAGCTATGCTGTAGTCATTGCACAGCTTTTTATATTAACACAACTACCAACCAGATTTCCACGAGGATGAATGGTCCCCACCAAACTGTGGCCAAGAGCAAAGTAGACCACCCTGTGGCACAACATTCAGGTGAACATATGCTTTACTACCTGAGCTATCTGGATCCTTCCCTCCATTACCAGCTTTTCTGAACTATGCAGATTGGAAGTTATCCTTACAACACATTCTCCACTCCCGTAATGATCCTGGCCTCAACCTACAGTAACATACTGTCCCCACACCCTCCACCTAACAACCCCCCCCCCCCCTTTTCCTGTATTCTCTTTCACATTCTCATCTCCCACCCTGTTTATTTCGAGCCCTCTGTCAACACATCTGCTCATCTTTCCCTGCTCCTCTCCTCATTTGCTCCCACTCCCTTCCCACAACCTCGTGAAGCTGCATCTATTGGCAGTGTAGTCCCTCCCCCCCCCCCCCTGTACATGACTATCCCTTCCCCAACCCCACCCCCTCCAGACTGCTGCTTGCACCCCATCATGTGATAGTTGCATTCTGGCCCAAAATGCTGAAGTTGGTGGTCGTGCATGCATGAGGTGTGCTTGCTTGTGTGTGTGTGTGTGTGTGTGTGTGTGTGTGTGAATGGTGTGTGTCTCTCTTTAACTGATGAAGGCAGTGGCCAAAAGCTTATTGCAAGTGTCTTTTAATTATGCCTGTCTGCAACTTGACATATCTTCTTTATGGTAAGTAGCAATCTGAGTTTTCCTACATTGTTGATATTCCTACTTGGAATTTCCATTGTTTGATGTGTACATATTCAGTTTAGTAACTGGAATTTAGAATATTGGTGTATGTTTCTTTTGTTTATGAGCCATATTTTCTAAATGAGAAATATATATCATAAATGTGTAAGCTAATGATTTAGACACTTCATGAGTGAGAGACCTGATATTGTGATATAAAAATATAAATGGTTTTTGAAGTTGAGTTTTGCTTGGAATAGTCAAGTAGGACCACTCTACCTTCCTCTCGAGCAAACAAAAACACAAAATGAAAAACGAAAGAAAGGAAAAAAACTGCAGATAAAACAGATGTGTACTGAAATATGTTACAAATGATCAGAGACTAAAGTCAAACTTAGAATTTCACATTCTCCCTCCACAGACTCCAAAGATAAGAAAAAACATGACATTCATTAGCTGCAGAAATTTAACTGCCTCTGATATCTATATGTAAATAATATTAATTACTTGTGTTACAATATGTAAAGTACATTGCTATAAATAATTCCAGGCTTCCATACTTTGTAACTAAAAGTCTAAGAAGCTGACCTTGCCTAGGGTATTGGATAGGTCACAGGTGGCAGACAGTGAACATTCCATCAGATATGGTCGACAGCTGCAAATACAGAATATGCAGTCCCCCAGATCAATG